>NC_141884.1:7123563-7769727 GCF_030686135.1 Camelina sativa | reverse complement strand
TTCAATTCTCAAAACCTATCGAGGTGTATTTGTGCAGCTTGATATATTAGGTCATCCCATTCAAGAAGTTTAATTTTTTTGATGATTTTTATCTGATTTAATAGTATACGAGTTTAATAAAAGTCTAACGGTTACTAATTTGGTTCAAGTTTGATCCGTATATAACTGGATTAAAATTTTGTAGTGAAATCATAATTATTTCAAATATTCACAAATTTACTAAAACCAAACCAATTTAAATAATTATATTAAATTATTTACAAACATAATCCCGCACGTATGTGCGGGTCCGCACCTAGTCCCCCTTTTAAAGAGAAGTACACAACTTAAGTTTTGTAGACTTTATAAAAAATATAAATGGTTACAAATGCATACTAATAGGTTATATATCGGATATACTTAACCCTATACATTTCATAAGATAATTTTTGTATATAGATAATAAATAATAAATCCATAAATCGTGGAGTATATAGATAATAAATAATAAATCCATAAATTGTGGAGCAAATATATCACGAAGATCACAACATAGTTATTTCAAATTATCACCTTTTTAATAAAAAAGAAATACACAACATAGTTTATATTATTTATATTATAATATAAAATATAGAGAAGTACACAACATAGTTTATATTATAGTGATTAAATTATATTATTTAATTTAAAATTATAATCGCGGAGATATTTCAAATGATCTCTTTTTAATAAAAAAGAAGTACACAACATAGTTTTTATGGACTTTATATTTTTAATAAATTATAAATGGTTACAAATAGGTTATAGATAGGTTATAGATTAATTCATATATTAATGGTTACACCTAAATATTGGGTGCAATCTTAATTGGAGATATTCCAAATTGATAATTGATATATTAATGGTAACAAATAAAATCATGGATCTTCCAAACTGTATTTTCAGAAGATTTTACTCCTATATCAAGTTGTTTCCAAAGATCTTTAAACACAATATTACAAATTTACGTTCCACAGATTTTACTGATAAACCATAACGTTCAATAAAATTTGGACCGTGCTAGAGCACAGATTGAATTTTGTTTTTATATTATAATTTTAAGACTTACATACTCAAGCATTAAATTTTTATATACTCTAGCACGAAAGCTGCTGGACACAATCTAGCACGGATTAATAATTTTATATACTCTAACACGGGTTAAAATTAACAATATAAGACTTACATAATATATTTACATTCCATGAATAATATTTACAATAAAAATTGTTTGCATGAGTTGCATCCAAATAATATTATAAACAATTACATATATAATATTTTAAAAATAATAAGATGTATTTCAACCCGTGCTGTAGCATAGGTCTAAATCTAGTTTGATATATTATATCAAGAGTATCATTATTTATGTATTTAAATCTTGGTTAATATATAAAACCATTTTTTTGAAATTATTGAGGTCTAGCTTCCGTCGTTTTATCTTTGATTAACGTCGATCTTCTTTTGTTTCCATCTTCGATTTCTAGCTTGAGAGACTCCATCACTTTCTTGAACTCATGGAATGTGATTTGTTCAATCTCACATTCTTCTGAGCTACCAGGCCATTGTAGACTAATTTGAATCTCTTTGAACTTGTTGAATGTCTCCTCGACTTGCTTCATAGGATCACCTCGAAGGTAATGGATTATAGTCTGAGAGATAAACGACAATATTTCACACAATAAGCAAAACTGAAAAATATATTGAATTTAATTAGATATTATACTATATGTGACTTGCCTGGTAAAGAGGACGTCTTGCATCTGTAATGACTTCATCCTCTAGACACTTACATCTTTTAGCCTCATCCATGTTACCCTATTAAAAAAGTTATTTTATAGATGGTAAAAAAATCATGTATGTGAGAAATGTAAGTTATAGAGAGCATGCAAACCAAGTAGATCAACATCTCAACAAGCAACATCTCAATCTCATAAGCCTCATGACCTTTCCTTTCCTTTCTTGCTTTCTCTAGTGCTTTCTTTAATATCTCCACTCCTTTTGCTTCTTTTCCACTCATTTCCATCTTCACAATGTCTCTCTGGCAAGAGGGAGATGAAATAAGGTTTATATATGAACAACCCGAACAAAGAAAAAATGGTTTATATTATGAATTGTACCTGAAGCATCCCAAAGTCAGGATGTTCCTCGGAAAGTAATGCTTCAAACTCAATCTCAGCATTGGCAAGTGAAGAAGTATCAGCTCGATATGAGTGCAAATCAAGTAACCTCTGCAATGCTAATTTTCCTCCTCGAATAGCCCCCACTGAAACAGATCTTGAGAGACTTTTCTTATCTCTTGCTGAAGAAGCCTCCTTACCAAAGCTTTTCACCTTATCATCTCCTTTTTGTTCTCCAACGCTTTTACCAATCTTTTTTCTGCTAATATCTCGACCACTTTTATCATCTTTCTTTCTCCATAAACCACGATTTATGTAGTTCCAAGCGACGTATGCACCAGCAAGGATGAATACAGGTGCAACTGCTGCTCCATACTTGGTCTTCATGCTCAACTTGTTCTTGGACTGATTCACCATATACGTACCTAAATTATATATGTTTGTCTGATTCAGTGTGTTTTAGAATATATGTCAAATATTAAAAAATTTCCTCTGGAAAGTTGTTTTTATATACACAATGAAAATTTGATTGCAAGTGGAAGAGGAAAGCAATCAAGTTATTCTAATGTTAGTCTTGTATCATAGGTAAAGAAGTTATTATACTTTAACCGAGGAGACACGAACAACGAATCTAACGCCATATTGGAATTTCCAAATGTTTTAAACTATAGAAAAGAATAATATTTTCTGAGCCTAATATAATGAAAACTCACTAATTGATCTTCAAAATGTACTATACGCTTGATCAAAAGTCTCTAGAATATATCTTACAATTTCGAAATAGAAAGGATACCAAAACAGTGCCTATGTACGTACTTGCTTGTTTAAGCAAAATCTTTGATGCCTTTTTGTCAAACTGAAGTTACTTCTGTCTGGAGCAACAATTTGATGCTTTCCTTCACAAACCCTAAGTCTCTCAGATATACTATGCATGTAAAGAAACTAACAAAAACAAAAAATCAATTACCTAATAACACAAAATCAACCAGTGCAATAAAAATCCATTTTTGTTTTTACTCTTAGGAAAAATGGCTTCTACATTTCTTCTAGGCCATAGTCAGAAACTCACACTTCCTTTCTCTAATTTTTTCACCTCCACACACAAACCAGTTCTCAGATCTCAAACCCCTTATTTTGGTATTCCTTCCAATGTCGGTCAAAGCAGCCGTTTGTTCATCAGATCACCACCAATCACGATGGCCAAATCAGACAGCAAAACTGATAATAATCACGATGATAAAAAGCAATTAACGCCACTAAAAGTGGCGGCGGGAGCATCCCTAGCACTTGCTTGCGCCTTAAGTATCTTCGGCTTTAAGATAAAGAATGTGAGCTACTCTGCCGCCGCAGCTGCGCATCCAAGCGCCGCCGACATGATCATATCCGGGAAGCCGAGCTCAGCCGTATCCGCTGCTTCCGATATGAATCCTTTGCCAGCTAAGTTCGCATTGCGGTCTCTCTTTGAAGTGAGCTCAATGCTTGCTTCGGCCAAACCCATTCCTTCTCAAAGACCATTCAGTCTCCAAAAGCTCCCTTCTTTGCCTTCAAAAGAAGATATTGATTTCATTAAGGTACAATCTGCAAAACATATAAATATTCTATCCAATATTTTAGTGTCACGTCATGATCCTCTAAATTTCTACGACTAGGTAGGAGTTGTGTTGGACCAATACAAACGAATTATTCGGTTTTGTTTTCCTTATCATCCAAAAAATAATACTAAAATTTGAATATAATACTAGTTATTATTAGTTTTGCTTTTGGTATGACGCGTATTCAAGTTGTTTGCTGCCAAATCAAATCTCATAGGGTGCTGTTGTACCCATAGCTAGCATAAAATCAATTTAAATGGAAAAAGTTAAATGATATTAAAAAATGTGGGAAATATAGATGGAGGCGGTACGGAAGATGAAGGAAGGAAAATGTGAGGAGGCGGTGCAGCTCCTTCGTGACGCAAACTTTAGTTTTCTTTCTGATTGTGACAGCTGAAATTGGATATGAATTTTACCCCATTGACAGAGAAGAAGTGAGATTACCCTAAAACCTAACTCACAAATCCAAGTAAAAGTTATAACTTTTTAATTCCTTATACAGATTTTGTGCTATCCAGATCTGCAAGCAAACCGTTTTAGAAAGAAGAACTAAGTTTAAGGCCATATCGAATCCTCTGTTCTAGAAACAGAGAGGCTGAGTCTAGGTTTCAGAGAACAAATAACCATAGAAAAAAAAAAAAGAATCATGCTTTCGTCGACCCATTAACACAATGACTAATACCCAATAACTCAAAAAAAAAAAAAAAAAAAACCAAGAAAAGTAATGAGATTATGTGAGTGAACAGCGTACCGTCTTCGACCGGTGAAGTTTTGCCGGCGGATTCTGCGGCGGAGAAGATGGAGAGACCAAGTAGAAACATTAGAATGGAGACCGATCTCCAACCATTGTTGTTGTACAGCACCATCTCTCTCACTTTCTCTGTCAACAGTTGAAAGTGTTTCTGCGTGTTCTTTTTTGGTCAGTGAGCGGAAGCTGGGAAGTGTAGTGTCCTTTTAAACAAGATCCCTCCAGCTGTTCTTTTTGTTCCTTTATTTTTTTTTTTTACAATCGGAATAATTGTTTAATCCAACCCAAAGCCAAAGCCATTGAGATTTTGTAGGATATGTTAAAAAAAAGTTGATAGAGAAGTTTAGCCATTTTGGGACCCTCTTGACCACAAACCGCGTGGTGGTCGTGGTCATTGCTCTACACGACACCCGCTTACTTTGGTTCTCTCTTACTCATTTATCTACTACGGACCAATAAACCACTATTCGTTAAAAGAACAAGTGGAGGGGGATTATTGCAACATCTTTTATAGATCGAGGAAACGGATAACTTTTAGATATTGATTGAGGAATAAAGAAACACTCGATGTAATGATTAATGAGTGTTTCAAGAGGCAACAAAACTGAAGTACCCAAGTGCTAATATCGGTTATTATCATTAAACTAAAGAAGCTTAGGTAACTAAAACGCTGTCCACACTCGCACTTATTCTACAATAGTCCCTGTCAATCTAAAATGTTCAGCCAAACATCCCAAATGGAACATAAGCATATAATTTTGGAAGATGAACTCTTAATCTTTGTTTGGAGTTTTAGTATAGTGAGTTTCCTCTTGTATTCTTTTCAGCATTTTCCCTGACCCTAAGCATAAGGTAGCTGGCTCAAGGTTATCACCTACTTACTCAATATTACATTCCCATGTAAATTGCTCTAAAGTTCTCACCTTTTACTTGACAATGCATCAAACTTCATACCATACCATGACCCTACGACTTTCCATAACCCTATGACAATCATCAAGAATTACTAAAAATAACTTCACCAAAACAAAAGAGAGCGAGAACAACATCACTTGTGATTAGCAAAATAAGATTTGACAATATATGATGGTGTTTATCTTATTCAAATAGAACTACTGACATAATAACTTCATAACCCTGAGTGAGATCGTAAACAAAGAGCAGCACTTGTGAAAAAAACAAGCAAACTAAGTTTTGTGATGGCGTTAAAATCTTTCCACCATCATACAAACAACTACTTGGGTAATCGTATTTACCACATAAAAGTTAGTAGCCGCAACAGTTCTTTCATTCCTTGCTCCCATTTCTTCCCTGAAACAAAGAAACATCACTCATCATCATCACTTAAGTAACTAATCTATACAGAAGAACAGTAAGGAGAATTCATAAAAAAAAACACTTACTTTGGATCAGTAACACAATGCAGCTACCAAGAAGATTTCTTAATTCCCATCAAAGCACCTTTAGATGCTAATCCACGGAAAACGATTCGAGAAACCCTAAACAGCTCAGTCACAGAACGAGACCGACCTGTAAACACACAACGGTTTCTGATTCGCGCAAAGGCACTGTTCCTTGGCAATTTCGATAGCTTATAACGATTCTTGTCTCTCATTTCGCTTGGAAGATCCGGATCTTTGCAAAACGCCTTGTATAGCTTTCTCCTCAGTTCGAGTCTAGCAGCTAGCAATCTACGTCTGTGATCCGCACTGTTTCGCTTCACTCCTTGCTCCGTTCCGCTGTGCTTCGGTCCCGATTTCATAAGCGTCGTCGTGAAGAGTCTACCTTGGATTTGACCGAGATTGTTCGGATGGTTAACCACTGATCGGCATAACAGCCCCGAAGATGCGAAATGCGATTGGGAGAAAGATCGTTGGCAATAGGAAGATACGTTGAGTAGGACTCCTCGGAGATTCGCCATTTGATTCAGGAGATTTGTGGGGGAAACGCCGCGGCGGAAATGGTTTAGGGTTCTCTCAGTGAAGATGAAGAAGAAAAGCAAATTCAGATTCTTCTGACGACGATGACTTTTTGGGCCTATTTTTAATTCTATTCGGCCCACTAAAATCCCGTAATAATATCTACATTATTCTACTTTAATAAGCCTTTCTATATAGTGTTTCAGACATGGATGATACTTTTTATAACCATTGTGGAAGCTTCAACTTGTATTTTGATTATTAATACATATATTGGATTTGGGGATCTAATCTATACTATTAATTGGGGAGTACACTTAGGGTTAAAAAAACAATAAAACCAATATGCCATATAATGCCCCTACGAAATAAAAAAAGAAAGAACAAAGAAAAAAATATTTGAGGGCAAAGAGGTAATATAATTAAATAGAAACACGCGGATCTTTAAATAACCCGGTTTTCCCTTATTCGGATCTTGAATTGTAACTTTCATTTCCAAACATAGGCGCCCGCCGATATCTGTAATCAAAATCAAATTCAAAAAATAATTTTGGAAATGAATAATTTGATTAACATAATAAATTCTACATTTCAACCCCGAAAATCTTCCCTGCCATACAATACGGTTTTTAGAAACTAATCACAATTAAAATCGTTTAAACATCAATTATTAAATTAAAATCCCAAATCAAGAATATTAAAAACCCGAATCTTAATCATTTCCAAAACTAAAAAAATCAGATTTTGTGTACCTATTTAAAAAAAAGTATCAACATAAACTACGCTAGATTAGGAAAGAATCTCATAATCAAATCCTATATATACCATAAAAGGTGGAGCGAGTAACAGAGAACTTATTTCATCATTCAATTTTAGAAAGAAAAAAAAATATCAAAAACTGGAACAATGGGTATATTACCTAACATGTATTCAAAAATATTTTAGATTTCCAAATACACATAAATAATTCTGCAAATTTAAGGTGACAATAAATTTTGAATCTTATTCATTACAGATTTAGGCAAGTTTTAAATATATTGTAGCTAAATTAGAGTAACATTTTAAAATTGTATCAACTAAAATATTCATATCCTCTAAATTTTAGCAACTAACACTGATTTAATAGTTAGATATTATGTAAAAAAAATATACTACCATATCTCATCTTCATCATCGAATAAGCATATTCTAGAATTATACCATTTCACCAAACTACCTCCATTAGTTCTATAAATACAGACATCTACTCAAGAACAAACACAACACTTCACAAAAAAAAAAAACTCGATTTCAAAGTAAGTAAGTTTATTTCTCTTTATTCTCAAGCATTGTTTATCAATATATTAAACTAATTATGTCACTATTGTCAATATATGAAACAGGATGAAGAAGAAAAAGATTTTATTGGTCCAAGTATTAAACGGTGCTCCTCAAATATCTAATACAAGGAGGCCTACAACATTTCATCACAACTCTCAAACCCGAAATTCACAAGGAGTTCTACCAATATCAATAATTATATTCCACATAGTGCAGTTTTTCACATTTCTTCTCAAGAAATTAGAAGCTTACTTGGATCACGCCGAGGACCATATAAGACTCATCCAATAACTCTGATCTTTACTCCTGCAAGTAATGAGTTTTTAAAGGTGAGACCTTTTTTTCCATTTGTTTGCACTATAACGACGAACTGTACAACCATTTCTATAAGGGCTTATTTTATTACAGTACAAATAGATTCATACTCTTTCCCTAGACAAGATAAAGCACCAAATATTTTTTCATGTTCATTGAGAGGAGAACCAATAGAGTCAAATTGATCACAGAGATATTTGATTGCAACCACATATGTAGCCATAGTCTTGCTTTAACTTATTTGTTTTACTCTTTACTAATCCAAAAACAATGTTGTGAAGAAAAATAAATCAGATGTTTATAATTTGTGTTGGTTGTTTGGCAACAAGAACATCATTTAGTTTACTATCAGAAAGAACAATACGTTAATCTATTGGATTGATTATAATAGATGCATTGTTTTGACCCCAAATAAAAAGAGATGCCTTAGAGGGAAGGAGATTACCATTTTTTGCATGTTTAGAGTTAATAAATCAAGAGAAATATCCTAAAATAGCACTAAATCAAGTTTTATGGACAATTGTAGCACACTTCATAAATTTCTAAAAATAACACTATTTAACACATTATTATATTTAAAATTAATTTTTAGAATTTGTTTTTTTATGTGTTGGTATGAGATTCTGAGAATCTGGAAATTAACAAAGACCACGGGTTAGATGAACAAAGAGTTAATGGTGAAAAACAACTAGTTGTACCAAAGATCTCTTTTTGAATATAATTTAACATTACATTCAAAAAAAAAAAAAAAAAAAACAACTTCATTTCCTCTCTATACTTGAGGCAAGTTTGAAACAAACTTTTGGAAATTCAGCTTCAAAATCAAAATTACCTCACCCCAAGAAATTAGCAGGACAGACTTCATCAACCAAAGCGATCAAATCATTTAAACTTTTTTGCACCTTCTTCAAATCGGATCTGGCTAAAAACTATAAAAAGTGATAAAATTAGAATTATATATCTCTTATATCTTAATCAAAACATTCACACAACGGAGACAAAGCATCGATTCAAAAATTCGATCTCACCAAAGGTTATAGAAGGTAGCGACGACAACAACGCAAGACCAAGTGTCTCCGGAAGTCGAACTATCCCTCACGTTCTCATATGCAAACACGCTCCCATGGTGGTAATCGTACTCGGAAAGATTCCATGGTAAGCGTGAAACTCGGTTTCTTCGTGGGTCACAGGAGAATAAAAAGAAGACGAAGGGAGAGAATCAGGAAGAGACATGCATGTCTTGAATCAAATCGATGAGATTCAGAAGAAATACAGAAGAAGGAAGAGGAAAAGAGACTAAGGAAGAGATAAATGTCTCTGATTTTTTTAATAGAAAAACAATGTCTCTGTTTTATTTTTTTTGTTTTCTTTTTTAAATAACGTTATTATGATTTTTTGTCCCTTTTAATACTCAACATTGTCATTTTTCCTTTTTTTTAAGTCATTTGGTTTCTTCATAATAATCTTCACCCCGTAATTTAGAATTTGGAAATTTATAATAACTTGTGTATAGATTAATAACTATAAATTAACATAATAGACTTAAAATAAATTAATACTTACAATCATATATGTAACATGATTTTTTTTTCAAATTATATAGCCTAAGTGCCTAACAATGTTCAAAATAACAATTAAAGGCATTAAAATTAAAGTGTGTTCCATTATAGATGAACCATACATAAAATAACAAGAATAAAGAATTCAATTAATTTTGTAATATTTTATTATATCATATAATATATAAATATACTATAATTTATCTTTGTGTTTTTACAAAACGCAGGACTTCAGTAATTTTTGCTTCCATCCCATCCTGTTTCCAATCGGGAATAAAAGTTTGTCTTATATCGAAAATGTCCTATATCAAGAATCTCCCATATTGGGAATGTGTTGTTTTAACTATATTCAATTCTCAAAACCTATCGAGGTGTATTTGTGCAGCTTGATATATTAGGTCATCCCATTCAAGAAGTTTAATTTTTTTGATGATTTTTATCTGATTTAATAGTATACGAGTTTAATAAAAGTCTAACGGTTACTAATTTGGTTCAAGTTTGATCCGTATATAACTGGATTAAAATTTTGTAGTGAAATCATAATTATTTCAAATATTCACAAATTTACTAAAACCAAACCAATTTAAATAATTATATTAAATTATTTACAAACATAATCCCGCACGTATGTGCGGGTCCGCACCTAGTCCCCCTTTTAAAGAGAAGTACACAACTTAAGTTTTGTAGACTTTATAAAAAATATAAATGGTTACAAATGCATACTAATAGGTTATATATCGGATATACTTAACCCTATACATTTCATAAGATAATTTTTGTATATAGATAATAAATAATAAATCCATAAATCGTGGAGTATATAGATAATAAATAATAAATCCATAAATTGTGGAGCAAATATATCACGAAGATCACAACATAGTTATTTCAAATTATCACCTTTTTAATAAAAAAGAAATACACAACATAGTTTATATTATTTATATTATAATATAAAATATAGAGAAGTACACAACATAGTTTATATTATAGTGATTAAATTATATTATTTAATTTAAAATTATAATCGCGGAGATATTTCAAATGATCTCTTTTTAATAAAAAAGAAGTACACAACATAGTTTTTATGGACTTTATATTTTTAATAAATTATAAATGGTTACAAATAGGTTATAGATAGGTTATAGATTAATTCATATATTAATGGTTACACCTAAATATTGGGTGCAATCTTAATTGGAGATATTCCAAATTGATAATTGATATATTAATGGTAACAAATAAAATCATGGATCTTCCAAACTGTATTTTCAGAAGATTTTACTCCTATATCAAGTTGTTTCCAAAGATCTTTAAACACAATATTACAAATTTACGTTCCACAGATTTTACTGATAAACCATAACGTTCAATAAAATTTGGACCGTGCTAGAGCACAGATTGAATTTTGTTTTTATATTATAATTTTAAGACTTACATACTCAAGCATTAAATTTTTATATACTCTAGCACGAAAGCTGCTGGACACAATCTAGCACGGATTAATAATTTTATATACTCTAACACGGGTTAAAATTAACAATATAAGACTTACATAATATATTTACATTCCATGAATAATATTTACAATAAAAATTGTTTGCATGAGTTGCATCCAAATAATATTATAAACAATTACATATATAATATTTTAAAAATAATAAGATGTATTTCAACCCGTGCTGTAGCATAGGTCTAAATCTAGTTTGATATATTATATCAAGAGTATCATTATTTATGTATTTAAATCTTGGTTAATATATAAAACCATTTTTTTGAAATTATTGAGGTCTAGCTTCCGTCGTTTTATCTTTGATTAACGTCGATCTTCTTTTGTTTCCATCTTCGATTTCTAGCTTGAGAGACTCCATCACTTTCTTGAACTCATGGAATGTGATTTGTTCAATCTCACATTCTTCTGAGCTACCAGGCCATTGTAGACTAATTTGAATCTCTTTGAACTTGTTGAATGTCTCCTCGACTTGCTTCATAGGATCACCTCGAAGGTAATGGATTATAGTCTGAGAGATAAACGACAATATTTCACACAATAAGCAAAACTGAAAAATATATTGAAGTTAATTAGATATTATACTATATGTGACTTGCCTGGTAAAGAGGACGTCTTGCATCTGTAATGACTTCATCCTCTAGACACTTACATCTTTTAGCCTCATCCATGTTACCCTATTAAAAAAGTTATTTTATAGATGGTAAAAAAATCATGTATGTGAGAAATGTAAGTTATAGAGAGCATGCAAACCAAGTAGATCAACATCTCAACAAGCAACATCTCAATCTCATAAGCCTCATGACCTTTCCTTTCCTTTCTTGCTTTCTCTAGTGCTTTCTTTAATATCTCCACTCCTTTTGCTTCTTTTCCACTCATTTCCATCTTCACAATGTCTCTCTGGCAAGAGGGAGATGAAATAAGGTTTATATATGAACAACCCGAACAAAGAAAAAATGGTTTATATTATGAATTGTACCTGAAGCATCCCAAAGTCAGGATGTTCCTCGGAAAGTAATGCTTCAAACTCAATCTCAGCATTGGCAAGTGAAGAAGTATCAGCTCGATATGAGTGCAAATCAAGTAACCTCTGCAATGCTAATTTTCCTCCTCGAATAGCCCCCACTGAAACAGATCTTGAGAGACTTTTCTTATCTCTTGCTGAAGAAGCCTCCTTACCAAAGCTTTTCACCTTATCATCTCCTTTTTGTTCTCCAACGCTTTTACCAATCTTTTTTCTGCTAATATCTCGACCACTTTTATCATCTTTCTTTCTCCATAAACCACGATTTATGTAGTTCCAAGCGACGTATGCACCAGCAAGGATGAATACAGGTGCAACTGCTGCTCCATACTTGGTCTTCATGCTCAACTTGTTCTTGGACTGATTCACCATATACGTACCTAAATTATATATGTTTGTCTGATTCAGTGTGTTTTAGAATATATGTCAAATATTAAAAAATTTCCTCTGGAAAGTTGTTTTTATATACACAATGAAAATTTGATTGCAAGTGGAAGAGGAAAGCAATCAAGTTATTCTAATGTTAGTCTTGTATCATAGGTAAAGAAGTTATTATACTTTAACCGAGGAGACACGAACAACGAATCTAACGCCATATTGGAATTTCCAAATGTTTTAAACTATAGAAAAGAATAATATTTTCTGAGCCTAATATAATGAAAACTCACTAATTGATCTTCAAAATGTACTATACGCTTGATCAAAAGTCTCTAGAATATATCTTACAATTTCGAAATAGAAAGGATACCAAAACAGTGCCTATGTACGTACTTGCTTGTTTAAGCAAAATCTTTGATGCCTTTTTGTCAAACTGAAGTTACTTCTGTCTGGAGCAACAATTTGATGCTTTCCTTCACAAACCCTAAGTCTCTCAGATATACTATGCATGTAAAGAAACTAACAAAAACAAAAAATCAATTACCTAATAACACAAAATCAACCAGTGCAATAAAAATCCATTTTTGTTTTTACTCTTAGGAAAAATGGCTTCTACATTTCTTCTAGGCCATAGTCAGAAACTCACACTTCCTTTCTCTAATTTTTTCACCTCCACACACAAACCAGTTCTCAGATCTCAAACCCCTTATTTTGGTATTCCTTCCAATGTCGGTCAAAGCAGCCGTTTGTTCATCAGATCACCACCAATCACGATGGCCAAATCAGACAGCAAAACTGATAATAATCACGATGATAAAAAGCAATTAACGCCACTAAAAGTGGCGGCGGGAGCATCCCTAGCACTTGCTTGCGCCTTAAGTATCTTCGGCTTTAAGATAAAGAATGTGAGCTACTCTGCCGCCGCAGCTGCGCATCCAAGCGCCGCCGACATGATCATATCCGGGAAGCCGAGCTCAGCCGTATCCGCTGCTTCCGATATGAATCCTTTGCCAGCTAAGTTCGCATTGCGGTCTCTCTTTGAAGTGAGCTCAATGCTTGCTTCGGCCAAACCCATTCCTTCTCAAAGACCATTCAGTCTCCAAAAGCTCCCTTCTTTGCCTTCAAAAGAAGATATTGATTTCATTAAGGTACAATCTGCAAAACATATAAATATTCTATCCAATATTTTAGTGTCACGTCATGATCCTCTAAATTTCTACGACTAGGTAGGAGTTGTGTTGGACCAATACAAACGAATTATTCGGTTTTGTTTTCCTTATCATCCAAAAAATAATACTAAAATTTGAATATAATACTAGTTATTATTAGTTTTGCTTTTGGTATGACGCGTATTCAAGTTGTTTGCTGCCAAATCAAATCTCATAGGGTGCTGTTGTACCCATAGCTAGCATAAAATCAATTTAAATGGAAAAAGTTAAATGATATTAAAAAATGTGGGAAATATAGATGGAGGCGGTACGGAAGATGAAGGAAGGAAAATGTGAGGAGGCGGTGCAGCTCCTTCGTGACGCAAACTTTAGTTTTCTTTCTGATTGTGACAGCTGAAATTGGATATGAATTTTACCCCATTGACAGAGAAGAAGTGAGATTACCCTAAAACCTAACTCACAAATCCAAGTAAAAGTTATAACTTTTTAATTCCTTATACAGATTTTGTGCTATCCAGATCTGCAAGCAAACCGTTTTAGAAAGAAGAACTAAGTTTAAGGCCATATCGAATCCTCTGTTCTAGAAACAGAGAGGCTGAGTCTAGGTTTCAGAGAACAAATAACCATAGAAAAAAAAAAAAGAATCATGCTTTCGTCGACCCATTAACACAATGACTAATACCCAATAACTCAAAAAAAAAAAAAAAAAAAACCAAGAAAAGTAATGAGATTATGTGAGTGAACAGCGTACCGTCTTCGACCGGTGAAGTTTTGCCGGCGGATTCTGCGGCGGAGAAGATGGAGAGACCAAGTAGAAACATTAGAATGGAGACCGATCTCCAACCATTGTTGTTGTACAGCACCATCTCTCTCACTTTCTCTGTCAACAGTTGAAAGTGTTTCTGCGTGTTCTTTTTTGGTCAGTGAGCGGAAGCTGGGAAGTGTAGTGTCCTTTTAAACAAGATCCCTCCAGCTGTTCTTTTTGTTCCTTTATTTTTTTTTTTTACAATCGGAATAATTGTTTAATCCAACCCAAAGCCAAAGCCATTGAGATTTTGTAGGATATGTTAAAAAAAAGTTGATAGAGAAGTTTAGCCATTTTGGGACCCTCTTGACCACAAACCGCGTGGTGGTCGTGGTCATTGCTCTACACGACACCCGCTTACTTTGGTTCTCTCTTACTCATTTATCTACTACGGACCAATAAACCACTATTCGTTAAAAGAACAAGTGGAGGGGGATTATTGCAACATCTTTTATAGATCGAGGAAACGGATAACTTTTAGATATTGATTGAGGAATAAAGAAACACTCGATGTAATGATTAATGAGTGTTTCAAGAGGCAACAAAACTGAAGTACCCAAGTGCTAATATCGGTTATTATCATTAAACTAAAGAAGCTTAGGTAACTAAAACGCTGTCCACACTCGCACTTATTCTACAATAGTCCCTGTCAATCTAAAATGTTCAGCCAAACATCCCAAATGGAACATAAGCATATAATTTTGGAAGATGAACTCTTAATCTTTGTTTGGAGTTTTAGTATAGTGAGTTTCCTCTTGTATTCTTTTCAGCATTTTCCCTGACCCTAAGCATAAGGTAGCTGGCTCAAGGTTATCACCTACTTACTCAATATTACATTCCCATGTAAATTGCTCTAAAGTTCTCACCTTTTACTTGACAATGCATCAAACTTCATACCATACCATGACCCTACGACTTTCCATAACCCTATGACAATCATCAAGAATTACTAAAAATAACTTCACCAAAACAAAAGAGAGCGAGAACAACATCACTTGTGATTAGCAAAATAAGATTTGACAATATATGATGGTGTTTATCTTATTCAAATAGAACTACTGACATAATAACTTCATAACCCTGAGTGAGATCGTAAACAAAGAGCAGCACTTGTGAAAAAAACAAGCAAACTAAGTTTTGTGATGGCGTTAAAATCTTTCCACCATCATACAAACAACTACTTGGGTAATCGTATTTACCACATAAAAGTTAGTAGCCGCAACAGTTCTTTCATTCCTTGCTCCCATTTCTTCCCTGAAACAAAGAAACATCACTCATCATCATCACTTAAGTAACTAATCTATACAGAAGAACAGTAAGGAGAATTCATAAAAAAAAACACTTACTTTGGATCAGTAACACAATGCAGCTACCAAGAAGATTTCTTAATTCCCATCAAAGCACCTTTAGATGCTAATCCACGGAAAACGATTCGAGAAACCCTAAACAGCTCAGTCACAGAACGAGACCGACCTGTAAACACACAACGGTTTCTGATTCGCGCAAAGGCACTGTTCCTTGGCAATTTCGATAGCTTATAACGATTCTTGTCTCTCATTTCGCTTGGAAGATCCGGATCTTTGCAAAACGCCTTGTATAGCTTTCTCCTCAGTTCGAGTCTAGCAGCTAGCAATCTACGTCTGTGATCCGCACTGTTTCGCTTCACTCCTTGCTCCGTTCCGCTGTGCTTCGGTCCCGATTTCATAAGCGTCGTCGTGAAGAGTCTACCTTGGATTTGACCGAGATTGTTCGGATGGTTAACCACTGATCGGCATAACAGCCCCGAAGATGCGAAATGCGATTGGGAGAAAGATCGTTGGCAATAGGAAGATACGTTGAGTAGGACTCCT
This sequence comes from Camelina sativa, assembly GCF_030686135.1. Classification (NCBI taxonomy): domain Eukaryota; kingdom Viridiplantae; phylum Streptophyta; class Magnoliopsida; order Brassicales; family Brassicaceae; genus Camelina; species Camelina sativa. The sequence goes on along the minus strand of NC_141884.1, from coordinate 7,753,397 downwards.
CGGAGATTCGCCATTTGATTCAGGAGATTTGTGGGGGAAACGCCGCGGCGGAAATGGTTTAGGGTTCTCTCAGTGAAGATGAAGAAGAAAAGCAAATTCAGATTCTTCTGACGACGATGACTTTTTGGGCCTATTTTTAATTCTATTCGGCCCACTAAAATCCCGTAATAATATCTACATTATTCTACTTTAATAAGCCTTTCTATATAGTGTTTCAGACATGGATGATACTTTTTATAACCATTGTGGAAGCTTCAACTTGTATTTTGATTATTAATACATATATTGGATTTGGGGATCTAATCTATACTATTAATTGGGGAGTACACTTAGGGTTAAAAAAACAATAAAACCAATATGCCATATAATGCCCCTACGAAATAAAAAAAGAAAGAACAAAGAAAAAAATATTTGAGGGCAAAGAGGTAATATAATTAAATAGAAACACGCGGATCTTTAAATAACCCGGTTTTCCCTTATTCGGATCTTGAATTGTAACTTTCATTTCCAAACATAGGCGCCCGCCGATATCTGTAATCAAAATCAAATTCAAAAAATAATTTTGGAAATGAATAATTTGATTAACATAATAAATTCTACATTTCAACCCCGAAAATCTTCCCTGCCATACAATACGGTTTTTAGAAACTAATCACAATTAAAATCGTTTAAACATCAATTATTAAATTAAAATCCCAAATCAAGAATATTAAAAACCCGAATCTTAATCATTTCCAAAACTAAAAAAATCAGATTTTGTGTACCTATTTAAAAAAAAGTATCAACATAAACTACGCTAGATTAGGAAAGAATCTCATAATCAAATCCTATATATACCATAAAAGGTGGAGCGAGTAACAGAGAACTTATTTCATCATTCAATTTTAGAAAGAAAAAAAAATATCAAAAACTGGAACAATGGGTATATTACCTAACATGTATTCAAAAATATTTTAGATTTCCAAATACACATAAATAATTCTGCAAATTTAAGGTGACAATAAATTTTGAATCTTATTCATTACAGATTTAGGCAAGTTTTAAATATATTGTAGCTAAATTAGAGTAACATTTTAAAATTGTATCAACTAAAATATTCATATCCTCTAAATTTTAGCAACTAACACTGATTTAATAGTTAGATATTATGTAAAAAAAATATACTACCATATCTCATCTTCATCATCGAATAAGCATATTCTAGAATTATACCATTTCACCAAACTACCTCCATTAGTTCTATAAATACAGACATCTACTCAAGAACAAACACAACACTTCACAAAAAAAAAAAACTCGATTTCAAAGTAAGTAAGTTTATTTCTCTTTATTCTCAAGCATTGTTTATCAATATATTAAACTAATTATGTCACTATTGTCAATATATGAAACAGGATGAAGAAGAAAAAGATTTTATTGGTCCAAGTATTAAACGGTGCTCCTCAAATATCTAATACAAGGAGGCCTACAACATTTCATCACAACTCTCAAACCCGAAATTCACAAGGAGTTCTACCAATATCAATAATTATATTCCACATAGTGCAGTTTTTCACATTTCTTCTCAAGAAATTAGAAGCTTACTTGGATCACGCCGAGGACCATATAAGACTCATCCAATAACTCTGATCTTTACTCCTGCAAGTAATGAGTTTTTAAAGGTGAGACCTTTTTTTCCATTTGTTTGCACTATAACGACGAACTGTACAACCATTTCTATAAGGGCTTATTTTATTACAGTACAAATAGATTCATACTCTTTCCCTAGACAAGATAAAGCACCAAATATTTTTTCATGTTCATTGAGAGGAGAACCAATAGAGTCAAATTGATCACAGAGATATTTGATTGCAACCACATATGTAGCCATAGTCTTGCTTTAACTTATTTGTTTTACTCTTTACTAATCCAAAAACAATGTTGTGAAGAAAAATAAATCAGATGTTTATAATTTGTGTTGGTTGTTTGGCAACAAGAACATCATTTAGTTTACTATCAGAAAGAACAATACGTTAATCTATTGGATTGATTATAATAGATGCATTGTTTTGACCCCAAATAAAAAGAGATGCCTTAGAGGGAAGGAGATTACCATTTTTTGCATGTTTAGAGTTAATAAATCAAGAGAAATATCCTAAAATAGCACTAAATCAAGTTTTATGGACAATTGTAGCACACTTCATAAATTTCTAAAAATAACACTATTTAACACATTATTATATTTAAAATTAATTTTTAGAATTTGTTTTTTTATGTGTTGGTATGAGATTCTGAGAATCTGGAAATTAACAAAGACCACGGGTTAGATGAACAAAGAGTTAATGGTGAAAAACAACTAGTTGTACCAAAGATCTCTTTTTGAATATAATTTAACATTACATTCAAAAAAAAAAAAAAAAAAAACAACTTCATTTCCTCTCTATACTTGAGGCAAGTTTGAAACAAACTTTTGGAAATTCAGCTTCAAAATCAAAATTACCTCACCCCAAGAAATTAGCAGGACAGACTTCATCAACCAAAGCGATCAAATCATTTAAACTTTTTTGCACCTTCTTCAAATCGGATCTGGCTAAAAACTATAAAAAGTGATAAAATTAGAATTATATATCTCTTATATCTTAATCAAAACATTCACACAACGGAGACAAAGCATCGATTCAAAAATTCGATCTCACCAAAGGTTATAGAAGGTAGCGACGACAACAACGCAAGACCAAGTGTCTCCGGAAGTCGAACTATCCCTCACGTTCTCATATGCAAACACGCTCCCATGGTGGTAATCGTACTCGGAAAGATTCCATGGTAAGCGTGAAACTCGGTTTCTTCGTGGGTCACAGGAGAATAAAAAGAAGACGAAGGGAGAGAATCAGGAAGAGACATGCATGTCTTGAATCAAATCGATGAGATTCAGAAGAAATACAGAAGAAGGAAGAGGAAAAGAGACTAAGGAAGAGATAAATGTCTCTGATTTTTTTAATAGAAAAACAATGTCTCTGTTTTATTTTTTTTGTTTTCTTTTTTAAATAACGTTATTATGATTTTTTGTCCCTTTTAATACTCAACATTGTCATTTTTCCTTTTTTTTAAGTCATTTGGTTTCTTCATAATAATCTTCACCCCGTAATTTAGAATTTGGAAATTTATAATAACTTGTGTATAGATTAATAACTATAAATTAACATAATAGACTTAAAATAAATTAATACTTACAATCATATATGTAACATGATTTTTTTTTCAAATTATATAGCCTAAGTGCCTAACAATGTTCAAAATAACAATTAAAGGCATTAAAATTAAAGTGTGTTCCATTATAGATGAACCATACATAAAATAACAAGAATAAAGAATTCAATTAATTTTGTAATATTTTATTATATCATATAATATATAAATATACTATAATTTATCTTTGTGTTTTTACAAAACGCAGGACTTCAGTAATTTTTGCTTCCATCCCATCCTGTTTCCAATCGGGAATAAAAGTTTGTCTTATATCGAAAATGTCCTATATCAAGAATCTCCCATATTGGGAATGTGTTGTTTTAACTATATTCAATTCTCAAAACCTATCGAGGTGTATTTGTGCAGCTTGATATATTAGGTCATCCCATTCAAGAAGTTTAATTTTTTTGATGATTTTTATCTGATTTAATAGTATACGAGTTTAATAAAAGTCTAACGGTTACTAATTTGGTTCAAGTTTGATCCGTATATAACTGGATTAAAATTTTGTAGTGAAATCATAATTATTTCAAATATTCACAAATTTACTAAAACCAAACCAATTTAAATAATTATATTAAATTATTTACAAACATAATCCCGCACGTATGTGCGGGTCCGCACCTAGTCCCCCTTTTAAAGAGAAGTACACAACTTAAGTTTTGTAGACTTTATAAAAAATATAAATGGTTACAAATGCATACTAATAGGTTATATATCGGATATACTTAACCCTATACATTTCATAAGATAATTTTTGTATATAGATAATAAATAATAAATCCATAAATCGTGGAGTATATAGATAATAAATAATAAATCCATAAATTGTGGAGCAAATATATCACGAAGATCACAACATAGTTATTTCAAATTATCACCTTTTTAATAAAAAAGAAATACACAACATAGTTTATATTATTTATATTATAATATAAAATATAGAGAAGTACACAACATAGTTTATATTATAGTGATTAAATTATATTATTTAATTTAAAATTATAATCGCGGAGATATTTCAAATGATCTCTTTTTAATAAAAAAGAAGTACACAACATAGTTTTTATGGACTTTATATTTTTAATAAATTATAAATGGTTACAAATAGGTTATAGATAGGTTATAGATTAATTCATATATTAATGGTTACACCTAAATATTGGGTGCAATCTTAATTGGAGATATTCCAAATTGATAATTGATATATTAATGGTAACAAATAAAATCATGGATCTTCCAAACTGTATTTTCAGAAGATTTTACTCCTATATCAAGTTGTTTCCAAAGATCTTTAAACACAATATTACAAATTTACGTTCCACAGATTTTACTGATAAACCATAACGTTCAATAAAATTTGGACCGTGCTAGAGCACAGATTGAATTTTGTTTTTATATTATAATTTTAAGACTTACATACTCAAGCATTAAATTTTTATATACTCTAGCACGAAAGCTGCTGGACACAATCTAGCACGGATTAATAATTTTATATACTCTAACACGGGTTAAAATTAACAATATAAGACTTACATAATATATTTACATTCCATGAATAATATTTACAATAAAAATTGTTTGCATGAGTTGCATCCAAATAATATTATAAACAATTACATATATAATATTTTAAAAATAATAAGATGTATTTCAACCCGTGCTGTAGCATAGGTCTAAATCTAGTTTGATATATTATATCAAGAGTATCATTATTTATGTATTTAAATCTTGGTTAATATATAAAACCATTTTTTTGAAATTATTGAGGTCTAGCTTCCGTCGTTTTATCTTTGATTAACGTCGATCTTCTTTTGTTTCCATCTTCGATTTCTAGCTTGAGAGACTCCATCACTTTCTTGAACTCATGGAATGTGATTTGTTCAATCTCACATTCTTCTGAGCTACCAGGCCATTGTAGACTAATTTGAATCTCTTTGAACTTGTTGAATGTCTCCTCGACTTGCTTCATAGGATCACCTCGAAGGTAATGGATTATAGTCTGAGAGATAAACGACAATATTTCACACAATAAGCAAAACTGAAAAATATATTGAATTTAATTAGATATTATACTATATGTGACTTGCCTGGTAAAGAGGACGTCTTGCATCTGTAATGACTTCATCCTCTAGACACTTACATCTTTTAGCCTCATCCATGTTACCCTATTAAAAAAGTTATTTTATAGATGGTAAAAAAATCATGTATGTGAGAAATGTAAGTTATAGAGAGCATGCAAACCAAGTAGATCAACATCTCAACAAGCAACATCTCAATCTCATAAGCCTCATGACCTTTCCTTTCCTTTCTTGCTTTCTCTAGTGCTTTCTTTAATATCTCCACTCCTTTTGCTTCTTTTCCACTCATTTCCATCTTCACAATGTCTCTCTGGCAAGAGGGAGATGAAATAAGGTTTATATATGAACAACCCGAACAAAGAAAAAATGGTTTATATTATGAATTGTACCTGAAGCATCCCAAAGTCAGGATGTTCCTCGGAAAGTAATGCTTCAAACTCAATCTCAGCATTGGCAAGTGAAGAAGTATCAGCTCGATATGAGTGCAAATCAAGTAACCTCTGCAATGCTAATTTTCCTCCTCGAATAGCCCCCACTGAAACAGATCTTGAGAGACTTTTCTTATCTCTTGCTGAAGAAGCCTCCTTACCAAAGCTTTTCACCTTATCATCTCCTTTTTGTTCTCCAACGCTTTTACCAATCTTTTTTCTGCTAATATCTCGACCACTTTTATCATCTTTCTTTCTCCATAAACCACGATTTATGTAGTTCCAAGCGACGTATGCACCAGCAAGGATGAATACAGGTGCAACTGCTGCTCCATACTTGGTCTTCATGCTCAACTTGTTCTTGGACTGATTCACCATATACGTACCTAAATTATATATGTTTGTCTGATTCAGTGTGTTTTAGAATATATGTCAAATATTAAAAAATTTCCTCTGGAAAGTTGTTTTTATATACACAATGAAAATTTGATTGCAAGTGGAAGAGGAAAGCAATCAAGTTATTCTAATGTTAGTCTTGTATCATAGGTAAAGAAGTTATTATACTTTAACCGAGGAGACACGAACAACGAATCTAACGCCATATTGGAATTTCCAAATGTTTTAAACTATAGAAAAGAATAATATTTTCTGAGCCTAATATAATGAAAACTCACTAATTGATCTTCAAAATGTACTATACGCTTGATCAAAAGTCTCTAGAATATATCTTACAATTTCGAAATAGAAAGGATACCAAAACAGTGCCTATGTACGTACTTGCTTGTTTAAGCAAAATCTTTGATGCCTTTTTGTCAAACTGAAGTTACTTCTGTCTGGAGCAACAATTTGATGCTTTCCTTCACAAACCCTAAGTCTCTCAGATATACTATGCATGTAAAGAAACTAACAAAAACAAAAAATCAATTACCTAATAACACAAAATCAACCAGTGCAATAAAAATCCATTTTTGTTTTTACTCTTAGGAAAAATGGCTTCTACATTTCTTCTAGGCCATAGTCAGAAACTCACACTTCCTTTCTCTAATTTTTTCACCTCCACACACAAACCAGTTCTCAGATCTCAAACCCCTTATTTTGGTATTCCTTCCAATGTCGGTCAAAGCAGCCGTTTGTTCATCAGATCACCACCAATCACGATGGCCAAATCAGACAGCAAAACTGATAATAATCACGATGATAAAAAGCAATTAACGCCACTAAAAGTGGCGGCGGGAGCATCCCTAGCACTTGCTTGCGCCTTAAGTATCTTCGGCTTTAAGATAAAGAATGTGAGCTACTCTGCCGCCGCAGCTGCGCATCCAAGCGCCGCCGACATGATCATATCCGGGAAGCCGAGCTCAGCCGTATCCGCTGCTTCCGATATGAATCCTTTGCCAGCTAAGTTCGCATTGCGGTCTCTCTTTGAAGTGAGCTCAATGCTTGCTTCGGCCAAACCCATTCCTTCTCAAAGACCATTCAGTCTCCAAAAGCTCCCTTCTTTGCCTTCAAAAGAAGATATTGATTTCATTAAGGTACAATCTGCAAAACATATAAATATTCTATCCAATATTTTAGTGTCACGTCATGATCCTCTAAATTTCTACGACTAGGTAGGAGTTGTGTTGGACCAATACAAACGAATTATTCGGTTTTGTTTTCCTTATCATCCAAAAAATAATACTAAAATTTGAATATAATACTAGTTATTATTAGTTTTGCTTTTGGTATGACGCGTATTCAAGTTGTTTGCTGCCAAATCAAATCTCATAGGGTGCTGTTGTACCCATAGCTAGCATAAAATCAATTTAAATGGAAAAAGTTAAATGATATTAAAAAATGTGGGAAATATAGATGGAGGCGGTACGGAAGATGAAGGAAGGAAAATGTGAGGAGGCGGTGCAGCTCCTTCGTGACGCAAACTTTAGTTTTCTTTCTGATTGTGACAGCTGAAATTGGATATGAATTTTACCCCATTGACAGAGAAGAAGTGAGATTACCCTAAAACCTAACTCACAAATCCAAGTAAAAGTTATAACTTTTTAATTCCTTATACAGATTTTGTGCTATCCAGATCTGCAAGCAAACCGTTTTAGAAAGAAGAACTAAGTTTAAGGCCATATCGAATCCTCTGTTCTAGAAACAGAGAGGCTGAGTCTAGGTTTCAGAGAACAAATAACCATAGAAAAAAAAAAAAGAATCATGCTTTCGTCGACCCATTAACACAATGACTAATACCCAATAACTCAAAAAAAAAAAAAAAAAAAACCAAGAAAAGTAATGAGATTATGTGAGTGAACAGCGTACCGTCTTCGACCGGTGAAGTTTTGCCGGCGGATTCTGCGGCGGAGAAGATGGAGAGACCAAGTAGAAACATTAGAATGGAGACCGATCTCCAACCATTGTTGTTGTACAGCACCATCTCTCTCACTTTCTCTGTCAACAGTTGAAAGTGTTTCTGCGTGTTCTTTTTTGGTCAGTGAGCGGAAGCTGGGAAGTGTAGTGTCCTTTTAAACAAGATCCCTCCAGCTGTTCTTTTTGTTCCTTTATTTTTTTTTTTTACAATCGGAATAATTGTTTAATCCAACCCAAAGCCAAAGCCATTGAGATTTTGTAGGATATGTTAAAAAAAAGTTGATAGAGAAGTTTAGCCATTTTGGGACCCTCTTGACCACAAACCGCGTGGTGGTCGTGGTCATTGCTCTACACGACACCCGCTTACTTTGGTTCTCTCTTACTCATTTATCTACTACGGACCAATAAACCACTATTCGTTAAAAGAACAAGTGGAGGGGGATTATTGCAACATCTTTTATAGATCGAGGAAACGGATAACTTTTAGATATTGATTGAGGAATAAAGAAACACTCGATGTAATGATTAATGAGTGTTTCAAGAGGCAACAAAACTGAAGTACCCAAGTGCTAATATCGGTTATTATCATTAAACTAAAGAAGCTTAGGTAACTAAAACGCTGTCCACACTCGCACTTATTCTACAATAGTCCCTGTCAATCTAAAATGTTCAGCCAAACATCCCAAATGGAACATAAGCATATAATTTTGGAAGATGAACTCTTAATCTTTGTTTGGAGTTTTAGTATAGTGAGTTTCCTCTTGTATTCTTTTCAGCATTTTCCCTGACCCTAAGCATAAGGTAGCTGGCTCAAGGTTATCACCTACTTACTCAATATTACATTCCCATGTAAATTGCTCTAAAGTTCTCACCTTTTACTTGACAATGCATCAAACTTCATACCATACCATGACCCTACGACTTTCCATAACCCTATGACAATCATCAAGAATTACTAAAAATAACTTCACCAAAACAAAAGAGAGCGAGAACAACATCACTTGTGATTAGCAAAATAAGATTTGACAATATATGATGGTGTTTATCTTATTCAAATAGAACTACTGACATAATAACTTCATAACCCTGAGTGAGATCGTAAACAAAGAGCAGCACTTGTGAAAAAAACAAGCAAACTAAGTTTTGTGATGGCGTTAAAATCTTTCCACCATCATACAAACAACTACTTGGGTAATCGTATTTACCACATAAAAGTTAGTAGCCGCAACAGTTCTTTCATTCCTTGCTCCCATTTCTTCCCTGAAACAAAGAAACATCACTCATCATCATCACTTAAGTAACTAATCTATACAGAAGAACAGTAAGGAGAATTCATAAAAAAAAACACTTACTTTGGATCAGTAACACAATGCAGCTACCAAGAAGATTTCTTAATTCCCATCAAAGCACCTTTAGATGCTAATCCACGGAAAACGATTCGAGAAACCCTAAACAGCTCAGTCACAGAACGAGACCGACCTGTAAACACACAACGGTTTCTGATTCGCGCAAAGGCACTGTTCCTTGGCAATTTCGATAGCTTATAACGATTCTTGTCTCTCATTTCGCTTGGAAGATCCGGATCTTTGCAAAACGCCTTGTATAGCTTTCTCCTCAGTTCGAGTCTAGCAGCTAGCAATCTACGTCTGTGATCCGCACTGTTTCGCTTCACTCCTTGCTCCGTTCCGCTGTGCTTCGGTCCCGATTTCATAAGCGTCGTCGTGAAGAGTCTACCTTGGATTTGACCGAGATTGTTCGGATGGTTAACCACTGATCGGCATAACAGCCCCGAAGATGCGAAATGCGATTGGGAGAAAGATCGTTGGCAATAGGAAGATACGTTGAGTAGGACTCCTCGGAGATTCGCCATTTGATTCAGGAGATTTGTGGGGGAAACGCCGCGGCGGAAATGGTTTAGGGTTCTCTCAGTGAAGATGAAGAAGAAAAGCAAATTCAGATTCTTCTGACGACGATGACTTTTTGGGCCTATTTTTAATTCTATTCGGCCCACTAAAATCCCGTAATAATATCTACATTATTCTACTTTAATAAGCCTTTCTATATAGTGTTTCAGACATGGATGATACTTTTTATAACCATTGTGGAAGCTTCAACTTGTATTTTGATTATTAATACATATATTGGATTTGGGGATCTAATCTATACTATTAATTGGGGAGTACACTTAGGGTTAAAAAAACAATAAAACCAATATGCCATATAATGCCCCTACGAAATAAAAAAAGAAAGAACAAAGAAAAAAATATTTGAGGGCAAAGAGGTAATATAATTAAATAGAAACACGCGGATCTTTAAATAACCCGGTTTTCCCTTATTCGGATCTTGAATTGTAACTTTCATTTCCAAACATAGGCGCCCGCCGATATCTGTAATCAAAATCAAATTCAAAAAATAATTTTGGAAATGAATAATTTGATTAACATAATAAATTCTACATTTCAACCCCGAAAATCTTCCCTGCCATACAATACGGTTTTTAGAAACTAATCACAATTAAAATCGTTTAAACATCAATTATTAAATTAAAATCCCAAATCAAGAATATTAAAAACCCGAATCTTAATCATTTCCAAAACTAAAAAAATCAGATTTTGTGTACCTATTTAAAAAAAAGTATCAACATAAACTACGCTAGATTAGGAAAGAATCTCATAATCAAATCCTATATATACCATAAAAGGTGGAGCGAGTAACAGAGAACTTATTTCATCATTCAATTTTAGAAAGAAAAAAAAATATCAAAAACTGGAACAATGGGTATATTACCTAACATGTATTCAAAAATATTTTAGATTTCCAAATACACATAAATAATTCTGCAAATTTAAGGTGACAATAAATTTTGAATCTTATTCATTACAGATTTAGGCAAGTTTTAAATATATTGTAGCTAAATTAGAGTAACATTTTAAAATTGTATCAACTAAAATATTCATATCCTCTAAATTTTAGCAACTAACACTGATTTAATAGTTAGATATTATGTAAAAAAAATATACTACCATATCTCATCTTCATCATCGAATAAGCATATTCTAGAATTATACCATTTCACCAAACTACCTCCATTAGTTCTATAAATACAGACATCTACTCAAGAACAAACACAACACTTCACAAAAAAAAAAAACTCGATTTCAAAGTAAGTAAGTTTATTTCTCTTTATTCTCAAGCATTGTTTATCAATATATTAAACTAATTATGTCACTATTGTCAATATATGAAACAGGATGAAGAAGAAAAAGATTTTATTGGTCCAAGTATTAAACGGTGCTCCTCAAATATCTAATACAAGGAGGCCTACAACATTTCATCACAACTCTCAAACCCGAAATTCACAAGGAGTTCTACCAATATCAATAATTATATTCCACATAGTGCAGTTTTTCACATTTCTTCTCAAGAAATTAGAAGCTTACTTGGATCACGCCGAGGACCATATAAGACTCATCCAATAACTCTGATCTTTACTCCTGCAAGTAATGAGTTTTTAAAGGTGAGACCTTTTTTTCCATTTGTTTGCACTATAACGACGAACTGTACAACCATTTCTATAAGGGCTTATTTTATTACAGTACAAATAGATTCATACTCTTTCCCTAGACAAGATAAAGCACCAAATATTTTTTCATGTTCATTGAGAGGAGAACCAATAGAGTCAAATTGATCACAGAGATATTTGATTGCAACCACATATGTAGCCATAGTCTTGCTTTAACTTATTTGTTTTACTCTTTACTAATCCAAAAACAATGTTGTGAAGAAAAATAAATCAGATGTTTATAATTTGTGTTGGTTGTTTGGCAACAAGAACATCATTTAGTTTACTATCAGAAAGAACAATACGTTAATCTATTGGATTGATTATAATAGATGCATTGTTTTGACCCCAAATAAAAAGAGATGCCTTAGAGGGAAGGAGATTACCATTTTTTGCATGTTTAGAGTTAATAAATCAAGAGAAATATCCTAAAATAGCACTAAATCAAGTTTTATGGACAATTGTAGCACACTTCATAAATTTCTAAAAATAACACTATTTAACACATTATTATATTTAAAATTAATTTTTAGAATTTGTTTTTTTATGTGTTGGTATGAGATTCTGAGAATCTGGAAATTAACAAAGACCACGGGTTAGATGAACAAAGAGTTAATGGTGAAAAACAACTAGTTGTACCAAAGATCTCTTTTTGAATATAATTTAACATTACATTCAAAAAAAAAAAAAAAAAAAACAACTTCATTTCCTCTCTATACTTGAGGCAAGTTTGAAACAAACTTTTGGAAATTCAGCTTCAAAATCAAAATTACCTCACCCCAAGAAATTAGCAGGACAGACTTCATCAACCAAAGCGATCAAATCATTTAAACTTTTTTGCACCTTCTTCAAATCGGATCTGGCTAAAAACTATAAAAAGTGATAAAATTAGAATTATATATCTCTTATATCTTAATCAAAACATTCACACAACGGAGACAAAGCATCGATTCAAAAATTCGATCTCACCAAAGGTTATAGAAGGTAGCGACGACAACAACGCAAGACCAAGTGTCTCCGGAAGTCGAACTATCCCTCACGTTCTCATATGCAAACACGCTCCCATGGTGGTAATCGTACTCGGAAAGATTCCATGGTAAGCGTGAAACTCGGTTTCTTCGTGGGTCACAGGAGAATAAAAAGAAGACGAAGGGAGAGAATCAGGAAGAGACATGCATGTCTTGAATCAAATCGATGAGATTCAGAAGAAATACAGAAGAAGGAAGAGGAAAAGAGACTAAGGAAGAGATAAATGTCTCTGATTTTTTTAATAGAAAAACAATGTCTCTGTTTTATTTTTTTTGTTTTCTTTTTTAAATAACGTTATTATGATTTTTTGTCCCTTTTAATACTCAACATTGTCATTTTTCCTTTTTTTTAAGTCATTTGGTTTCTTCATAATAATCTTCACCCCGTAATTTAGAATTTGGAAATTTATAATAACTTGTGTATAGATTAATAACTATAAATTAACATAATAGACTTAAAATAAATTAATACTTACAATCATATATGTAACATGATTTTTTTTTCAAATTATATAGCCTAAGTGCCTAACAATGTTCAAAATAACAATTAAAGGTATTAAAATTAAAGTGTGTTCCATTATAGATGAACCATACATAAAATAACAAGAATAAAGAATTCAATTAATTTTGTAATATTTTATTATATCATATAATATATAAATATACTATAATTTATCTTTGTGTTTTTACAAAACGCAGGACTTCAGTAATTTTTGCTTCCATCCCATCCTGTTTCCAATCGGGAATAAAAGTTTGTCTTATATCGAAAATGTCCTATATCAAGAATCTCCCATATTGGGAATGTGTTGTTTTAACTATATTCAATTCTCAAAACCTATCGAGGTGTATTTGTGCAGCTTGATATATTAGGTCATCCCATTCAAGAAGTTTAATTTTTTTGATGATTTTTATCTGATTTAATAGTATACGAGTTTAATAAAAGTCTAACGGTTACTAATTTGGTTCAAGTTTGATCCGTATATAACTGGATTAAAATTTTGTAGTGAAATCATAATTATTTCAAATATTCACAAATTTACTAAAACCAAACCAATTTAAATAATTATATTAAATTATTTACAAACATAATCCCGCACGTATGTGCGGGTCCGCACCTAGTCCCCCTTTTAAAGAGAAGTACACAACTTAAGTTTTGTAGACTTTATAAAAAATATAAATGGTTACAAATGCATACTAATAGGTTATATATCGGATATACTTAACCCTATACATTTCATAAGATAATTTTTGTATATAGATAATAAATAATAAATCCATAAATCGTGGAGTATATAGATAATAAATAATAAATCCATAAATTGTGGAGCAAATATATCACGAAGATCACAACATAGTTATTTCAAATTATCACCTTTTTAATAAAAAAGAAATACACAACATAGTTTATATTATTTATATTATAATATAAAATATAAAGAAGTACACAACATAGTTTATATTATAGTGATTAAATTATATTATTTAATTTAAAATTATAATCGCGGAGATATTTCAAATGATCTCTTTTTAATAAAAAAGAAGTACACAACATAGTTTTTATGGACTTTATATTTTTAATAAATTATAAATGGTTACAAATAGGTTATAGATAGGTTATAGATTAATTCATATATTAATGGTTACACCTAAATATTGGGTGCAATCTTAATTGGAGATATTCCAAATTGATAATTGATATATTAATGGTAACAAATAAAATCATGGATCTTCCAAACTGTATTTTCAGAAGATTTTACTCCTATATCAAGTTGTTTCCAAAGATCTTTAAACACAATATTACAAATTTACGTTCCACAGATTTTACTGATAAACCATAACGTTCAATAAAATTTGGACCGTGCTAGAGCACAGATTGAATTTTGTTTTTATATTATAATTTTAAGACTTACATACTCAAGCATTAAATTTTTATATACTCTAGCACGAAAGCTGCTGGACACAATCTAGCACGGATTAATAATTTTATATACTCTAACACGGGTTAAAATTAACAATATAAGACTTACATAATATATTTACATTCCATGAATAATATTTACAATAAAAATTGTTTGCATGAGTTGCATCCAAATAATATTATAAACAATTACATATATAATATTTTAAAAATAATAAGATGTATTTCAACCCGTGCTGTAGCATAGGTCTAAATCTAGTTTGATATATTATATCAAGAGTATCATTATTTATGTATTTAAATCTTGGTTAATATATAAAACCATTTTTTTGAAATTATTGAGGTCTAGCTTCCGTCGTTTTATCTTTGATTAACGTCGATCTTCTTTTGTTTCCATCTTCGATTTCTAGCTTGAGAGACTCCATCACTTTCTTGAACTCATGGAATGTGATTTGTTCAATCTCACATTCTTCTGAGCTACCAGGCCATTGTAGACTAATTTGAATCTCTTTGAACTTGTTGAATGTCTCCTCGACTTGCTTCATAGGATCACCTCGAAGGTAATGGATTATAGTCTGAGAGATAAACGACAATATTTCACACAATAAGCAAAACTGAAAAATATATTGAATTTAATTAGATATTATACTATATGTGACTTGCCTGGTAAAGAGGACGTCTTGCATCTGTAATGACTTCATCCTCTAGACACTTACATCTTTTAGCCTCATCCATGTTACCCTATTAAAAAAGTTATTTTATAGATGGTAAAAAAATCATGTATGTGAGAAATGTAAGTTATAGAGAGCATGCAAACCAAGTAGATCAACATCTCAACAAGCAACATCTCAATCTCATAAGCCTCATGACCTTTCCTTTCCTTTCTTGCTTTCTCTAGTGCTTTCTTTAATATCTCCACTCCTTTTGCTTCTTTTCCACTCATTTCCATCTTCACAATGTCTCTCTGGCAAGAGGGAGATGAAATAAGGTTTATATATGAACAACCCGAACAAAGAAAAAATGGTTTATATTATGAATTGTACCTGAAGCATCCCAAAGTCAGGATGTTCCTCGGAAAGTAATGCTTCAAACTCAATCTCAGCATTGGCAAGTGAAGAAGTATCAGCTCGATATGAGTGCAAATCAAGTAACCTCTGCAATGCTAATTTTCCTCCTCGAATAGCCCCCACTGAAACAGATCTTGAGAGACTTTTCTTATCTCTTGCTGAAGAAGCCTCCTTACCAAAGCTTTTCACCTTATCATCTCCTTTTTGTTCTCCAACGCTTTTACCAATCTTTTTTCTGCTAATATCTCGACCACTTTTATCATCTTTCTTTCTCCATAAACCACGATTTATGTAGTTCCAAGCGACGTATGCACCAGCAAGGATGAATACAGGTGCAACTGCTGCTCCATACTTGGTCTTCATGCTCAACTTGTTCTTGGACTGATTCACCATATACGTACCTAAATTATATATGTTTGTCTGATTCAGTGTGTTTTAGAATATATGTCAAATATTAAAAAATTTCCTCTGGAAAGTTGTTTTTATATACACAATGAAAATTTGATTGCAAGTGGAAGAGGAAAGCAATCAAGTTATTCTAATGTTAGTCTTGTATCATAGGTAAAGAAGTTATTATACTTTAACCGAGGAGACACGAACAACGAATCTAACGCCATATTGGAATTTCCAAATGTTTTAAACTATAGAAAAGAATAATATTTTCTGAGCCTAATATAATGAAAACTCACTAATTGATCTTCAAAATGTACTATACGCTTGATCAAAAGTCTCTAGAATATATCTTACAATTTCGAAATAGAAAGGATACCAAAACAGTGCCTATGTACGTACTTGCTTGTTTAAGCAAAATCTTTGATGCCTTTTTGTCAAACTGAAGTTACTTCTGTCTGGAGCAACAATTTGATGCTTTCCTTCACAAACCCTAAGTCTCTCAGATATACTATGCATGTAAAGAAACTAACAAAAACAAAAAATCAATTACCTAATAACACAAAATCAACCAGTGCAATAAAAATCCATTTTTGTTTTTACTCTTAGGAAAAATGGCTTCTACATTTCTTCTAGGCCATAGTCAGAAACTCACACTTCCTTTCTCTAATTTTTTCACCTCCACACACAAACCAGTTCTCAGATCTCAAACCCCTTATTTTGGTATTCCTTCCAATGTCGGTCAAAGCAGCCGTTTGTTCATCAGATCACCACCAATCACGATGGCCAAATCAGACAGCAAAACTGATAATAATCACGATGATAAAAAGCAATTAACGCCACTAAAAGTGGCGGCGGGAGCATCCCTAGCACTTGCTTGCGCCTTAAGTATCTTCGGCTTTAAGATAAAGAATGTGAGCTACTCTGCCGCCGCAGCTGCGCATCCAAGCGCCGCCGACATGATCATATCCGGGAAGCCGAGCTCAGCCGTATCCGCTGCTTCCGATATGAATCCTTTGCCAGCTAAGTTCGCATTGCGGTCTCTCTTTGAAGTGAGCTCAATGCTTGCTTCGGCCAAACCCATTCCTTCTCAAAGACCATTCAGTCTCCAAAAGCTCCCTTCTTTGCCTTCAAAAGAAGATATTGATTTCATTAAGGTACAATCTGCAAAACATATAAATATTCTATCCAATATTTTAGTGTCACGTCATGATCCTCTAAATTTCTACGACTAGGTAGGAGTTGTGTTGGACCAATACAAACGAATTATTCGGTTTTGTTTTCCTTATCATCCAAAAAATAATACTAAAATTTGAATATAATACTAGTTATTATTAGTTTTGCTTTTGGTATGACGCGTATTCAAGTTGTTTGCTGCCAAATCAAATCTCATAGGGTGCTGTTGTACCCATAGCTAGCATAAAATCAATTTAAATGGAAAAAGTTAAATGATATTAAAAAATGTGGGAAATATAGATGGAGGCGGTACGGAAGATGAAGGAAGGAAAATGTGAGGAGGCGGTGCAGCTCCTTCGTGACGCAAACATGCGATACAAAAACGAGCCTGAGGCCGACTTCAACGTGCAGATGGCTCTTGTTGAGATTTTAATATTGCTGGTATTTTTCTATTATTATTTTTCTGTTGTCAATAGTATAATCTTTTATGCCTGCAACGTACTGTTCTAAAATGCAATCTCAAGTTTCAAAAACACTGTTGTTCATGATTTAATGGTTTAGTGTATTTGGACGATATTCCAGGAAAGGTATCAAGAAGCTGCTGAGTATAGTTGTCTAAATGACGACAATGCCCAGATTTCTGATGTACGAATCCCTCTTTATAAGGTTTGTGAACATTTTTATATTACTTTAACAAAATAAAAATAAATAAATAAGATCTTTAATTATAATTATTATTCTTGTACAAAAGTAAAATCCTATACTATATACTTGTTAATGTCGGTACAGGCAATTATATACACGATGCTAGACAAAGACACGGAAGCCAAGCAGTGTTGGAAAGAGTTCAGAAAATCTATTGGTGAAGGATTTGACCCTTTCAGCTTCGAAGAATGATTATTTCACTAGAATTTTATTGGGTAAACATAATTACTAATCTATGAAAACATTTTACCACCAGCGGCTAGTGAGTGGCGAATAATTTTTTTAAATGTTCCAGTGGTAGATAAACTTCATTAATTCTGACGCATATCATCAGATTGTTGCACTCGGTCACGCTGAATTTGATTTAATGCAAAATATCTCAAGAACATTTTACGAACGTAATTGGGCAATGTAATTTTAAAGGAGAGCTAGAGATAACTCTTTAATAAAATTGTTTGAAAGCGGTAAGATAACCAACAATTTCGTGGACTGGTCAGTTTTGTTGGCGTTATTAATTAGCACAGTTATTATATATGCTCGACTTCTAAAAAAATGGTCGTAAATATAAAGTTCGCCTATGATTCCGAATATTTATCTTGCATGGTTATGCTTCTCAAATATTGGGTGGACAATTTTCAGTTATGTTTTACTAGTTTTATGAAAACTAAAGTTTATATATATAGCTCAATAATATATACATAAAAGACTAGTGTCATTAAACAAAAAAAGTTACCGACATTTTATAATTGAAAATGAATCACAAAGTTTGGGCTTGATTCGGTGATTCCTTGGTATTGGTGAGTATTCATCCACCACATGAATCATCATTCTGCTATCAAAAGTTAGCTTTTAAAGATCATGTTCGTATAAGATCCATTGTAGTATATAAAGGGCTACATACATAGCTCAATCTTTATGGACATTTAATATAGTAACATTTAATAAAAATGAGCCACACGGTTTGGGCTTGATTCGGTGAATATTCTTGGAAATGGTGAGCATTGATCACCACATGAATCAATCTGCTATAAAAAATTATTATTTTTACATCATTTTATTATAAGTTCCATTGTATAAAGCAAACCACGTATCCATATGCATTTCCGAGGTATAAGTGTGTCACCGCCGAAATAGATTCTAGCAGAATATAGTTTTAAATAGTATATAGTATAAGTAACTTAGTACTAATACGAAACAAAATTGAGTGATCGATGTCCCGATGGCATGCTTCACCGGTTCACCCAATAATCCGACAGAAACACACTGGAAATAAATATAGTGTCTCCACGTATGAAAAAGGACAAAGCATGCTAATAATAGAAACGCGCACTCGCACGTACCAAGTAGACGCGACGAAGTAGGTTGTGCGCTACATCACAACCACGTGACGTTAAAATTTGTTCAGTTTTCGAACGACTCAGCGTGGTTCAAAACAGTACACTTATCATCTTCGTCGGACGTGTCAATAAGGGATCTTTGCAAAAATATCATAAACAAATCATCCAAAATAATTCGACGTCGACGGAATCTTATAAAATACTAAAACATATAGGATAGGATATATAAACTCTGACGACAATATCTTACCTCAAACTCTAATTAAATAACAAAATTCATGCATATGTACATGACGTAAAGCTGAAGTTTGAAAACTACGTTGTACTGTACAAACGTACTTGGACTAGACGCTCCCTAGACCTCCACATGTCAAATTAGCATGATCATCTTTTGTGAAAAAACTTTCTGTAATTTTGTTTTCTTCTATTTCTGATGAAGCAATCTTCTTCGTATAGCAATTAATTATTTCCAAAACACGTGGCACTGAATAGAGATGTCTAAAACTGTTTTAATGTTTATAATACTCCATAAAAAAACTATTTATAATTTATATGGTAATAAATTTGAGTAAAAATGACATTTGTGGTACACATTGATCCCACGTAATTTCTCTCCATTTCTTATTCTATATATGGGAAATATATAGACCAAAGTATTCTCATCAAATATGAGTTGAAACAATTAAAAACATATATCCTCACAATTGGTAAACATATATCCTCATGAAAATAATGATGCTCTAATTAAGATTTCAATAAAATATATTATGACAATAAATGAATAATTAATTTTAGATTAGTACGTAATTGGTCTAAAAATAAGTTTTATGATTGTGTTTGGAACATAATCTCATATTCAAATAAGTATTAAGATTTTATTAAAACTAATATTGATTACACTGGTTCATTAAAAAAATCCATTACATGATCTTTGTCCTAAAATATGAGATTTGGAATATATAAATATTATGCATTCAATTTACTTTAATATTATTGCAAGGTAATATTTGATTTTGATTTTGCATGATCTTTGTCCTAAAATATGAGATTTTAATATATAAATATTATGCATTCCATTTAAAATTTGATTTTGATACTCAAAGTAGTACTATGATATAATATTAATTATAATTGTTTATATTTTTTTCTAAATATATACCTTAAAGAAATTAAATTCTAAAGATTCAATTCATTATGATAGTTATCATTCTTTCTAAAGAGTGCAAATACTCCATTAATTAGCTGTTAGTATAGATTCTGAACTCTCCTTTGCATTTTTCTTTCATACTAGATTTTAACCCGCGGTACACCGTGTGTATAGAAATTTATTATAATTTGTATTTTATATTGTATTTGTTATTTAATTATTAGATGTTTTATAAATAGAGAAATAACTAAATTTTCTGGTCATTTATACGGCTAACTGTTTATATTAATTTTTTAACCCGCAATATATTTTCATGATTTTTTATTTGTTATATTTAGTTTGTTTTGTTTACTGTTTAAGATTTTATTTGGATTTTTAGTTATTATAACAAAAAATAAAAGATCTAAATACATAATAAGCCATTATACTCACATTGTTCCTAATGATTTAATTATTTTACACAATCTTAGTTAAAATCTACTTGATTTTATATATCAAATATTCTAATATTAATAGTGTTGAAAATAATAAAATGAGAATTTAACCCGTGTTAGCATAAATTTAATGATATTTTATTAATTCCAACATATCCTCTTTATAACTCATCTACTATATAACCATATTATATAGTATTTTGAACTTTTTAATTACATATTCGTAATATTTTAAAATTTTATTAAGTTTCTATATATATTAATTATAATATTTAAATAAATGTGAATTGAAGTTCTTCTTACGTTAAGAATCAAAGCTCACATGTATTGGAAAACAAAATGGGAATCAAAATGTTGTTTTCTTTGTTAATTTGAAAATGATTCAGAGATAGAATATCTTCATAGTTTGTGTTTCCATATTGATTTTGTTGTAATTTTTTTAGTTGGAAAGAAATGTAAAAAATTTAGGAAACAAAATCTGAAGTAATGCTATTTTTGGAAATAATTTAGAGATTAACTTTGTAAATAAGTATAAATAAAAGGGTTGAACCCAAAATGTACTTAAAAAATGTATATATAGATAGATCATTTTTCTTTCATACCGAAGACTCAATTTCAAATCTGTATATGTTATTAGCGGAGTATAAAATCAGTAATGTACGGAGAACAATAAAATTTGTAGAATAGTAACTAATCAAAGAAAATATTCTTTTTTCCAACAAACTCTACAAATTTTTTTTTTCTTTTTTAAGATATATTCAAAAAAAACAAAAATCTGCTTCCTTACAAGCCGACTCCTACACACAGTACACACAACAACAAGCGACTATAAATTAGTGCTAAGAAAACACTCTTTTCACCAAAGTTCTTTCTCTATTTAAATTCCTTACTTCCTTCTGATCTTCAACAATCTTTTCTTTTTATTTAATCTTCAGATCATAAAAAATCAAAAAGAAGTAAACCATGGTAATTATGGTACAGCCAGCTAACGTGTATGGTAACCCAAAATGCAAACCGAGTCCGGTTATAATCCCTGTTATAGACTTAACCGACTCAGATGCCAAAACCCAAATCGTCAAGGCATGCGAGGAGTTCGGGTTCTTCAAAGTCATCAACCATGGTGTACGACCCGAACTTTTGACACTGTTGGAACAAGAAGCCAGCAAGTTCTTTGCTTTGCCTCTCTCTCTCAAAGAAAAGGCTGGTCCGCCCGACCCGTTTGGTTACGGTAGTAAACGTATTGGACCCAATGGTGACGTCGGCTGTATTGAGTATATTCTCCTCAATGCTAATCTTACCCTTATGTCTCACAAAACCGCCGACGTTTTCCGGCAAACTCCTCCAGTTTTCAGGTAAACCAAAACCTTTTTTTATATTATAAAACAGAGAGAGATCCCCTGTTGGGTTCTGTTCTTAAACTGACATATTTGAGTTGCAACAGAGAGATGGTGGAAGAGTATATGAAAGATATGAGGGGAATGACGAGTAAAGTTCTTGAGATGGTAGAGGAAGAGCTAAAGATAGAGCCGAAGGAGAAGCTGAGCAAGCTTGTTAAGGTGAAGGAAAGTGATTCGTGTCTGAGGATGAACCATTATCCGGAGAAGGAAGAGACTCCAACCAAGGAAGAGATTGGGTTCGGTGAGCACACGGATCCACAGTTGATATCACTGCTAAGATCTAACGACACAGAGGGTTTACATTGCAGGTCCTCCTTTGAGCGAGAAGATTGCACCATTGTCATGCCTCGTCCCAAATCAAGATGATTGGCGTTATAGAGAGTTTACTTGGGCTCAATACAAGTCATCTGCTTACAAGACTAAACTTGGTGAATATAGGCTTGGTCTATTTGAGAAACAACTTCCATTTTCCCTATCCGATGTTTGAGGAGCTATAAGTATATCTGTTTTTTTTTTTTTTTTTTGTATGATAATTAAGCATTTCTTTTAGAGTAAGTCCCAACAACAAGAAAAACATAATAGAAAATAAATAAGTTTTTTCCAATTATTTATTTATTATTATTATTTTTTAGTTTCATCACAAAAAAAAAAAAATCTCAAAGTTTCGTCTATTGAGAGGCCCATATCGACCTAATTAGACATTTTTTTATTAGTGTTGTTTACAAAAATAATGTTGCTGGGTCGAATATCATAATTTTTTTAATAAGCCTATCTAATAAAGCCAAGTCCATTATCTCAGACGCACACTCGTGACTCGTCGTAATCAGGAAGCTGTGATTGGTAAATTATTTGGATTTCAAGTTGTTGTTTTCACATACTTATAAGTAAAACATTTTTGTTTCGTGTGAAATGGGCACCAAGAATATAAAAAAAAAAAAGGAAACGAGAAAGAGGCAAGTAAGTAGCCAAGCACGTCTTAAGTGTGTCCGGGTTCTATGGTTATGGCGTAACGCGTAACCGATGAATCCTTTTAGCTGGTCCTATTATTAAAAGCAAGCATGTATCCCAATCTTTGTGTTTTTGTATGAAAAAAATAATCTATTCTGACAGCATCATTTTTGCTTTTTTTTTTTTTTTCTTTGTTTGTTTTTGTTTTGAATAATACTTAAAACTTTTTAATCCTCCTACTTTATTTTACCTTCTCTTGTCAAGAACCAATACTATAACACCAACCAAAAAAAAATGAATTGCTAGTAGTTCATATATATATATATAAACAAAATTTCAATTTCAGCGTATTAATTTAATTCTATCTAAAAATAATAGTAGAAAAAAATGCTAAAAATTTAAATCAATATTTTATTTATAAAAAGGTGTAAAAATTAATAACAAAAGGTAAATTTGGTACGCAGTTTTATTACAAAACAAAGAATCTACAGATCTGATTTGGAAATGTGTTTCCACCCTTAAAAAGAAATTAAATAGTTACCAACCACAATCATATATACTGGTAAATGTATTGTCCAACTGTGCAGCACGTGCCTGTTTCTTGATTTATAGACTGAGCTGTTGTTCAACCCTCACCATCCATCAGATATATATCTTTCTTGTTTCCTTCTTCTCTTCTCTTCTCTTCCTGAACTTCAGAGATCTCTCCCAAAGATGGCGACTGATGACGAGCCTTCTCAAACTCGCTGGAGCTTTCTGGTAAACTCAACTCTCTTTCTCTCTTTCTCTATCATTACCTTACTTTCACATATACAGTTAGTAGTTGAATGATCCAAATCGAAGTCAAACACTTCAATGTCGCTTACATTTTTCTATTAAAGAAAAAGTTCATTTTTTTCTTAAGACCACCGGAGAAACCGAGGAATTCGGCTTAGACCTGTTTTGAACTTAACCTTTCGAATTAAAAATGAGATTTTTTTTTTGTGCGTGTTTCTGTTTCTGATACGAAAAATTGTTACTTTCAATGGCCCTGTTTATAAAAGTGAACATTCAAACGAACTTGTTTCGATTTCTCTGAATTCAAAGCAATGAGCTTGGAGAATTAATCGATTTGTTCAAGAAAATCTATGTATTTATTAGGAATTTAAAACGTTTTATGATGCCAAGTTTGGGAGGAAGAAGCTGCCCGAAGGAGATTCCAACAAGGACCTACCACAAGATGGATCATCAAACTCTAACAATGGTCAAGTGAGCAACGACTCTTCCCAAGTCACCAATCCAGCTCAGGTGATTCTTGCTTTCTTTTATTAGCTTCTTCCTGAAACCTTGGAAGTGCTTAAAGCAGTATATGGTTTGTCTTCTTTGTCCCAAGATGATCAAAGTTTTAAGCTTTGTGATGATTGCAGGAGGGTAACACAGGCTTGGCCAATGGCAATGTGGTTCGTGAGAAGCCGTAAGATCTATAATTTCTTTATGATCTTAGCAATGTTAAGCATAAGAAAACAAGAATATATAATCTATTACCTTTCTTTCCATCTAAAGAAAGCACTGTCTCTTTAATGTTCTGTTGCAGTAAAAAGTCCATGTTTCCACCTTTTGAATCTGCTGAAACTCGTACCCTTGCAGAGAGTTTGAGTAGGTAAGTCATTCCGGTGTTTGGTACTGATACATTTTTGCTCTTGGTATTATGTTCTTGTGTTTTTGTTTCTGAATGAATTGGTGTGTTTTAGGGATATCATCCGAGGGAATCCAAATATCAAGTGGGAAAGCATCAAGGGTTTGGAGAATGCGAAAAAGTTGCTCAAAGAAGCTGTGGTTATGCCTATAAAATATCCCACGTATGTCTTTCATTGCTATCTAAGCCGTATATGCCAATGTCCAATAGCTTCCAGTTTATTTTGGTGCTTTAATCTCAGCTTCTGATTTCAGGTACTTTAATGGTCTACTAACTCCATGGAAAGGAATTCTTCTTTTTGGTCCACCTGGTACTGGAAAGGTGCGATGAGTCTATCTCGAATGTGTTATTACTTTGGACTTCTTACTCTATTTACAACCTCCATGAGCTTGTCATTAAAATTTATACGAACACTTGCATCATTAAACAATTGACCAATTTCTTGAGCCTACCTTAACTATTCTAGATCATGACAAAGTACTTTGCTTACTTTGTCTTCTGCAGACTATGCTTGCAAAGGCTGTTGCTACAGAGTGCAATACAACATTCTTCAATATCTCAGCCTCATCTGTTGTTAGCAAATGGAGAGGTGAAATCTTCTTCACCGTTATTTACTCTAACCATGAAAAAGTTGGATCTTTCTAATATCATATGCGTTTTGATGTCTTTCAGGTGATTCTGAGAAGTTGATAAGAGTTCTGTTCGATCTAGCTAGGCATCACGCACCTTCAACGATATTTCTTGATGAAATAGATGCAATCATAAGCCAACGTGGTGGTGAAGGCCGCAGTGAACATGAAGCAAGCAGGCGTCTCAAAACCGAGCTTCTCATTCAGGTAAATTGCACAAGAAACTTATATGTCTCACAAAGTTCAATATCTTCCCGAACCCATCAGTAATAAATTGATGTATCAAAATTTGCAGATGGATGGGTTACAGAAAACGAATGAGCTTGTGTTTGTTTTAGCAGCAACAAATCTCCCCTGGGAACTAGATGCAGCTATGCTCCGGCGTCTAGAGAAAAGAGTATCCTTTTCTTTTTTTAACCTTATTGAATGAAAATGCTTCTTCTATGTTTCTCCTTTGTTTTGGCCTCAACTAGTGAAATCATTAGATTCTAGTACCTTTACCGGATCCGGAAGCAAGAAGAGGAATGTTCGAGATGCTCTTGCCATCACAACCAGGCGATGAGCCATTGCCTCATGATGTGCTGGTTGAGAAATCTGAGGGTTACTCTGGTTCTGACATTCGAATACTTTGTAAGGAAGCTGCGATGCAACCATTGAGACGCACACTAGCTATCTTGGAAGACAGAGAAGAAATTGTGCCTGAAGAAGGTAAACTCACTTTTGAAAAGAATCCATCATTGGCATAGTTTTTACTTTTTAAGACTGCAGAATCTCTGACATTATTTTGTTTTTGTGTTGCAGAGTTGCCAAAAATTGGACCAATCCTACCAGAAGATATTGATCGAGCTCTGAGCAACACTCGACCGTCTGCTCATCTGCACGCACATCTTTACGACAAGTTCAATGATGATTATGGTAGCCAAATTCTTAAGTAAATTCGACAAACATATATATACAATATTTGTATGGAAGCATATCCAAATTCTGGCCACTCAAGAACTTTTGTTTGCTTTGAACCTAAGAATAAAAGCTCGTCGTTGTTTTATTTGCTTCTTATTTTTTTGGCCGTTTTATTTGTTAAACAAACAAACGGTTGGTGACTTGGCGTATTAGCTTCTTTGTTTGAGTGATGGAGTCTCTTTTAGCCTATTGCGTGATATGTGGATAAAGGAGATGAGAGTGTAGAAGCAATGTGTCTAAAGCTACAGAGCGACTGGTGATCAAAATTTTAGTATGCAGTAGTAAAACATAACGTTTAAAGACAAGCACCAAATTCTTGGTGAGTGGTTTAATACAATGTTAACATCCTCTGTTTCACTCGGTACTCTCCGGACCAGATTTTCCTTTTTTCGATCGTTTTCTTGTCCTCTTTTTTGCATCACTCTCGCCTTCTTTCTTTTCCTGGAAACACAAGATAAAAGATCGAATGGTAAACATCTGCAACCTCTTATTTGTGAACACAAGGCTGCCAAATCTCTCTATTTACCTTTTGTGCACCAGAGCTAGACTCGGCTTTAGATTTGGGTTGACGTCTCTCTGTATTGTTGTCCTTCTTCTTTTTCATGCATGAAAGTGGATTTGGACCCTGTAGAGTTTTGAGACAACAATGTTAGTTTCTCCCCTGCTACTTCATCTAAGACACAGGACAATGAATCCTTATAAAGTACAAATATTGTGAAGAGATAGTACATTACCTTTGCTCTATTTCTTTTGAATTGAGGTCTATCTTTCACCTTAAGTGTACTCCTGTTGCTCAATCGAACCCTAAACCCCTTTGGACTTTGTAATCTGTAGGAACCATGTTCTTGATTGACTAATGGTGGTAACATGGTTAAAGTAATCAATAAGGAAGTTTGCTTTCTGTTGTTCTGTAACTAACTACACTGGTTCATTCATCATCATATCATACAATCATATGGTAACGTCATATAAAAGGGCTTTTCTCTGCAATTGCCACAATACATCTTTCTTCATGATGATTAGGTGATTTAGAAACAGATCATACCTTAACTTGTATTCTGCAGATAATTGTTCTTCTCATGAATTTCTTCAAACGTTGATTTAAGCTGAGAATTTCAAATATTAAACATAATTAAACCTCAGAATCATTACTTAAAATCCAAGACCAGGCACTGACTTATATATTTCACATTCATAAGTGTGGCCATAATACTATACCTCTCTGATTCGGTTTCTCAGGTTCTCGATTTGAAACCGGTTCTCTGATCTAAACCACTCAACGTTTTGCATAAACTCATTCATCTCTAAGCGCTTCACCTTGTAGTACTTCTCCCTCTCTTCATCTAACTCTTTCAGCTCTTCAACCTCGCTCTTCAGTGTCCTATATATCCTCCAATATACCATATACCATAAAATAAAAAATCAATCAAACGCATTAATTGTTATCAATAACCATTAACGAAAACCAAGAATGATCAAACCTCAATTGATGTATGGAGTTCTGGTATTTGGAATCGAGATCTTCAATGTTAGTTCTGAGAACTGTGATCTTGAGATTTTGTGAAGCTATTTTTTGCTCTAACATCAAACATCTGCGTTCTATGGATTGTATATTTTGCTGCTTCGTTGCTAAAATCTGTGATTTGTTCACTTGTAACTCTTTCTCCGCCTATCAAAACATTAGAATCAGAAAACGATCAAACAATTTGAATTCCACAAATTTCAATTGCAAAATTGATTTCGAAATTGAAATTAAAAGAAACAGCTCATCATCAACCTGAGATCTCGATCAACATAGGGATTCTCATATTTTTCATACGACTCAGGAGAATTTCTAAAACTCACTAGCGACATTGAAACTCGATAGATTCAATGGGACGAAGAGAAGATAGGATCGTAAGTGATGGTACCTGGAGAAGATCGAGTCGTTGGTTTCTGGTGAACTCCATTTGATCGAGTCTCTCCTTGAATGCTGCAGAAAGCGCCATTGCTAGATTGTGAATTTGTGAGAGAGAGAGTTTGAGCGAATTCGAATTTCGAACTTTGGAGATTGGATAAATAAGCGAAGTTAAAGTATATTATAAACACAGTTTATGTTAAAGGCCCATAATATTTAGAGTCCAGTACTAATAAAGCCCATGAAGCCTTGATAAAGAAGACAAAACTGATTTCATAATTAACCAATTTTGTTGTAGTGATTTCTTAATCACACGTTTCTTGAAACAATTAATTCCGAACTGTTAATATCTTAAATTATTCACCATTGCAATTTGCAACCGATTCGGAGTATCCAAGTGATTCGTCACTCAACTGAATTGTAGTAGTCAGTGGTCCGAGTTCTCTTTGTCGATTAAACTAAACTCAGAGTCCAAATCTACTCACCTACAACTTTGATACAATGTACATTATGTATGTGTGAGCCATGGTTTTATGTAACACAAGGATGAAACAGTGCTCGTGGCCTCGTGCTGATCAAACAAAAGAAAAGTCACAATTCGTCCCCAAAATAAGAACGAACCTTAAATCATATTGATAGATCTCGAATTGTTTTCTTAATATTATACTTTGCAAAAAAAAAACACAAGCAGTCCAATGGAAAATTGCGCAAATCAAGAGAAATTGGCAAACATTTTAGAAAACGAGAGAGAGAGAGGTTTATGACAAAGGATGGTAAAAATTAAATACAAACGAAAACTCAAGGAAAGGTCGCATCAGACTGACTTGATCGCGGTGGAGGGATCAGGATCGGAGTTATCTGAAGGAGTATTTGGGATGAGAGGAGCACGAATATCGGAACTTGTGTCGACGACGTCTTCGTCGTCGGGATCGTAATCCGGGTTTAGAGATCTGTCGATAGCTTCACGTCCTGACTCCAGGCAAGGCTTACAAGCTAACTCTATCGTTATCCATCCCAATATTATTCCGGCTATTGCGATCACCGCAGTTGTTATCGCCGCCATTGACTGATCTCCCTCTCTCTAATGCCTCCGACTCTGTATTGTATGTACCTCACCCCTTTCGACTCTTCCCTCAATCAACGATAGAGTTAGCTTATGAAATGTCAAATATCAAACGAGAAATGTCAGTTATACCCTCCTTCTTTGAGTATATTCGTCGGCAAGAATTAGAATAAGCTAATTACCATAATTATATTTTGTTGATTTTTAATTTTTGATTAGTGTAATATAAGTCAGTGATGAAGAAATTGTTACAATTTGTTTTTGTTAAATATGGAAGTTATCTATAGAATTGTTTAAATGTTCAAATTGAAATATTTTTAGTCTCATTTATCCAAGGAAAACAAAAAGTAAAAACATTTACTGTAAAAAAAGAAAAAATCACTGGCAGAGTTGTTCGACGGCAGTGACGATTTGAGCTGGTTGAACAACCGTCCATTCCTCCAATGTACCAGCGTAAGGCGTTGGAACATCTTGAGAAGACAAACACATCACTGGAGCATCCAAGTAATCATGAAAGTTCTCGTTTATGGCAGCTGTCAAGCTAGCTCCGATTCCTCCCGTTCTCATACATTCCTCCACAATCAAAACCCGGTGCGTCTTCTTCACCGAGTTTCCAATTGTGTGGAGATCAAAAGGCTTCAACGACCTAATGTCGATAACCTCTGGATCATACCCTTTGTTCACCAGCGTCTTTGCAGCCTGCATTACATGGTACCTGATACAAGTATTCTCTATTAGTTCTGGATTTTGTCTCGATTTCAACTAAGAAAAGCTTTTAGTTTATGATTCAGTACCTCATCCTGGAATACGTCAGTATAGTGATGTGTTCACCGGGTCTCACCATTTCGGCTTCTTCTAGATTACAGATGTATTCTTCGTCCGGGATACTCTCTTTGAGGTTATAGAGCAGAACATGTTCAAACAGAATCACAGGATTCTCGCTTCTTATCGCCGCTTTCATCAATCCTTTGGCGTTGTAAGGTGTTGAGCAAGCCACCATCTGAATCCCAGGAATTGACTGGAAGTAAGACTCGAGCCGCTGGGAATGCTCAGCTCCAAGCTGCCGGCCAACACCACCAGGCCCACGGATTACAACCGGGATAGTGAATTGACCACCAGATGTGTAGGGTGAAGCATGCCACAGTTGTTGGAGATTTGATTGAAGGCTAAGAGTAGAAACCCCATGTTCATACCTTCAATGACAGGTCTTAGTCCTGTCATGGCGGCTCCAATGCCCATACCAGTGAAGGCGTTTTCACAAATTGGAGTGTCCAGAACCCTGAGATCGCCAAACTTGTCAGCTAGACCTTTGGTAACTTTGTATGAGCCTCCGTAATGGCCTACGTCTTCACCCATGACACATACATGTGGATCTCTGTCCATCTCTTCTTCTAGACCTTCTTGAAGAGCCTCGAAAAGCAATAGCTCATGTCTGCACAGGTTTTTATAGCTACAATTAGTTATGCTTATGTTGTGGCAAGAGATATAAGCCTCTGAGAAGGAAAAATGATTTCTCTCACGGAATACAGAGACAAGATCAGAAGATGTGCTACTTCGAACGAAAGATGCACAAGTAAATATGTAAACATCATCGCATGATCTTTGTAAGGCTTTGAGACTGTAGATACAGATATCAGATACAGGGTCACATGTATAACTTATGATACAAAAGCTCTATATTTGAAGCCACTCGTAGAGACATTTTGACGGAAACTGTTCAGCTTGTCAGCTAGTACAGCAGAATTTGAAATGCTCCTAAGAGATAACTATGTGTCTATGAAGAGAAGTAGCTAAATGCATGAATGTAAAAGCTTCCACCTAAATCATCTTAGATAGATTCTTCCTATAATCATATACCCATGATAACCATTTTCAATGGAAAAGGCACAACTTTGGAATCACTTGATTAATAAGATGTCATCAATTTGAGGACTACCATCTCTGGAGACCCCTGAAGTATGGGCTCTTTTCTACAGAGATACAAACATAATCTAGAATTGACCCGGATCTGACACCACCAGACTTAAAAGTAAAGGCATTTGCATAATCAAACATAATGAATCTAACCAGTCTAAGCAGTATCATATATCTAATGCACTATAGATCAGCCATAAACCTGAACTACCAACAAACAAGAGAGAACTTGTTCCTTGCCAACTAACATCCAATATTATGGTAAAGAGTCCAAAAAGTACTAAATCAAACCATTTAGCATTAAGTAATAAAGTAGCAAAGGATGCAGAACATACCCAGACTTTGATGAGGTGGAACTGGCAGCAGTGTCCGCCTTCGTCTACAGAAATCGAGAACCACCCATCAAAAGATCCATTGTAGATAGATTCTTAAGAAGAGAAGAAGATACAAACCCAACAACAACAACAAAAAAAGATTAAACACATACATACCGTAGAAACAGCATTTGGTATCATCAACGGCTGAGAACGACGAGCAACGAGGCTAGAAGAACCAAAGCTTTGATTAGTCCCATCATCAGATCCAGCCACAATGTATCTCTTACACCTCACTACATCAAAAAAAAAAAAAAAATCCCCCATACAACAAAACTCGTAAAGATCTTTACCAAAATTCATATAAAAAATTAAGCAATTACCATCCCTAGAATCAGATCGTTCCACCAACAAATTCGAAATCGAAACAAACAGAAAAAAAAAGGAGGGAGGCAAACCTGAGAGAGAAGAGCGAGAAGGAGCTACGACTTTGTTGGAATCGATAGAATTAAACGGCGAAAGAGCCGCTGCAGCTCCAGCTCCAGCTCCTTGGAGTATCGCAGACATTGTTCCGAGAAAAAACAAAGAGAGGAAAAAAAGAAAAAATCAATACTGACAAGTGTTAGAACAGAGAAACAAGAGCGGAGAAATCGATTCAGATATAAAATCTGATAAAATCCGGTTATTCCCGGTATAGTGACCCTAATCTGCCTAATTTTGTATATATATTGGTAGTTCCACCTGAACCAACTAAATTGCACTTACCCACTTTAGATTTTAGAACATTGTTCAACTCAAAATTATTAAGCAATACATTTGTTTTTTTCCCTTGTACTAGTTTCAATATTTTGTTTTATCAGACGACAAAAAAAAAAAAAGAACGATATATGCATTGATTTTTTTTTGTCAGTGTTTATAAAATTTCGTCCACTAAACAATGTTCAAAAGTGTAGTTTACCAAAAAAAAATGTTTAATGAATTTGATGATATTAGTGTACTCTCCACAATTTTTGTTGTTGTTGTTGTTGTAATACTAAACCTTATTGCCAAAAAAGAAAAAAAAAAAAAAAAAAAAAAAAAAAAAAAAAAAAAAGAGATGCTCCTGGCTTCTATAGTTGATTTTATAGAATCAAAAGAAATTTTAAGAATTGAAGACATTTAAATAGCAAAGAACAAAACAAACTATATTTTGTTGGTGTCTCAATTATTTAACATTAAACCATCGTCATTTGTTTTTCATTAAAATGTTTCCGTCCCTAATGTATGTATATCATTGTTTTTAAAAAAAAAAAATTAATGTGTGTGTATATTATTGTTATTGTTCATATATAATTCGAAGACGTTGGTTGGGTCTTCAAATCGATAGCACCGCCAATTACATGTGCGCATTGTTTTTTTTTTTAAAATTGATGAGATCGTAAGTTAAAGGGTGAATTAGGTAAGTTAAAGGGTGAATTAGGTGAGTGACCAAAATAAAGAAAGTATAGAAGAATATAGCAGTATAATTTAA
The DNA here is from genome assembly GCF_030686135.1 of Camelina sativa. NCBI lineage: Eukaryota > Viridiplantae > Streptophyta > Magnoliopsida > Brassicales > Brassicaceae > Camelina > Camelina sativa. The sequence goes on along the minus strand of NC_141884.1, from coordinate 7,720,240 downwards.
AAAATTAGGAAAACAGAATTAAGATAGAGTAAAATTACCAATTTAGTGTTTGTGGTAGGAGAGGGCAGTGGAGACTGTTGATCAGAGGTGGTAGCCGGTGGCCGGAGACCGACGGTCGGAGGTGGTGGCCGGTGGCCGGTGGCCGGAAGTCGCCGAAGTTCGCAGGAATATGTTGCCGCCGGTGGCTGGAGTTCGCCGAAACAAGTGGCCAGAGGTCGCCGGCGGCCGGTAATGGCCGGAATTCGCCGAAGGTTGGCGGTCGCCGGAGGTCACCGGCGGCCGGTAATGGCCGGAGTTCGCCGAAGGCCGGCGGTCGCCGGAGGTCACCGGAGGTCACCGGAGATCACCGATGATCGGAGGTTGGAGGTGGCCGGAGGTGACGGTCGGGGATCGGTGGTGGTGGTGATGGTTAGAATAAAACTAAACCCTAAAAAACTATTTGGAACCCAAGTGGATGGTGTGATAAAGAGGGTGAGGGTTAAAATAGTATATATTATAATTTATACAGGGTATATTAGCTTTTCATGGTTAGAATAGTTAGTTCTTAAATTATAATTTTTTTGTTAGTTATGCAATGCAATTCCCCTAAGTTAAATGTGTACATGTGCTCATTAGTCATTTCAGTTCCATACTTTTGAGATCCACTTTTTGTTGAAATCCAAACATTGTATATTGGCATTTCCCACGTGGATTTAACCTTCTTTGTTTGGTTATGGTATGTGGCCAAACCCAAAATCTGATGGCAGAATCATGCTAACGAGACCTATTCATCGAGTGAAACATGTGGTTTACAAAGCTGCAAGTAAATCTACCAAATCACGTGATGGCAATAAATCATTTTATTAGATAATGCAATAGTGGATAGTGACCAAACAAAGTCAAGTTGTATTTCATGATATTCATTCCACTTGACATTCTTAATATACAAATACTCCAATTTATAAAAAAAAGAATGAAACTTTTTTTTTTTGGTGAATACAACTTTGTTAACTTGGATAGAGAGACGCTCCCCCACATCTAAATCAGCATTCAACCTAAACAGTGCGTCGAGCTGACGTGTTGGTGCTATGGACCAACACGCTGGCCATGTCTGGTTAAGAATAGGAAGGAGCAGATTTGGTCCGTCTGTTGGTGGCAGTCGATGGGAAACATAATGTCGATCGGCTCTTCTAGTAGATGGAGGCATAGTAAACCTTGGAAAGCGATAAAAAATGGTTCACTCACTTTCAAGTCTCATAGTTCTTTTCCCTATTGTGTTTCCTAAATATGTATCCTCCGATTATGTAAGAACCGATGCTTCTAACAAAAATGGTATTTTCAGAAAAAGAAGAAAAAAAAAAAAACTTTGTTAACGGCCGGCCTCTTTACATTTTAACAGTACTATTTGTTAGTGGAGCTTAGCGTAACATCTCGAAAGAACTAACAATTGAAGGATCATCGGAGGAGCTTCTTCGGTAATCGGAGGAGGTTGAGTGGTTGTTGCTAGCGTTTGTGATGTGCATCGGTCGATGTTCCTCATCTTGGGGCTTGGATTTCAAAGCCTTCTTAAACCAACGATAAACTCGTGCTAAGACAGAATCCAATAATTACAAATGCTATAAGACCCATGATGGATTCCACCTTATGCCCTTTCACGAATAGAGGGGAGAGATGTAAATTGAAGTCAAAGATCTTAAACTAATGTGTACGTGTGCAGTGTGCTCATAAGTCGTTTCAGGTCCATACTTTGAGGTCGTAAAAACTAAATACTACGATTTTTCTGTTTAAAACTAAATATTGTGGGTCTAAATGATAGTAACATACGTTTCGTGGAACTGTTAAGGAATTCTTGAGGAATTGTTAAGGAATTCTTGAGGAATTTGAAGGAAAAAAAATGTTACATTATTTGCAAACTTGAGGACTTCTTAGATATTTAGGTTTTTAAAAAAAAACTAAATTACTATTGAAACTATAAAATCTGATTTCAATAGTAAAAGTTGTTAGTAAAATATTTGTAAGCTAGATAAATATAATAATAGTTACATTTTATCAAAAATACAAAAATGAAAAATTATTTTGAAATTTATTTTATATTAATATATAAGTTGGTAATTTTAAGAATTCTGAGATAATTTTTAGATAATTTTATTAATTTAAGAACATAAGTCAGATTTACGTTTTGGTAAACTGATTTTATGTAAAATATAATAACTTCAAATTTTGCAAAAATTCAACCTTATTTTTTACAAGTTACAAATTTTTCCATAATTTTTCTTTGTTATTTAATAACTAAAACTAGTATAGTTACTAGTATTGTTTCTAATTAATAATTTTATAATTTTATTTTATTAGTTAGTTTTTTTTTACAATTTTCAGCCTATTCCTCGATTACCATTTGAACTTTGAATTATTCAGCTAGATTATACAAAAAAAATTACAAAAAAAGATTTAACAACTCAGCTTGATTTAGTCAGATTTCTTTACTATTGATACCCTAAATTCTGATTATGGCTGAATCATGTTTTAAACTATTCATCAAGTGAAATATGTGGTTGACAAAACAAAACAATAAACTAAATCAAGTTATGCAAGGGTGCATAGTGACCAAACATTTTTACGATAAAAATACTCATATCAATTTTTTTGAAAAGAATGAAACATCATATGTTTTTTTTTTTTTCTCTCTTTTTTGGTGATTACAACTGTATCAACATTTTAACAGAGCTATTTTGTTAATGGAGCTTACCGTAAGATCTTATACTGCATAATTTCATTTTTCTGTTATGTCAAACAAAATTCTTTTTTTTTCTACTAAAACCCCCAAAAGAATATCCGTTATTGAAGGCATGAATCAATTATGTATTAGTTTACTGACAAAAAAAAAAGGTTTTTGATAGAGAATCTTTGTTTTTTAGGCATGAGTCCAATATTTAATCTAATAGATTTTCTCCTAACAACCCCAAAAGAATTATAGAATGAATTGCTTAGAAAGATTCTTTTATTTTTGTATTACAGGAAAAGGAAATGGGTTTTTTATTTCTTTCAAAAAAAAGAAAAAAAAAACACACACAAATCATTTTACACGTGAGGAAAGGGAGAGAAGGAAACAGAGATGTAAAGTTGTGTTCTGTCCAAACTGCCCTGTTCTGTTGTCAGCTTTTGTCTCCTCTTTTCTCTATCCTTATCTTCTCTCTCTCTTTTCGACCACAACACATTTACAACACGCACACACATATATATAAATCAATAGACTGACACAAAATCATAGCATCATCATCACAAACTCCACAAGCCTTTTCTACTCACAACTAAAGAGATGGAGATGCAAACAAAATGCGACTTGGAACTTCGCCTATCCCCGTCTTCTTATGATTCTGATTTCAATACCTCGTGAGTCTCTTTCTCTTTATGCTTAATCTGTATTGTACGAATTAGAGTCAATTTACGAACGAACGCTGATATCGTTTATATTATGAATGGTTTTGAAGGGTGGAAGAATCAAGCAGCTCTGAAATTTCACAACCAAAGCAAGAATCACAGATGCTAACCATTTTCTACAACGGGCACATGTGTATTTCTTCAGATCTTACCAATCTTGAGGCTAAAGCGATACTGTCGCTAGCGAGTAGAGATGTGGGATCATCGTTGAGAAGTTCAAACGGTTCGGATCCTAGTCCGATGATCACAAACAATATCACCACAATTCATCGTCAAAAGGCCTCTATGAAGAGATCACTTCGGAGTTTTCTTCAGAAACGAAATGTTCGGATTCAGGCAACTTGCCCTTACCATCGTTCCCGATAGCACTATTAATTTATTTCAATTTTTCTCTCTCTCTTATTTTTTTTGGCTGCGACATAATCCAATTGTGTGTGTTGGGTTTTTTTTTTTTCGTGTTTAGGATGCCCTTAATTAGTTAGCTTTAGAGTTTTAAAGTTTCAGATTTTTCAGCAATTTGTGTTCAAGAAAGAACTTTTAGCTTCTACCTACCTTAATGGATATATCTAGTAACATGAGAACAATTTCAAGTTATAACGATAGGTTTGAAGACATCAAAGTATTACTATTTTCATATAAGGTATGTATATATATAATCAAATTCACTTTAAATCGGTCAATGTATTGGTAGCCATGTAATTAATTAAAACTCATAAACTATTTATTACATAAACAGAACAGAAATCTATATCTAAATTATTTGGTAAGATGAATCGGCATAATTTTCACTATAAATCATCTTTTACAAAGAAGGGTATGAACTTCATGCCGACATAGTTGTTCTCCATAACGCGTTGTGGGGTGCTAATGGTGCGAGAAACATTCATATACAAAGTTCTTCTCTAAATGACAAATTGGTTGGAAACATATTATGTCAAACCTTCGAGTCTTCAGACATCACCTATAAGTTTTCCGTCATGTACATAGTATCCCTGGCTGTACCACTAGTTGAAGTTCCTACCGAATACGAAAGTATAAGATCTTTGCCAAAACTATATTGTCAAGTTCTCCATTAGTATACAAGTTGAAGATATAAGTCACATTGGACTTGATAACAATTGCCTTAGACTATCTAAAACAGCGCAGAGAGCACTGTTATTTCAACTGTAAGATTTTTACCTGAATTGAATATATTCGTGATGATACATTTAGATTTATGAATATGATTAAAAACTTAAGAAAAAACAAACAAAAGGTTCGGCAAAAAGTTGAAGATGTTGAATGAAAATTAAAAAACCCGCAATTTCTGACTTTAATTTAGGAAATTCAATCTAATAGGTTTTGAGAAAATTAATTGCGTTCTTGTTATCTTCTTCACTAAGGTTTCATAAAGTTATACTAGTTATTAGTTAGCCTAAACTTTGGACACATTGTACACAATCTTTTTTAAGAAAGATACACTACTCTACACATCTTTAGACCATTGTACACAATCTTTAACAAATTAACTTATAACTAATGGAAAAGAGTTGGGGAAAAAAAAAGACATGATGGTTAAAAAGGACAAAAGCTAAAGCAATAATAAATAGATAATAAACGTGCAAGAGTAGTCGAGACATCAGGACAAGTTAAGGTAATAAATAACGCTTGTAGGATGAAGTCTAGACCAGCCGCCAACGTGTGAGCTCACATGAACTTCGCTATTGCCACGTTACGGCTTAACGAACAAGCTGATGATAGTCAATATAAATTTTCAGATTCAATTATTTTTGTCTGATGATATACACATGTTATATACCTATTTTTGACTTCTTATGATACACTCATACACATAACCCATGTTTAAACTGCTGACAAGTAACAATACAAAGTGTGAATGATTGATTAGTCGATAACCACAATAGTTCATCAAAAATGACTGCAATATCGAAGTTTGAAAGATTAAAACAAATAGAAACTCATTGGAGTTTCTTTCACTCCGTACGTATAAAGAAACGGATAAACTCAGATCAATCGTTTTGATTGAATCTTCATATTTTATTTTCTATTATATAAGTATATTTTGGTTCATTAGATGATGCAACAAAATAGAATTCACTTTTTATAGATACGTGGAAGCAAAGTTATCATATAATTGTTGTTTTATTTTACTTTGTTGTGCTGTCAAAGCGTGGTACATTTTTTCTTATATTGTACATCTCAAAGGTACCTAATGTAATGTATAAACATATAGTAAAGTAAAAATTACGGATATGTGTTGTTGTCACATGATGACATGTCGACGTTTATGCAGTACCAAAGCCTCTGTACCTTGACTAAATATGTTTTTTACGATTTGCTTATATCACACCTTATATAGACAATAGTATTAATGTTGTACCTATCCTAAAATACATATTATATATGTTTAATCGACATTTTTTTCAGGTAAACGAAAAGTAAATCAAAGATTAATTATTAGATGATACTTGCTAAAGACGATTGGGTATTAAATCCACGTAACTCAAAAGTTAAATCAACATGAAACGACAAATATATAGCGAATCGTGGCAGGATCCGCAAGTAAGATATAGTAGTTGATGATGACAAAGGGTAAATTAGAAAATTTATAAGCTCAATAATTCAGACATATGACCCCAATATAAAGAGCTCCGACCATGACCAATTCAAAGATCAAACACAATCTACAGCCTCCATCCTAAAACCCAATGCCCAACTCATCACGACCAATCTCCCAAAATGACAGAAATGCCCTCGTATGTTGTTGAAAACCCTAAATTCGAGCCTTATTACAAACCCAAGAAACAATACAACAACTTGTACTCTTCGTTGCTCCCCATCCTCTTATCTATCTTCATCTACATTTTGTGCTTCCACGTTCTCGACGTGTCTCCTTCTTCGGTATTCAACGACACGAAGATCTTGTTCATCATCTCCAACGCACTTATCATCATCATCGCTGCTGATTACGGTTCATTCACTGCTAAAGAGGATCACGATTTTTACGGAGAATACGTGGCCGCGATGAGAAACGATGCAAGAGAAAACCCTAGACCGGATAACGTGGGCTATGGGTTGAGTTTGGTGGCAGATATCAAGAACCGAAGTGAGAAACAAGAAGAAGCCGTGGGAGCGAAAGATATACAAATACAACATCGATATTTACCTAACAGGGAAGGGAAAGTTCCTGAGCGAACCGTGCAAGTGGTGAGTGAGAACCAACCGAGAAACATAGCTATCGAAAAATACGAGCCAGTTACTGAGCCAAACATTCATAAAACTGCTACTAAAGAAGAAACTTGCGACTCAAGAAAGCTGGTCAACCCTAAACCGTACGGGAGAAGCAAGTCGGATACGGCTCGTGGACGCGTGTCAATGATAACTAAGGAACGTCGTCAAGAGATCAAACATAGACCAAAAAGTTACGATCGAAGCCAATGGGATAGCTCGAAATGGATGGTTGTTCACAAGGGGAAGAAGGCTGAGGAGATGGAAAAGGCGACGCAGAAGTGGGAGAATGTAAGAGAAGAGTCGGAGGAGTTCTCGAAGATGTCGAACGAGGAGTTAAACAGACGAGTCGAAGATTTCATTCAACGGTTCAATCGAGATATCAAACGACAAAGTATTTAGTCTAGTTTAATTTAATTTGTCATTGTACAAATGCGGCAAAATTTAGTCAACCTTTTTGTGTCATTTTATCTTGTTTATCATTTTTATCTTGCCTTCTTATGCATTTTGTCGTTAGAGTTGGTAATGAGATCATGGATAATCGTTAGTTTAAACTTCAATGGTTGAAAAAAATGAAATTAGATTTTATTTAAAAATTGTTGCCGACTGTTTTATATTAATGGAAACTGAGTTTTTTTTTAATTTAGAATCTGTTTTGTTATTCTAAACAGTATAAAGAAATTTATTTTGATGTATATAACATAAACTAGATTAGGATCCGTGGAACACCGCAGGATAAAATTATTTATAACTAAAATATTTAAATTATAAGTTGTATTTGTTGGTTAAATATGTTATAATTATATAATAATTGTTAAATAAACTATATAATACTGCAATATAATTTACTTTACATAATATTTATTTAATCAATTTAATTAGATATATCTATTCTCTGATACTGACAGTGTTAACAAAATAATGAAATGATGTTTACCCGTGTAACACCGAATTAATAATATTTTTTAATTTATATAATTATCGATAAAACCCGTCCTGCTATATAACTCCGTCCCGAGATATTTTAACTCACACTATATCATCTTAATTTTTAATATTTATTGTGTATCTACGGTATAATATTTATCATATTTAACTTTTTAAAAGTTTTAAATATTTTTCATATTTAACCTTTTAAAAAAATCTTTAAACTAAAGAACCAGAATAAACCAAATAAAAGTTTTTAATTTGAATGCCTGATAAATCAAGGTTTCTACTCATTTGTATTCAGAATCATTTTGGTATCTTTTATAGTATGGCTCTAAACCATTTCCCAATTTTTTTAGACGATGTGGGATATTGTACCGGTATTTTTTATTAATCTATTGAGTAATATATGTCCGTTTTTAAAATTTTGTATTACATCAGGAAAAAATCACAATTTTTATTAACTAAATGTATTATAGAATAATTCAAGATAATTTAAATATAAATTCAAATAAAAATGAAAGGAAATCATATATTTATGTTTGAATGAGGTAGAAAGATTTTCTTATTTTTTTAAATCTTAACTATAATTAATTTTAAAGTTTTGGTAACTAATATTAAAGTCAATGCATTAAATGTAAAAACTTTTCAAAAAGTATTTTTGAGCAAAAACTGCTGCAAAAATACTAGTATAGATACATAACTATATGATTCCAAATCATTAAAAGAAAATTATTCTTTTCAAAATCATTTTTTGGAGAAAACAAACTGTTGTTTACAACACCTTATTCAACACTGTTGTCTCCACATCACCTTATTTTTTTTTTCAATACTTCCATTGTAGTTATTCAACAGTTGAATAAATTATTCAACAGTTTAAAAAGTAACCATTGTAACTAGTCTTATCCAAACTACAGAAAATGAAACATATTTTGCAATCTCATCTCACCAATCACAACACAATATAGTGCCACGTGGAAATAAATTAATAATCCACCTTACCCTTCACACTCTTCTTCTTCTTCTCCTTCCTCAGACCATCCAAAGACCACATCATCAATTCATCATCATCTCTCTCTCTGCTCACTTCCACCATGTCTGCAGCTCTGAGCTCGTCCCTCTACATTTCCCCAAAGAAACCTTCATGTCCACAACAACCTCAACCCACAAACTTATCCACCAAACCAACGTCCATCAAAACAACTCTCCATAGCCACCCTCTCTTCTCTGTTGCCGATCAGGCCGTAACCTTCCAGATGAAAGAGAAGATCCTCTGTCTCGAGCTCATGGGAATTGACTCAGGCAAAGCCCTCTCTCTCAACCCATTTCTCCGCTCAGCCTCCCTTGATTCCATTGAATCCGTCCTCCATTTCCTCCAATCTAGAGGAATCTACCCAAATGACCTCCCAAGAATCTTGGGGATGTGTCCTACGATCCTCACTTCCGACATAAGAACAGAACTCAACCCTGTCTTCATGTTCCTCTCCAATGATCTCAATGTCCCTGAGAATTCGTTCAGAAGAGTGATCAAGAAATGCCCAAGGCTCCTCATTAGCAGCGTAGAAGACCAGCTCAAGCCTGCTCTGTTCTACTTGCGGAGACTTGGTTTCGAAGATCTTGACGCTCTTGCTTACCAAGATCCCATCTTACTAGTCTCTAGTGTCGAACACACTCTCATCCCAAAGCTTAGGTAAAAAAAATATTCATCTGCTTTCTCCAAACGTTACTAGTGGTATTGATTAGATTAGAGAAATTTACAGTATTGTGATTTGTGTTGGTCAGATTCTTGGAGAGTATAGGGTACACAAGATCAGAAGCGATAGGGATGATCTTACGATGTCCAGCACTATTCACATTCAGCATAGAGAACAACTTCAAACCAAAGCTTGATTACTTCATGAGTGGGATCAAAGGAAAACTGGAGAATCTAAAAGAGTTCCCTCAGTATTTTGCCTTCAGTCTAGAGAAAAGGATAAAGCCAAGACACATAGAATCAATGGAGAGAGGTTTAGAGTTGCCATTGTCATTGATGCTTAAGAGTACTGATGAAGAGTTCGAGCAATTACTCACAAATAATCCCTCTTCAGTGGCAAACGTATAAAATATTTTTTTATTGTATATGTGAGCTAAATGTTACTTCTGATCATCGTGTTCATAGCTTGTATGTATTTAACATTGCTGCTTCCATATGTCTCTATTGAAATCTTGAATTGACAAAGAGAGACTATTGAAATCTTCGTTCTGTTATCATGTCTTCTTAAACCGTTGTAAACCAAATTGGGCTTATAGTGGGCTTCTTGCCAGATTGGGCTGAGTTGGGGTAAAACATTTTGAATATAACCTTGGTAAAAGTAAAAGAAAATGAAATAATTTACTAACAGTTTCATGGCTGAGGTTCGTCTTCGTCATTTTAATAATTTTTAGTGCCCTGAGTGAGTCGGCTGCGTTCTCTTGACTAGTTTGGGTTCGTTTCTTCTTCTTCTTCGATTTCAGATTCACGCAATAATAAATTCGCCAAACGAGAGAACAAGTCTCTCTGCTTCTTTGAGTCTGTGTTTGGATCCGTAAAGAATGATATTCACGAGGGCTGTTTCACGGGTTTCTTCAAAGTTTCTGAGGAACCGTAGCTTCTATGGTTGCTCTCAATCTATTGCTTCTCATCGTCTCTCAATCCTCCCCGATCAGGGTCACTCTTGTTCTGACGTCTCTACACACAAGGTTATTTTAACATTTTTTTTTCCTCTTTGCGTCTATAAAGCGAGAAAGATACTCTGATTAGGGTTTTAGAAGTTGCAATTTTTAGAAATGTAAAATTAAGTTTATAGATTTATGATCTGTGTTGTCAATTCTCTAATCATTACCCACCATGGGTATGGTGTTTTATTGAATAAAGGTTTCGTTTTTATTTTGCCCATCTATTATTTTTGGGAATTTGTTTGAATTAAAAATTTTCCCTTTCTTTTTTCTTTTTTCTGTCGTTTGGAACATAATGGAGTTTTCAGCTAAAGCTAGTGTTCACTTTCTATGTTTTAGTAATGTACTGAGAAAGATTTTTCCATAGATTTTTTATGGATCCTATTTGGGGATGCATCAGGCTGTTTTACCTGTGTGTGAGAGATATGGGATAAAAAAAATGGTTAAAACAGATTAGTTTGTTTTGAGATTTGATGTGTAATATAGAATCGGTGACCTAACCAATGTGTTATTTCTTTGTGATGTTTTAGTAGGGTTACGTTTGCAGAACAACATATTCATTGAAATCTCCGGTTTTTGGTGGATTTACTCATCAACTATATCACCAGAGCAGCTCATTAGTCGAGGTTTGTTCTTATTTCCCTTACACTATGATCCTTGGTCTATTGTTAAACTTCCACATATATTTCACTTTTGGACATTGCTTCTCACTTGTATAAGAAAAAACTGTCAACACTCTACTGTTAGTTTCTTAATCTAATCTCTTTGTTTGTTACTGATCTTGTACAGTTGGGCCATTTTTTTTTTTATTGCTGAAACTTCTTTTCTTTTACGACTGCTGAAAGAGTAAGATTTTCCTTTCCTAGGAGGAGCTTGACCCGTTTTCGCTTGTTGCCGATGAGCTGTCACTTCTTAGTAATAAGTTGAGAGAGATGGTAGTTGCCGAGGTAAGTGCCCTTTTTTCATTCTTTTGTACACTCATTGTGTGCATAAAGGTGTGGCGAAAGTAAATTTGCTGCTGGATTTAATGCTCTGAAGCTAATATCTATTTTTACTTGTATCTACATTCTGCTGTTCAGGTTCCGAAGCTCGCCTCTGCAGCTGAGTACTTCTTCAAAAGGGGTGTGCAAGGAAAACAGTTTCGTTCAACTGTAATGACCATAATCTCTTTTCTATTTCCATATCTTGTCTTCATTTTCAGATTCATGTTTTCTCTAGGTATCATAACCGCTCTGGTTTCATGTTTGTAGGTTTTATTACTGATGGCGACAGCGCTGAACGTACGTGTACCAGAAGTATTGGTTGGTGAATCAGCAGATATAGTCACATCAGAGTTACGCGTAAGGCAACGTGGTATTGCTGAAATCACTGAAATGATACATGTGAGTTTACTCATTACATTCATTAAAAATCAAGATCCAGTATCCTCCCCTTTTTAGTTTTTCCAATTAGTAATGCTTGGGTTATTGTAGGTTGCAAGCCTCCTGCATGATGATGTCTTGGATGATGCCGATACAAGGCGTGGTGTTGGTTCCTTAAATGTTGTAATGGGTAACAAGGTACTCACTTGACAGTAGAAGCTACTGTCTTAGACATGATTAATTTTGTTTTTTGGCGATTGTGCTACAATTAGATATGAAGATCAAAATTGGCTTCACGTTGTAGATGTCGGTACTAGCAGGAGACTTCTTGCTCTCCCGGGCTTGTGGGGCTCTCGCCGCTCTGAAAAACACTGAGGTAAAAGAAAACTAAGAAACTGATACTCATATTTTTTGTCATTTGTTTTTTATTTTAAACCTGCAGTGATAGACTCTTGAATCAGTGACATCAGTCCTAAGAATTAATTATCATTTTTCTTCGAAGCTAGACATATTCATTGTGTGTCTCTCTTTTGTAGGTTGTAGCGTTACTTGCAACTGCAGTAGAACATCTTGTTACCGGTGAAACCATGGAAATAACTAGTACAACCGAGCAGCGTTATAGGTAAAAATCTTCTTCTCTGGTCAAATATAGCCATAACAAAGACTACTCAAGTCTTGTATGCTACCAATCTATGTTTGAGAGTCAGAACCAGGGTCGATTATCGCGACTTATATAGGAAATGGATATTATATAATATTGTGATTGTTCATGCGCATATATATTTTGTTTTTCTAATGACTGCAGTATGGAGTACTACATGCAGAAGACATATTATAAGACAGCATCGCTAATCTCTAACAGCTGCAAAGCGGTTGCTGTTCTCACTGGACAAACAGCAGAAGTTGCCGTGTTAGCTTTCGAGTATGGGAAGAATCTGGTTCGTTGTCATCTTATTGAAACTTTGGCTCCATTGTAACTACGTTTTCTTACAAATGTTTGATTAGTTTCTAATTCTTCAGGGTTTAGCATTCCAATTGGTAGACGACATTCTTGATTTCACGGGGACGTCTGCCTCTCTCGGAAAGGGATCTTTATCAGATATCCGCCATGGAGTCATAACAGCTCCAATCCTCTTTGCCATGGAAGAATTTCCTCAACTACGTGAAGTTGTTGATCGAGTTGAAAAAGATCCAACGAATGTTGACATTGTAAGTTTGAAAGACACAAAACTCCTCAAAGTCTCTAATACGTTATTTTAAGTCTCTAATATGATTATCTCATACAAAATCAAAACAGGCTTTAGAGTATCTTGGGAAGAGCAAGGGAATACAGAGGGCAAGAGAGCTAGCCATGGAACACGCAAATCTCGCAGCAGCTGCAATCGGGTCTCTACCTGAAACAGATAACGAAGATGTTAAAAGATCGAGGCGAGCACTAATTGACTTGACCCATAGAGTCATTACCAGAAACAAGTGAGACTAAGAAATGTTTCTCTCTATACACACCGAAACATCTTCGTAAACATGATGAGGTTTCAATTTCATTCCATTCCATTTGTAGGATTTTGTTTTGTCCAATTCGTTTTCACGAGATAATAATGTTGGACAAGTTGTGGCTTTCATTTCAAACACAACATAGATGGAAAGAAAAATAGACAGTGATAGTAATTGTGAAATCATTCCTTGCGAATTTGGTTAAGGTCTTGTTTTTTTTAACAGATTTACTGATTCAAACAATCTTCCAAAACCCAAGCTGAACTGTTGGAGTCGGAGGCATTAGTTAACACTTAACAGTAGTACACTCCATACATGATACATGCAATGCAATCAAGTATAGAATTGATATTTTTCATATGATACAATCCTTTTTCAAAACTCAGAACATTCCAAAAATGTTACTATCGCCCCAAATAAACTCAATTTTTCAAGTATAAAATCTAAATGATTAATAACGTCTTTACATTGGACTGGAAAGAAACACAAAAAAAAAACCAGGTCTTTAAGGATCAGCCTCCTCTTCAAAGTCCATGAGAAAATCTGTCAAGTTCTCAGAATCATCAACGGCCTCGTCTAGAGACATCCGACCTTCCTTCTTTGGTTTAGGCTGTATAGAAAACCAAACACATAACATCAATACACAACACAGTTATATTATAAAGGCGGCTCAAGTTGATAAATGTGGCTTTTACCTTAGCGGTTCTAAGCTCAGGGGTACTCTTCAAGACACTCCAGTTCCTGGGCACTTTCTCGTCGGCTTTTTCTACATCTGCATCGTCTTCCTCATCCTATCAATAGAAAACGTCCAGAGATGTTTCATGATAACATCACGAAAAAATGAAGAACAAGAAGAGGATCTAATGTAATTGATGATACTCACATCGTTTTCACCAATATCAACAGCTTGTGCCATTGCATCATCAATGTCAGGCACCTGCATTCATACAATTTATCAAACAAACCCCTGAAATCTCTCTATGAGAGTTGTGTGAAAGAGAATAAAAGATTGGTCATTTTACCTCGAGCTGCTCGGTTTTCTCTTTTGTCAGTAGTGCTTCATGCATCTCTCTTGAGATGACTTTGCCATTCTGATCAAACCAGGAACAAAGAAAACAATCAGACCAAGAACGATAAGGGAACGTTGGTTTGAGCAAAGCAGACTAACCTCCTTTAGATAAGAGAGCATGTTTGGTGTCGGCTCATGAAAATCAGGTCCTCTGAAATCCATAACTGCATTGGGATCTTGAATGTAGTTGATTGTCGGATAAACAGGATCCCCGCCCCATACTGCACGAAACCGAGAAAGTTAATTGAACAGTTGAATATATCCATGACGAGTTAAGTATAACTGTTAAAGTTTCTTACTTTGCTTAATTTGATCCTCCCTCATCCGCATTGCCAAAGGATCTCTCTTGATCCTAATATCAGTTCCCATCATTATCCGGTATTCTCGATCTGTTTGATGAGAGAACATCTCAATCAGTTGTGTGTTTTCATCTTCACCTGTCTCTTCAAAATGCTTCTGTACAGCTTCTCGTGACGTGTCTCTCCTCCATGCTTTTACCCATTCAGAATAAAAAGCCATTGGACCTTCTTTTGCTAATCTCTCCCGCTCAGCTTGCAGCCTGAGGAGAATGAAAACTCAAAAAGAAATCCTAACAAAACAGATGTTGTTAACTCGTTAGCTTAAAGATACCTCTCCTCCTTGAAAAGATGCCTTCTTGCTCTATATAGAGAAGTTTCCGTGAGAGTTGGTTCTTTCCCATAGAGCTTCACTTGTCCTGTTTCTGCCATTGCCTTGAGAAAAACCTGCAACAAAAATATAACACAATGTATCAAACATTATGCGAAAAGGCACATTGGTTAAACACAGAAATCTTTGTAAGGACTGACCGTTTCGACATCAGGACGTCTTCTTTGCCATCTAGACCACTGTTCTTTCTCCGGTTTTCTCCAGTTCCACCACGATTCATCTCCCGTGAGTGTCTTTTCAATCTGTTTCTTTTTCGTAGGATCGATAAAAGGATGTGGCCGGCCAAGCTTCTTGTCTAATTCAAAACCAGTCTCCTCTTCTTCTCTCCCAAACTCGTTGTCATAGACAACAAACCCGTCAGAGATATCGTTTTCCTCTTCTTCAGAGCTATCCTCAGAATCCGAAACTTCATCACTCGTTTCAACAGTCACATTATCCCCAGTTGCTTTCCGATTCTTCTTTCTCCTACTCCCAGGATTTTTCCCATAGGAAGGGAAACTCGAAGATTCACCAGCTGGTTGAGGAGCCCTAGCAGCTCTAACCCGGCTCGAAGTTCCTTCAGGCCAATAGTCCTCACCTGGAATACTAGCTCGAGCCCCGGATGCTGGCTCGAGTTTTCCAGAAGTTGAATCCATATAACTATAGTAAGGATGCCTCTCAACAGTCACATACTCAAATCCTTCTTTAATCTTTTTAGTCTCTTCACTTGCAACATCATCATCATCTTCATCCTCTTTCTTGCATTTGATACAATGTCGCAATGACTGATCCCCGGAAGTAATCCCAACATGTAATGTCTTAATTGGAAATCCGCATTTACTAACCCGCCTCTACATATATATAAACAAACTATTACCAATTTGACATCTTGAAACAGCTAAAGATGTGTCCACAATAGCTCAACTAGATTACTCTAAAATCAAAACAAGAACCAACCTGGAAGATACAATTACTGAACTTTCCACTCTCTGTGCATACTTTACCTATAGGAGAAAAACAAAAACCAGAATTAGGAAAATGGGAATAGGGAATGAAAGAAACAGAGCTGATGAAACCAACCTCGGTAGAGCCAAGAGGTGGTTGATATTGACGCCATTTACACTTTTTTTAACTTGCCACTGTATCATCATTTACATAAACAATAGATTCAATTATGCTCAGAATCAGAGTGAAAACAAGCACTACTATAAACCCAGATAAGAAAAGCCTAATCCAAACCAAATTCTCCAAGCAAAATCCGATCTTTAGGCTTTTCTACAACGCTTCACACTTGAATTTTGAGAAGAAAAATTTAAAGTACAAACCTTTTTTTGTTGTACCAGGAGTTGTTAGAATGAAGGGTTCTTCAATTATCTGAGAGAAGAGTCGAGCTCTATCATGGGGAAGTTGGTTTTGAATGATCCAAGGGGTTTTTGCTTCAAAAGTGTTTTTTTTTTTTTTTTGTTCACTTCAGTTTTGGGGGTTTATCCATATTATCTCCCTCCCCTACGTTTAACAAAATCTGTAGTTTTCTCGATACACGCGCTCCACGCGCCGGTTGTGAAGAGGAAGTTATAATGGGCTTTTATATTTCTAACTAAGGCCCAGTTGTTGTGAATCTTGCCAAATTGACAACTAAAAGCCTTCTTGCTGGACTGCTTAAGTTTAGCTTGATTATTGATTCTCTAACAACAAACAACACTTGGAACAAAACAAGAATACACACACACTCGAGACTTGAGAGCAAAGAGAAAGGTAAATGAGTCTCCGCCTCGCTATGGGTAGGATTCGACCCGACGACATGATATGTTTCCCCAAAAAAGCTCCCGAAGTCCACAGGTAGAGAGCTATTATGAACACCCGAATACATTTTAGAATATTACAAGAGAGATCTATCACTAGTAAAATTTGGTATTTTCTCATTACCTATCACCAATTTCATATACATTTTTTATCATCTAAAATTATATAATAAAAGTCTAAGAAACTCTTTTAAAACTGAAGTCATGAAACAAAAGATATATGCAATAATTTTTATCGGATTAATTGTGCATGTGAACACAAGTTAGTTTTGTTAAATAGCTTCGCAATTAATAGTTTCGACTTGCGACTATACACCATTTTTAAGAGGTTTCCACATTATGGGATACCGATAATATAGTGTGGACTAGTAAAAATGTTAAAACGAAAACAGCACTCGTAGGTAACGCCATGAGGTTGATTGAATAAAAACTACAGAAACATTACTACTAGTATATGATTTGCACTAAAGCGTATGGTGGTTTTTGGACCCAACGTGAGTAGCAGCAATAGGCTAATGTGGTCTGAACCAATATTAAATGGGGTCTGACCAGACACATCATTGACATTACGGTATCACTCACAGGCCTATTTTAACCTAAAAAAATCCCTACTTTTTTTTTATTACATTAATTAATACCACTGCTTAATTCAAACCTCGCAAAACGACGATAATATATTTACTTCTTCTACTCTGTAGTATACCCATAATAATAATAATAATAATCTTTTCTTTATTGATCTGAATTGTGGCAGAGGTAGACCACGTAAGACTATACCACAAGGTCTCTCTGACTAGGCACAACTTTCGGTGACCCGCACGCGCCTAACGTCACGTTTGCACTCTTCGTGCAACGGGACTATCTATAGAAGTATGTAGCAGGTATTTTTTTTTTTGTGGTTATGGTCAACCTGTATTTTCTTTTTTTTTTAACAAAATAATAAGAATACTAAATGGATAAATTGTACTAATATAAACACAAAAAGAAAGAAGAACACATGGATACAATTACTTACTGACCTTTTCGAGTTTTTTTTTTTTTAAAACAGAAAAATGAATGGGAAACTGTAGTTTGATGCTTTTCTGTGACCGTTAATAAATGAGTGGCTAGCTAATTGGAAATCTCGTCAACCTTTTTCTCTGCGACATAACATAATTCACTTCCACAAGTAATTGGAACAGAATCTCACAAGTGGCGACGTGTCCTGACCGTCACGTGGCATCTATCCGTTCGCTTAACAAATATAATGTAGTACAGTATATGTTACATGTGTATAATATCGCAGCGACGACGAGAATAATCACCTCGATGAGTATACTGAGTAGATGTCGACATGTCATAAGCATTTAGCAGAGAGACATGCATGCATACTACATTACAAACGAAATACCAACCATTCACAAACAAATGCATTTTGTTAAATGTTTTACAAATTAAGCTGGTGGTGTACTTATTTCTGCTAAAAAATCAGATATTTTTTCTTTGTTTTGTTGATTCTAACATGTGATGGCATTATGATTAGATTAAACACTAAGTGAAATTATATAGTAATATTACTAATGAAGTTAAAACAAAGGAGTGGTGGGGCAGAGAGAAGACAAGAACGGGACAGTGGCATAAATCAGACTGGTGAAGCTGTCCCTTATGCTGTTGGGTACATCCCATGTGTTGTCACACTTCTCTTCTTTCTTTTGTTTTTTTTATTTAATTAAGATCTAACAAATCATGTTATTCTATGTGTGTGTTTTCAATTATTAATTACAATTATTCTATATTCATTCATGCCTATTGTTCACAAGCTTAAGTCCGATGATACAAGGAAATGGTTATTTAATATGTACATATGGATATACCCGATCACCTACTATGTTCCCTTGTATTTGTGTGGCAACGAGACAAATATCAAGTTTAAAGCTAGACCAGAGATAGAAATGAACAAACATTTATATGTGAAATGATATTCTTTTTATATAATTTTGTCAAGTATGGGGATTTATATGCAAATCTGAATTAGTCACTGAACAAGTGCAACTTACAATGTTCTTAATTAATTGTACATCTAACTAACTCTAGTTTCCCTACCAACCTCAAACAACTATGTACTTTTGCTAATAATACGTCATCACAAACTTTTAAAATTGAAATGTCGTGTGGGAGATGAAACTGACATACGACTAAATAGAGAAAGAATCTTGAGGAAGAGCCTCAGTCGTAGTGGCATCATATTAGTTGTTATTAAAAACATAAATAGCTTGGAGAGAACCATGCATGCTTAATACCATTACGAACAGATTGTGACAGTCGATCTTTGAGTTTAATAAGCTTATGATCAAAAATAATGTGTACCAATGAATGCATTTCAGACTTGTTATGGCAGAAAAAGCTTAGTTGAGTTGGTATTTTGAATCTTAAAACTTGTGACAAAAGCATCTTCAAACGATTGAAGTTAAATCAAGTTACAAGTGGTACTCGTACATAACTAATGTTAGTTAATTAAGAAATTGCTTAGACTCACTTTGTTTTGATCCTTGCATTTCATACATAAACTAGAGATCGAGTTCTTGACTTTTTGGATAAGTAGTCTACTTAGCAACTGCAAATTAAAGCATTCAAACACTTAAACGTTGAATAGTATCTTGGCCACAAAGAACCAACGTTTAGTATACGTTGTGTTAATTTGGTATGTGAAACTGAGAAAAAGAGAAAAACATACAAAATTCAGTTATCCAATAATTGTTTACGATATGCAAATTAGTATATTTAATTGCATGGGAAGTTTCTCGGGTCCACGTAGGCGAGTGAGAATGGAATAATGACAAGTTACAAACCTCGGTTTCTGCGAAAGAAACACCTCTCCCTATAACAAGACTTTGACTTTTGAGTTTCTGTTACTATATTTTTATGGTTTTCAATGCGTAAAGTCGTAAACAGTAAAATGGTACTACTTACTACCATTATCTACTTATTTTTAATCTCGTGGTAATTATTGCGACAAACACAATAGTAGTATTAATTATAATTAACAACAGAAGACGTGACGGTAATCTTGTGTGTGGTCCATGTTTACACATTTTAGGAGAGACAAAACTTCTATGCATTGTCCAAAACAATTTGTATTGAATTGTCTAATCATTGACATTTCAGCTTTATTATTTTCTGTTTCTCTCCTTTCTTTTTAACTAGTAGGAGTAACATTTTCACGGTGGTGTGTGTGTGCTTATATGGTTTCTAATTATGGAATAATCATTCCATTTCTGGCTTCTACAGTTCTACTACTAATCGCTTTTATAAATTTCTTAGACTGTTTAAATTCATAGAAAATCTCTTAGTTTAAGGAGGTTGGTTATTTATGTATAATGTATATACTCGTAATTATCACATCATGTTACTGATTTACACTTATTTGTTTTTAGTCCTTATTAGTCAACTATGGGCCTATTGGCACATCATATAAGAATTAATAAGAGAGGTAGGTAAATCAAGCAATGTTGGTTGGTTGGTTGAACAATGTACTAGTAGTATATAACTTCATTAATGTGAGCAAGAAAGTACGTATATATTGTTTGTGTTACTCTCATAAGATAGACAAAACCATCAAAGCTATAGTATAACTCTCTTTTAATTTTGTTTAGTTTACACACTTACTTATACTAGTAGTATTTAAAGAGTATTGGTCTGCAGACAAATCCTCTTTACGCAATCCAAAGGCAAAGGCCTTTTGTTAGTTTCTAGATGGCCACATAATGCAATGGGATGAACTTGGGAACATGCTTCAAACATGCCCAAAATTTTCAGCTGAATTATTCACCTACTTGCTTTAAACTCCAGACTTTAAAAATACATTCTCCAATTATAATTATGAATGCATGTATCTAGTGAAATCGATTTATGACATTAAACATATTGATACCACTTTATATAAGCTTAAACGGGTATACTATAAGAATGCCTTGCATACTTTATTGTAGGAAGAAAACAATTTCGTCTTTGCCGTCTATATATAGTTTATTAATCTTCTCTTAAGTTGAAACTGAACAGAAGGAATCGAAAGCAGAAGAGATCATGCAACTGGTCGGATCTAGTAAAGCAGTTTCCTACCCTTATGGATAACGTATTTATTTCGCCCTTTTTTGACATTCGAAAGACTCGTTAGAGGTTTAAACAAAGAGCAAATATGACTTCCATGTGTTACAATTGTCAAAAGTGGAATCTTCTTCTTTTCTTTTTCTATACTATACCCGTCAAACTTATAAAAGTCTAGGCGTGACGAGTTTTATTATAAAGTACTAATTTTAGAATATTTTTTGACATAGCGGTGAAAATAAGTTGTAATAAAAACATGTAAGAACTGTTTGACTAAAATGGTCAATTATATAATGCCAATTATGTCCAATACCTAAGTCTAACTTGTTAAACAGATGTTCCCAAGTTCCGAAGATTTGATAATGATGATAACTATGAAATAATTCACATTAATCAGTTTGTTGTACAAATC
Source organism: Camelina sativa (assembly GCF_030686135.1). Lineage (NCBI taxonomy): Eukaryota > Viridiplantae > Streptophyta > Magnoliopsida > Brassicales > Brassicaceae > Camelina > Camelina sativa. The sequence continues at coordinate 7,699,087 of NC_141884.1, read as the reverse complement.
GCGTGAAAAGTCACCTAGTTTTTAATATACGAAGTCAGATTAGGGAACAAAAATATTAAAAATTAAAGACTGGAAAAAAAAAAAGGACAGCTTCGAGGGAATATATACAGCTCTATCGTCACAAGGCGGTCACCAAAAACCCTGGCACCGACCTCAACCGACTAACCACGTGGTGCTAATCTCAACCGTTTAATATCAAAAGTAATCGAACGCCGCTGGTTTGTTACTACTTCTACCACCGAACGTCGCCGATTTTACCGGCCTCTTGACGCCGGATGAAGGAATCTCCGGCGGAGTAAGTGTGCGTATGAGCGCAAAGTTTAGACCTTTGAAAAAAGGATGAACTTTCACCTCCGCCGCGCCTCTCCGTGAACCGAGTCGTTTAGTCGGGTCTTTGTTAAGCAACCCGGAAATCAAACTCCTCGCGTGGAGCTCGAACATCGTCGCCGGCGAATCGGTCGGGAAACTCAGCTGTCTTTTCACGATGTTACGGAGGATGACGTCATTAGTCGGCGCAACGAACGGAGTCTTGCCGTAAATCATCTCGTAGAGAAACACACCAAAGGCCCACCAGTCAACGGCATTACCATGCGACCCATCTGAAGCCACCTCAGGTGCCACGTACTCATGCGTACCAACAAACGAACCGGACCGGGCTGTAACCGGTTCAGCAACAAAGAGACGGTTTGGTTCTAAAGTCTGAACCTTTTTAGACCGCAAGACACGGTGGAAAAGCCTAGCGAGACGAGTGAGCCGTCGCGGCGAACGAAGCTGCTGTTGATTCTCCGGTGACGATGAGGAAGATTCAACGGCGGCGATTGAGTCGGAGCGTAAGGAGAGGTCAAAGTCAGAGAGCATAATGTGACCGTCCGATCTAACTAAGATATTTTCAGGCTTTAGATCTCTGTAGATGATACCAAGCATGTGTAGATATTCTAACGCTACTAAAACTTCAGCCGCGTAAAATCTGTAATTAACCAAAAAAAAAAAAAAACAAATAGGATTAGAACATGTAACGTTAAAATAATTAAAGCTGGTAATAAAAAGAAAACAATAATTGTGATGGGTTTTGAAAAAGACTCTTTCATAAGAATTCAAAGAACTGGAAAAGAGACAGACATGATAAGAACAGGTCTGTGTTCTTGCAGAACAAGATAACAAATTATGTACAGGTACAGAGTCAATGCATGCAACCAAAATAAATAAAAATAAAAATCACATTACATTGTTCATTTTAATTATTATTATTATTATTTGAAAAATCTGACTATTATACAAAATAATAAAAATAAATAAATTTACCTGGTGGAGGAAAGGGTGAATCTCCGGTGAGGCTGTTTATGACGGAGAGAGTGTAAATCACCGCCGGAGCAATACTCCATGACGATACAAGAGAAATGAGAAGCTTCGAACTCGGCGTAAAGAGTCGGCAAAAAAGGGTGGTCGAGCATTTTCAGAATCGTTTTCTCCATCTCTGCTCTATGCATCTTCTTCTTCAAGGCAAGGGCTTCTTTGTCCACTACTTTCATAGCGAAGTACGAGCTCCGGCTCTCTTCTTCGTCTCCGGCGAGACGGCATAAGTAAACGGTACCTATGTCTCCGGCGCCGATACGGCGCATGAGGCGAAAATCTCGGAAGGTTAGGCCGTGTTTTTTCCGCCGTCGGATCTCTGAGTAAGCGAAATCTGAGGAACGGTGTGGTTTGAGAGAGATGAAGCTTTCTTCTTCGGGGATTATCGCGGTGGTTGACGACGGCGGCGCGTCGAATGATAGACGGCTGAAACTACTGCAGCTCTCTGTTCCGCTGCTGATAGGTGAGTTTGTTGTTTCTAAACTCATCTCACCGTCTGATTCTCGTAACATCGTTCGGAAACAAAAAAAAAAATCAAGAAATGGTTCAAGAAATTGAAATCTGAAGACTAATGATCAAAGTGATGAAACAGAACAGAATCTTTGTGAAATGGCATTGAGATGAAGATTTAAGGGTTTATGATTTGAGAAGAAGAATAAATTTTTTTTTTTTTTTAATTTCGTTCTCAGAAGTTGAGAGAGAAGAAGAGAACTGACGAGTTTTAGTTTAGAGAGAGGCGATGAAGAGAGAGTTGGTGAGGGGTATTTATGCGTGTGAGGTTATAACAGTAAAAAGACGTTTACACTTTACAGACTCTTTTTTTGACTGTGGTTAAATTTCAAAGTCGGGGGTGTTTACTTGATTGCACTTTTCAACGCGTGTGGAGAGGTAAACAGAAAAATGAAAGAAGAGAAGAAGCAAAGCAACAAAGAGAAAGGACTTGATGACGTAAGCGATTTGACACGTGTGGGACGTTGTCACGTGCTTGAAAGTGCAGCAGTAGCTTCCTTTACCCAATTATATTTTACTATCTTCTTACATAAGTATATATATATTTTTTTGTGTGGGTATATTAGATAATATATAGGATTGAGTTGGAGTTATTGGTTTGAGATTTGAATAGAATTTTAAAGATTTTAAATGTTATGTAGAATCTGTTGTTATTAGATCAATATTTTTTTAAACTATGTTAAAGTTTAGTGTTATTAGTTTGTGATTTGTAAAAAGTCATTTAAAATCTTAACAAATTTGGGTTATTGGATTCAGATTTTATAAACTCATTAAAAATATTGTGTTATTCAATTAAAACAAATGAATCTAAGATTGTTAATGAATTCAATTATTATGTTATTGGTTCATGATTTTAAACATTTTTTTACAAAATAAAATAATGGAAAGTATTATAAAAATACATGGATTGTTTAGAATACTTTACAAGATTTTAGAAAACTAATCAACAAAACTCTCTAGCAATCTTTAACAATCTTTCACTTATTCACTTTTAGGAGGTAGTATTGGATTCTGATTTATAAAGATTTTTGAAGAGTTCAACAAAATCATTAAAAATGAATAAGTGACAAATTGTTAAAGATTGCTAGAGAGTTTTGTTGATTAGTTTTCTAAAATCTTGTAAAATACTATTAACAATCTCTGTATTTTTGTGATATTTTTCATGACTTTATTTTGTAAAGAAATTGTTTAAAATCATGAACCAATAACATAATAATTGAATTCATTAACAATCCTATATTCTTTTGTTTTAATTTAATAACACACAACTTTTAATGACTTTACAAAAGTCTGAATCTAATAACCCAATTTGTTAAGATTTTAAATGACTTTTTACAAATCACAAACCAATAACACTGAACTTTAACAGAGTTTAACAAAATTTTGATATAATAACAACATATTTTACCTAACATTTAAAGTCTTTAAAACTCTATTCAAATCTCAAACCAATAACCTCACTTAATGATTTTGTTGAAATTCTTCAAAAATCTTTATAAATTAGAATCCAATACCATTCCTAAATTTGTTTTAGAGATTGATGACATTCAGATTTTATGAATTAATTTTTTAAGATTAGAGGTTAGAAATACATTCTAATTATAGTTTGTCTTCCTCGTGACTCGTGAGTGAGAGTTGAAGTGAACTAGAGAGAACTGATCAATTCGTACCACCTTTTCTTGTCATTAAAAAAAAAGTGTACCATTTTGTGCGGACCCTATATATTTATACCGACTATGAACATACCTAATGATTCATTAATAAAGAGGATGATTACAAAGGCTGGAAGGGAACCCACCTATATACTAGGATGGTGTTGGCTTTGTGTGGCTTCACATTACGTTACGTTCCAAGCTTTTGGATTTGAATCCAATATTTTTTTTTTATGTTAGGTTCGGCTTTGGTTGATTCAATCAATGTACGTAAATTGGAGATCTCATCTCATCTCGCTAACAACTTTTTTTCATCTTGGAGATCTCAACCACCGTATGTTGCTTTAATCTAATTTCTCTCGTGGTTGGTAAATCTGGTTTGCTTAGGTAGTAACACTATGAGAAGTATATGTATTCGATCTAGAATTCTTGCTAGCTTCAATTTTCTGAAATGCGGTAGAGAAATCGAATCACAACTGTTGGAAGAAGCGTGAATAACGCTTGAAAGTGTTGGAACTTAAATGAATGGAAAATAGTGGGGAAACGTAGCTTAAGTTTCATGCACAATAATATCTTAAGTTTAATTTCTTTTCGTGTTCTGTCTGTGTCGTAAGCCATAAAAAAAGGACAGACATAAATATACAGAATGCTTATATGATTCATTTGGCGCATATATATATGTATGTGGCCCTCTCCTTAGCTACCGTAGAACACGTTTTGGAAAAAATAACCTTATACGAGAGAATATGTTTTTGGTTTTTATGTTAAGCTAAAAAAAAAAACCTGTTTTCAATATTTCAAGAAATATAATACTTCTCTATGATTTTGAAGTTTCATAATGTTTACAACAGCATATTGGGAAAATATAGTAAAGTTGGTCTATTGCATATTAATTTATAAATCTTATAACTTTAAATGTGAGATTACTAACGGAACACTTTTGATGAACAACAAACTCTGTTTAGACCAACAAAGTAAGCACTAGTATCATGTTAATTGATTGACAACTTAAAAACTAATTAACTTAAAACATATTTGGAATTTCCTAAGTCCTAACAGTGATGCACTTGCATCGCAAACATTTTTTCTAGGGTTATAGATCTGCTTCCCAAGGTTAAGTTTTAAATTTATGAACCTTAGTCATACAATTAACATCATTAATATACTCTATTCAATTATTATTGTACTATAAAATTAGAGAGAATGAAATGTGGAGAAAAAAAAATACTTGATGTTTAGTGAAAGAGGGGACACAGTCGTAATTGTGGCAGCTAAAATTGGTAAAATAGACAAAACATAACTGACCTCTGTGGTTTAATATAAACCCAGAGAGATATTCCCCTCTTCCTCGTTGGTTCCTAAGGACAAAAACTGTTCCGTTACGATCTCTATCTTCTCATTCTCAATCTCTTATCTTAACCAAGTGTTTGGTAACTAAGTTTAACTATATCCCAATCTCGAACCAACTTTAAAACTACATCGGAATGACTTCTGTCTTGTACGTACTATATCTCGTGGGGTCCATGTTCTGTACGGACTAGTGTTTCCACATCACTCCAATTATTTTATTTAACCCTCGAATCTTTTTTTTTTTTTTTTGAGCTTATAACATCAGATGATTTAGTCCGTTTGTTTGGTATTTAGAAATGAGTGATGTATATTAATATTGCCTTTAGCTTGTAATTAACATTAACACGAGGGTCCATTGAAAAAACAGAATATTAAACGATGGGATCACTGAGATACAAAATAGATTAACTAAAACAGTGTAATTAATAAAAGCATAGGATGTGAGGAGGACAGGCGGCAACATTTAGGAATCGTGGGTCCTTTCTTCTACTGACGCTGACAGCTTTTTGGGTCCAAACATAAATTGGAAAAATAATAAATTATTTTGTTTGTTTTATTAGTTAAGGACAAATACAAATAAATTCTTGAATTCATTGATTTTGAAGAAAGTAAAACCACCGGTTGTAAGAACATCTCTAATTTATCCCCAAATTTGGAAATTTCATTCGGGCTGGCTATTTGGTAATGGTTGTTTCCACGTGAAGTGCATATATATATTCCATGCATTTTGATCTAAAGTGTCAGTTTAAATGGAAAGAACTGACACTTATTCAATTTCCATATGTAACAATGTTCGTCCATATACTTTAGAAGTTGGCTAAAGCATGCAGACAGCAGATAGAATTTTTTTTTTTTTGTCGAATGGTCTTCAAAAGACAGCAGATAGATACGTGGATCCACTCCATTTTCTTTTTTTTTTATCAAACCACTTCATCTTCCATCATTGAAATTTTTTTACTTGCATGGAACTGAAGGTTTGATGTTTCTTATTCGTTTTAGACTATATATGTTCTTTCTTTTGATTTTATGTCGCTGTCTAGACTCTCTTCTAGAGAGTTTTGGGTTTGTATAAGTATTATTTTACTTGTTTGTGTGTGTGAATGGAAACGATAGGTCGAATCAGATTACAAACGCCCAAAAAAAAAATTGAAATATCTCGATGTATGATACCCACTCAGTCATATAGATTCATAACATATGCCCAAATATGATTTCTTGAAGATCTTTTAAATTACGCACGGTAGCTCATTCAATATGTCTTACGTACTCGATTTAAACCCATTTGGCACTATAGGTTGACCGAGTCAAATTCCCAAGAACTTCACTCGGTAAGTACACTTTCCCAGCTAGGCCGCTGCCATCCATAATAACCTATCTACCCAATCCCCAACCCGATCGTATTTGGTATGACCTGGTTTTATGGTTTACGTATATAAGCATTTTAAGAGACAGAGACTTTAGCTGAGCAATTTCGACTCTTCTTATAGCCAAATTACTTCAGCCAAAATTAACGCAAAGTAATAAAAATACACTTTTAGAGAAATCTCTAAACAAATATTTTATAGAAAAAAAAAAATTTCTAAACAAATTGATTGGAATTATTACAAGAATTTGTAGGGAAGATAATGACATTGGAATATACAAGAAGGCGAGAAGCACGGTCCTACGAATAGTTAAAGAGGTGCAGCAGAAAGTGTAACAAAAATTTTTTGATTGGTGTGACTAACAAATATCGATATTTATTTGAGGTTTGTTTTATAAGAAGTGTTCCAGATCGCTATACTATATATTGTTTCTCGCGAATATGGAGATACGAAATGGATAGATACATCGGTAGATAATATATATGTACCTGCATAAGTGCATAATAGATACTTTTTTTTGGGTAAAAAACTGCATAGATATATACTTAATTAGATATGTGTGACACACACATAAATATGGACATGTATCGTAAAATAACATAAAATTATACATATGTACACACTTCAGTGTCATATACAATACACATATAAAACAAAAAAGACATGGCAAGTGAGATTGCTTGTGGGCATGTCAAAACCTTTGAGAATGAGAATGATTAATATAAACAATAGATATATGCATACACACTACATATATGACATATGCATATAATTATTATATTTAGTGTGTATTTTTTATTTGTTAGTGCAGAATAGAAGAAAATAGGTAGACTTTTTCTTTATAAAAGCGATCCATATCATGAAACTTTTCTGTTTTGTTTATGTTTAAAAGTCTCTAGACCCATATCACGAAACTTGTTTGTTTCAATCGGGAAACTAACCAAATAATTTCTTAATCAATATTCACAAGGTCCACATCATCGGCTAAAAAATTGTCACATGGGATGTGTGACATTGTTTTATTTCTGGATTTTGGCAAGAGTTAGACGAGTAGGGTTTCAAATACAATGATAAATAATATTGATTAAGACAGTGACTCTCTTCGTGTTTCTCCATTTTACAAGGGCTTCCAAATATATGATATATCTAACTAACTTTAATTGGAAAGTACATTTTGAAAAATGACTAGTCAAGTGTAAAAGTAAAATATTATGTTAATTGCAATTGTAATGTAAACCAAAACCAAAAAACAAATATTAAACGTAAAACCGTCTAAATTTTCTAATTTAACACAATTATATTTATTTTTAAAAATATATAAATATGGCTAACTTGTGTTAAAAATACGCGTGTAAATTAAAAGACATGCTTATTGTATATACTGTATATGGCTATATGTGCCTATCCTTTTCCTTGCCAAAATAAGATCTCTTTGAGATTTGGTTTTGATTTTATGTTGAAAACAAGATTTATAAAAAAAAATTAATCACTTATAAAATTAGTAAAGTTAAGTAAAGGTAAATCCCAACATGTGAGATCCTCTGGACCACAATGGCATATAATACTAATTTGAAGCACCCTGGATTTGGTCTATAAGAAATCCAGACCAAATAATATTGGCATCTACTTGAAAAAAGTAAAATCATCTACTTGAAAAAAGAACAACCTTATCATTGACAACATAATCTTGCTAACAAAACATAGCGTTACACCCTAACGGTTTTAACCCTTTAATATTCTGTGTCTCTAGGTGATCTTTCAAGATTCATGCAAGTGTGAATAAGTAAGTAATCATTTTCCACAAATTATGCGATGTGCTTCTCATTGTATCTTTGGCACATCTTTAGATTTTACATTTACAATATTATATTTTAAAGGTGATAAAAGATCATAGAATATTATATTTTCAACAATTTATGCAGTCAAATTGTTTGTCAATATTTGAGGTCGATTCTTATACGCTAATCAATTATGGTACATACTATATAACTCTAGATTAGTATGATATCAGGAAATTTTTGTCTCCTCGTCCTCCTATATATCTCCCTTTTTTTTTAATCAAAAAAATTGTTTATTGATAACTGTTGCTAAAGCAAAGGGTTGCCGCATGACAACGGTAATGGTCAATTAGATTTTTTCCTTCTTTTCCTGTTTTTTTTTTTTTTTTTTTTTTTGTTTTTTCGTTATTCTAGTAGTTTAAAAAAATTGTTGTGTGGATATAGCTCGGTTTATAGGTCTTTTACTTTTAGGATCGAATCTCGTCAATCGTCATCTATAAGCCATCAGCAATTATTTTCTTTTGTCCTTATAAACGAATTAAATATAAAATATAAAGTTCTATAGGCATGTGATTGACTAGTTTTAGATTTCGTCTATCTCACAAAAAACTTTTATTTTTGTTAGTAAACGAAGTGATAGACTGATAGTTGGCTTTATAATCATTTCTTTTGTTTGGTAATATAGATAATTAATTTCAGTTAAACATACTTTTATTAAATTTATAATTTTACTTTGGGCGACAGAATTTGTAATTATTGATTAACAGAGATTTTGATTTTTTTTTTGTTTGGTTCAAATTAATCTAGTGGTAACCTTTTTTTCTTTGGTTTTGAATAAACCTTTGTTCTTTATATACTTTCCTTGTCCTTTCATGAGTACATAAAAGAACAAAGGTTTGTAGTGGTAACCTTTCCCGCGGCATAACGCAAAAATAGCGCAAACCTTTCCCGCGGCATAGCGCAAAAATAACTCTTGTTGTTCATTTTTAATAATACATTCTTTCAATATACAAAATGACTAAATTCTAAACTCTAAACTCCAAATATTAAATCCTACCCTTTAAAACTATATCCTAAGGTAAAACAGAAAATCCAAACTTAAAAAAATATATACAAATCAATTTAACACATTGTAATTATGCAAAAAAGGACAAAAATGAAACTGACCAAAAAATGGTATTTTTGAAAATGGTATCTGTATTACTAACAATTTCACATATTATTAGCCGACCGATTAGGTTAATTGTCAAAGTAATTTTTAAGTTACTGATTTTAAACTATAATATAAAACCTTCAATTTTGGAACTTATATATTGTTCAATTTATCATTAGTTGGTGTTCTTATATATAAAATCACTATCAACACTAATCTCAAACTTTATTTTATTTACTTGTTGTAGGAGATATATTAGTGTAACTTGATTTTATGGTGTATTATTTTGTAGTTTATACAAATTTAATCACATAATTTTTATATAGTTTTTTTTTGGTTCTTAGAGAAGTTATTTATTGTGAAAAAAAGAGAAGTTATTTATTTCCTTCTTTTTGTTCTTTTTTAAGAATCTAATTGTTTTGTTATGTTTTGTTTGATAATAATTCCATGTAAGTCAATATACACATACTTAGTTTTACTTTAGTTTGGTTTTGTGTTATTCGTAGTTATTCTTAATTTATATTCTATTTGTATTATATTATTATTTTCTTTGTATTATATTTATATTTTACTAATATGAATTGATTACTTTTATTATTATACTTGGTTAACATTAGTATATTTTTATAAAGTTGTAAATGATTTATTAATTTATTTTAAATTTAAGCTATAATTTTAAACCTTTATTTTTGAAAAATATTGATAGACATACAATAATTAATATACTTGTTTGATATTATTATATTTTTGAAAGTTGTAAATGATTTATTAATTTAGTTTAAATTTAGGCCATAAATTTAAACATTTGTTATTGAAAATTATTGATGATTATTATTTTATATAATTTAATTGGTTACACAATTTAAATGATGTGTTAGTTTCTAAAACTTTTTAAAAAAACTGATTTGGAACAAAAAGGTAATTATTATTGGCTGAGAGATATGAACTGTATTAATGAAATGTTTTCATTGGTAAACAAATAAGCTGATGTGTCAGCTTCATATTCTACCAAAATGTTGATGTGTAAGCACCGGAAAGAAATGTATTGTGTTTTTTTTGTATTAATTAACGTGAAAATAAATTATTGCATGAAAAAGTGGATAGACGTTAGACTTTAGACTTCTTTACTTTTTCACCTTAATCGTCGAGCTAATCACGTTTTAATAATTCAGGAAGAACATAGAGACAAATAATTAAACCACTTTCCTAGAAAAATTAAATCATACTATCATACTACATATATAGTATACTATAAATTAATATAATATGTACCGTAGCTAGGGAAGTTACGTATAAGGCTCCGAAGTTATTACTCTCTTGCTGCTGCTGTTCTCTGTTGTTAATTAACTGGTATTGTACGTACCGATTTTAATAATCAGCTATCTAAAAATATACTAATCAAGAGGGCAAACCGGCCGCCAATATTCCCGCTGCCGTGGTAAGCCGACAAACGGACAAAATGTGTTTAGAAAACAGATCGAATTTTTATGGCATTATTATTAAAATATACTAATGTCCACAAACGAATTGTTATTACATCTATATATAATTATTTGCAAAAATCATGGCATGATGGCATCAGCTTATTCACCAAACGGACATAACAAATTTTAAAATATTTTAAAATGGAATACGTAAGTAAGTACATTAATAACTAACGCAAATGATGAATATATCATTAAACTAAAACTTAATGCGTATTTCGTCTTCTAGTCATTTAAAATTGAAACAAACTCTATAAAGTAGACATATAGACTCTGCATATATGTGTGTAGTCGTTGTAGACTTGTAGCCTAAGGCACCTAAAATTGGAAAATCATTGAGAATCTAACTCTTTCCCTTGGAATTCTACAATATGCTTGTGATTTCAGAAAAATATTTTAGGAGATGAGTTGTTAATTTAAATAATAATATTACTTCCCAAAACTGTTGACATTGTTCCCATGTCTCCTCCAATATTTTAACCTCTCTCATTAACATTGTAAATTGTTTTGTTTTGTTTTTTTTTTTTTTCACATCAAACCAATAGATTCTGCCGGGCCAACATTATCTTTACGTTTTATATAAACAAAATTAAAAAATGTAAAATGTCAACAGTCTATATATACGCAGTCAAAAACATGTATGCATTACTGTGTAAGAGCATGTGCATCGGCGTGTATGATGAAACTGAATCGTATTTCAAAGTTAAAAGTTAAAACTATAATCTGAACGAGATTTGGTTTAGGAGACAACCGTATGCGTGCAGTATGCATTACTGTGTAAGAGCATGTGCATCGGCGTGTATTTGATGCATCCTTCAGTAAAAAAAAAAATTTAAATAGAAATGAAACATTTAGCGAAGATACGTTTCTTCATATGGGACGTATTTTTCTCCGTCCTTCCTTACACGTGGCAGCCTCTATCTCTCCTATCTCTCTTCTCCTTCTTTTTCAATTCATTCGATCGTGAATCTGTATCTCCTCGAACGAAAGCATTTCAATTTCAGAAATTTCGACTTCGATTGTTGGGTTTGTCAATCAGAAGAGGCGAAAAAAAGGATGGCAACGGTAAATGGGTACACAGGAAATATACCGGCGGCGACCACGCCGGTAGCCACTGGATAAAAGCAACCTACTCCTCCGACTAAAACCGTCGATAGCCAATCCGTTCTCAAAAGGTTCTTTCTTTTCTACTTTTTTCTTTCCCCCCGATCTTCGATTGTTATGTTGATTTCATTAGATAGATTAGATTAAGATTTGACTATACCCATATCTAGTTCTTGTGGTCTAAATGTTTCTATATCATTTTCAGAGAAAACGATGGATAAAAAAACTGATTGTGACTTCTCTTTTGTTCTCTTGTGAAATGATGGGTTCTTTTATTGCCCACCAACTGTTTGCTATAATTCCTCTGAGAGTTTGATTCATCGGGATTTATATGTACTACTGATTCACATTTCACCAGGGACCAAATGTGAGTCAGGGCTGAAGCCTTGTTGTTTGACTCTTGATGAGATTTTGTGAGGACAGCTTTTGAGTAATTTATGTATTTGGTTGCAGTATATGTTACACAAAAGCCACGGTGGATAAGAAGGATGGAAGCGAAAATGCTTCTAATGGTGATTCCGGACAGAAGCAAGTGGATGTACCTGTCTCCACTGGTGTTGCAAATGGAGACTCGCATGCTGAGAAAAAGAGAAAGCTAGAGACTTTGCAGCTTGCAGTTTCCATTATTACTAATGCAGTAACACATTGTTGAATTTGTATTGATACAGAACGATGATAAAACTTTGAAGATGAAGAAACTGAAAAAGCTCGTTCTAGAATCTCTGGTGGATTCAAGCATAAACAAGTTTGAGCTCAAGGCAGAGCTAGAGCTAAAGGTCAGGAAAATCTCAGCTGCCTAATTAATACACAACGAGTCTATTCCCTGCTTTGGTGAGTTCTTTTTTTACTTTCCTCGTTAGCATTATCATCAGATTCGATTTAAACTTGGAATGCATATGGCTAAGTACATTCGTTTCTTGAGTGACATTCTTTGATTCTTGATTCGGTTGATGTACGTTGGTTAAATCATCAAAAGTGGTGAGATTCTTGGTTATATATTGGATTGACAGGTGAACTCGAGCCCATATGAAGAAGGATGGATCATAAAAGTGGAGCTTAGTGCTGCAGGGGAAGTGAAGAAACTAGTGGATTCAGACAAATACTCCAATGCTCAGCAGCAACATGGTCAGAAAAATGATTCTTTGTAAGCATTTCACTGTCAGCAGCAACATGGTCAGAAAAAATCCATTTGTGTCAATACATGAAATCAAGATTAATTTATTTGAGGGACCAAAATTTGTCCTACACCAATGCTCATACCAATTTTAAGAAACTATCAAAATAAGAATAAAATATTTGAAGGACCAAAAATTGTCCTTGACCGATGCACATGGTCTAAGCCATCATTAAGTATTAAATATTTCTGTCGAAAGTAAAAATATTGTGTTAAGGCTTTTAATTTATTCTTAATACTAGTATAATGCAAAACATATGTTTTTTTTTGTTTAACAGAACATATGGTTAACCTTAATTATAATATTGGAGAGGTCTCTCGTCAGCAATATTATAAGACCTTTGCAGGTTCTTCGAATACTCACTCCCGGATGTACTTACCACTAGTTTGCGCTCAGAGCTTTGTCTGTCTTCTGGAAGTTATGTTTGCTCTCCAAAAAATAACAACGAGAATGAAGATAACCTAATATATAAGAGACGTATGTTATTCCATTCACCGAATTAGACGGGCTAAGAAAGCTACCACTTTGAGGAACATGTTAAAGATCCTAGATTAAGAGCGATAAGAAAAGATATCTTAATAATTAGTAATATATAAGAGACGTACGTATGTCATTCAATTCATTCAAGATGCCTTTAGAAAAGTTAACACTCTACAGTTTGGAATACTAGGTAATTAGTCGATGCAATGCGTGGTTGTATCAATAATAGTTTTGATCATATTTCTTAAATTTTCTAAAATTAAAATATTGTTTTACTAATGTATAACCACAAAAAATATATACTAATGTATGAATCTCAAAAAAAATTATAGCTCAAAATAACACTATTGTCAATATTTTTTGGTATGGTTATTTATTATACAAAATTTAAAATATATAAACTTTTCTATAAATCAAAAATTAACCAATACTACAAAAAATGATGAGAATTTGTTAAAAATACCCCTTTTGATATACCCTTTTTCAAAAATACCCTCTTTTCTGGCCATTTTTATTTTCGCCATCTTTTAATTTTTAATGACCATTTTACACTTAGATGAAAATTATTTTATTCAATAAAAAGAAAAACAAAATTTTCCCGCCAAAAAATTTCCGACATATTTTTCCGCTAAAAATTTTTCGAAAAAATTTTCCCGCCAAAATATTTTTTGTCAAAATTTTCGACAAAAAAATTTTCCCGCCAAAAAAAATTTACAAGGTTTTTAAAAGGTTTTATAAGGTTTCTACCTTATAAAAGCCTTATAAACACCTTGTAAAGGCTTTTACAAAAATTTTTAAAGAGTTTTAAAAGGTTTTTTAAATAACTTGTAAACGCTTTTACAAGATTTTTACAAGGTTTTTAAAAGTTTTTAAAAGGTTTTTAAAAGTTTTTAAAAGGTTTTTAAAAGGTTTTCAAATAGTTTTTAAAAAGATTTTTAAAAGGTTTTTAAACACCTTGTAAACGCTTTTACAATGTTTTTAAAAACCTTGTAAAAGTTTTTATAAGATTTTTAAAAGGGTTTTAAAAGGTTTTTGAACACCTTGTAAACGCTTTTAAAAGCTTTTTAAAAGCATTTACAAGGTTTTTAAAAGCATTTACAATGTGTTTAAAAACCTTTTAAAAGTTTTTAAAAGCGTTTACAATGTTTTTAAAAGGTATAAATTTCAATATTTTTGGCGGAAAAAATTTTCGATTTTGGTGGGAACTTTTTTTTTTTTGCAGGAAAAAAAAAGTAAAAATAGACCAGTTTGACCCAAATTTAGCAATCAATTGCTAGATTAACATTCCATCATATCTCATTACTAGAATGACACAATTTTTAGGTAGAAAGACTAAAAACCCACCAAATTTTTCTTTCAAACTTAAAAAAATATATATATATATATATATAATGTATGCAAATATAATTTGAATATGATTAATAAAAAATAGATTATACAAATATAATTTAAAACTATGATTAATAAAAAAATATAACGATGAAAACATGATTAAAAAAATATAATGTTTAAAAATATATATTTTAAATATGATTTATTGAAATAAAAATATATAAAAGTATGATTTACAAATATAATGTAAAAAAATATTCAAAAACATGATGTTTAAAATTTTATTTTTAAATAAGTTTTATAAAAACATAACAAAAATATAATGTATAAAAATATTGTTAAAATATGATTTATGAAAAATATAATGTAATGTAAAAAAAATATGATATTTAAAACTTCAAAAAAAAAATGATTTAGAAAAATAAAATTTTTTAAAAGTGATGCTTTAAAAATATATATATAATGTATAAATTATGAGGTTTTAAAAATATTTAATATTTTTAAAAATATAATATATAAAAATATAGTTAGAAAACATAATGTATAAAAAATTAATGAAATTTAATTTGTAAAAAAGATAAATGATGTATAAAAATAGGATTTAAAATTTTGATTTATAAAAATATGATGTTTAAAAAAATATTTATAAATATGATATATACTATAAGAATATGATTTAAATATATATCTTTGATGATGTACAAAAATATGACTTTTGGAAGAAAAAAACTGTCATAACATAAAACAACTCTGTTATCACTATTTCTACATCTAATAAATCTGCTATCAAACACCAGATTTTTGAAATGCAAAAAAAAAAAAAAATCTATCACAACGTAAACAAATCTACCATAACATATAGTCTTCACGTAGGTCAACTTAGGGATTTTTTAAAACGTTTATAAATCTGTTATCAAATGACTGATTTTTGGTTAAAATAACAAATCTGTCGTAACGTAAAACAAATCTGTTATCACTAGACGTCAAACTAATAATTATTTTTCAATTAAAAAATCTCTCACATTATGACAGATTTTTAATTAAAAAAAATCTGAAATAACTGTGAAAAATAAATCTGCCAGACATTATATCAAACTTGCCATATATTATAAAAGTCTATGGTATCATTATAAATAAGTGTATGTCGTGAAAAATAAATCTGCCAATATCTATAAATCTGTCGTAACTATCTTTAAAAGAAATCTGTCGTACACAAACAAATCTGTCACAACAGATTTTCAAAATCTATAAATCCGACAGACTTTCGAAATTTTTATTTTATTTTATTTTTAAATGCTGAGAGGGTAAATTTGACTTTATTTTTTTTCTAACAAAGCAAAAAAGGTATTTTATGCAAGAAAATACCTCATTTAACTTTCACATTTTATGAGTTAGTTTAGTAATTAATCTCTTAATATGAGTTAGTTTTTTTCCCTACAATTAATTCCTTTACATCGAATAAGACATTCCAAGTCAGGTATGCCTCTCCATGACTCCATTAAACATTGATAGAAGATAATGACGAGGTCTTGAGAGAGAGATATGGAGAAGAATAGAGAGAGATGAAGAAGAACAAAAAACCAGATACAGAGTGTGAGAGAGATATGGAGAAAACTACTACGTCCTTTGTAGCATTGTTGATAGAATCTGAGAGAGAGTTATTTTTTTTTCTGAGGTGATGTTACAAACTTGTTTTGCAGTTGGAGAGAGATAATGAAAGAGAGAGGGAGAGGAAGACAAAAGACACAGCAAAAAGAAAAACTTCTACTTAAAAGTTCAGTATTCAAGTGGATAAAATTGCCATATAAGAATAGAACCTTTTGTCTCTCGTCGATGTTATCATCTTAGCAATAAGGTTAGCCGAAGTTTGCCCTTCAATTATAGTTTCAAGAGATATCACTATTAGTTTAAGTAAAGGAATATTTGCATTCTAACACACTTTTATATAAAAAAATTGCATTCTAACACATTTTTCGACCACCACACACTTTTCTTATAGTGTTTTACTTTTTTACCCTTTAACTCTTTCTCTCCAAACACATTACTTCTCAACACACATCTTTCTTTTATTTTTATTTTTTACTCTATTTTCTTTCTTTTATCTTTCTTTCTCACCCTCTCTAACTCTTTCTCTCTTTTCAAATACTTTTTATTTTATTTGTTTATCTTACTCCATTTTTTTGATATATGTGTTTAAATAATCTTGAGTATTGGATAACAATATATATATTCCTTAGCCACATTTATATCTTTTTAAATTTTTATATTTTGATATATTTATCATCTACAAAATCAAATCCAGATGCTTATATGTTTATGATTATTTAGTTTCATGTTCCATATCTCCTATATATTAATAGAGAAACACTCTCACAAAAAAACTGAGGTGTCGTGCTCACAGAGCTCCTGTACATTTTCTAATAAATACCCTTACTTCTCATAGTTATTTACATAAATATGCCACTGAAATATTATGAGCCAATGTTTTTTCTATTAGTTTTTAAAAATGAAAAATTTCATAAACTACTAAATCCAAAAATGTATTTAATTATCATTTTCATAACCTATTTACTTATTAAAAGTAAATTACATTTCACAAACAAGAAAAAAAAATATTCATTTATTTATCACTTTTATCATTTTTCTCATCGCATTTTTAAACTTAGTTTAAATTAAATCAATTAGTTTTAGAATATTGTTTTATCTATTTAATGGTATAGTGATATAGATAATAATGTGAAACATAAAATATGTAAATTTGATTTTTAGAAACACAAAAATACATCAAAACTTTCTACACCACCTTGAAATTCTTTTCTAAGTTCAAATATTTCACGGGTGAAACATATTTTACATAATACAAATGTAAATTTGAATAAACGAAAAAAACTTTACTTACATTTATTGTTTTATACAAACAAATTTTAAATCTCAAATAATAATTTTATTCATAATATTTTATTTAAATTGATTTATATCCCGCACATAGTGCAGGTTGGTACCTACTACCTTGTATATATTATCATCCATCAAATCTTTTTCATATGTTATTGATCATCAGTTTTATGTTTTCTAGTAAAAAATCTTCAGATTTGGCTACATTTGTTACAATTACTATGAAATTAAATTTATGATTATGGTTTATGATCTAAAATTTAGGATTTAGGATTTAGGGTTTAGGGTTTTAGGGTTTAGGGCTTAGAGTTTAGTATAGGATATAATAAACGGTCTCATACTTAGTTTTTTAGGGGATATGATGAGGTTAAAATGGTTTGATAGTTAACAACGACTGTTTCACCAAAACACAAGTAGGTTTTAGTGGACGTGTATAACTCATCATCCATGTGGATTTGATTTTAGAATAAGTATCCACATAAATATCCACAAATAAGACATTAGTATCCACAAATACGTATCCACATAATAAGACATTTTTAGCATCCACATAACAATTAACAAATATTCAACTATAATTGGATAATTAGGTATTCATATATTTTTCTCTGATCATCCAAAAGTAAGTATTCATCTAGATATGTTAACCATCCACATTATAGCGAACAATTATTCAAATATAAATAGATAATGTATAACTAATCAGTATCCATAGCACCTCATCCACATGATGGCATCAAATTTTCATTATACAAACCTAGTTTTTAAGATACAAATACAATCCGCTCCATACAAATTAATGGACACCAATTTTGTAAAGAATGTTGTCAACATAAACAATACATAATGGACACTAGTAGAGAAACATTCTTCTTGGAAACAATGTATTATTATGTTAATTAGGCATTCTTATGTATCCACAAAAAAGTATCCACAAAATAAATATTCACAAAAACGTATCCACAAATAAGTATCCATAAAAAAGTATCTACAAATAAGTATCCACATAATAATTTACAAATATTCAACTATAATTGGATTATATGTAATACAATTATTTATTTTTAAATATAGTAAAATGGATCTTAAAATGTAGAAAAAATAAAATTATAATTAATCATAAAAACAAAATTGAAAATATATGTCATAATAATTAAATAAAATGATTACAAAGAGAGAAAGAGATAAACAAGAAAAGAAAAAGATAAAGAAAAAAGTGAAGAATAGAAAAAAGTGGACAATTCTAGTTAACACTTGGTTAGAGAGTTTTAATCTTTATGATTTTCCAGATGTTTCTAGCACAAAAACCAGTGATATAATTCTCAAATCTTTCTTTATCAATTAAGAACAACATCAATGAATTTGGAAATTTATAAAGAATCTAATACAAGGAGTCAAAAATTATTCAGTTTCAGGTTTTCTAGTAAAAATTCTTCAGACTTGGCTACATTTGTTAAAATTGCGATGAAATTAAATTTCTGATTATGGTTTATGATCTAAAGTTTAGGATATAGAGAATAAAAAAACATGCAATGAAAAAGAGAAAAGTAAAATACGAGAAAAGACAAGAAATGAAGAGAGAGTTGTCTTAAATCTTACTTTTTTATTTGTTTGAGAGAGAGAAAGCAAGTAACAAAGTAAGAAAGAAGAATGAGATAGAGACAAAAAGATATTTGGTTTGGTTACTTTTTAGTTTGTTTTCTTTGTTTATATTTGAGTAAGGGTAAATTTGTCATAAAAATAGTGAACAATAGAAAAAATGCCTCAATATCATAAAGTGTCTAAAATGAAAAAAGTTTCATAGAAAGTGTGTCATTGTGTCAATCTCCCTTAAGTAAATATATATAGTGAAAATGGACCAGATTGATACAAATTTGAAAAAATATTGCTAGATTGACACTCTCTTTTAGGGAAAAACTAGAATAATACAATATTATGTTAAAATTACCAAAAGCCCAATCAAAAATAAAATAAGAAATAAAAATTAAGTAAGAAACAATAGAAAACCCGACACTTTTCTATTAAATCAATAGAAAACATCCCAAAAAGAAAAAATCCCAAACCAAATCGATTAAATCAAAACATCCCAAACCCGAAACTTTTTTTTTAAAACAATAGAAAACTTTGTGTCCTCCGCCGGCGAAGAACAAAGAACGAAGAAGAGGTTATACAGTCCCCATAAAAACCAGATTTGCCGTCATCTTTCGCCGGCGATTAAGAGCTGTAATCACCGGTGTTCACTGCTCCATCCAGTTACAGATACCGGCGTAGTTGGATTAAAGAGTTCCGGCGGCGAAATAAGAACTTAGTGGCTTCGGTGGTTGGTGATTTGTAATCACCGGTGTTCACTGCTCCATCCAGTTACAGACACCGGCGTAGTTGGGTTAAAGAATTCCGGTGGCTTTGAACTTAGTGGCTTCGGTGGTTGGTGATTTTCTCCGGCGGTGAGTTTTAATTGGATTATTATAATAATGACAGAATTGTTAATTGCAATTGTAGATTAACCTTGTTTTTGTTTTGGGTCTTGCTCTTGTGACAGATTCGGTGGGCAGGATTAGGCTTCTTGTTGGGTCTTGATCCTCAATAGCTTGATTATTCCGGTTAGGCTTTATGATATGATATTTTCTCCAATTATCACTGTCTACATTATGCAAGCTCTTTGATTTCCATTGAATTGTATGATGTTTGTATGATTTTAGAGTCCTAAGGAGGATTTGATATACAAGTGGCATTGGACTTAACAGAAGATTAAATCAACCATCTGCAGATAATTGTCCAAACTAAAAGCAGGTATATCTTTTATCCTTATTCACGGATGGGATTTTTGTTTTTCTGTTAGTAAATTTACAGGATTCTATCAACAATGACAATGTTTATAATTTGCAGATTAAGATTATTTTTTAACGTGAGAGTTGAATGTTTGTTTTTTTTACATTGATTCTTGATGTCTATACTGCAGCTAATAGTCTGAACAAACCTTTTTTCTTATTTTCTTGGTGACTCTTGTTTGGTGTTAGTTATACTACATCTGATTGTTGGTAATGCGTGTCAGAATTCTGGAATATATAGTAACCAAATGGCCATGAATTGTTACGTAAGTAGTTCTCTTTTGAGATCATTGGATATCTAACATTTTTAAGTAATAGAAAAAAAAGTATATTGTATCACTGATCAAGTTTCAATTCCAACTGTTGTCCACAAGTCTCAATTGATGGTCATGAGCTTCACGTTTTTATATATTTTGAGTCTTTAGTCATTGAAGAATTGTGTCTTGATTTTATATATTTTTTTTGTGTCGATTTGTTGTTTTTGGATATAATTGCTTATCGGATTCTCTTTGATTTCTTTTAATGAGAGATTTGATATATTGTTTAGGAATGGCATCTTCAAGCAATAGCATCAAATATCCTCCTCTACTTTATGAAGAAGGGAAATCACCTCTCCAACATAGAAGCATGAACCACAATTGTTTTATGTCAAAAATTGGATTTTTGAGAGAAGGATTAGGTGTGGACGTGTGGGATAAACTGAAGGAATCATCTCTTGGAGTGTTTATAAAGTTTGCTGAATTGGAATACACATGGGCTGCGCAGAGAGTTCACTATCTTCGAGATCCTGCAATCATAACTGGTGGTGTATCACCGGGTAAATCCTGCAATAACCTCTTCGAGATCTTGTAACTCAAGACAACATCAAATACCTTGTTATCCAGCCTATAATCCTCATAAACCATTCCAATGCAATCATCAAATCTGCTTTGATCGTTACATTGTAGAATTCGTGAACCCCTTTCATTATCAACAACAAACAACCATTTATTGTTGTCAAAGATCCAATTACCACAAACGAGAATCACCTGCTTCATATTCTCTTGGTTGAATGTGAATTACTCTAAAACGTGAAGGAGGAAATGAAAAAAAAAACCACCTTAAAAGAAAAATAATAGACAAGTCGATTATGAACCCCAAAAGGAAGAAAGCATGATTAAATCCACATTGGAAAGGAGGAAGAAGGAATTTATGGAAAAATAAGATGAACCAAAAAAAGAAAAAAATTTCAGTCGATATAGGAGAGGGGAGGCACGATACAAAAGAGCAAAAAAGGGTAAACCCTTGATTCTCGCCATATATGGCAACTGCTACAAAAGTCTGTCGCTTAACTTAAAAAAAAATCTGTCACCAAAGGCACTAATAAATCTGTCATTACTCTGTAAAAAATCTGTTATAAAAAATCTGTTATCAAATGCGAAATAATAGATTTGTCATTACAGATAACAAATCTGCTGTCACTATATCAACAAAAAACAAAACTGTTATCATTGTATTCATATATAATAAATCTGTTATTAAGCAGCATATTTTTTAGTAAGAAAAAAAAAACTGTCATAACATAAGAAAATCTGCCACAACATATATTGTGCATGTGGGTCAATATAGCAATTTTTAAAAGACTTTCGAAAATCTGTTATCAAACAACAGATTTTCCCTTCAATCCAAAAGTCAGTCATAACTAAAAAAAATCTGTCACCACTAGATGTCAAACTAGCAATTATTTTTACGTATATAAATCTGTCGTAATGTGACAGATTTTTTAAGTGAAAAAATAAAACTGTTGCAACAATCATAAAAAATCTGCCACAAAATTCCTAGAAATTTGACTAAAACAATGAAAATCTGTCATAACTTTATATATAAGTCTGTCGTGTTAAGAAAATCTGCTGTCCATGAAAAATCTGTCGTTACACACTTCAAATAAATCTGCCATATAAAACAAATCTGCCGTCAAATTCTGCAAATTAATCTGCCATCTGAAATAAGTCTGCCAAAAAAAAACTGCCATCAACAATAAATCTGCCACTTGCAAATTAGTCTGCCATTACATGTATGGCAGACTTTTATAAAAAAAAAAAAAAAACCGAAATTGCAGGAATTTTTTACAAAGGGTAATATTGACTTTTGTTTTTTTCCTAACAAAGCAAAAAATGGTATTTTTGGTATGAAACTAACCCAATTGACCCTCAAATTTTAGGAGCTAATCTAGCAATTAACTGCTCAATTTGGGTCAAACTAGTAATTCTCCCAAAAAAAAAATTTTCGGGAAAAATTTTCGATTTTGGCGGGAAAATATTTTTGATTTTGATGACTGTACATTCTTGCTGTCACTCAAAAAAGTGTAATTTGGTCATTTTGTATATAAAGAGGGTAGTTTTAAAAATGGTCAACATGAAGGGGTATTTTAAAAAAGGGGTATGAAAAAGGGGCATTTTTGATAATGCCCCAAAAATGATTACAAATAGATTAGCTATATTAATATAAATAATAATATAAAAATTTAAACATTTTCCTAATATGAAAGAATCTATGTTTATGATAATATTTTATAGAGGTTAAACATTGATTTAAAGATTTTTTCTTAATGACATTGTAAACATAAGACTGTAGTATAGTAAAATTGAATCAAATAAAATTATCAAAAAAGTTAGTAACTACGTATAAAATTATTGTATATAGAATATTCCTCATTTCAAAATTTAAAGCAATTAAAATAATTAAAAATATTAAAATTTTACTAAAAACATTTTTCTTGAAAGATAAATATATTAGTTGGAGGAATGAATACAAAATTATTGGGTAGGAGTTACATTTGAGTTAAATATAGTGTTAAATAGAGTTAAATGCCTTTAAAAGTGGGTTAATTATAAATAAATATTTTAATTTATTTTTGACTTAAAATAAAAGGAATACCAAGTGGCTCAATCAAAATTTAAACTTACACTTTTTGATTGTTTTGTTGATATAAACTCAACACTCACACATAATATTCCAAATTGAAAATATTACTTTTGAAATGACAAACTAAATTAGTTTTAAAAAAAAATTATATGAACTTCAATCTAAATATTTTTTAAAACCCCAAGAAGAACTTCATTGCTTTTGTTTTTTTTTGTTTTTCACTCATCAATTTAATTTATAGTGTTAGATTTCATACTAATGGTTTCATCTTTAGAAGATTTAGTTAAATGGTATTTTAATAATTATATTATTTTCTATACACTTCCAGTTAAACATGATTTCTTTTTGGAATCATTTTTTCATTTTGCTTAAATCAAGAAAATCAATTTTTTATAATTAAGTTCTTTTTGTTTTCAAAAACCTCAAATTTTAAATAATATAAATATTATATTGATCTTTACATATTTATCTATTAGATCACAAAACAAAATAGAGTTTACAAAATAAAATAAACTTTATAAATGGATAATTATATTGATTATTCTAAATTATCAAAAATGATACATGAATTTGTGAGATAACCATAGTACATAATAGAGAATTAGAGATGGATCTTTCAACTTCATAACCTTATTGTGTGGTGAATATTGTAAGAGTATGAAAAATAATGACTTATAAGATGCTAATCTAAAATAGATAATGAAGATAAACCTTTTAAAACAGAAAGTAAATTAAAAAAAATAAAAATTTAGAAAGTATTAAATAAAAATCAACCAAGAGACCAAAACCTTACTTTTATATATATGATTTTCTGTTAAATTTTTTCACACGCACAAAGTCACATGTCTCTAAGTCTCTTGTTTCAAGTTGTTCTACTTCCATTTCTTCTGAAAGTAAGATATAAAAGCCCGAAAGGTTTTAATGGGCCTTACTCGTTGAAATGCAATCGTCTGTGTGAAAACCCCAATTATAATCACTTGACATGTCAGCAAACAAATGACCAAAATAGATGTGATCTCCCGAAGCCGAAAGACGCTTGCTCATATGGGCTCTTGATTTCGTTTAAACGAGAGTCCATCAATTAAAACCAATAAAAGCAGATTAGACAAGACAAAACCATTTGAAGAAAATGGCCAACAATGTTATGATACACTAACACTGCTAGTCTCAGTTCAATGGTCTTAGAGCAGCAAGATCTCTGTATTCTGTATTCTCCGATTCAAGTTCAATTGTCTGACGCAAGACCTACATAATAAAGTCTTTAACTTTTGACGGATCAAAAAAAACTATTTTTTTTTTTTTGGTCAATAAAACTATTATTATCCGATTATAACATATAACATACTTTGTTTTTATTAGTGTATCATTGCGTTACCATCCAAATACACATGTTTTGCAAAAGAAAATCATATCACTATCAAATATATCTAGTGCTAGCAATGTTTGGTAAACCAAACGGGATTGTTGAGATATTTTAGTGTCTACAAATTGATTCAAATCATGGTCGGCATAAAATGATTCATCATGCTCATGAACCGATATATGGTTCGTTAAGGGACCAAATTTTTTTGAGAACTAGGTTTTTTTTGTTTGTTCAATTAATACCACGTCAGTTGTAATTGTTTCATTATATATGCTGATTACCATGGTTTATTAATTTATACCCACTTCAGTTCAATTGTTTTATTATGTTGCCTATTAAAATTAACAAATAAATGAGAAGTCATTTTAAAAACATCAAGCAATATACTATTATACATATGATATCAAAATGTATCTATCAATATCAAGAAAAAGTGATAGCTTAGTTAGGGATGAAGTCAATGGTTCTCTAATATTCGCTTAGAAAACAAATCTCATTTTGCTTTTTGTTGTGGTAAAGTTTACAAAATGATGTGGTTGGTTCCAAAATCCAAACCCAAAGATATCTTCACATGTGATTATGTGGACTAAAAAGCATATAAAGAAACGGTGGCTGTATGTGATAGATATTGATTATTGAAGTTACTTTATCCTTCCGTTGGTCAGCAACTCAGCATATAATCTTCCCTACGTCTACGTGCCATAGAATTTAAATTGGTTGAGTTACAACTAGCTAGCGATGATATCACTGTTTCAGGATTCAAGACGGTTTAGATATCCAATTTAAAACAACAATTGATATCATGGGTGACGGAGAGGGTATGATGGCGGCAACAAAAATAGAAAACGGCACAAAAAAATTAGAGACAATCTTTTGAAATCTTGTAAATTTGGAGTGTGTGTAATTAGAGACAATCTTGTAAATTTGGAGTGTGTGTAATTTTTGGCTTGGTGCTTTTTGCTTACCTAAGAGGTGTTTAACGGAGATTGATTTTATGTGTGTGGGTTTTCTCTGGTCGGGACCGGATATGAATCCTAACAAAGCAAAGGTTTCTTGGGAAGTAGTTTGTAAGCCTAAAGTTGAAGGTGGGCTTGGTCTCCGGTCACTTCATGAAGCAAACATTGTGAGTTGTTTGAAGTTGATTTGGCGAGTGGTGTCTAAAAGAGACTCTTTATGGGTTAAATGGGTTCAGACAAACTTGTTAAAGGGGGCATCCTTTTGGTCGGTCTCGGAGACCACTAGTGTGGGTTCTTGGATTTGGAAGAAGCTTCTCAAGTACCGAGGAATAGCTACCACTTTCTGTAGAGTTGATGTGGAGAATGGAGAGAGCACTTCTTTTTGGTATGATTGGTGGTCGGATTTGGGTCGACTCATGGATGTATTCGGGGATCGAGGGGTTATTGATTTGGGGATAAGTAAGCAGAGTTCTTTGGCTGAAGTGTGGGTTTCACGTCGACACCAGCGTCGACATAGAGGAGACCAACTTAATGCTGTTGAGCAGGCTCTGGTTTCTCGGAGGGACCTGCGTCTGGAGTCAGATGATCAAGTTCTATGGCGAGGTAAGAATGATGTGTTTAAGATGAAATTCTCAACTAAGGATACTTGGAATCATATCCGAACTATGGCTAATACGGGGGTTTGGTTTACGCATGGCACACCAAAATTCTCTTTCTGTGTATGGTTGGCTGTACAAGATCGTCTTTCGACCGGGGCTCGAATGGTTATGTGGAATGGGACTGCTGCAGGAAATTGTGTTTTCTGCAATTTCATGTTAAAAACGTGAGATCACATTTTCTTTTCTTGCTCCTTTTTCTCTGGGGTGTGGTCGGCTCTTGCTAAGGGGCTGTTTAAGTCTCACTTTTCTACGGATTGGTCTGCTATAATGGCTCACCTATCACTCTCTACTCTTCCCTGCGTCGAAGGTTTCCTCCTCAGGTATGTCTTTCAAGTGGTGGTGTATACTTTTTGGCGTGAACGTAATGGTAGAAGACATGGTGATCCGCCACATTCTGCTACATATTTGGTCGGATGGATTGATCGGCAAGTTTGGGATCAGCTCATGGCGATTGGACGGTCGGGCGATCGTCGGTATGAAGAGGCGTTTCAAATGTGGCTACAAGCGTGTCTTTAGATTTCTTTTATCGCTAAACTCTGTTTCAACCTTTATAATTTTAGTTCCAAACATTTAGCTTTTGCTGCAGTAGTTGTAAAACCGTAATTTTTCTTTGAATATAATTTAACATTAAATTCAAAAAAAAAATTAGAGACAATCCTCCTTTAAAATCCAAATAAATTTGGGACATGACTTAATTTAATTGTGTCCGGGTCGCGTTAAGAATAAAATTTCAGATTTGAGTTGAAGTGGAGTTAGACGAACAAAGAATGATCTATTTTGTCCATATAGATTTTAAAGGTTCTAAGCTGTAACACGTACGTTAATCTAGTATAACTATAGAGTATAGATGTATAAGAGGTTGATTTTGCATGCACTACATATATAATCGATCACGCACGAAATCCATCACGCTATTAGACATATAACGTAGTTTGGGACATATTTTTAAATACTCCAAATACAAGTTACATCACCATATGCATTATCCTTCTTTTTTTTTTTGGCAACCATGCATTATCCTTAAAATCTATATTTTCTTATACGTGGGATCTTATAAGTTGGGAAGTTTGGGATTTGTAGTTGTACGTGGCCTAAAGGACTTAGGTACCCCTAAATCCTCAGTTCCTCACCAACCACATGGTGATAAGTGCCCCCTACAACAAACGGAAATTGCCAACCCCCGGGGGAGATGACAGACCAGAGAAAAGCTTTTGGAGCTTTCTTTTTGTAGCATTCCTTGTTATTAAAACCAATTATATGTATGTCTGTAGTGCATGCAAAATCAACCTCATTATACATCTATATACTCTCTAGTTTTACTAGAGTAACAACGTGTTGGAACTTAGAACCTTTTGAAATCTGTATGGACAAAAAACAGATCAGTCTTTGTTCGTTGAACAGCAGCCACACGAAATACACTAATTTAATAACCTCTTTTGCATCAAGAAACTAAACGATACGAAACGGTGCAGGTGAAAGAAATAAAACACATATTTGGGTATTTTCATTGCACGTGAACAGCATAATTGCTTAATTGGAATTAACCTTATCAGAAATTATGTGACATGGTTAATCATTCGTAGGTACGTGAACGATATTAGTTTTTTTTTTTTTTTGCTAAGAATGTAAATATTTCATTAAAATGAAAATAGTTAGGAATTACAATGAAGCGCAAGAAGACCTATATGGTTTGGTTCCATTGTAAAAAAGGATAAAAAACATGGAAGCAAATTAAGAACAATCAGTCCACCGACTTCGACAAAAGCAATGACGCTGTCGGAATCAATGAAGTGATAAACACAGTCAGTCGATCGACATCGACAAAAACGATATAAGTTTCTATCAGTTTTTAATTAAAAAAAAATCAAGTTTTGTCTAAAATATTTAAGACGTTGAAAGTATTTTTGACTACTAATCTCTACTAACAGATAATTTTATCTTTCTAAACATAGCTCCAAAATATAAATCCCAATAAAATAGCATTGAAACAAAATTCATGCAAAATAAAAAAAAATTATACTAGATGACAAAAAAAATATTATACGATTACGAAACCCAATTTTATCCACAATTTTTTTTTAAGTACAAATAAATAAATTTTTATAAACCACGGGTTATATATATATATATATATTTTACAGATGTAATTTATATTTATATAGCTTTTTTAATGTAATTTGAAATAGAAAACCAAACTGTTATAAGAGGAAATTTATACAATACACTGTCAATACCTTTTTTTTTCTTTTTCCTCAAATGATACTTATATTAAATCAAGTTGGTCAATAGTCAATACATAGTCAATACCATTATTATCAATAATAAGTACCATTTAAGGAAATGGATTAAAATTAGTGGTTAATTAAGTAAAATGGTTATAATGTTCTTTTTCTGAGGGGGAAAAAGAAGACCTTCGCTTCTTCTCTCTGTCGTCCATATATTTTACATCTTGGCTCTCTCTCTCGTAAGGGGTGACGTTATCACTCTCTCTAATATTCTTCTTCAATCTCTCTCTGAGGGAATCAAATACAAAACAAAGAGACACACACCCATCCTTTTTTATATTTCTCTCAGGGCCATACATACAGATGAGTACATAAAGATCCCTTTTTGAGCTTTTTCGTGATTTGCCAAATCTCTCCAGGTAAAGAGGTAAAGCCTCTCTTTTTCTTCGTTGCAGCTTTTTCCTAGAGAGTGGGATTGATAGTTTAGTTTTGTGGATTTCAAAAATCGTGTTTTTTTTTTACGAGATATCGTCTTAAATGCAGAGTCTTTTCATGAAAGTTTTGGTTTTTTTTTTAATTTTGGTTGGTGTGGAACGATTGAACTCTCTCAATCTTGTTCTTCGTTAGCTTTTATTGCTTGTCACTGTTCTATCCTTTTTTTTTTAATAATGATTCTGCGTTCTCTGGAATTGATTAAATGCGATATTCCCCTTTTACGAATGTTATTTAATTATCATTCTCACTCTGGGTCCATTTGTTCTCACTTGAGCACATCATGATTGATTTATGATTTTGTTTTTTTTTTTAAGTTGTAAAGATTTAAGCTTTTTATTTTATTTATTGCTATGGTCTCGGAAACAAATTAAAGTTTTTTTTTTTTTGCAGGGTAGTGAATTGGTGTGGTGACTTGTGATGCACTGTGTCTGAGGGACAGGAAGAGATAAAGATGGGGTTTGAGCTGTTTGAGTGGTATTGTAAGCCGGTGCCTAATGGTGTTTGGACAAAGCAAGTGGCTAATGCATTTGGTGCATACACCCCTTGTGCTACTGACTCTTTTGTGCTTAGTATCTCTCAACTGGTTCTGTTGGTTCTGTGCTTGTATCGTATATGGCTCACCTTGAAGGATCACAAGGTGGAGAGGTTCTGCTTGAGGTCAAAATTGTATAACTATTTCTTGGGTCTCTTGGCTACTTATGCTACTGCTGAGCCTTTGTTCAGATTGATCATGGGGATTTCAGTTTTGGATTTGGATGGACCCGGGCTTCCTCCTTTTGAGGTGGCTTGTTCGTTGAAAATAATTTTGTATCTTTTTAAGTCTTATGTATGTTTGGCCTAATAGATAGTGTTGTTTTTTTTGTGTGATTTCTTTGGCAGGCCGTCGGTTTGGGTGTCAAAGCTTTTGCTTGGGGCTCTGCAATGGTCATGATTTTTATAGAAACGAAAATTTACATCCGTGAACTCCGTTGGTATGTCAGGTTTGCTGTCATATATGCTCTCGTGGGGGATACTGTCTTGCTAAATCTTGTTCTCTCAGTCAAGGAGTTCTATAGCAGGTTAGTAAATGTTGGAGTTATATGGTTTTATGCTAGTCATTGTTCTTCTAGTATGGCCTGGTTTAGCAGGGTGAATTCATGCTTTTTTTTTCATTGCAGTTATGTACTGTATCTCTACGCAAGTGAGGTGGCATCTCAGGTTAGCTCACTTAGCCTCCTTTCGAGAGTCCAAAATCGTAGAAGCGTAGCGCTGTCATAGATGTCATAGATCTTTACTGGATGCTATGTCTAAATCAGGGTGAATTTTGGTTTTACTTCAGGTTCTGTTTGGAATCCTCTTGTTTATGCATCTTCCCAATTTGGATCCTTACCCTGGCTACATGCCAGTGCGTATTGAAACTGTTGATGATTATGAGTATGAAGAGATTTCTGATGGACAACAAATATGCCCAGAGAGGCATGCAAATATATTTGACAGTAAGTCAGTCTGCATTATTTTCATTAATCAGAATTTGCAGACATGATCTCTGGCCTCATTCCTGCATTCTTACTGCGTAACCTAAGTTTGTATATGTTCAGAACTTATTACAACTTTCATGGATCGAGAAATATATTTCAAGTGTGGCTAGTTGTTAACTGGTCATTTTTTCCTTATTTGAAGATTAATAGTCGGCTATAGATTCTTCAATTTTTAAATTTCGTTTTCAGTTCTGTTAAAAACTGATTGTGACTGTAAGACATAGCGTAGTCTATATTGCCACACTGCAGTGTTTTGCAATTTGCACACTCCATTCTAAGACATCTTTTGTGATTCACCCGATCCCCTTCATTTAATTTCCTTGTTTGGCCGCAGAAATCTTTTTCTCATGGATGAATCCCTTGATGACTCTGGGATCTAAAAGGCCTCTAACAGAGAAGGATGTGTGGCATCTGGACACTTGGGATCAGACTGAAACTCTGTTCATGAGGTACTCGTTATAATGCTTAAATCTTGTAAAATGTAAGTGACTGACATGGGTTTTTAATAACTTATGTATCCTTTTATAGTTTCCAGCAATCCTGGGATAAGGAACTGCAAAAACCGCAACCGTGGCTGTTGAGAGCATTGAACAATAGTCTGGGAGGAAGGTTTTGGTGGGGAGGAATTTGGAAGGTACTTTCTTCTGCCTCCTTCGGGTTTTCTCTTTGATTCGTGCTTCCAAAGTCTTTCCTCTCTTTATTATGATGACATGGTTATCGTACAATGGTCACTGGTGCCATGTCATGTTGAATAATCGTGATTCCTTAGACTGTCCTTTAAAATTTACATGGTGTGACAGTCAATTAGAAGGAAGTCGTGCGTTCTCAAATTTTTATTTAACTGGTTCATTGTACTTACACATATTTATTTACATTTGTATGCACAGATCGGGAATGATTGCTCACAATTTGTGGGGCCTCTTTTACTAAATCAACTTTTAAAGGTTTGTTCTTCTCCATCTTTTTTTGTTGTTGTTGTACTAATTTGTGAGTTATTTGAATTTAGTTGACATAATATCTTCGAACTTCCATTTCGCATGGATCACAGTCGAGCTCATATCTACCAAGTTTTCTTGGTAGATTCAGACTCCTATTATTGTTTCAATATTCTTATCTGACAATATCTCTCATTTTGGTCCTCTAACTATATGCAGTCAATGCAAGAAGATGAGCCAGCTTGGAAGGGTTACATCTACGCGTTCTCAATTTTTGTTGGAGTGGTATGAACTGAAGTCCTTCTCTCTCTCTCTCTTTGAATTCTCCTCCATGATCTTGGCTAATTCTTGTCCATAGTAGACGTATCAAGTTGTGAAACTGACATCTGTGCTACCTCTGTATGCTGGGTCTAAGTTTACTTTAAATTGATTATAACAGAAACAGGAGATGTCCCCTAATGCTACTTTAAAATTTTGTTGGTCTTAAGTTCTCAATATTTGTGTATTAGATAGGTTCTGACTTTATGTAGTTTAGGGTGAGACTTAAAGCTATGGATTCGTCAAGTGATTGATATTGATGACAACATTTCCAGGTACTGGGGGTGCTATGCGAAGCTCAATATTTCCAGAATGTCATGCGTGTTGGTTACCGATTGAGATCTGCTCTGGTAAATTTTAAGTTTCACTTTACTTCCAAATTTCTACCTGATGTTCATCATTTTTCCGTTTGTTTTATTGGGTGCATATACCAGTGCCAATCTGTTTGCTGAAAGCCATGATTACAATTATTTTGTTTAGGACTAAGTATATCTTATAAACATGGTTTTTCTTTTCTATATACTGTATGGTGCAAAAGTAAAGTCTGTGCCAAAAGCACTATTCTGTTTCAGATGATTGAGTATGCTGTCTTTTCTTTCTGGAAATTTCGCCTATTTCATATCCTTCCATTAGAGAATACAAATTCAGCTTCCTGATTCAGTTCATGCTTTGCTAGTGAAAATATTGTTATGCAGCTGCGTTTGTACGAGATGGAAGATATTTTGAACGTAGATGATTTGCAAAATTGGTCTTCCTGTTGATGACTTATTCCTTTTGTAGATTGCTGCTGTGTTCCGCAAATCGTTGAGGTTGACTAATGAAGGCCGTAGAAAGTTTCAAACGGGAAAGATAACCAACTTAATGACAACCGATGCCGAATCTCTTCAGGTGCGTAGCCCCGTCATACTTTTGATACAATATTGCATGTTTCTTAATATCCGGGTACATTTCATAGTTTTAAGTCTGGGCTTGAATGTTCAATTTTGTCTTCAGGTGGTTATGAATGTTTACAGTCACTGTTACTTTTTGGTCAAAAAAGTTGCATTTACTTATAATTGTTTTCCTGCATGTGATCTACTGAATCTGTTTGCTAGGTCTAAGATTGCTTTCCTGCATGTGGTCTTGAAGTTGGATTTTCCCTTCTTCTATATATTTTGTTCTTATATGCCTACTAAACCTGGGTCTTGTTTAATGTTTTCCTCTAAACTGTGCCTGGTATCAATATTGATTATCTAATCGACCAGATGTACTTCGTACTAATTTTTCCCTCTCTGTGGCAGCAAATTTGCCAATCACTTCACACCATGTGGTCGGCTCCATTTCGTATAATTGTAGCACTGATTCTCCTCTATCAACAATTGGGTGTTGCCTCTCTCATTGGTGCATTGTTGTTGGTCCTTATGTTCCCTTTACAGGTCCACGTACCTTCTATAACTCCTCATGTTTCTCCTTTGTATTTCATATTGCTCTCCACTGTTGACTTGTTCTTTTGCACACCTAAAGGCTGCCGTTTCTTCGTCTCCGTCTCCTTAACTTGTTCTCTGTTGTCTTGAAACAGACTGTTATTATAAGCAAAATGCAAAAGCTGACAAAGGAAGGTCTGCATCGTACTGACAAGCGAATTGGCCTTATGAATGAGGTTTTAGCTGCAATGGATACAGTAAAGTAAGAAACTCTATAAACCAATTCTTTTTCTGGGATGCATGGTTATCAATTTGCAGGCAATTTGTACTAAACCAAAATGCCACAGGTGTTATGCTTGGGAAAACAGTTTCCAGTCCAAGGTCCAAACTGTACGTGATGATGAATTATCTTGGTTCCGGACATCACAGCTTTTGGGAGCGGTATGACAGCATAATACCACTTTTCTCTTTTTGTGTTTATATTGATCATCTTGTTGTGAGCTTTCTTCAAGTTCTTCAAACATTGGAATTGTGGGTGTGGCTATATGTTGCAATGTTCGTGCATGATTTGCATAAATTGCATTGAATATTTTAATTTATAATTCGTAAGATTGTTTATTTTGTAACTTTTGCTTGGTTTTGCCTTTGTTTTGCAGTTGAATATGTTCATACTGAACAGCATTCCTGTTCTCGTGACTATTGTTTCATTTGGTGTGTTCACCTTGCTTGGAGGAGACCTGACCCCTGCACGAGCTTTTACATCGCTCTCTCTCTTTGCTGTGCTTCGTTTTCCTCTCTTCATGCTTCCAAACATTATAACTCAGGTGATTTCTTGAAGCAATTGTTGCAGCCATTTTTTTCATTTCTGGTGCTGAAGAATAGTGAGGTCTTTTGCAATGCATGTGTTTTAAGTAGAAATTTTGGTTCTTGTAGTTACTCTCGTTTGTTTATTAAATCTGTGACTCATATTTTAAATTTACATGTCGGAGGGTATACTTTCTGGTGCCAGAGACAGATGCCAATGCTGACTAGTGTTTACTTGTAGGTGGTAAATGCTAATGTATCCTTAAAACGATTGGAGGAGGTGTTGGCGACAGAAGAGAGAATTCTCTTACCAAATCCTCCCATTGAACCCGGACAGCCAGCCATCTCAATAAGAAATGGAAATTTCTCTTGGGATTCTAAGGTGCCGCTTGTGTATTCTATACCATGTTCCTTCTTTCACTTTCTTTTATTACCTTTGTCAATAAAAGGTACAAAAATCAAGCTAAACGTGTTTATCTGCAGGGTGATAGGCCGACGTTGTCAAATATAAACTTGGACGTACCCCTTGGCAGCCTAGTTGCTGTGGTTGGTAGTACAGGCGAAGGAAAAACCTCTCTAATATCTGCTATCCTTGGGGAACTTCCTGCAACATCTGATGCAATGGTTACTCTCAGAGGATCAGTTGCTTATATTCCACAAGTTTCATGGATCTTCAATGCAACAGTATGTTCTTCTATTCTTTTTACATTTAAGTTGGCTGACATTTGCAGTTTGTTGCTATACATAATGTTGATGTATTTCTTTTGTCTTTTATAGTAGAACTGTATGTGTTCAAAAATGCGTCAGTTACGGGACACACTTAGTGGATAATTTCTTCAGTAATGATTCTAAGCTGTTTTGAACAGAGGACTGATACGAGTTTTCTTAATAAAATTTCTAGGTACGCGACAATATATTGTTTGGCTCTCCCTTTGACCGTGAAAGATATGAAAGGGTCATTGATGTGACTGCACTCAAGCATGACCTAGAGTTACTGCCTGTAAGTTTTGAGGAGAACTTCGTGTACTTGATAACAAGGATTTGTCTTATCTGTTCTCGTGTTCTTAAGTTCGTTTCAATCTCTTTGTCATGCCTGGTAGGGTGGTGATCTCACGGAGATTGGAGAAAGAGGTGTTAACATCAGTGGAGGACAGAAGCAGAGGGTTTCAATGGCTAGGGCCGTTTACTCAAATTCAGATGTGTACATCTTTGATGACCCCTTAAGTGCCCTTGATGCTCATGTTGGTCAACAGGTACCGACTCGTTGATTCTTTTTGATAAGACTGGTCTATTTCATTCTTGCATCTATCGTACTATAACATTTTGTTTATGGTCACTATGGGACTACTGTCAGTCTGATTTCTAGAACTAATTGTTTCAGGTTTTTGAAAAATGCATAAAAAGAGAATTGGGCCAGAAAACAAGAGTTCTTGTTACAAACCAGCTCCACTTCCTATCGCATGTGGATAGAATTGTACTTGTCCATGAAGGCACAGTGAAAGAGGAAGGAACATATGAAGAGCTATCCAATAATGGCCCTTTGTTCCAGAGGTTAATGGAAAATGCTGGGAAGGTGGAAGAATATTCAGAAGAAAATGGAGAAGCTGTGGCCGATCAAACGGCAGTACAACCAGTTGCGAATGGGGACACAAATGGTCTTCAGATGAATGGAAGTGACGATAAGAAATCCAAGGAAGGAAATAAAAAAGGAGGAAAATCTGTCCTCATCAAGCAAGAAGAACGTGAAACCGGAGTTGTGAGTTGGAGAGTCCTGAAGAGGTAACTTGAACATTTGGCTTTTGCACTCTTAATATCTGTTTGCAACTTCCCCTAAAGTCGAAATATCTGTAGGTATTTCTTCTTGGTCCAACAGGTCCATTTACTTGATGTGTTTTACAACGAACAAAGCATATTCCATATGTTTTTTTGGCTGAAACTGCGGAATACCAAAATGACTTTTCCAGTCTCTTACCAATGTTTTCAGGTACCAGGATGCACTTGGAGGGGCATGGGTAGTGATGATTCTCCTTTCATGCTACGTCTTGACAGAAGTCTTTCGGGTTAGCAGCAGCACGTGGTTGAGCGAGTGGACTGATGCAGGAACTCCAAAGAGTCATGGACCCCTTTTCTACAATCTCATATATGCACTTCTCTCGTTTGGACAGGTATGAATATATTTGCCTGATGGATGAGTTATGAGATAACAACATAACATATATAGTGGCGAAGGTAGAAAAGGTTAAAGTTAGGGATATTTTTGCTGAGACTCCTTCTTCTTGCTTTCAGGTTTTGGTGACATTGACCAATTCATATTGGTTGATTATGTCCAGTCTTTATGCAGCTAAGAAGTTACACGACAATATGCTTCATTCCATACTAAGGGCCCCTATGTCCTTCTTTCATACCAATCCACTAGGACGGATAATAAATCGATTCGCAAAAGATCTGGGTGATATTGATCGAACTGTGGCCGTCTTTGTAAACATGTTTATGGGTCAAGTCTCACAGCTTATTTCAACTGTTGTCTTGATTGGCATTGTAAGCACTCTGTCCTTATGGGCCATCATGCCCCTCCTGGTCTTGTTTTATGGAGCGTATCTTTATTACCAGGTAATATACCTTCTAACCGTGGCATTTAAATAATTTAGATCTAGTATACAGATGATTGATGTTACACATTTCTGTTTAGCCCCTATTTGTCATGTCTTCGAGTTCGTTTGGTCCTTAACTTGTCTACACTCATCTGACAGCAAAAGTCCTGCACATGTGTTGTGTGTTAACCATTTTTCTTATTGTAGAACACTGCCCGTGAGGTTAAGCGTATGGATTCAATTTCAAGATCGCCCGTTTATGCACAATTTGGAGAGGCATTGAATGGCTTATCAACTATCCGTGCTTACAAAGCATATGATCGGATGGCTGAAATCAACGGAAGATCAATGGATAATAACATCAGATTCACTCTTGTCAACATGGGTGCCAACCGGTGGCTCGGAATCCGTTTAGAAACTCTTGGTGGTCTTATGATTTGGCTGACAGCATCGTTTGCTGTCATGCAGAATGGACGAGCGGAGAACCAACAGGAATTTGCATCTACAATGGGTTTGCTTCTCAGTTATGCCTTAAATATTACTAGCTTGTTAACAGGTGTTTTGAGGCTTGCGAGTTTGGCTGAGAATAGTCTAAACGCGGTTGAGCGTGTTGGCAACTATATAGAGATACCGCCAGAGGCTCCACCTGTCATTGAGAACAACCGTCCACCTCCTGGATGGCCATCATCTGGATCCATAAAATTTGAGGATGTTGTTCTCCGTTACCGCCCTCAGTTACCCCCTGTGCTTCATGGTGTTTCTTTCTTCATTCATCCAACAGACAAAGTGGGGATTGTTGGAAGGACTGGTGCTGGGAAGTCAAGCCTGTTGAATGCGTTATTTAGAATTGTGGAGGTGGAAAAAGGAAGGATCTTAATCGATGAGTGTGACATTGGGAAGTTTGGACTGATGGACCTACGTAAAGTGCTCGGAATCATTCCACAGTCACCAGTTCTTTTCTCAGGAACTGTGAGATTCAATCTCGATCCATTTGGTGAACACAATGATGCTGATCTTTGGGAGTCTCTGGAGAGGGCACACTTGAAGGATACCATCCGCAGAAATCCTCTTGGTCTTGATGCTGAGGTACTCAGCTACCATTTGTATCTTGAGATTTAATGGCTACCTGTATTAATATGGAGTACTCTTTTTAAATGGTAATAACTGATTTTGAGTCTTTGTTGTTGCGTTCCACTTCAGGTTTCCGAGGCAGGAGAGAATTTCAGTGTGGGACAGAGACAGTTGTTGAGTCTTTCACGTGCGCTGTTGCGGAGATCTAAGATACTCGTCCTTGATGAAGCAACTGCTGCTGTTGATGTTAGAACTGATGCCCTCATTCAGAAGACTATCCGAGAAGAATTCAAGTCATGCACGATGCTCATCATCGCTCACCGTCTCAATACCATCATTGACTGTGACAAAATTCTCGTGCTTGATTCCGGAAGAGTATGAACTTGATTTTCAAACACTCACTCTTTCAATCTCACACTCTACTTGTTTCTCAGTTAACCTGTTCTATTCCAATTTGTCAACTCAGGTTCAAGAATTTAGTTCACCGGAGAACCTTCTTTCAAATGAAGGAAGCTCTTTCTCGAAGATGGTTCAAAGCACTGGAGCTGCGAATGCTGAGTACTTGCGTAGTTTAGTACTCGACAACAAGCGTGCCAGAGATGACTCACTACACTTACAAGGCCAGAGGAAGTGGTTAGCTTCTTCTCGCTGGGCTGCAGCCGCTCAGTTTGCTCTGGCTGCGAGTCTTACTTCGTCGCACAACGATCTTCAAAGCCTTGAAATTGAAGATGATAGCAGCATTTTGAAGAGAACAAACGATGCGGTTGTGACTCTGCGCAGTGTTCTCGAGGGGAAACACGACAAAGAGATTGCAGAGTCTCTTGAGGAACATAATATCTCTAGAGAGGGATGGTTGTCATCACTCTATAGAATGGTTGAAGGTAAATAAATATATCATATAAATCTCTCGACGAATGCTTACCTGAAAATATGATTCTATATGCAAAATCTTAATCATCACACCGAAACATTAAAGTCCATTCGTGCTCTTATATTGAACCCTTGCTTGCTACTGTCTATATTTTCAGGGCTTGCAGTGATGAGCAGATTGGCAAGGAACCGAATGCAACAACCAGATTACAATTTCGAAGGAAATACATTTGACTGGGACAATGTCGAGATGTAGATAAGTTCAAGTTAAGCTAGGTATCATCGTCCTTCCTACAGAAACATTTTCTTACCTTGACCGAAATTAAGAATTTTGGATTCCTTAAGTTCCATTTTCATAAACTAAACTAAAGAAAATCAAAGATTGTTGTGCATTTCCTGCCAAATAGAGTAAATATTGTTGTGTACTTCCTACTAAATAGAGTAGTTACTTGAGTATCCTTCTGACTCGTAAATGGGATTCTTGAATACTTGGAAACCAATAATACCCGTTTCAGATTTGATGATAGAGACTAGAGAGTGTTTATAATTAAGGACTTGTCATGCAATTTTGGAGCTGGACAAAGTTGTAAACATGAGTTTCTCTACAGTCGTTCATATACAAAAACCTCATCACTGTAGCACTAGAAAGAAACAAACATCGAGAAGCAAGCTCCTGAAACCTCAAGAAGGGAATGAGGCCCTTTATGAGGGTTGAGATTCATCGAAATCTTGGGATGTGTTGGAAACATCTGTACTGGTTTGGCCATGAACGGATTCAAACCCATTGGCAAAGACATTAGCAAGAGCAGTCAACACCTGAAAGACATTAGGAAGGCTTGACTTGAGGTTGTCCAGTGTCATTCTCTTACTAACCTCGACTGAGTTTAAGTACTTAGCTTTCTCAATGTCCACTCGTTTCCTCAAGGTTTCAATCTTGGCTTGTTTGATTGACAACGGATGCTTAGCACCCAAACTCGTTGAGCTTAATTCCTCCTCTTCCATTGCTGAAATTCCCTCGAGCCTTCTTTCGATTTCAGCCAGTGAAATTTGCTCTTTCTCCAACCTCCTTTCAAGTTTATTACATTTCCTCCGCAGGTTGTATTCTTCAGCTTGTTGATGAATAACAGCTTTAATTGACATCAGAAAGCTTTTAATGGCTTCTGAAGCCACCTGCGCCACCCAAAACAGTTGCATTTGCTTTATATTAAATACGGCTTTCATAGAGCCAAGATCTAGAAAAAAATATTTAAGTTGCAAGTGATCAGAGAACCTTATCAGGGAGCTTTTCAAATACAAGCTGCCATTCTTTGCACAGCTTACGAGCAGCAACAGGCAAGCTGCTTCTTTGGTTTTCTTCATTGGAGAGGCGATCAGTAAGTTGGATCCACGTACAGAGTGTTTTCACGTATTCCCGCTGAGAATTTACTAACTTGCAAAAGCTGTTGTACCAGCAAGTAACCTCGGTCTCTAGTTGATTAACGGCTTGTCGTTTGTATTCCGAACTGAGATCTATACTAGGGTAATCTGGAAGATGGTTCAGTTGCTGGGATATATGAATTTGGACTTGATGGCACTTGAGCATTGTTTTCCACATATGTGCTAACCTGTGCATTTTAAGACCAAATCAATCTTGAGAAGCAGTATATGTAAATCGCATAAAAGGAATGCTTTCCAATAAGATGGCCAGCAAAAGAGTGGTTGTGGAGTTTACCCAGAAGTTAAAGTAACTAGCTGTGGATACAGCTCATCATTGATCAAGTTAAGCATACAGGAGCGTGTTGTAGTTATGGAATCTTCTAGACGCTGTATCTCGGTTTCCAAATTCTCCAAAGACAAGCGTGCCTTCTCCATTTTGTTCAAATCATAGGTTTCCGCATCTTGCTTTTGCAGGATTGCAGACTTCCTCTCATGCTCTACTTTGGCAATTTCTTTGTTCTGATCAGAAAATAAAACTTAGCATTTCATGGTTTAATCTGACAATCTAACACCGAAAAGAGTTGGATCAGCTAGCTCTTACTCTGACTAGCTGGTAAAGTTTCTTCTCAGCTTTGTATAGCTTCTCAAGTGTGCTGCAGTGAGCTCCAGGCCTACAGGGTTCAACAGCACCACTTATTGTAGTATCTTTTCCCAACTGAAGAGACTTTGAAGACCAGCTCCATGACAGTGCACTGAATACCTTTGCAGAGCTGCTGTTCTTCCCTGCGAGCCACATAAGTATTATAACATGTACAACAAATTATTCATGCTTAACAACACAAATCAGAATCTGTGGTTGGTCCAACACCCTAAAAGATTAAAAATTTAGGTCAGTCACTTACTTCTTGTTTCCTGGTATCTGAAAGGATCAACAGTATCCCTACTGTTGATGTCTATTATCACAGCTATCTCTTTCTCGCAACCTGACGCTTTTAGAAAATAATCATCCAACTCTCTGATGATCCCTTCTAAGGTCATCCTGATCCTACAATCAGTCACACGAGTGTTCTGCAGACTTTTACCAGAGCAGCTTGTCATGGATGAGTTATCATCCATAACTTCTCCCAACTTAAACTTTAAACGCCGTGGCTTCTTCGTGTCACAGCCACCGATAGCCTCTATCTGATGAACACTTAACTCAAGGCAATCACCTCCTGCTTCTTGTTGCTCATCTTCTTCCTCAAACTGAGACTTCGTCTCCGCCCAATTCTCCTCTTCAGCTTGCTGAACTTGTTGCTTTTTCTTCAGCACAGTTTGTGTAGTAACTACATTGTCACCATTTGGATGACTATCCAGCTCCAAAGAGTCAAAAGGGTTCCAAATGTTCCAAGAATTCGGCAATGGGGGCGGAGGAGTTGCACCACTTCCATCATTACCAGTACCACCATCGATATCTGCAGCACCCTCTTCCTCCTCATCAACCAATTCATGAACAGTATCAGGATTTCTCAAATCCGGGCTAAATGGAGGAGGTGGTGGGGGTGAAGGAGGCAATGTAGGAGGGGGCGAAGGAGGCAAAGGAAAACATAAACCATAACTAGTGTTTTCAAGCTCCAAGGTCTCAGACTCAGTGAATTGCCTAAGAGTAACTCCAGTGTTCCTCAAAGCTCTAAGATAAGCCAACTGTGCATCAGCAAATTCTCCCCTGAACCCCAATAACTTCTTCATTAGCCTCTTCCTCTGCCTACACACTAAAACTTTTTCTTCATTATCAATGCTTGAAGCAGCACAACCCATTTCTTCCCTTTTCCCTTCTTTCACTTACAATCTCAAAATCGAGGATGGCTAAAATTAGCTCTTTCTTTGAAATGTACAAACGATTCAAACCAAAGGCCTAAGCTTTTTTTAACTTACATATTTCATCAGAAACAGAAATAGGCAAAAAGGGTTGGAGAAAGAGTACCGAAAGCTCCTTATTTTACTTTTGTTTTGTTGCTTTCGTCACTTTCAGAGAGAACAGCAAACTAATCTTCAAATGTGCTTTCGGAGAACATACCAACGAAGCTCGCGAATGATTAATCTTTAAAAAGGAACCGCCTTTATCACTCTCTCTCTCTCTCTCTTGAGAAACTAAGTTCGAAGAGAAAGGTAAAAGAGGAGACTTTGATCCACGGAAACACCAACTTCGAAAAAGGTCAAAAGATTGGTCCAAGAGCGAGCTCCCAAAATAAATAAAAAAAAAGAACAAACGATTCAATTAGAAACACAAATGTGGAAAAATAGTATGAGAGGAATTGAGTTTAGAAATTTTAGAGAAAGCAAAATTGCATGACTATATATATATTGTTGTTATTTTATTTTAGCACAGGTTATGATGATACTGACATGGAACCTGGTACAAAGAAAGAGACAATTTCGCTTTTTAATATTTAATATATATATATATATATATATATTTTAAAAAGAAATTCAAGGAATTAAAAAAAAAAATCAAGGAAAGTTTTATTAAAATTAATATGAAGGAGGCAGGCAACTACCAAAAATTGAAAGAAAATGTATTTTTTTTTTTACCAGTCCTCTATAATAAGGGAGAGAATGGAGAACAAAAAAAAAGAAACTGGTGTGTAATTCATAGAAGATTTTTAAACTTTGAATAAAAGAAATTGCAATTTATTGTGACTTTGTGAGTTTGTGACAAACAAAAAGAAAAACTTAATATATATTTTGTTTAACGTCATTATAACACGATAGCAATAATTTATCCGACCAAAGTCATAAAAAGGAAAAGAAAGAATATCCTTTAAAGCGACCAAACATGATCAAAGGCAAAGATTTACGTTAGTATTGTCTTAACTCTTAACACGATTACAGCGAACTAACTTACACAAGAAGAAACTCTTTTGAGCCTAACATTCCTTTTACATATTGTATTTCTTCTTGTTTTCTAATCTTATAACTTAGTAGTATTGTTTTGTTTGTGCTCCCATGTTTTTCTTAAAGCCTGTTCACATAGAAAAGAGAGGAAAAGAAAGACGAATGAATGAGAGAGCTTTTGTTATCCTAAAAGGTTTGGAGTTGTAAAATATTTTACAAAGAAAAGTTAGAGAAAAAGAAAGGAAAAGGGGACAGAGGTGACAAGATTACACGAGAGATGTATATATATATATATATATATATATATATATCCACTTAATCTTCTTTTCAACAAATGTAAAAAGCGTCAAGAGTTATCAAAAATAAATTAATAAAGATTCAGTTTGAGTCCAAGGCAATGTCTATGTGCCTCTCTGTGATATGAGAGATCAATTCAATAAACGTTTTTGTAAATGACTAAACAATGTTACACGTCTGTGAAGACAACTGATGTATGTATTTACAGTCCATATTTAGTATTTAACTAGAACAAACCAAACATACAAAACAAAAAAAAAACCAAACTTGAAAATGAGTATATGCAATTCAGGTGAAGTTGTGCTTGTAATAGTACTTCAAAAACCTGATTGAAATTTGTTTATAAAACCCACTTGGTACAAAATCCAGCTTTGGCTTTCAAAGGCAAACACTCTCTTTACCAGTACGGCAAATACCACAACATATATTGGAACGATGAAAGCACCAAAACAAAGAGAGATAATTCTATCAGCAAAGGGTATGAGATTTTTGAATGGCACACAGAAAGAAACTTGCAATAGACGCAATCATTCTTTTATATTTTCACTTCAAGTATCGATCTTGAGTAGGGAATTGAGTGAAGTGCTGTTGAATCGCTGAGCAAAGCCGCGAATGACAAGCACTATAACATCACGGAGATGGCGCGAATGTACGACCATGTCTACTTCCTTTTCACTATCCACAACAATCCTTAGCCTTCTCTGGTCACTACGAAATGTCTCTACCTGTTTTGATGCAAAATGATATATTTTTTAAGATGATATTTTGAAGACTTAACAGTGAATGTGGTCACAATCAGAAACACTTACATGGAAAGGAGGAACATAGCTTCCACGAGCTTCAGTAGTTGCAAAAGACGTCTTTGAACCTGGTTTCACAACCTTTATTCTCTTCCTGTTCATTTCAAGCATTCGTCTTTCGAGATTTCCCTCTCCCACAATCTATATCATTACAGTTTCACCCTTTTAGAAATCCCAATTTGATGAACAAATAACACTCTAAATTATGAACTACATACCTTTTTTGGATAAGGATCC
Organism: Camelina sativa; assembly: GCF_030686135.1. NCBI lineage: Eukaryota > Viridiplantae > Streptophyta > Magnoliopsida > Brassicales > Brassicaceae > Camelina > Camelina sativa. The sequence goes on along the minus strand of NC_141884.1, from coordinate 7,654,897 downwards.
TTGTCGCACAACACCTGATTCCAAAAGATCAAAAGAGGGAAACGAATGAATAAGGAAAATAAATTTTATCATATTTTGCTAAAATGAAATAAAGAACATAAAGGAAAGTGAAGCCACAAAACCAAAACAGAGTTAATCTTACCTCAAACTTCACTAACCCAGTTTCTAATTTCTGCTTCACTTCCTTATAAAGATCAGGTTCTGCAAAATCATCATGACCGTGAATAGCATTGGACAAAAGAAGAAGAAAAGCAGTGGTGGAAGATGCAACAGCGATCCCTCTTAAAGGTGACTATAATGACAATGATGATTATGATTATGGAAAAACTTACCAACAGCAACAGGCTCTGTAGATGCAGAAATTGGGTGGCCTTCGACACCATCCTCACGTATGGGTGTATATACAACGACCAGTCTGTATCCGACATCATCTACATTAGCTTCATACATCCTTCCTGTCTCACCTACAAAATTAAACGAAATGAATTAAAGCCCTACATGAGAATGGTTGAAACTGTTTTCCAGGTATTTGGATACATGAGATCCATGAATTGAGACTCTTATGCTATTAAGGAAATAACAATGTGATCCAGTTTTGTCTACCTGGAATTGAGATGAGATCAGGGCTACCAACCATTGATCTAAGCCATTGGATTTTACTCTTTCCCTCTTTACCACCAAAATAATTGCCTCGAACAGCATATAAGTTAGTATGGAATCCTTGTCCTTCAATCTCTAGCTTCTCTATCCTAGGAAAACCTGAAGTAGACACTAAGTTGGTCACATCTTAACCTCTTCAAAGATATTGGTAAACAAGATGCAATGGTAACTGAAATGCATACAAACCTGGTGCTATTGGATCAGTTTCGGCATATGCTAGTTCACTAGACCTACCAAACACATCATGTACTACACATTCACATTTAAGACATCTGCCAATATCCTCAAACTGCACCTTGTATGAACACGAAATATCTGAAGAGAGAGCCTCATAAGATATCTTATCCCCTGATTCCAGTGAGCGGAACCTGCACAACCCTTGTTATATGAGACTAAATCATAAAACAGTTCTGAGATGGTTTTTCTGGCATCATGTTTTTTTTTTTTTTAAAGCTAAATATAAATGAAAAGCAAGTTGCCAAAAGAAAAAAAACAAATTGGCCTAGGATATCAGATACAAAGTTCAACACATGAAAACAACGTTTTCTATATAATTGGATTAGAGGCATCAAGCCAAAATCTGAAACATGTTCATTTTATGGCACCCTGAATCTAAAAATATCAATAGTACCAGTAAATCTCAAAAATGTCTCATGCAAATATTTAGCCAGGGATTAAAGGTCAGGTGAGAAGCAATATACCATTCGTATCGAATATCTCTTTTGTACTTGCTCCAAACAAGTTGTTGAATTTCAGTCTTTGGGATCACTTGGACGGCTGTGAGAACGTCACCCTGTACAGCCTTTCCAGTGAACGCAAGCATTTCTACTTTTGGAACCTCTGTATTTGTGATCAAGAGTGTTATTAACATTGTGTTGCAAAGAGAATGAAAATTGGAAACAAAGAAGGAAAACATAACACAACAACAAAAATCAATGACATTAAGCTTTTGTTATCGATCAAGAATGAAAACCTGGGAGGATTATTTCAGTTGGCTCAGACATCTTTAGCTCTCCCACAACAGAATCTGAACGAACTGGTGTGTACCTGCAAAATAAGTTGAAGATTTTCTGAGATTCAAGTTCGCATACAAAAGTCAAAAACGATCATGGAGCTAGGGATCACTATCAGTACTTCGAAAACAAGAGAAATTAAAATCTATGATTTGGTTCCATTATTACCATTGCCAGTTATTTTGGAAAATTTAAGGGTTCAGACACGTTAACACAGTTTCTTTCACGAACGGAAGCAAAACTAAATCATTCAAAAGTGTATACCAAAACAATAAATGCTTGTCAAAGCTGCAAGGAGAAATGGCTGTGGAAACATACCCGAACAATATCCGGCAATTGTAATCTGACTCAGTCACCTCATACGTTTTGGAGTTAGCCCCATCAATAAGATCAACGGTTCCATTATTATCTCTGTACCAACTGAATAAACTTGCACCTTCATGGCCACCAAAGTACTCTCCTTCTCCAGAATAAGCATCCGAAAAGAGTTTCTTCACACGAACATTAGATACCTCTGGATCAGCTGCAACACCATTCACTTTATTCCGTCAGAAACATAGATTTTTACGGATCAGCTCTTTGGCCTTAAACATACGAGATTGATGTTGACAATGGCTATTCAGGTATTGGTAACTAAAATGTTTTATCTGATTAGGAAAAGAATAGCAATGAATAATGATAATAGAGTGACAGTATATGCACCTGGGGCAACAGGAGAGTTTGTTATCGAAACAACTGGCTTCCCACTTCTCCCATCTACGCGAGTAGGAATCCAGTACAAGACTAGATAAGCCCCCACGTCTTCAAGTGATGGAGTATACTTTCTGCACGAGAAACAGATCATTCATACTTATCGAAAAACACAAACTATGAAAGAAATTTGAATACTGTTGGGAAATTTATGGCTCTTACAGTGTTCTACAACAAGCAACAACCTCTTCACCAGCATAAGAGATTTCCGTGAGTGCAGATCCATGCAACTTAACCTTTGTTCTATACCAGATGTACTCGCCAACACCTTCATGACCCCCAAAGTAAGTTTTACGAGGCACAACCTCTTGGTTCTCACAGCAGTCAGGAACGAAAAGCTCCAACCCCATAGGATTTGCTGTTTACAAAGGACAAATTGAGAGAGCCAAGATAAGTAAATTTATAAACTAGTGTACAAACTCAAGATACAGGGTATACTCTTTAGCTTAAATGGACATTCTGCAAAAACGAAGTACGGAATTAACATTCTTTCAACTCTGGAAAGACAGCTCACCTGGAGCAATTCCATCAGACCTGATACTCCTTGGACTCCCTTCTATTCCATCTTCACGAACAGGAGTGTAAATAAGTTCAATGCTTTCCCCGACATCATCCAGTGACAAATCCAAAAACTCTGTTCAGGGATCATATTGATTAATCTGAAGCAGATTTTTAAGGGGACAACAAGGAATCTGAACCGAAAGGTATAAAATGGATAAAAACTTACCATCACTACCCAATCTTTCCTTAACACCATTACTTTTCACCCTAACCCATTCAAGATAGCAGTTTCCCTTAATCCTGCGTTGCAAAGGTTAATTTAGTTGCAGAGTTTTCTATTTACCAATCAAATAAGTCTCAAGAAATTTTATAAAGTGTACCCTCCAGTATATGAAGCAACAAAGCTCAAGCGTTGCCCTTCAATCATTGATCCAAGAAACTCTAGTGACTGACAACTTGGATGGCCTGCAGAGAAATGAATTAAAAGATAAATCATCTTTACTTACACTGCTCGTTCATGGAAATTAGTACCTCTTTAGATATTGCAAAGCTTGAAAAAAGGGAAGAGAGAATTATACCAGCTACAATTGGTCCAGCTAGTTCAGAAATAACCGTGGGTCCACGAGCCCAGTCATTTCTCACGGGTTCATAAGAAACCGAAATGAAGAAACCAATGTCATCTACTGACAGAAGATAAGAAGAAGTAGTAGCACTCCTTATTTCGCATGGAGTACCATCTGAATTAGTCTGCAAGAAAATTCATATCTTTCAAAACAACTGAAGGCATTCCAATTCCATTTATCAACAATAAAAGGAACAAAATTGTTGCTTTTGTGTTCTCAAATATTAAAAGAATACCAAGTACATAGGTCTATGAGATGCATATAGAAACCTACCCAAAGATAAGACCAGTTTTCTCAATATCATAATTTTGAAAATTTGGTAAATTTGAAGTTTATTACCCGGAACCACCGGAAAACTGATGCTCCTTCTTCACCACCCCAATATTCTCTTTCTGCAGATAGCGTTGTTCCTTCAACAGTAGTTCCAACAACATGAAGAGATACCGCTCTTGGATTTCCTAATGATCAGCAAAACCACATAGAATAAGCAAAATTTTATGGCAAGAAGAGCTGTGCAATAAACAGTAAAAATATTAGTACGTAGATAAAGGATACTAAAGAATTCATGTTCATGTTGGTTGCATGTTTACTCTACTTCAAATCATCTGTGATTCTCAGTCTTAAGATATTTATAGGACTTATCCATTTAGATCATACTCTACTCGCATTCGAAAAGTTTGCTAAACTATTTTTTCCATGATCATCTTATAACATGGAAACAACAAGACAATGCATTACCTGGTCGAACACGTTCCTGGCACATGCAAGTTCTTGCCTCACCCACAATACCGTCATCCCTTACAGGAATACATTGAAATGAAATGAATTTACCAATAGCTTCTTTAGTAGTCGTATACTGAAGAAGCCCAGAGGCTTCAGGTATCAATGTACCAGGGAGATCATTTTCAGCCTGCGGTAAAGGAGTGAGGAGTGAGCAATCAGATGCAACCAAGTTTCCTGAAGTCTGAAGCCCACACTCGGAAATTTTTTCACAACTAATTATTTACTTCAAATATAGTTCTTTTTTCTTTTCTGAATAATACTGTTCTCTCAAACAAACACATACCCTGCCTGAAGTCTAGACTAAATCTCAGAGGTAAATACCAGCATAGAAGAGAAGGAAGGATATACCTTATGATAATGCCATTCGTATTTGCTTTTACCTTCATGCCCTCCTATGTATCCATATGATGCTGTCAGTATCCCACCCTCGACATTGTCTCCGGTAATTGACAAGAAATTTAAACTAGGGGGAAGGGCTGCCAGTTGTTAAAATCAAAATAATTAGCACTGAATCAGTAAAGGTGCAAAAACATGGTCATTCCAAATCAAAGACGATAAAACTGATCACCTAAAGACCAGAGCAGGTCAATACTTAGAACTAGATAGGTGATTAAATGAAATATAGTCATCACTCATGATTAAAAAAATCAACAATCTAATAAACTCAAACTTAATAATAGTAACCAATAAAAATATTCCACACCACACAGCAAATTGAGACAATTTCTCTGGGAGATATCTATTGTACAGTTATCCCCTTTCATAGCTCATTTGACTTCCACTGATTCTACAACCTCTTCTCATGCTTATCAACTTACTGCACAGTAATGAAATCTAAAAGAAATATGTGTATGAAACAAAAAAGGATTACAGCAAAAACCACAACACAAAATACCCAAAACAAGGAGAGCATTCAGAACATTTTTTAGTATGCCAGAAAGAAAATTGATACATTGTATGACCACGAGTAGTAGAACATTTTCGGGTGTATAAGATATGCCACATCAAAGAATGTAGATGCAAGAGTAAATATATTTATCTGATTTAACTTACTCTCAACTGCTCTTTCAGATAGTACATATATTGGTTCACCGCATTCACCATCAGATGTCATTGGAGTATACTTCGCAACTATGTAATAGCCCACTGCCCCCAAGGGTATACGAAATGACTGAGGAAAAAATGTTGAGATGCAACATTAAAAAATGTCTTACAAAACTTGTCTGATGAGTATTATGCATTAGCCTACCTTTGCCACTTTTGATGTGCTCAATTCTTCAAGAGAATTGCCTTCTTCCAGGATAGAACAACTTGATTTGAACCATTGCACTTTGCTTGAACCTTCAGTTCCTCCAGTAACAGTACCTGTTACAGTGACCTTACTATTCTCCCTCAAGTCACCAACTATCTTAGCATCTGTTACTTTTGGGGGTGCTGTAGTTTCAATAAAAAGAAACAAAAATCCAAAATGAGCGAAAAAGGAAGAGAGACAGTGCAGACCATCCGAACAGGCCGTTCTAATGAATGAATCATATAATATCAAATGCTCACGCTATCACCAAGATATATAACACATTTCATGCCCAATAACGAGAACTAATAGACGCTAGTTCACAACAGTCAATTGTTAAAGCAAGAAGAACCCAAGCGAGATGAACCAGTATCCTTGGGAAACATCTTCATCCATAAAAAAAGAAATCTACCTGGCTTGACAACAGTGGATATAGTTGACATAGGTTCCCCTTCTAGCCCTGAAATATTCTAGAATACGTCAGAATTCTCTACGGCCTAACCCTCTATATTTAGAGGCTTTCGTCTAAAGAAGAACCTGAGGAAAAAGAAACGGAAAGAAAACCAACCCTCAAAATTTGCAGGTATGTACACAAAAGTGACATGTGTGCCAACATCTTCCTGTGTCAATGTATACTCAGATGTTCCAGCCGATATCTTCAAGAGTTCTCTGTAATAAAACCTCCCTTAGCAAGAGTGGTACAATTTTGAAACTGGCATAGGAACTTGTAGAATGCTTTAAGCAAAAAATTATCAAGAACCATGATAAAGAAAGTAGAGATACTGTAGTGACAACATATTCAGACACTCATGTTTGAAACTGATGGGCAAGAAAATAAATATCTACGTGCATAGTTACCTCGTTTCCTTGTTCTTTCGCAACCATTCGAACTTGCTAGGACCTTCCTTGCCACCAAAATAATCTCCAATCCCCTTTAGAATGCAGCCTTCAACAGCATCTCCAGTAATTCGAACATTACTTACAGATGGAGGAGCTGCCACCAGAATTTATAGTTAGTACCTCAGATCCAGGAAATTTAACACACTGTGGCATTAGTCATTTAAAGGATGACAAATAATGAAACATACAAATAAAAAACTACTTTACTACATCAGTTTTAGCATGCAAGTGAATCAATCTGAAAACAGTAGGCTGGAATATACCCTAATCCATAGATAAATAAGATTATTGCATGCAGAAATAGCTACGGACTACGGTGAAGTATTCAACAATGATGTAAAACAAGCAACCCTAGAGACCTTTAACCGTTAGTCAACAATGAAAGAGATGAAAGCAAAGGAACACATGTTATGCGAATGTTGTGACAAAGGAAAAGACACTATTTATATAGGAGCTTTTTCTTCCACCTGCTTTTACAAACTCCGTGTACTTGTATTGAGGCTCTCCTCTTGCGCCTCCTTCTGTCACTGGTGTGTACATGAAAACCATACTTGATCCCACATCATCTAAAGATAACCTATATTCCACATCTTCAGCTCCATCGATCACCACAGGGCTCCCGTTCCACTTTCTCCTCAGCCAACTGGTTAAAAAAGAAAAGAAATCGCACCTCTTTGGTTACTAATCATAAGGTTTTCAAGAAATTGGATTACACAACATTAGAAGCTGGATATAACAAAAAAAAGAAAGCAGTAAACATGATCCACCTGGTAATACACTTTCCGGGTGTCCCACCACACCATGCAACCACTGCTTGACCCTTGATAATATTTCCCTCAACTAGTTCCCCGTGTAGTTCAAGGTTCACAACTTTTGGTATTCCCTTTCCTGCACAGCACTTCAATGTTATATTCTAGAGGACACCAGTTGATGGAAAACGTCCATATGGCCTATTGTATAACTGAAGAAGTATACCTCGTTGAACTGGTGAAGATATGGCAAATATGGATGGATATTCAGTCTCTCCCATAACAGGAGTACATTCTATCTTTAAAATTTTACCAATGTCTCCACGTTTTGGCCAATAGACCTATCGCAAATTAGAAAAAGAATAAGAAAACAGATACTTTTAACACACATACAAATGAAAGTATGACACGGTGAATTTTACCTCCTTCGTTGCATCAAGAATAGGAACAAAATTAGAAAGAGATCTGTCCGCCGCAAACCATTGAAATTTCAGGGCTAATTCGTGATCTGTAGCAGTAGGACTTTCCTGAACAAGACCAAAGTGACATTGACAGGGAGCTTCTTCAGAAGGCCGGTCAACATATGCTTCTTTAACAAGATAACCAGAAGGTAATGTGTCCTTCCACCTCTCAACTAAGAAGCGGAATGTCGATTCTGTTCACAAGAAGTTATACAAATATAATTATTTAAAAAGTTATTAGATAAAAATATGGAACTTGGGAGTTGAGTCAGTGGCATATATGTATTCACATAAAATCTCAACTAGTAATTACGTAAATAGAAACAAACACCTTATTTAAGAAAACCTCGAGAACATTAGTATGGAAGAAATGAGAATGCCAATTTAATTAAACCATCAACCATCCAAGTGTGACCATTGGTAACGAACAAAAATCAAGGTAGAGGACCATCAAGTAACAATGAAAGATTATACAATTCTGAGAAGTGAGAAGTGATTTTATACCTCCTGCCAGATCAGACTTGCAGAACTCCCAACCTTCTCTGAGGCAGAAGGCTGTTTGTGGAGGATAACGCTTTGCAATTGCCACTTCCTCACGAGAGAGATCTACAGACAAATTTAAGCTTATCATGGATCACAGTGACTTAGATAAAAATGAGTGAAATTTGGATATGCTAATCATCTTTCTCATGAACCGATCAGCCAAAAGCAAACTACAGCACTTAGTTCTACGAGGTCTACAAAAGAATACCTCGGTCATTGAATTTCTTCAAGGTAGGACCTACGAGTAGTATGGATGCCGCTTCCAAATGAGAAATCTTCAGCAATGGATTTTCCTCAACTCGTAGATGCTGTGAAGGGAAAACACAAAATAAAATTTGTATATTTGAAGTGAATAAATGGAACATTATTTCTGTTATTTAAAGGGTCAAATGCCATTATCCAAAAATTAAGTACTCAAATTGAACCATTGATTCAGAGGAGAAAATGATGGTTTTTCAATCTTTTATACTAGGTAGTCTTGTATCCCATTGATGTGTTAATTAAAGCAGTGCATGCGACCAACTAATCAGCCAAATTAAGAAATGGGAGAAAAAAAAAATATTTCGGAACATAAAGATTGATACCTCAAGAACTGGTAGATATGGAAAGTCCTTCAGAGTTGTTATCTTGTTCTTACTTGCTGCTAGTACCTGAGAAAACAATCTTAATGAGATGTCCAAAAACTATGACTCGTAACAATGTACTGTAAACAACCTCAATTCTGAAACAGGAAATGTACCTGAAGCCGGGGCTGGCTTGCCATTGCAAGTGATTTTAATTTATTTTGAGCAACCGAGAGAAACTAGCATGGGAACAAGAAAGGTAATAGTCAGAAATGGTCAGGGGTAATCTACAAGAAGAAATACTAGAACTAAAAATTTGATAGCAATTGGTTGGCACAAAAGTGGAACAAGAGGCTATGATGCTCACCTCTAAGTTTGGAAGTTGAGGCAGACTAGCAAGTGAAGTTATCTGGTTTCCAGCAAGATAAAGTTGCTGCTCAAGTAATATAAGATATAAAATGCTCATCAGATATCACTCGTGAAGGGAAGAACAAAAGGACAGAATGGGAGAAAAAGAAACCTGCAGCATTTTGCAATTCTCAAGTGGTTCAAATCCAGGCCCTTTGAAATCATTGAAACTCAAATCGAGAACCTGAGATTAACAAAAGAAACCAGATCATGACAGCTGGTGTGAGCATATATTTGTTGAAAACCGAGAACCCTGGGGAAACGAATTTACTGACCTTGACTCGATTCAATATCTCAATACCTTCCAGCGCAGATAGAAGATTGTCTCTAAGATAGACAAACTGGTAAGAAGCATAAGTCGAGTAAAATAAAATAAGTTGACTGAATGATGTACAAACTTCTAATATCAGGAACTCACTAAGAAAATTCAAAGTTCTGCCATATAAATAACTACACCTCCCTACTTGTATTCAAATCTAAGATTGGCAGATCTACATGAACATCACTGCAGCAAAGCGTTTACCTCTAAGTTTGGCGACAAGTGTAGCCCACCAGAGGTTAAACTGCGAATCCTGTGACCTCTGAGATCCAATCTCTTTAGCAATTACAGACATTCATTAATCAATAACCACACAAAGAAAGGAAGGATTAAAGAAGCTGTTTGTATGAAAATGTAGCAAATACAAAGAGGAAAGTGATATTCTTACCATATCATCGCCAGCTTTAACCTCCACCTTTGGAAGAATAATGAGCCGTGAATCGCGGCTATCAGGAGTAGCTGTTTTCTTACGTCCAGAGAAGTTGGAACTCCGGTCTAGAGGAGTTGACAATGTCTTTGATCTTATACCGCTAGAAACAGAAGGCGATGTTCCAGCTGAGGGAGAAGAAAGTCTAGAATGTGCTCTTCCACTAGTGGTCCTGCTGCCACTACTGTCAAGTGATGAAGACGGAGCTCTTTTTGAAGACACAGAGACACTCATGGCAGGTCTAGAAGAAGACTCTGGCTTACTTAAACTCCGACTAGATACAGTCTTGGCAGAAAGGGTAGACGCAGAGCTCCTCCTCAAATCTGGAAGTGACCGCCTTACAAGATCAGCACGTGAGGCAGTAGTAGTAGTACTCAACTGTTTATTAGGCAAAACCTTAGAGGCACCAACAGTTACTCCTCCAGTGCTATTTCTCCTGATTGCGACAGGCGTAGAACCCGAAACCCGTAAAGAAGAAGACGCGGTTGGCTTGATCAAATTGGAACTAATGATAACTGGTTTCTTTTTAGTAGCAGAAGCAGGTCGACTTGACACTGCAGAAACAGTCTCTGGACTTTTGTATCCATTAGCAGTAGTTGTTGCATGGTCATCTAGAGTGGTTTCTTCCTCAGCCTTAGCTGCTACTTGCTCCATTGTGAAATCAATCCAAACTTATATATATAGCAAAAACAAAAGAAAAAAACCTGGAAAAATGAAGAAGAGACTGCTGCATGATGAATCAATCATTAACAAATAAAGGAAACTTTATTCATAACACCAAATCTCTCAAACTTAATTCATAAAAGAGACAATCAAGTGACCAAATGGCCCACGCACATTGACATTGTTGTTGTGGAATCAAACGCACGCGGATACATACAATTACTCTCTACTTTATTGGGTCCTCTCTCTCTCGTAGCAGCACAGGATTATTTATTAAATAAAAATTAAGTACAGAGGACTCTTAGTAGATTGTCTCAATTCAAGAACAAAGACAAACGTTACAGTTTCTGGCTTCTTTCAGCTACAAACACTGTCGGTTACCTTCTACAATTTTTTAGTCATTTTGTGAACAAACCAATCCATAAATAAAAAAAAGCAACATTTCTAAATTTGAAGAAAAAGAAAAAAAAATTGATTTTTTTTTTTCTTTTTTTAGGTAACTGATACGGCAGAAGAAATTCAAGAACGTACCCAATTTAAATTCGGGGAAAATAAAAGTTTCTTCAGTCAAGCAAATGAACTTACCAAAAAAAAAAAAACAAATTAACTTAAAAAAAAAAATCGAACAAAGAGGGAGAAAAAAACACTTACAGAACTAAAAAAAAAAGAAGTCAAGGAAGCAGTATAATCAGAAACCCATTATAACCGTCCCGCAACAACTCCGGCGAGAATCCCGGCGACGATTCCGGCCGTCGGGAACGTTTTTAAAAACAGAGCAAACAAAGGCGGAAACAGATAAAATGTAGATCGAGATGAAGCAGAGAATCGAAACTAGAGATTATTTCATCCGTTGTTAGCTTCTTTTTTTTTTGAGAGTGGGGGAATCAAATGAGAAGGAAATAGCTGGAGAGAGAGGTTGGAGAAAAGAAAGTTAAAGAACAGTGTGCGTTTAGCGGAAAAAAAGAAGTGTATGTTTTAACAAAACTCCAAAATATACGCCCCCTATATTATACCTTTTTCATGTTTTCACCCCTCTTATTTAATAAATTTTTATCCAAGTACCCTACATGATTTGTACGAAACCGGACGTATATGGTATACTAGTGTATTTTTTTTTTCCACGGACTGTTATAATGAATAAGGTTCGGTGTTGTACACATCAATTTGATTAATGGTTTCCACTCTGATTTGACCTGTATCTTTTCGGTGAAACAGACTGATCAAAGTAGGAGACAGTTGTAAGAAAATTACAAAAGTACAGGGGCTATAATGAAAAAGTATCATTTTTCTTTTTTTTTTTTATCTAGAAGGAAAAAGAGAGGAATAATTTAAAAAATTTAGAGAAAAGTTTGAAATTAGGAGAAATAAAAATTGGCGGAAACCGTAAAAGCGGAGTAAATGGCAAGTGGACGTTTTATCGGAAACTGATGAAAAAATTTATTTGTTTTTATCGACTCCATGCTTAAATGCATTGCCTCAAATTGTGTTTATATACTTATCCTAAATAAAATCAATTATTACTCCTAAATAGTATTTCATCAATTAATGTTAAAATAAGCTCCACCTAAGATTGAATTAATGTCACTATCTTTAGTGTAATCAAAATAATTGCATCCGCCATTCCGTCTACCCCAATTATTAATATATAAACCCATTTAATATAATTATCCCACCTCTCTACCTATATAATTTTGATTTTTCACCTTTTTTATTAATGAAAAGAATTGGAAAAACAAAAACAAAAACAAAAAAGACAGAGTGGAACATAAATAAAAGTTTGCAAAACTACACATTTGTTGTTGTTGATGATGATGATCTTTTTAGTTTAAAGTAATCTACAGCAGCCATGTATCCCTACAAATCTTTCCCAATGAAAGCTTCTTCATATCTCTTCATTCTTAAACAGTCAGCTATTCATTATTCATCATTATACACAACCCAACTACTACACATTCTATATCATATTTGTAGTTTTGTAGTTCACATAAACATTTGGTTCGGTTCAATTCTTCTTTTTTGGATTTGGATCTCGATTATAAAACAAAACAAAAAATATTCTAATTAACATATATTTATAATATACTAGATAAAGACCTGCCCGATGGGCGGGTTTAAAGTTTTGTAAATAAAATTAAATTTAATTAAAATATATTGTACTTTATTTATAAATTTTTATTTTACTATAATACACTGATTTATATCCATACTAGATGAGTACCCGCCCGATGTGCGGGTTTAAAATCTTATAAATTATATTAAAATTTGTTGTATGTTATTTATAAATTTTATTTTTGTTATAATACACTGATTTATATCTATTTACAAATCTTTTATTTATGTTACCATTAAATATGTTTTTTTACACCTAAATATACTATATGTTACAAATATATTCACCCACCTAGAAAATGTTTGTATGAACACATTAAACCAACTATTTTACTTTCACTTCTGCATAGTTTTTTAACTACTAAAATTGTTGACTCAAAAAATATTTTGAATAAAAAATATATTACATAATATACTAATCAATGATGTATCATCACAATAGTTTATAACCACCATGGAGAAAACCTCGGCTCCGCCCTCATCACTTATGAAGAGAACCTTGCATCCAACGTCCTCCACCATGGAGAGAACCTTGGCTCCACTTTTCTCACTTGGGGAGATAACCTTGTGTCAAACCTCCTCCACCTTACTCCCTTGGGGAGATAACTTTGTGTCCAACCTTCTACACCATAGAGAGAACCTTGGTTTTGTCCTCCTCCTGTGTGGAGAGAACATGTTAACGTCTTTTTGCTATCTCAAATTGGCTTGCTCCGGCAACCAATGAAAGTAAAAACATTTTTTCTAACGTCACAAATTTTTTTTTATAGTAACTAAAGTTAAATTTCTCAATGTATTCGTGTAAGTGTTTTTGACACACCATGATGTAGCCTCTGTCTCTGTAACACCTCAATCGCTACCTTGCTTAGTGAGCCCATGTCCACTCTCAGTCCATTGGCTTACCTTCCTAAGTGGGCCCTACATCTATTTCCGTCTCTTGGACCACCCAAATTCGATGGCCGGTTTGTTATGTTTGGGAAGCTTTAAAAACTTGTTTACCGATCCTACAAATCAACAAATGATATTTTTCTTTGTTTTGTCTTCACTCGCACAGTTCCAAAAATCACTTTCAGAAAGGTCACCCATCATGAAATTCTCTCAGGACCCTTGACCGAAACAATAAGTTTATTTTGGTGACATATGTAGCCAAAATCAATTCTTTTAAACCTTTTCGCAAACCAGGGTGTCACAGTCTTTGAGCTCCTATGGATCTATCAACAACGATTTACGTTTTTCCAATCTATCTATCTATGATTGTTGTAAGCTTGTGTTTGATTAGCCTATTTTATCTTTCCATTTAAAAAAAGTTCCCAATTAAACAAAGTTGAAAGAAGTGTTTTTGAATAACTTAAAATTAAAAATAATTAAATAATATTATAATTTCGAATTTTATGATATATAATATATAATTTTCTTATAATTATTTAAAAAACTTTGTATTTTTTAATAAATTCTGTAATTTTTGATAATTATCTGTTTATATTATTAATATTTTTTAGAACAAAATATTTTATTTTTGTTGTAATCAATTTCTTCCAATTAAATTTTAACTTTTACACATGTCAAAATCTGAAATTGATAACTTGACATATGTCAAAATCTTGTTAATGGCTAACTTTCAAAACCTAACTTTATATAATAAGATACAAATCTTTTATGTATGTTACCATTAAAAGTGTATTTTTTACACCTAGGTATATTGTATGTTACAAATATATTGTTTACCACCACCTAAAAAATGTCTATATGAAAAAATTAAGCCAACTATTATATATCTCTTTACTTTCACTTTTGCAAAGTTTCTTTAATCACTAAAATTGTTGGCTCAAAAAAAAATTTGAATAAAAAATAAATTATATTACAATAGTGTATGACTAACCATGGAGAGAACCTCGGCTCTGCCCTTCTCCCTTATGGAGAGAACTTTGCGTCCAACCTCCTCCACCATGAAGAGAACCTTCGCTCCGCCTTTGTCTCTTGGGGAGATAACCTTGCGTCCAACCTCCCCACCTTCCTCCCTTGGGGAGATAACCTTGCGTCCAACCTCCTCCACCATAGAGAGAACTTCGGCTCTGCACTCCTCCTGTGTTGAGAGAACATTTTCACGTCTTTTAGCTATCTCAAAGTGGTTTGCTCCAGCAACCAATGAATCTAAAGACTCTTATCCAATGTCACAAAATATTTTGATAGTAACTAATGTTAAATTTTCCAATGTAATCATGAAAATTTCTTTGACACACCATGATGTAGCCTCTGTCTTCAAGCTCCTATAGATCTGTCAACAACGATTTATGTTTTTTCAATATATCTATGTTTGTTGTAAGTTTGTGTTTGATTAGCCTATTTTATTCAACCATTAGGTTGATGACTTTCTCCTCTTTATCTCTTTTTAAGATTGAACGAATAGTAACAATTGTGTTTGCACAACAAAAATGTCTATGACCAACCAATCAAGGTTGAAAAATTAGTAGAAAATTAATTTGACATTACTAAAAAAATAATAGAAAATTATAAGCACGGTAATATATGAACCTCAAATAATTAAGATGAATATAAAAATTAAATAAACAATCTAAAACTACTACAATAAAATTTTAAAATACAGTATTAGAAAATGAAGATACATATATTAATCTTTCATATTTATTTTTGGTAAACATATTAATCTTACCTATTCTAAACTGAAAAAGTAGAAAGTATGAGTATATTTTGGTTTAAAAAAAAATAAGGAAAAATTGCCTTCACATAAAAAAGCTTCACCAATAGAACAAGTTGAAAGCAATATTTTTGAATAAATTATTTTGTTAGATGAATAATATGAGACGATCTATGTTTATATAGAAGTCAGTATTTACATTTTTTAGAATTAATAATTTTCTGTATATTTTTTTTAATCCTTTTTCTATTTTTTGTATGATTAATAAGTAAAAAAATTTATAATTTCGAATTTTATGAATTATATATATATAATCTCCTTATAATTATTTAAAAAACTGCTTAATTTTTATAATTTTTTGATAATTATCTTTTTGCATTATTAATATTGTTTAAAACAATTTTATTTGCTTTTGTCGTAATCTTAAATTTTTTTATTAAATATTAACTTTTACACATGTCAAGATCTCAGATTAGTAACTTGACACAGGTCAAAATCATGGTAAATACACCCCTCTATTTAAGCAAATAGATGATCTTATGATCATAGAAATTATTTTGTTATGATCGTTAAAATTGACACGTGTCACGATCTTATGCATCGTTTTACCAAGCTTGAAAACTATGATTTCTGATCGTTAAAATTGACACTTGTCACGATCTGATAAGTTACTAACTTTGATATGTGATTTTTAATTGTTAAAATTAACACGTGTCATGATCTGATGAGTTACTAACTTTGATATTTAATCGTTAAAACTGACACGTGTCACGATCTGATGAATTTTTAACTTTGATCTATGATCATTAAAACTAACACGTGTCAGGATCTGGTGAGTTACTAACTTTGAGAACTAAGGTTTATATAATAAGATTTTTGACAATCAGTTGAACAATAATAATTTTATGTTCAAAATCAAAAGAATTGTTTCTTCGGTTCAAATGCACAAAAAAGCGAATTTGGTTCGGAATCAATCCGATTTATTTGGGTATACCTCAGTTTAATTCGGTTATTTCGGTTGGGTTTGGTTTATATGCCCGCATTTATTTTAAACGCAGCGTTTTGTTCATTTCATACAGACGATGCGAGGGATAATATTATCCAGAAGAAGGATATCTATGATCAGAACGCCAAACGTCTCCAACAAAACTGATCAGCGAATCTCTCTTTCCTCCTTCTTTGCAGCAAAAAAGTAGATTCCGCGGCAAATCACAAACCTCAATCGACAAAGATCACACCACCAAAAATCCTAATCCGGATCAAGAAGAAGAGAGAAGGAGGAGAAGAGATCTTCAAATGGCGGATTCAAACGCAGATAGGCCGCTGAGAAAAATCTCGACAGCTTTCAAGGAACTAGCGGTCGCCGTGAATTCGCAGAGTCCGGAAGTTCCCGTGGCGCAGTTCTCTCACGCCTGCTCTCTTGTCTCGCCTCTCTTCGGTTGCCTTGGGATAGCTTTCAAGTTTGCCGAGATGGACTATGTTGCCAAGGTATTATTGGCTTCCGATTAAGTTGGAGACTTAGTTGTAGAGAATCGTAATGATTTGTGTAGATAGAGGTTTGTAGTTATGTTCTCCTTGATATGTTGGAATTGATTAGCAAATTTTCATTCTCAAGTATTTGGAATCTAAATTCTGATCTCGTGAATGTGAATATAGGTTGATGATCTAGTGAGGGCGTCGAGTTCGATATCAACGTTAGTGGTAATGATGGACAAAGATATTGAGGCAAATTGTGTCAGGAAAGCTGGTAGTCATACTAGAAACCTTTTGAGGGTTAAGCGTGGTCTTGACATGGTCAGGGTTCTCTTTGAACAGATCATTGCTTCCGAGTAAGTCTTTCTTCTCGACTCTCTCTCTTTTGTCAGTTTTCTGAAGAAGTTTGCATTAGCTAAAGTTAACACATTCCGATGTTAGGTTGTAATATGTATAAACTTGATCCCCCAAACCAGCTTGTAGGCTAGTGATTTGAATAAGGGTAAAAGAAAAATGGAGTCTTGTTGTAGTTTTTTTATTTTCTTTACATATATTTTGATGTCATTTGCAGAGGGGATAATTCCTTAAAGGATCCAGCATCTAAGTCTTATGCTCAAGTGTTTGCTCCTCACCATGGATGGGCTATACGGAAAGCTGTTTCTCTAGGGATGTACGCTCTTCCCACTAGGGCTCACCTACTTAATATGCTCAAAGAAGATGGTGAGTTCATCAACTAGTTTATACTCTCGTTCCCTCTCTTTGTCAGATTTAACTAGTAGTTTAAGTAGTCAGTCAGGTTTAGTTATATTTTTGAACTTTCCCATACTACCTATGTTTGAGATTTCATAAATTGAGTATCTTCTTCGTTATGTTCTGAAGGTTGTGATTCGCTGACGATTTTTTTTTCATTTATTTGTGAATCTTTACAGAGGCGGCGGCTAAGATACATATGCAAAGCTATGTCAATTCATCGGCACCATTAATCACATATCTTGATAATTTATTCCTCTCCAAGCAACTCGGTATTGATTGGTGAAGAGCTTGAAAGACTTATGATTATTATCCCTCTTTAGACAAAAATAACCTGTATGTTCTCATCAGTCCATGTAATGTCATAACAACAGCGACGAAATACACTATAAATCAATTGATTATGTATGTCCTTAATCTATCGATTTATCTCTTGTATTAATAAGACACTTCCAAGTTCCAATGTGTTCATATGTATTATTGTCAACGTGCAGATCAATATCTAAACTATGTAAGCAATATTGTAACAGAACTAAATCATTACAACACGCAAAGTTTTACTAGTACAAACTCATGAAATTTATCAAACACACAAAAAACTTAAAATGTCCACACACACATAGTTAAGGAACGTACCAAAAACAAACAAGGCAGCACACTTGGATCACTAGTGACCCATCATTACAAATCAAGCACACGAAATACATAAAAAACGAAATTTTCGAGTCATCAACGAGTGCAGGCCGGCTCAAACGCGAAGGGGCCGACAGAGAAGAGAACATAGTCGTGTTCACCGATGTTGATTGTTTTAGAAGGTTTAAGCATAGCACCGGTAATTCCATTGTTGAGCTGTGACGGGACGGTGCATGTCATCGTTTCAGTCATGGGTCCGCGATTCGTCGGCCAAGCCCGGCACGTGTGGAAAGCGTAAGTGGTGAGTTTTTTGGGAGCTAGCATGAAGAAGTATCCGTTTTTGTCTGTTTTTGTCTCCATTGTTACACCTCTCCTTGTGTTGTTGCATGCAAGCTTTACGGTCGCTCCTATAATTGAAACAGTTTCATGGATTTCAAAACAAATAATACATATATAAAGCTATTCAATAATATCATATGAAAATTTAGTATCTCGTCAAAAAAACAGCATAAAGAAATTATAACTAGAAAATAATAACAAATTGGAGACGAAAATGACAAAAGATAACTTTTTTGCATGAACGCCAAGTGGCGTGAGAGACTTGAAGAAATGTGAAATGCAGAAGAGTTTTTTGTTTTTGTTTTTTATACATGAATTCATTTGCGTAGATACATTTTTCCTGAATATTAGAACATGCATGCAACAATTTAAAAATTCAAATACCCCAATCTAGCTTATTAAATTCCTAGTTAATAAGTAAATTATAAGTGGAGTTTACCTTGATCATGATATATATCGTCGATTTATGTTTTTTCATTCAGAAATCAATCTAACATGCATCGTCAAACTATTTTTTGGGGGGGACAAAAACTAATTAACCTCTATTTTTGCAGTCATCAAGTAGATAGAGAGAAGATATCTTCTCCGAGACCGTAATGCATGCAGACAATTTTTATTTTACCACGTAAGTTTATTCAAGAAGAAAAAAATTAACTCGCTACATGAAATATGAAGATTAAATGTCATGGAAAAGTAAACATGCAACAGCAATAACCAAAAAAAACAATTAAGAAAAAGATAGACAAGGTCGGTCAAGAGATAATTGAAAGAAATCGGAAAATGTAAGGAGTAAAAGGACCTTGGACAGGAGATGCTTCCAAGAGAGTATCGACGCCGGAATACTTGCAAGATTTGCAATAAACCATGCCTTCAACTGCCACAAGTCTCCGGCTCATCTTTGCCGGCGACGAGGATGGACTCACGGGAGAAGCAGATGAAACTTCATTAGTGTGGATGAAGCTCAAGGAGAAAGAGAGGAGTAGAAGATATTTGAGAGCTTTTATTACCAAACCCATTTTTGTTATTTGTTAGGATTGAAGAGAGAAACGATATTTCTCATCACAGGCCATATTTAAAGCATTAATGAAAAGGCCAATAGGTGCACACACAAAAAAAAAATTGAAAAGGCCAACAAAAAAAGCACTAACCAAAGGCCAAGGCCTAATTCTTAATTATTGGTGATACTGATAAAGTGATAGCCGTTACTCACAGTCACATTACTTAGAAGAATTTAGACTTATGCTCTTTTTTATTAACAGGTTTTTTCTTCTTTAACGGATAACATCTTATTCATAATACAATTGTGACAATGGTATGTGCAAAAAGACATTTCTCTCCTTATTCGTCCACTTGGCAATGCAATTTTAACAAAAAAAAATTATATTAAAACACAAATTTAAAAACAATTAATTTTCACATTTAACTCACATAATATAAAACTGAAATCTTTATAGCTTCTCCCTATAAATTATGCATTAACTTTATTTCTCCACTAAGTTGTATTAATTAATTGTATTAAAACAAAACAATAAATTAGAATTGTAACTCTCATTTTTCTAAATGCAATTTTTCATCATTTCTCTTCCTATAAATACTCATTATCTTATTCTCTTAGTCTATCACTCTTTCATTCTCTCATCTTCTTCCACTACTCTCAAATCTCTTTTTTGTTTTGTTTTGTATTTTTTTTGTTATTGTTGTTGTATGAGTTATAAAAAATCAAATCAAATATCATTGTAAAAGCTTAGTTTTGGAGTTTGTATGATATGTATATCTTATATATTTATTTTAATCTTTTAAAATGTTTATCTCCATTTTCTATTTTATATTAACATCATATAAGTCATTATTTTCATACTTCCTTACAATATTCACCACATAATAAGATCATAAAGTTGAAATGATCCATATGTAATTATCTATTATGTCTCTGGTTATCTCACATATTCATGTATCATTTTTTAATAATTTATAAAGATCAATATAATTATCCATTTATCCATTTATACAGACTATTTTGTTTGTGATCCAATTGATAAATCTGCAGAGATCAATATAATATATTTTTTTTTTTTATGATTTGAGGTTTTTGAAAATAAAAAGAACATAATTAAACAATTGGTTTTTGTGTCTTTTAATCAAGATAAAAAATGATCCAAAAGACAAAACATATTCAACTGGAACTTAAATATAAAAATAAAATATCATTTTAAAATATCATTTCACTAAATTCTCTAAAGATGAAACCATTAGTATGAAATCTAGCATTATAAGATAAATTGATGAATGAAAACCAAAAAAATATAAGTTATCCTTGGGATTTTAAAAATTATTGAGATTGAAGAATTCATATAATTTTATAAGAAAACTAATTTAGTGTGTCACTTAAAAAGTAATATTTTTTTATATTGAAGTATTATGTGTAAGTGTTGAGTTTATATCAACAAACAACCAAATCATGTGAATTTTGATTCAGCCACTTGGTATTCTTTTTATTTTAGGTTATAAAAAATTAAAAGATTTATTTATAATTAAAGACATGTAACTCCATTTAA
Organism: Camelina sativa; assembly: GCF_030686135.1. Lineage (NCBI taxonomy): Eukaryota > Viridiplantae > Streptophyta > Magnoliopsida > Brassicales > Brassicaceae > Camelina > Camelina sativa. Next base: position 7,633,731 of record NC_141884.1, on the reverse strand, counting down.
CTCAAATGTAACTCCTATCCAATAATTGTACATTAATTCATTCCTCCTACTAACTTATTTATCTTTCAAGAGAAAATATTTTTGGTTAAATTTTAACATTTTTTATTTGTTTTGGTTGGGTAAACTTATATTCATATTTTGGTTGGCAAAATTAATATATTTCTCATGCAAAATTATTGTTTATAATATATTTCTCATTTCAAAGTTTAAAGCAATATATCATGTATATAAAAGTAAGCTTTTTGTCTCTCTTTATTGGTTGATTTTCATTTAATGTTTTCTAATTTTTATTTATTTTTTTATTTGCTTTCTAATTGCTTTAAGCAATATTTAAGACCCAATAAACACAATACATTTAACTCACACATTAAAATAAAATTATAACTGAAAATAAAATAAATTATGCATTAATCATATTCTACCACTCAATTTTATTCAAACACAATAAATTATTATTGTAACTCCATAGTTCTAAATGTAACTTTCATCATTTCTTATCATATAAATAAGCATTCTCTCAATCTATCATTCTCTCATATTGATATTCTTTTACTATCTCATTTTCACATTCTCTCATTCTCTTCTACAATACCTCAAATCATTTTTCTTTTTTTTTGTTATTTTTGATTTCTTATTTTTGTTGTATGGGTTATAAAAGACAAATGAAATATCATTGTAAATTGTTAATGCTAAATTTTAATTTTAGAGACTACATGATATATATTTTACATTGTTCTTACTTTAAAAGATTTATCTCTTTTTATCTAATTTGGATTATTATCTTATAAGTAATCATTCTCTCCTCCTCTCCCACCAATATCAAATGTTGTTATATCTCATATGTGTTGTAAGAGTTTGATTCTATATTTTAATTTAGAAAGTATTATATATATATATATATATTACATTGTTCTATTTTTTAAAGATTCATCTCCATTATCTAATTTGGATTACCATCTTATAGTAAACATTCTCTCCTTCTCTCCTACCAATATCAAATGTTGTTATATCTCATATATGTTGTAACTTGTAAGAATTTGATTCTATATTTTAATGTAGAAAGTATTATATATATTTAACATTGTTTTCAATTTTTATTTTATTTATATAAAAAAAATATTTCTTTTATATTTCTTGCCTTTCTAATCTATTCATATTTATTTTTTAAATTTGCATAGTTAAATTTAAATTCACATATGTTGGTTTTAACAAAACAATCAACTTTATTTGAGAATTAGATGTTCCTATTAATTTTTGAATGATCAATGTGTAACATATAAGCATTTTGTCTTGCAATCACAAGTTCCATTTCCATTGCTTAACTTCATGGTTAAACTATAATATATGTTGTCCTATTTGTAGGAATAACAACATACTTATTTAATTTATTTAAAAGAGCAGATGATTAATCGAAATAAACATTTATCCAAATTTTATAATTCAATCAGTGAGTGTACTTATTACTTTGAAAAACTTTTACATTGAAGTTCATCAAATCATATAAGAAAACTAAAATACTATGTCACTTCAAATGTAGAAGGAAACACTTGGTATTCCTTTTAAAAAAATTCAAAACACATATAAAAATATATTAATATTTAACTCACTTTAAAGATATTAAAGGTTATTTAACTCAAAAATAACTTCTATCCAATAATTTCATACATTCCTCCCACAAATAAAATATAAATATATATATATATATATGTTCAAGATTGTATTTAAATATTATATAATTTTTTAGTTAGCTAAATTTATAGTCACATATATACAATATATATATACATAAGAATTTATATTACTTATTAACACTATAATTCGATCCATTATTTGCTTAACTCAAAATTGGTTTCAAAGCCAACTAAAGAAAAACAAAAACGATTTTATTGATATTAGACCAAAACATGGGCATACAAACATAATCAGTTACACGGAAGATATTTTAAAAAAAATAACTTATTATTGTAACATCAACGTATGAAGGGTTTACATAAGCAGTTAATTAGAAAATCTATAATACAATAAATGTATTAGAAACAATATCAGTCAATGATAAGATTGGATCCTCAAAAGCAAGAAACAACATCTTCTTAATTCATAAAAAATAAACGCCACAATTATACACATCTAAACGAAATGATATAAACATATAGTGTATAAATAAAAGTGACGGCAAAGCCCGTATATGCCTAACTAAAACGAAATAATACAAAAGAGAAAACGAAAAGACCAAAAAAAACAAGAAAGTGCCAACTACACCACAACCCATGCGTTGCGTGGGAAAGCACCTAGTTTTTTCAAAAGGTGAGGGAGAGAAAAGACTACAAAGCTTGACGATGTCGCTACATGTAATAATATACCATCAGAAACTTGGCGATGCCTTCGAAAGATTTGGTGAGATGGGGAAGAAATTTGTATATTGTTCCCTGATGCATGCACCTATACATCTCTAAAATATACTATAAAGGAGAAACAAAAGAGATTGTCAAAAAAAAAGGAGAAACAAAAGTATGATTTATAAACTTTTGGTTTTAACGATATAAATAAATAAAAGCAATATGCATTTCTTGATGATAAACTTATTTCCTTCAATTATGGAAATGTTTTTCGCGACCGTTTTACCAAAATTGTCACTTCACCGTTTTCCAAACTGTCTATTTCCAACAATTTTGGTCGCTTTCTCAGTAGAGTACGAAAACATTAAAAACTTTTTCATTGAAGTAGACAACTACTGAGAAAAAACGTTTATAGGTTTCTCTGCCTATAATAAGTTTAAAGAGTGGGAGGCATAATCATCATTTACTTTTTCAGTTTTTCTTATGATAGATACGATTTCAATATACGTTTTAAGTCGTGATAGATTCATTTATTGTGAAGATTCATGCAAATCTAATCCTTAAATTTGTTTGCAGTGCTATTAACGGCTTCCACAACTAGAAACCAGCTATTTTCAAATTGGACCACCTTCCATTATGCAAAACAATAATACACAAATCTAGCATAATAACTTATCAATAATACATATAGATATTCTTTTGTAATAATTGTTTGATATACATATTACGGCCTACATATTACTCCAAATATAACATATCACGTATTTACCTTTTTTACATTTCAAATTTTCACCAAAAATTGAAAGGAAACTGCATAAACGCTACTACACAACTATATGATAAGATGTGCATATATATTTATATTACTCAACTTCCAAATGTTTCCCCTGATATATGATACAAAACTTAATATAATTTCTTGTCCAACTACATCTTTACAAAATTATAGATATTTTTCTTCATATATATATATACTAGAAAGTAGCCCACGCGATGCGTGGATTATGTATGCATTATTAATTTGAAATAAAGAATCAAGTTTATATTCAATTGTATATGAAATGTACATGTAATTGTTCATATATGTCTTGAAAATTAATTTTCATAATATTACGATTTAATATAATATTTTAATATATAAATGTTATTTAATGCTTCATAAAAGAGTCATTTTGAGATAGAGAAAAAAAAGTTAAATTACACAGAATTGTTAAAAATATTTAGACAATATGTTACTATAATAATATAAAAATAATCGTCTTGCTGATGGATTAGCAAACTATGCTTTCTCATTGCAGTTAGGTTTTCATTCTTTTGATACTGTGCCGAGTGGGGTTGAATTGATTCTTTCGGGTGATGTCCGGGGAGTTGCTGCTCCTCGTCGGATTTGTTTGTAATTTTCAGTTTGAATAAATAAAAGGAGACTTAGTCTCCTCTCTTCTACCAAAAAAAAAACTATAATAATAGGACCATTGTTTTAATTACCAAAAAATCAATTTAATTTTGTCTTTTCGTTAAGTAATTAAGGCAAATTATATTTATTTACATTTTTGTCTTTTTTGGAAAAAAACTAATAAGTAGTCTAAAAATAAAATTGTAAGACCTTACCATTTAACTACTTTGATAGATAATTTAATGTTGTTCTATATATTAATTTTACTTTCATCATCTAAAATTAATACTTAACAACAAATAATTTTAAAAGAAATACTCTCTCTTGTAATCCATTTTCAATAATATCCTTGTATATATACAAAATAACTAAATTCTAAACTCTAAACTTCAAATATTAAACATTATCTCTCCATCACTCTTGAATGAACTTGCCTCAACTTTTTTTTGTTTTGTGAATGATTTCGTAAATAAAAATTTGACTTTTACAAATTTTATACCATGGAGTATTGATGTATCATTTTTTCTATTGATTGCTTTTTTTACGACTCACCTCTGTATAATTAAATTTTATTTTGCTCGGTCCAAATGTTTGAAGTGCCTTTGATATGCCTCCATCTTCATGGATAGTGATTCTCCACAATCCAGCTTGGCTAATATTGTAATATGAAACAAAATTCCTTTCATCCAACAAAATGAAAATATTGCCACAAATCATAATCCGGCCTTCTTTCCATTTATCATTGAAAATTTTAAACAGTACATTAGTTTAAAAATTATGTGGGACTGTATTAAATGGTTATATTAGACAATACTCCCTCTATTCCTGATTAATCCATATTTTAGGATTTTTAAACATATTAAGAAAACATAATAGAAACTGACTTTAGTTGCATTATTTTTTTTCGATTAACAAATTTCAATCAATAATATTTAGTTTCTTTTTTGAAGTTTACAATTTGTCCCTAATTACTTATTAAAAATATATAGAAAACCTAAAATTTGTTTTTTTTTTGTGCAACATTTTTTCTCTCTAGAAAATTGATTAATAAGGAATGGATGGAGTAGATTTTAGTGAGGAAAATTAAACATACTGTTTAATGGGACAAAATTATTTTACAAAATATACCTTGTCAATGCATCTATGTAACTATTCTACCAAAATAAAATGCATCTACGTAACTATAAAAGTTGAAAAAGACTTGGTCATGTTTTTCACTCTTCTTCTCATCTGTGAAACACAGAACACATAACATATATATTGATTATGGAGAAAAAGAGTAAATATATTTTGAATAATTATAAGGACCCCTTGCTACACATCAAACCTCTATTTGATAATCGAGGATTGGAGAAGAGTACCATCATATCAAGAAACTTGACGATCTGTTTTCCTCTTGCAGCGATGATGATACGTTAGAACAGGTCTAGAATTTGAGAGTAAATTTTCCTATTTAAGTAAATGTCTACCTATGGCTATATATACGTACAATACTATTTGAATGTTAGATAGATGTTACTCTTAGGTTCAAAATATTTTATTGACAGTTACAAATTTGGGAATTATGGAATTTGGTGTCATAAGTTTTGTAACATAAATATTTGCAACATAAATCTTTTCATTAGATAAAATACAGTTCAATGTATGGTTATTGAAATTATAAAAACGCATCTCTCTTTAATTCATGGTGAAAGAAATTTGTAACCCGCTACATGATATTAAATATAAAATTTCAATATATTTTCTATATAAGAAATAATCAAACTTAATAATCAAACTTAATGATTGAATTAATGCTATTTTAAATATGTCACTTACAATTGTGTAATGAAATAAATAGATAGAAAATCAAGGAAAGTCAACATCTATCAAAATTTTCTTATATATATATATATATATATATATGAGTTTAAACATGACAACAATTCTGATTAGCTCTTGATAGATCAATTTTATGTTGATATGTGCATTGATATGAAAGGAAAAGCTATTATTATGTAATTTATACATTATTATGTAATTTATCTAAATTTAATAGGATTTAAGTGGAACTGACTAACTTTATTGCCTACTCAATTAATGAAAGAAAAAATTCTATGATTTTAAAATGTGTAATAATTAAGGTTTATAAAATTACATAGAGGTATAATCATAATCATGTATTTAAACTATTTCATTTCTCATCCAAGATATGGTTTTTGTTATGATATTTTTTTTATTATAAAATAGTGTGTATTTTTTCACTTTAAAGGATGGAAGACAAATTAAATAAAATGTGTAAAACAGATGTATCAATTATCAGTTATTTATTAGTAAATGGTATAGAATATTAAATTTTGTATCAAATATATAATATGAGATTTTATTATAAAACAATCTGATTTTGTATGACAAAAGAACTTAATATATAAAAGTATATATAAATATATATGTCAGTTGTACCAACTGGATAAGAGAAGTATGATTATTTGAAATTGAAAATAATATAAATTTGTTGAAAAGAAAATGGAAATAAAGAATGACAGGTGTCACTAAAATAGAATGCCAAATGTTGCAATGTGAGTAAAAGTTAGAAAAAATCTTCTCACATTATATAAGATATATATATATTTTTTTTTGCTACATATCTATGAGAATGTAACAACATTTTTTTACATTTTTTTGCAAATGTAACAACATTGCTTTAAGCAAACTAGCACAACAAAAATTAAAGACTTCATAACATTAACATAATAATATCTTCTGCCATAACATAGGAATAAGAACAAACCCATAAAGGATCATACATTATATTACATATTAGTCCTTGAATTTCAAAATACTTATGGAGCATAGTTGCAATGTGAGTAAAAGTTAGAAAAAATCTTCTCACATTATATAAGATATATATATTTTTTTTTTTGCTACATATCTATGAGAATGTAACAACATTTTTTTACATTTTTTTGCAAATGTAACAACATTGCTTTAAGCAAACTAGCACAACAAAAATTAAAGACTTCATAACATTAACATAATAATATCTTCTGCCATAACATAGGAATAAGAACAAACCCATAAAGGATCATACATTATATTACATATTAGTCCTTGAATTTCAAAATACTTATGGAGCATAGTGGCAACCTAAGTTTAATATCTTACATAAATAACCTTCCTCCCAAGGGGAAAATGGAGTGATCCGGTCTTCTTATTAATTCTTCAAACGAACGACCAATTCACGAACATGAAAGCTAAGCAGTGGTTTGATTCATCGTCTTCTAGAACTTTCCACACCGTTGCCTGCTCGTAAGACACCATCCTTCCCATGCTTGATGCACATACTCCCGCCGGAAGATGAGCATAGCCCTGTCAAACAAAATCAAGATTTCGAGTTAAACATCAATTTTCCAAGAACATGGCAAAAGTTTCCCAAGAAAAGACAAACACCTGTTGCATGATCTTGGGGAACTCAGAGCAAAGAGCTTTACGACCAGATTCATCGAGGGTCTTGTCTAGCATTATGTCTTGAAGGGCTACAAGAGTAGTTTCCAGCATGTCTAAACCAGTCTGGTTTGCAAATGTGAAAACCGGTGAAGCCTGCAGAAGAGAGTGTCACTTGTCTCAAAAAATGCGAAACATGTCTCACAGTCTCAGTCACTAATGAGAAATCTGAATCTGAGCCCTAGTCACTTACATTTGTTTTGAGGGAGCAGCACAAGATTGCGTCAGTGTGATTCCACAGCTGATGGAGCAACCTGTCACCACTGGTTTGAGAATCAGAGCCAAAGAGATCTGCACCAGTGTGAAGGCTACAAAACCAAAAAAAAAGAAAAGAAGAGAGTTTCAGATAAATGATCCACAGATTATGTAAACAAAAACAACCTAGATCGCTAATAAGTACCTGTAACTCCGTGAGATCCAACGGACTAGAGTGAGAGCTTCAGGGGAAGTGGGAACAGAGATTGGACTGATACTGGAACCAGGACGAGGAGCAATGGCTAAAGCAACCCTCTGAATCGATCCTACTATGCTTCTCACGTACTGACGTGCCATTGACGCAACACTATCTCTTGAATGGTTATCAAATGTAAACTGGAATGCTATGGTTATTACCGACCTAAAGTTACAGCCATTTGGGTCGGCTTCACCAGCTTGACGTGTGGATCCTTCTAACGCCGAGGCTAAATCCAGTGTACGGTTTGCAGTTGCACCGTTCTATATGACAGTAAAAATCTGTTAGAATACTGCATCAAGAATAATAATACATAGTGATCTTTAAATGGCTTTTAGATATATTACCGGAGTTGATTTATGTTCAAGAGGTATGACACGAAAACCAGATGGAAGCAAAGGTGCATCATCAGCAAATGATTCGTCTATAGGGGCAAAGACAAGCTGTGCACAACCTCCAACCACATTTTCATCAACACCACTACAAAGCTGCAAAAGAATCAAGGGTCAAAACATATGAAGAAGAGAACCAACCAACGAACTGAGAAACTTTGGATGTGAAACTATGAAGTAAAACCTGTAGCAAATACATATCCCGAGCTAAACCCATGTCTTCAGGTGAGTAAGCGTGACCTTCAAGTCTAACCACCTCAAGAGACTGAAACAAGTAATTCAAGAAATGTGTCAGGTTTGTAAAAACATGTTTAGATAACAGAAAATGAAGCTGCATATTCTTTAGTACCTCTTCATGTTCAACTGTCTGCGCGAGGGGGAGAATGACTTGATTACTTGGGAACCCACCAGCTCTAGCACAAGGAACAGCAAACGGACTTGCTCTAAGCGATGCAGCAGCATAAGCATCCACACCATAATCAGCCCATTCAGAGCGGTGTTCTCTAAGGAATCGAATCAGCACAGCAGGAGGAACATTCTTGATGAAAGTAAGAGATGCAAGTTAGTTAGATAAAGACTGAAACAAAAGATAAGCTTTTCCCATTATCAAATCCTTACGATATGTACCTGAAGTAACATAGATGCCTTGGCACAAAGCACGCCACTACCAAAGCTCGGAAGGAAGGAGTTACCGTACTGAGCACCACCAAACTTCCCAGGGGACAAGTTTATCATAACAGTAATATCCTCTGCGCCATCACTACCCATTGGCGTCCATCCATCATCCACAAAACCATTAACAGCATCATTGAAACCCCTGGAGTACATCCAGTTAGAACAATTAGAATAATGAAAAGAAAACTTGGCAATAATAAGACTATTCAAGTCAAAGAAGATACTTACCGACAGAGTCTTTGACTGAAGGTTCTTAAAACTGCAGGTTGACGTCCTCCACCATACTGAACTTCTCCACTTGTCTCTTGTGCAATTTGTCTCACATGTCTCAGAGCCTGAATTAGAATCCAATCATAAGAAACAGCAGTATCCCAAGTTGTCCAGGTCACTATATACTAAGGAATAAGGTTACTTGAACTTACAGCGACAGTCATTTTCTGAGCAAGAATCTTGGAAGATTCATAGAGAGGCCTCATGACTTCAGGGACACTCCACGCCTTACAAAAACCAGAAAACAAAGTCAGGAACATATTATTAAAGAGAGCTGATATGTTTAGACTTTAGAACCAATTTGAGTTGTCACTTCACTTACATCCAAATCAACATGATCAACAATGTGGAGAATGGAACCACCACCCTCACAAGGACGGATAAGAAAACCGCTTGGTCGCATTTCAGCTCTCACAAAGCTTGAAGAAGGTGGTCCAGTGGGGCCACCAGTTGCAGAAGTAAGAGACCTCTCACAAACCTGAAGACAGTGAGTTAGTATTAAAATAGAAACAACAAAACAGAAAAGAAAAAAACAGATCCAAGAACTCACCACATAGCTTCCATCTTCTAAACAAGTACTATATCTCAGCGTCCAAAAGTCACGAGCAGCTGCCAATGTTGTCGGAGCATACATCTGTGTGTATATAAGCTCGATAGTCCCACCGTTTCCAGCAGGTATCACACTCAGAGTATCCACACATCGACAATCACGGAGCCAAGATGGACGATCTTTGAGGATTTCAGCGACCTATAGTCATTTTTTAAAAGTCAAGATTATATATTTATCCTGATCACAAACACAAGCCATAGAAGAATGTAACAAAACCACACTTATACCTTCATGGGTTCTAAACTCACGAGACCGCAGGCACGTGCTGCAATTCCACTGCAGTTGCGGGAAATAGCGACGATGCCAATAGAATCCGGACCAGGCTACACCAGCAAAAGAAGGTTCAGTAAATAACCAATATAAAAAATTCATCTTAAGACATCAGATTTCACAACTTGAGGTGTGTTTTTTTTTTACCTTCATCCCAATCATCTGCACCCAGTCAACAGCAGTTCCTGTAGCCTTGGAAAGGAACTCTGCTAGGGCCTCCTCTGCTATAGAAAGGAGACTAAACAAGAAAACCATATAAGTTGTCATATAGATTTCAACAAGATGAGGGACATAACAAGCAGACAAGAAAAGCTCACCCAGCTGGGTTGTTAGCATCTCGTTGGAGATGCTGAGGATTTGGGTTTTGCTGTTGATGTTGCTGACCACTCACGACCACAGACTCACAGCTGTTGTCTGTGGTCGTCCCAGAAGCCTGCATTCCAAAAAAGATAACAACTTGTAAACAAAATGATTCATATATAATAATAATATATCACACAGATACTAATAGAATAGAGAAAGAAAAAATAATGAAGACTTTACAGTGTGGAGTTGATGTTTCATGTGGCCATTCTCATAGACCAAGTGGGAAACTTGCTTCTGCAAACGATCATTCTCTTCCATCAAGAGTTTGTTCATAGCATTGAGCTTTCTGTTCACTGTTTGAAGACGAGCAGCTTCTTTCCTCTGCTTCTCTCGACATCTTAAAATCAAAAAGAAGCTTCATCAATAAACCAACAACAACAAAAAAAAAAGCCAAATGTGTATGTATGATGTGAATAAATATGTTAGTGGATGAACAGAGACAGACACCATTTGGCTTTATAAACACATCCAATGATATAAAGAAGAAAAGATAATGTAAAATTTTTACCATTTATCATTATCATATTCTCTGTTCTATAACATATTAAAGCTTTTGACAGAAATAAATGTAAAGAGGAGAACGCATTCAAAGACAATTTGATTAGATGTCACTTTCTTGAATCTAGATTTTTTTTTTTCAACTGTATATGTGTCAAAGCGTAAACAAAACTTGAGAGATTTGTAAGACATGGATCTGCACTAAAATCTGAAACATAATCATTCATCACTACTAAGATCCAGAGAAGAACTACCCAAATATTACTAACTTTACTAAGCAGTGAAAAATATAACATTTAACATTATCATATACTCAAATACAAACAAAAAGTAATAATCTTTTTATTAAAGAAATAAGAAGAAGAAGATGAATTTAAATCACCTGCGGTTCTGAAACCAAACTTTGATCTGTTTAGGCTCGATGTTGGAGAGGATGGGACATTCTCGTATGAGTTGCTGTCTTCTCAAAGAGCTGGGCTTAGGGCACTCAGTGTAAACTCTCTCAAGAGCTTCCACTTGTTCCGGCGTGTACCTCACATACTTGCCGGAATCCAACCCTTTATCCGGCGACTCTCTGTTCATCGTGTGGACCATCATCATAGCTCAAAATCTAAAGTAAAAGAACTTGAAGAAAGAAATAAAAAGGAAGAAACTTTCAAATGGAGTGAAAATTCGAGGAAATACTAGGTTTTTTTTTATTGTTGCTGGGTTCTTTTCAAGGGTAGGCTCTCTGAGTAGAGAGAGCCTCCACTCACGTTCATGAGATAATGGTGAGAAGAAAAAAGGAGTTTGGGGGGAAAGAAAAAAAAAAAAAAAAAAAAAAGTTTAAATTTTTATTCCTTTCGGTTTTATTTGTTGTTGTTTCTTATAAGCGCAGCGCAAGACAGAAAACGCCAGAGAGAGAGACAATGGCTGAGAGAGGAAGGAGAAGAAGATAAGAGGAGGAGCGAGAGCAAGTTAAAAGGAAGCAAAGTAAGGGTCTTTATCATCTCTAGACGCCAATCTCGAGATCCTTTTAAGACAATGGTCCAACCACAAATATTCTTTTTTTAAATGTCTGTAAAAATAAATTACCTTTGTTTTTTTTTTTGTGTGGCGCTAGAGAAGACTAGCACAACAACATAAAGGAAGATTAAAAAAAATTAACTAAGCAAAAAGTAAAAAATAAGCCAGGTGGGTTGAATTTTATAAAAGCTTTTACTTTTAGGGTTCTCTACTGCAAGAAAAAAAAACACATTTTTACAGAGTAAATTAGTAACATAATGTTGCAATGGAGTTTTTGAATAAATGATTTTGTTATTTACAAAATCAAGTATGTTGAGTACTAATTATTAGATAAGTTTTATTATGGTTAATAAATTAAATATTCTTGTTTATGCAATTAAAGAAAATAATAAGTAGGATAGGAGTAATTAAAAGAAGGTGCAGGATAAAAAAGGGGGAAAGACAATAAAGGAGAAAAGCCAACACACGCAAAACAGTCTCTGCAAAACCCATCTGTTTTAATTTTCACTCTACCCACAACAGTAATGATAAAAAAAAAATAAGTATAAAATAACTAACTTAATAAGGATGCAGAGAGACAGGCCAATCTTTGTTTTTTACTTTTTTGATATTATTATTATATTTTATACAGAAGTATATGAAACTGTTGTCAGAAGAAACGGATATTTGACGAAATTGTTATTTTGCTAACTTGGGGAATAAAGAAAAATAAAGAAAAAGAAAAAGAAAATTAAGCTGTTGTCTTTAGCTCTCTGTGAGAAGGACATAACATAAGTTTGTTTATCTCTCCTCTTTCTTCTCTACTGTTTCTGTCTGATTGTGCATCATGATGGTGATGCTGATGTTTATACATGTTCATGTATATCATCATGTGTATATGTACGTACATCTTTGGATGCATTAGGTTGATGATGAGATACTGATGAATGATGATGATGCATGCATGCATGAGGAAAATTGTGTGGGAAAATGTTTACTAACGCGCGTGAGAGGCGTGAACGGGTGGTGCGGCTTTATTATAGACATGCCTTAAATTCAGACTTTTGTGTGTTTAAAATATTGTTTTACGAAAATATAAAAACAGGCTTATTATTAGTCTATAATGGAAACTAGTATTTAATATATTTTGATTTCATTTTGATTCTTGGAATATAAAAAAAAAAAAAAAAAAAGGGAGAAGAGAGACAAGTTTGGCATTGGTCAGTACAAAACTGTTTAAGGGTTCTGTAACGAGTTGTACAAAATCAATGTTCGGACAAACGGCTAACTTCTTATAACACTACGGTCATACGTGTCTATACGGTAGGACAAGACCAAATACAAGTAATTTTGTAGTATTATTTATATACAGAGAGAGAGAGAAGAGGAATAAATGAAGCTAGGAAGAGGTCATGTGAAGTCTCATCATGAGTCCAACTTTGTGCATGCGCTTCGATTTTCTACATGGCAGATACCACCCACGTAGCCCCCCTATACATATACATACATACTCTCCCTTTTCTTCTCTAGCTAGTGTTGTGTGCGCAATTAACCATTTTATTTTTATTCTCATAAAAAAGATTACAACTACTTTTCTCCATCGAATACACGCAAAATAAATTCTTTTCAAGTTTTATCCTTTTCATAAAACGCCACTCAAACATTATTAAAACTACACAATAATATTACGAGGTTACTTCTCGCGCCACTCAAAACATTTCTTTTTGAGTTTTGAGTTTTCTTCTCTCATCACGCGGCATTTTTACTCTTGCATTTGCAATTGCATGTACACCATTTTCATTTTGAACTATGGTCCTATAACCTTATACAAGTATACGACCATTTTCATTTCATTTTACTCTTTTCTCGTAATATCGTCTTTGAACTATGGTCCCTAGTATAACCCATGGAATGTATTGTAACTGTTTTTAGAGATCACAATAATTAATAACGATTAAACATAGATCCTGTTTTACGTATTTTACTCTCTCAAATACAAAAACCCGTGTAATAAGTAATCAGCAAATTGTATTTTGAATGTTCCCTGTTTCCTCGGCTCGAATCCTCTGAAAGGGAAAGAAGGGATACACCCATAACGCATTATACATAATGCAGTGCTCTTTAACCCTCTTTTCTAAAAGGCTTTGGATGCTTTCATAATAAGGAAAATAAAGAAACCATAAATAGAGTGCATAGTTTGGTTGCTGGAGAAAAAAAGAATGTCAAACCTTTTAATTTGACAATATCTATCTTTACAAAATAATAATTGGCTTTGTCCTATATATATATTTATTTGTTGTGCCAACTTTTTATTTTTAGCAAGAGGCATGGAGCAAGAGAGTACCCCACTGGGCCAAGTCCACTCACTCTTGTTCCCATGTCACACATTGCTTGATTTCCCAAATTTACAATGTTTTTTTTTTCTTCTTCTTCTTTTGTTGGTGTCATTTTCCACCATTTGTATACTTCCTTTTAGAGCTCCATTATAGATCTATCTTGTTTCACATGTGATTTTGCTTTTTTTTTTTTTTTTGTCAATAGCATGCATTATATATCAATATGAATTCGGTTTCGTGACTTAATTATGTTTATAAAGGTATTTGAATAGTCGATCCTAACAAGATAGACCACCAAGTAAAATGCTAATTTCCTAACGCGGAAGGTCAGTCCAATAAGGTTGAAAGATAATATATACACAGAAGTGTACTAGCTATAAACTGAGATATACACAATGAGTGCAATCTAACATCTAATTTGGAGTCAAACTAATTAGTGCAGTTGAACTGAAACTTATTTCAGAACCCTACATTTATACTTATGGAATGGCCTAAATTTTCATCTCAAATATAGTATATAGTCATCACTTATCAGATATCATTGAGTGCAAAAATATATATGAAAGTTAGGGGGATCGTATCGTACCATCATTAAATCTAATCATTCTACATGGTATCACCAACACAATATCATTGGTTAGAGTTAAGTCGAAATTAGAGATCATCAGTTTTCCTTAAACATATTTTCTCTATAGTCACTACAAATTTTACATATGGATCTGCAAATTCCAAACTTTGGCTTAATTAAGACTAGAATCTTTAACTACGGAATAAAAAAATAAAAACCAATGGCCACCTTTGCTACAGATTACAACATATTAGGTTACTAATTTGGTTTAAACTCTTGCTATGTGGGCTGTAAAACAATATACGACAATAAAGCACCATAATAGCTAATCAAACTTATTAAAGTAAACCAAAAACAAAACATGGATTTACTCCATAAATGGGAAATCGATGCAGCAATGATATTGAAATCACACACTCAATGAAAGGAAAAAGCACAAGTGTCTTTTTATTCCACTCTTTGGAACGAAATGAAAGTTTTATTAGAAGAAAAAAAAAAGTCAAATGAAAAGCCCTATTTTTGTCACAATTGTGTTCTTCTTGCTTTGCTTCAATCTCACATCTCTTGTTGATCTATTTGTGTTAAAGGCGAGAGATTAAAGAGGTGGAGAAAGGGACCCATGCATGGGCATGATAGAGGTGTAAAGTCAAGCATGGATAGAAAGGAAGGCTCCAAGTTTGATAGGCTGCTCATGCATATATTGTTTTGATCATATTAATATTCATATATATAATTTAATAATTATGAGTGGGATTAAAGTTTGTGATATTACTCGCCATGAGGTTTAAAATTGAGCTTATAAAAGACGTTCCACAAATATACAATTTTTCGATTACGTCATATGACAACATCGAGTTTGATTTTGAAGACTTCTGATGAAGAAGATGGTCGTTTTAGGGTGTGATCCGTTTTACTCAAAAGATTATACCATTCAATTAAATAATGGATCCGTACGTTACTTAAATCTTTATATCTCAACCAAGTTAGATAACAATAGCTGATTATGGTATGATGGATCAGTATATATATGATCTATCGATCGAGAAGAGCTGAACAAGAGATACCGAGTTGATTTCAATTTTTAATTTTCCTTCTAGTATCTTTTTATGTACACACTGTGTGTGCAACTCACATTAGGAAATAGTTATTAGCATCAAAATCTCTACATTCTAAACAGTCTATGGCTAGAAAATGAAGTACATTAATAAGATACTTGTAAAATATAATGGGACATTTTATCAAGAAAAAAAAAATGTAACGGGACAAATAATTGTGATATGTATATATACAACTTACAAGTCAGAATCCGAGTTCTAGCAAAATTAGAGATCTAAGTACAACTTTTTTTAATACCAATATAACACAAAATCGCTATATATGCCAATAGTTTGGAATAGTGCTTTGAAAGAAAAAACAGCTTGAAATAGTGGTGGCTTGATGAAAAGGGAAGCGGCCTATAGCTAAAGGAATGTAGTAGACCTATTCATATGTTAGTCCCACACTACACAAAGCCATTGAGAAGAAGAAAAATGCATCATACTATGCTCTCTTTTCCAATAAAACTTTCCTGCAATCATTCCCTATTTATATATGATACGAGTTATACATCTTCGCACACACCACGCATATGAACCATACATTTTTGTTCACACACGGAAACCACTCAGTGCATATGCGTGTATGTGACCTTACCAACAACGCATAGATCTTTTGATGCTGCAGTCGCCATTTGAAAACATTCCCAAAATATTTTGTTATATATATTTTCTAATCATTAAACATTATATTTTAACCTTTTTTAAAACCTTTTCTAAAAGGATTCTTTTTCAAATCTTAAGAATTCATAAATTCACTATTACTGCGCCTAAAGAAATTGTTAAGAGATTAAAACCATTCCACTGAATACGTACTAATGAAGCGTGAGATTAAAATTCATTAATTTCCAAATGCGGTTAACATCACAAAAACTGATATTAATGGAAGCCGGCCCCCAGTGAGTAAGTACTGCAGGCACGAACCAACAACCACCATTACTCTGTTCATTACATGGAAGTCGGACACGAATCTAGGAAGAACCCATGAGAACAACACCAACATATGATTACACACTTATGTGCCAAATTTTGATCAGAAGAAAACGTACGTCTCATGGTATGACTTTGACATGATCTGTGATTCTGTGAACATATACGTATGTTTTAAGCTTATGAGAACTTTCATATAGTAGTAATTGTTTGCTATTAAGGTAAGTCAAAAAAATTTCCTTCATATATAGAGGCTAGAGAAGGAAACGCATGTGTGATGTGTCAGTCATTATTTTATACATACGTTGGTTACTATGTTTTAAAAAGTCTTCGAAGATTTTACATCAACTTGTAAACTCCAAAGAGACAGTAGCTAAAGCGCAAGCCAACAACCCAAACTTCAGCCAGAAGCTGTCTGAAAATCAAAGCAATGCTCTTAAGGAACCTTGTTAAATTAAGGTTTATATAAAAAGAAATAATGGAAAAGGCGCAAGAGAACAAAACATGACTTCAGACATATAAATTGTCTGGAAATGAAATGATTATGCTTAGTGCACATATTAAAAGTGGCAAACTATATAAGAATATTATACCTTCTTCCTAGAACGAACCAACTAATACGATCGATGTACGTATCTATGTGCCAAATTCATTCGAACATATCTATATACCAATATACTAATATACTATATCTTAAAACATTCAATCCAAACAAAGTTTCGTCGAACTAAAACCAAATCTCTAAAAATGACATTAGAAAATTTGTACTCTTTTTAAAAAAAAAATTGGTGAATCTTTTATTTTATTTAAACAAATGAGGTTTGTAGTTTAGTGATTTGTACTACCATGTTTCTACTACTATGTCACAATTTAAATTCTAAGTTTATATTTTAGTTTCTATTTTAGTTCTTAAGTTTATATGCGGTCATAAAATAATTAAAAAGTGATGTGTAAAGGTTGAAGGATTTGACAAAACTAAAACAGAACTATACAACAATTCGAAAACACAAGCAACACCGCGTATATATAAGAAAACTGCGATTGAAAAATTATGTATGTCATGGTCGTACTCGTATATGCAATGTGTTTAATGGGCACACTTTGAAAGTGAGCATAGTGATAGTCCACTTCATGAGTCCGGAATGCATTTCACATACCCATTAAGTTTAGGAATAGGTTATCACTTATCCTTATCCGTCAAATATATTGCTTCAACTTTATAAACAATCTATAGCGCAATTTTGACTCTTTATAGTGTCATAGACAGGCAGCTGTGATGTGGTAGCTCTGATTTTGGTGTGATTCTATGAGAAATTTATCATCAAATTCATACCAAACAGGCAAACAAAGTTACATTAGTAGTATACTTTCCAAAACATGAGTTCATATTCCAAAAAAATAATAATCATTTTGGTACAACAATAATTTCAATCACACTTTTCATTTCTTTGCTCTGTATTATTTCTAATCACTAAAACAACGTAACCCTAGCAAATAACCTATACACAGAGATGTCCAAAAACAACACTAAAGACGATGATGCTCTGAGACAAACATCCACCCAAAAACAGAACCTAAACTGTGGTTGTCCAGCAGGAACCTTACTCAAGATCTACCATTAGGAGCAGAAGCAGCAATGGCTAATTTCTCCGACCGGAGGCTGGAACTTGCTTCTGAAGTGTTCTCATCGGAGGATTCCTCCTCCTCTTCCTCCTCCTTCTGCTCTCCATTTTTCTTCTTGGCATTGAGAAACCGACCACCACATCCTCTTGGCCGTCTTATAGCATGTAAATGCCGAGATTCATGCATGTAGGGCTGAATACAAGAACATGTTAGAAAGGAATCAACTAAAGAACTTACAGGTTCAACCTGCCAAGGAGTTAATGTCTCTATTTCGTGCCTCGAGTTTTGCCCGGGATTGCCTGCGCCTGAGTATACCGTGGTATTGTTTTGCGTTGACAAAAACAGGCTCCTCTACTGCATCACATTGCAATGGAACCCCTGGTTGCTGCATTCCCATTAACTGCAATTGTACCTGACCAAAAAAAAACTTTTTTCAACAAAACAGAAGCAATTTTAAATATGAAGAAACCGACATAGGGGAGGAGTAATAATACATACCCCAGCCCAGGATAGGGATGTGGAAGATACTGTTGCTGTGCAAAGACGCTTCTGTAGTAAGGATCTGGATACGGATAGAGCCCATGTGCCTTCAACACCAACACACACACACAAAAAATTATAAGATTCAAAAATAACCAAAATCACTAATATTCTTACCCTACAAAAAAAAAAAAATAATAATAATAAAGGAACATATATGTCAAATATCCAACGATTAATATGTTTGTTTCAAATGGAAAATAGGAAATGAAGATAACTAAATGTTTGTTACTTAAAATCTGTATATCTCAACCATCTCAACCAAGTTAGATAACAATAGTTGATTATGGTATGATGATCAGTGTATATATGATCTATCGATCGAGAAGAGCTGAATAGATACCGAGTTGATTTCAATTTTACGATTTTTTCTTCTAGTCTCTTTCTCTGTATACACTGTACAACTCACATTAGGAAATAGTTATTAGCATCAAAATCTCTACATTATAAACACAGTCTATGGCTAGAAAATGAAGTACATAATTTTTATAAAGATACTTGTGAAAGTATAATGGGACATGTTATATGTAAATTAGTTTATTTCAGACAAACATAAATGTGTAAATAACTTACTAACTAAAACTATTCTATAAAAAAACTTTCGATCCATTTTTGTACAAAAAGATCAAACATATGGGTGGTCAAAGCTTGCTTGGACAAAGCAGAGCCCCTTGGCTGCATCTTCATATGCACTCAGCTTAGTCCAGACTTTGACCTTCTAATCAGACACGAGTTTGGGAACTATGTGGTTCAGCAGCTGATAAGGAGGTTCAAGCTCATGAATCATCAACTTTCAGATCAACTCAACTGAATTCTGCAAAACAGCAGCGCGGAGCTACAGGGCAATGAGTGGGGAATTGAAGTTCTGAGGACATATGACCTTTGCTAGTGTGTAGGAACCAGTAATCTCAGAGCTCAGATGGGGATCCAGTGAATAGGAGGAGCCAATGAACATATATAGAACCGGAAGATATGGGTACACAACTGATTCTTTTAGCTGCTGCAAACGTATAGCTCTTGCAAATACATATAATGGTATGTAAGACTTGTATTTTCCTTTAGCTGCTGCAAACATATAACTCTTGCCAATACATATAGGAAGGCATATAATGGTACGTAAGACTTGTATTTTCTTTCCTTTAGCTGTTGCAAATACATATAGGAAGGAGGCAAGACCTTTTTCACAACATATTGCTGTATATCAGCTTAGTTTCTTTTTTTGGTAGAATACAAGGAACAATTGGTTGAGCCTTGAGACATCTTAATCTTGAATGGTTGTGACTTGTGAGCCTTGCGATGTGATTCTTGAATGGTCATAAGTGGTTTTTTTTCCTTTTCTTATTCTTTTATTTTTTCTGTCTGTGTCTCTTGTCCGAGTCTTACTCCAACCCTTTTCCTCTTACAAAGGTACGCCTCTCTTGTTTGATTTCTTTCAATATTCTTGATTCTCTTAGCTGCTGCAAACGTATAGCTCTTGCAAATACATATAGGAATGCATATAATGGTACGTAAGACTTGTATTTTCTTTCCTTTAGCTGTTGCAAATACATATAGGAAGGAGGCAGGACCTTTTTGACAACATATTGCTGTATATCAGCTTCGTTTCTTTTTTTGGTAGAATACAAGGAACAGTTGGTTGAACCTTGAGACATCTTAGTCTTGAATGGTTGTGAGCATTGCGATGTGATTCTTGAATGGTCGTAAGTGGTTTTTTTTCCTTTTCTTCTTCTTTTAATTTTTCTGTCTGTGTCTCTTGTCCAGGTCTTACTCTAACCCTTTTCCTCTTGTAATATGTTACTCTAACCCTTTTTCTCTTGTCCAGGTCTTATATACTCTAACCCTTTTACTCTAAACCTACCATCTGAGACGGGTTTGTGGACTTTCAAGACTTTCCGATATCGTCCCCATATGCACAATGTGGCTGACATCAATCCCATTACCATCAACGGAAACATTTACTGGTTCGCCTTTAACTCTGACTACCCCAATGTCTATTCTCGTGAGTTTGCTATTGTATCCCATGATTTGTACGCTGATGACTCTTATGGATACCGAGTTATACATCTCCCTAATGGAGAGCTACACAATGAGATACGTGCAAGATGTTGCTCCATTTGTCAGGGCTATCTCATGTATGCCAACTACGTCTATGCAAACGAACGGATTATGTTATATTTGTGGAAGCTAGAGAACGAGGAATGGCACTTAGTTTCTAAAGCCCTCACGGTCAATCCCCTTTTTGACCCCTTAACCATAAACCCTTTTGATGGTAATACAATATACCTGTGGAGCGAGACGTTTGGAACTTTTGCATCTACTAATTTTTACCATGGACAATTTAAGGTTCATAACAACTTGGAACGTAGCAGCGACGGTAGCACTCTCAGTTTTGGCGGAGAATGGCACAAGGATACCAAGTACAACCTCTTTATACCATTTACTTGGAGTTTTGTTCTCCCGCGGTGGCTGCATCGGATCCCTTC
Organism: Camelina sativa; assembly: GCF_030686135.1. Taxonomy (NCBI): domain Eukaryota; kingdom Viridiplantae; phylum Streptophyta; class Magnoliopsida; order Brassicales; family Brassicaceae; genus Camelina; species Camelina sativa. The sequence goes on along the minus strand of NC_141884.1, from coordinate 7,612,429 downwards.
CTCGCCATCATAGTGAATTGTTTCTTATTTGATTTCAACTTACTTCCCTATGCTAGAGGACAAGGTCTAGGACATATGGTGTTTCGTTTATTTTGACCATTTCTGTTCTTTTATTTATTTTATTTTCTCTGATTTGGAAAAAAAATATGGTGTAAGGACAAATGGTGTTTCGTTTATTTTGAGCTTCTTCGCCTTCATAGGCTTCTAGGAAACAGGTACTTTTTAACTCGGAGTCATAAGTTATCAAGTTTGATACTACTAAATCTATAGCGCAATTTTGTTGACTCTAAATCTATCATCAAATTCATACCAAACAAAGTTACATTAATAGTATACTTTCCAAAACATGAGTCATATTCCAAAAAAATAATAATCATTTTGGTACAGCAATAATTTCAATCACACTTTTCATTTCTTTGCTCTGTATTATTTCTAATCACTAAAACAACGTAACCCTAGCAAATAACCTATACACAGAGATGTCCAAAAACAACACTAAAGACGATGATGCTCTGAGACAAACATCCACCCAAAAACAGAACCTAAACTGTGGTTGTCCAGCAGGAACCTTACTCAAGATCTACCATTAGGAGCAGAAGCAGCAATGGCTAATTTCTCCGACCGGAGGCTGGAACTTGCTTCTGAAGTGTTCTCATCAGAGGATTCCTCCTCCTCCCCCTCCTCCTCCTTGTGCTCTCCATTTTTCTTCTTGGCATTGAGAAACCGACCACCACATCCTCTTGGCCGTCTTATAGCATGTAAATGCCGAGATTCATGCATGTACGGCTGAAAACAAGAACATGTTAGAAAGGAATCAACTAAAGAATTTACAGGTTCAACCTGCCAAGGAGTTCACCTTCTTTGACTTAATGTCTCTATTTCGTGCCTCGAGTTTTGCCCGGGATTGCCTGCGCCTGAGTATACCGTGGTATTGTTTTGCGTTTACAAAAACAGGCTCCTCGACTGCATCACATTGTAATGGAACCCCTGGTTGCTGCATTCCCATTAACTGCAATTGTACCTGACAACAAAAAATGTGTTTTCAATAAAACAGAAGCAAATTTTCAATATTAAGAACCTGACATTGGGGAGGAGTAATAATAATACATACCCCAGGATAGGGATGTGGAAGATACGGTTGCTGTGCAAAGACGCTTCTGTAGTAAGGATCTGGATACGGGTAGAGCCCATGTGCCTTCAACACCAACCACACACACAAAAAACAAAAAAAAACATTAGCATCTCAGTTCTCAACTAGAGAATAATGAAAAGCTTAGCATTCCTTGGAAATTTGGAATCATTACTATCTCAAGCCTTGTTTTCAAAGTTTACATTCGTCACCAAGTCTAATATTAGCAGAAAAGGTGATAATAATCATGGGACGAAAGAAGTCAAAACCTTCCTGCTTGAAGCAAAAGTCGAGATTTAGGCTTTTGTAAGTAACAAGAGAAACACTTGTAAGCATAGAAAAAGAGTGAAACTATAAACACAAAACATCTAATAACAGAAAGCATGATTACACCAAACATCTTATAACAGAATCAAGATCAAATTCTTGAGATTTTGGTTTAGAGAAATTACCACGGCCTCTGAGTAGACAGAGGTTGTATCAATAGATTCAGAACTTCGTCCTGAAGGAACCGATGGTCGGGTTTGGGAATCAGGACGTTCTTCTTGCTTCCCATGACTATCATTCTTATCTGACCAACCAACACAAGAATCAGTTAGGAAGACAAACGTTTAAAGAAGAGAGCATAAGAAGACGGGATGTTTCAGAAAGAGAGACAAAACCAGAAAGCTCATGAACTGAAGAAGTCATGTTTCATGTGACTGTCCTTAGTTATAGCTTCCAGGAACAAAACTGAAACAACAATAACAAAAGCACAAAAGTCAGTAACCAAAAACATCCCAAAATCATAAAACAAGATTGCCATCATTTTCAGAGAATCCAAGCACAATACAATCGCAACCCTACAATCTAAACCAAACACAGAACAGGAAAAAACCAATCTTTAACCTCTAATTTCAGAACCCAACTTACACAGCAAAACCATTTATACAAGAAACGAGATGATACAGTACAAAGGCTAGAAAATTTCAAAAATCTGGTGGGAAAAAAGAACAAAAGGAGTTACCTGAATTTTATTTTTAAAAAAGAAAATATTAAGCTGATTCAATCAATCTCTGGATCTTACCCTCAGAAAAATCGTTAAAGGTCTGGTCTTTTTTTTGTTTCTAATGTAGGAAGAAGACGAAATGACGAACAGAGGCCTAAACCCAAAGAAACCCTGCTTGTCGTTTTCATGTCAAAGCCTCTACACTTCAGAGCGTTTTTCTTCAGTACTTACAAACATCTTGCCGTTTATGCGTTTGAATACTCAACGAGTCCCCACTCTCACTGCTGATAGGTCAACTCAAATGAGTATGAGCGAAAAACGACAGGACGTGCAATAGTAAAAAGGAGGCAAATACAATGAGGACAAGTGGCGAGACAGCGATCGAGATTGTAGGTAAAGACGGGCAGATCTGAAAAAGCTGCCCGAATAATGTTCTCATTTGTTCAACTCCACTAGTTTTTTTGCTTGACCCAACTTCTGCCCGTTGCCCCCACACTCGTGAGTCATCGAAGAAGCGTCGGTATCGAAACCGAAGATTCTTCCGTTTCGCTTTTGGTTTTGTTCGAATTTTAGAGACAATTAAACCGAGTGTGAATTTTGATTGGTTTGATTTCGGTACACGGTATGGAAACAAAACCTTTTTTAGACGAGTGAGATAAACTTGAAAGAAGGATTTTAACAACACTACACCCTAACCATAATCTATATATCCTGGTCGATGATTCAACAAAAAGAACTATATTATATAAACATATTAAAAGCAAAAGAAGAATTGAGCATCACTACCGGTTAACTACTTACTTAACTAGTTAACCTGGTGTAAAACTGTAAATTAAACGAAACAGTCGTTCATTCACATATAACACATATAACATCAGTGAAAGAATTGTTCAAAAATTCTACCGTAATTTTCTGTGATTTTACAAAATATTTAAATCATTGTGATTTGAAACTATATAACTTAGATAATATTGTTAAGGCATTTTTTTTTCCATCTTTTGTAGTGTTATTATTTCTTTGAAAGGGATATAAACTTAAAATTATTAAAAAGTAAACAAAAAATAAATAGAAATGAGACAAAATACATCAAATGGATAGAAATAAAGATAAGGATGAGATATTCTTTACTAACTGTTAATTTAAGAATCGAACTATGGATCAAGTGTTGTTTTGCCTAGTTCCATATTTCCAAACTCTAAAGTAAGCTTCTTGAACATGTTATGTCCAATGCTTTTAGTTTCAAATCAACGTTTTCTCATTTTCTTCTTTTTTCAATTGCATCTAAAATCTATGAAATATAGAAATATAGAGTTTCAAACATCTACAGATGTGAGGGAATTTACTAACTAAAACTACCAACAAATTCATTTAAATCCTTATACTAATATCACACTATATATCTTCAATATTTCAATATCAACCATTTTCACAAAAAAAAAAATCTAGACATATTATCCAAAATATAGATCTGGAATATAAATTTTAAATTATCTTCTGAAATCAAAAATAAATTGAAAGTTTCATACTACACAAACAATATTTATCAAAGAGGCTACGAAAATGTATAGACCAAAAGAGAGTTAGAATTCCAAAAGAGAAGTTATAAATAAATATAAATTTCAAATTTGCAGTAGAGATGAAGGATTTTCTGTATTACAGGATCTTATTTTCTTCATTGATTATTAGATATATCCCTCGTAGTGGTAATACTTCTGCTGATCATCTTGCGAAATGTGCAAGAGGTCGCAGATTATGTTTTTCCCATGTAAGTTCGACGGTTCCTCATTGGCTCTCTTTAGAAGAGAGTTCTCAACCGTGAACTAGTATATGGAGTTTAGACGAAAAAATAAATAAAAAAATATATATATATATATATATATATATATATATATATATATATATATATATATTTATGGCTGGATTGGTTCAAGTCTGGGACACCTTTTATTAGTACTCTTTTAAAAGAATTTAGATAACATAATTATTGGATTAGGTGGACAGGACTACAATGATTTTGTATTAGGTAGAACCTTAATGATTATGATATCTACTGATCATTACTATAAGTTAACCAAAATTCTGTCGAATTTGCATAAAATTAAGTTTTACCAACACATTTTAATGAATATTAAAATTATATCAATCATACTATATGATATAAGTTGCACCATTAAATTTTTATTTAACCCAATTAAGTAAGTAATATTGAACTTTGAAATTAATGGATTGCTTCCAACTCACAAAAACATATACACAATCCATGATGAACTTAATTTGTTGGAATGAGCTAGACCGATTTAAACAGGCTTTTACTATATTTCATCTTTCATGAACAAAAAAAAATAATGTTAAGAGTCAAACACAGAATAATATACAACATACATTAGTGATAGTGTGAATACAAAAGACAAAAATTAGAGGGGCATTTTGGTAAAATCAAGAAAAGGAGCTGGCACTTAGCTCTGTTCTCGAGAATCTCGGAGTCTCCCGCTCCGGTCTCTCTCAGGTGTCGTACGCGCCTCTCTTTCGCCTTTTCTCCCCTTTTCTCCCCTTTTCTATGCGTTTTCTTCGGAAACCCTAAAACGCTGCAACCGAAGAAACCGTTGAAATCGAAGCTGTGTTAGCTCTTCTCAAAGCTACTTGTAAGTTTGCTTCTCCCTTATGCCCGTTAAATTTTGATTTTTATTTTTCTAGGATTTGTAATATCTCAATTCATTAGATGGGTTCCTCCTGTTTCTTATGGAATTGGTCTTGATTAAGAAACCAGGAACCTTTTGTTAATTCCAGTGTTGTAAAGTTTTGATTTTTTTTATTGGAATTGTTACTAAAGGAATCCCTCCCTTAGGGCTATTGAGAGAAAGAGTGGTTTTATGGAGGAAGAGGTTGTGATGGCGGCTGAGAATGGTAGTTTAGAGTTTCATGATGACAGTTTATCATCATCATCAGCACTTGAGATTAATGGTCTTTTAAAAGAGAATGAGAATCCTGATGTTGATTTCCTCGAGGATTTAGATTCTTACTGGGAGGATATAAATGACCGTTTGACTATCTCAAGAGCTGTCAGCGACTCCATTATTAGGGGAATGGTTACTGCTATTGAGTCTGAGGCTGCTGAGAAGATTGCTTTGAAAGACCTCGAGTTGTCTAGGATTAAGGAGAGGTTGCTTCTGTACCATGTGGGTTCTGAAGAGAATGAATCACCTTTGGTGCATGATAAGGCGTGTTTGGATACTCCAGATGAACTTACTCGGGGGTCTTTAGGCAGTCTTAAAAATGAAGCGAGAAAACAGTTGATGATGCTTGTTAAAGAACTCACCAATTTGAGAGAGTATATTCACATCAATGGATCAGGCGCCAACCTGGATGAGAAATTGGGTTTAGACAGCAGTCTGCATGAGACCAGGTCCAAAACTGTTGATAAAATGCTTGAATCCTTGAAGAGCATTCTAGAGACTGTGGTGAAGCGGAGGAATGATATGGAAGTCCCTTCCTCGTTGCAGCATGAGCATGATTGTCAAAAAGAGATTGAAACTGCAGTGGTGACTAGCTTTGTTCGGAGTCTCAGGGATGAGTATGAACAGAGATTGTTGGACCAAAAAGCTGAATTTGGTGGTAATAGAAGTCTGATACTTGGGAATATCAAAGAGATTACTGGTCTGCGTCAGGAACTAGAGGCGATTCGTAAATCGCTTTTGGATCATGAAAATGGGGACATTGAGGCAGGGGAGGAAGGGGACCGGAAAAGAGTGGAGAAGTTGCACCGAAAGATGTCGGGAAGCCTTGGTTCAGTTTCTTTAGTTAAGGATAATGGTAAGCATGAAGAGAGTTCTATTGACTTAATGCCGGAGAATAATGAGACTTTAAAGCACCTGTCACGGGAGGATTTGATCAGTCACTTCAAGATCGAGATGAATAAAATGAAGAGAGACCATGATTATGAAATACAAAACATGACAGAGCAATGTTTTACCTATAAGCGCAAGTATTTGAATTTACAGGAAAGGGGTTCTTTTTCTTTTGTGGGGAAGGATAAGGAGCTAGAGGCGCTGAAAAAGAAGATCCCATTTGTCATCTCTAAATTGGATAAGATTTTGATGGAAGATGAAAAGTTGGTGTCTGAGGGTAAGCACGATGCTGATGTCAAACGCCAAGTGGATTCTCTTCTTCTGGAAAATCGTCAACTGAAAGATTCACTTTCAGATGCTGCTGAGAAGATGTCACAGCTTTCCCAAGCTGAGGCAGATCATCAAGAGTTGATCCGAAAGCTCGAATCAGATGTTGAGGATTCTTGTGTTGAAGCTTCTATTTATAAAGATGTTTATGGGTGTTTTGTGACAGAGTTAGTGGGCCAGATGAAATGTGCAAAACAGGAGACAGATTTAGAGTACTGTATGTTGAAAGATGCATATGAGTTGATACTGGAAGATCTTGCGAGTAAAGAAGCCCGTGAAAGGAAGAATGAATTTGAAGACTCTTGTGTCGAGGCCGTCATGATGGAAGAGTGTTGTTCAGTCATATGCAGAGAAACCTTGAAGGAAGCTCATCAGAGAATCGTAGAGTTGAACATGCATGTAACAGAAAAAGAAGAAACTCTGAGATCAGAGATGGTTGACAAGGAAAGACTGGAAGTGGAGATGCATAGGCTGGGGTGTCTCGTCAAGGAGAAGGAGAATTTAATCCAAACAGCTGAGAATAGCTTGGCTACAGAGAGAAAGAGATTTGAGTTAGTCTCTCAACAGATTAACGATCTGAAATCACAGATAGAACAGCAAGAAACAAAGATTCAGGATAAAAATGAAGCACTGAGAGTTGTTTCAGCACGGGAGTTAGAGAAAATAGAAGGTTATGAGACAAAGATATCCAATTTAAGAGAAGAGTTAGAGTTAGCAAGAGAGGGTTTGAAGGAAATCAAAAATGAGAAAAGGAAAACAGAGGAGAAGTTATCAGTGGCAAAAGCAGAGAAAGAGACACTAGAGAAGCATCTTGTGTCTCTGGACTTGGTGGTTCCTCCTAAGTTGATAAAAGGGTTCGACATTTTAGAGGGTTTGATTACGGAGAAGACGCAAAAAACGAATTTTAGGTATTTTATCTCTGTTGCTTTCTTTATCTTTAGACATGGATATACAAGTACTTTATCCTTGGTTCAACAGCATGCATATACTAATAGTGTGAGAAATTTTTCGGGACTTAGGTTGAAAAACATGCAGAGTCAATTGTGTGATCTGTCACATCAAATCAATGAAGTCAAGGGGAAAGCATCGTCGTACAAGCAACGGCTGGAGAAGAAGTGTTCTGACCTCCAGAAGGCCGAGGCCGAGGTGAGTATGATTGCTCTTGTCGCAAGCTTAATACTTTTACATGCAGTAGTAGCTATGCAAACTGTTATTGGATTCAAAAATAATGTGTGTATGGTTGTTGAATCACAGGTTGATCTTCTTGGAGATGAGGTTGAAACTCTCTTAGATCTTCTTGAGAAAATATATATAGCTCTCGATCATTACTCTCCAATCCTAAAACATTACCCTGGCGTAAGCGTTCTCTCTTTCTACACATTACCTCCTTTTCTATTTAAGATTGATTTTTATAATCGGACTATACTTATGACTCTGCAGATCATTGAGATCTTGAAGCTTGTCCGGAGAGAACTTAGCGGAGAATCAAAGAGACCATTAGATTGATAAGTTGGATCTCTTCCACACTAGTTTTTTTTATTTATGTCCCTTTTTGTACAAATCTCTCAGGATATTTAATGTTGTTGATCTTTAGTTTTGTTTAGTAGATAGGGTTTGGAAATGTAGTAATGTATTGTCAGCAATCGCAATATGTGATGTTCGATCACTGAATCTTTTTATAATCTTATAATACAGTTAAATTACGTTAAGGAGAGATAAATCAAACATATTGAACTTACAAGTTATGGAATTTGATCCACCAAAGACAAATGCAAAATCTATACCTTGTGATCATAAGAAGTAACTCTGAATATCCAATCAGTGGAAGGAAAGATACAAATATATTATGGCCAATATGACTTAATTTGTGGTCGTTTCTGTTTTTGTAAAAGAAGATGAGTTGTAGTCCTGATTAATTTGGTCTTCTTTGATGTAAACCGAATTGTTTGCCCCAAAGTGTCCTAGACTCAGGTTGCGGCCGCAGACATGTGTTGGCATATTGAAGGCGTGATTTGTGGAGCTGACGTGTCGATGCCAGCATCATAGCACCGCTCCAACAAGCTTGCGATACTATGTAAAGCTTCAACGTTTCATGATCCTTCTTCTTCTTCGTTCTTCAAGTAAGACGGCACCAAAAAAAAAAAAAAACTCATATTCAGGCAATATAATGAAGAAGACCATCAAGGTTAATTAATCTTTTCTGTCTCGTGAGTTTTTTCGTGTCGTTCAAGTTTATTGGGGTTTGTTCGTAACTTAGTTCTTGATACCTACTTGCAGAACTCAACTCACAGTCCCGAGAAAATACTTGTGCATGCTGTGAAGGTAATCAATAATTGAATGGCACCATGAAAACATGGTGTTAGCTAGTGAAGTTCTGTTACGTAATAACTTATTGGTATAACTCTATTTTGTATCCAGAAGCATAGATCAGCTACTAAAGATCTCAAGAATGCTGTGAAACTCAAGGTACCACATCTCGTCATGATTTGTGATCTGTCTATCTATGATATTTGACTTGATGAAAGGTTTTTTTGCTTGTATATCTAGAACCAGGAAAAAGAAGATCACGTACGTGTAGAAGAAGAAACACCTCATGATGATATTGTTGATGTTGAAGATGATGATTGTAGTCATGACCATGTTGTTGATGATAATGCTGAAGATGATGAGGAAAATGAAAGATGCTGTAAACGTGAGTTTGATCATGGATACCATCTAGTGAAAGGCCAAATGGGTCATAGCATGGAAGACTACATCGTAGCTGATACCAAAACCGTTAAAGGTCACAATATTGGGTTATACGCTATATTCGATGGCCACTCAGGCCGTGAGGTTGCGGATTATCTGCAGAACCATCTATTTGATAACATCTTGAGTCAGGTTTTAAAAGCAAACACTCACTGTTCCCTTACTCAAGGATTTGTCATAAAATTTAAAGACTCTGTTGTTGTTTCTTGAAGCCGGATTTTTGGAGAAACCCTAAGAAGGCAATCAAGAGAGCATATAAGTCTACGGACGACTACATTCTCCATAACGTGGTAGGTCCACGAGGTGGCTCCACGGCTGTGACGGCTATATTGATTGATGGGAAGAAAATTGTGGTTGCAAACGTTGGAGATTCAAGAGCAATCTTGTGTCGTGAAAGTGATGTAGTCAAGCAAGTTACGGTTGATCACGAACCTGACAAGGAGAGAGACATTGTCGAGAGCAGAGGCGGCTTCGTCTACCAAGAACCAGGTCCCTTCTTTTCTTTTTTCTGCTTAGAGTGTGATTTTAAACAATCTTTGGGTTATTGAACACATATCTTCAAATAGTTAAGAGCCTTGGTTTGTCTTTTTTACTTAAAACCTCAAATTTGTGAGGTTTACTTATTCACTAGAAAAGGTAAAAAGTTGTGTGATGAGTCATATTGGGCATATCATTAAACCCGTCCACGCATATACGAGAATTTAAAAAAAAAAAAAAAAAATCAAATACTTTCCATACCATATGTCGATCGAGTACGTCTTCTCATCATGTGAAGTCGTGAACTGATATATAATATAATGCGCACTGGTACGTAGGCAGGCGAAGCTGAGACAAACTCCACGACGAATCTCCTAGAAGTCACATACTGACATACGTACGTACATACGTCAACGTCGTTACTCATTTGCATCAGATATAAAGGCTATCCTAGATAAGATAATTTACATATCATGCTTAAATTAAAATATCTATAAAGAAAGCGAATCCCATGACTAGTAAGACACTATTTGCAAACTTAGGCTACAAGTCAAGTGATAACCATATATATAAAACTTCACTTGAAAGAACAACAAATAATAAGAGGAAACTATGTCAACAAGATTAAAAAAAAAAAAGGAAAGAAGTAAAAGCTAAATAATGTAAACAACCAATGATTATTTGACAGGTATCACATGAATGAGGGAGAAGAGAGCGTCACGGTTAGGTGATGATGGTGGGCAGTGGCGGAGTCAGAACTCAACTTTAGGGGGGTCAAAATATTTGTTTTCTTAATCCTCAAGGCTTACACATCATATGCTTCACTTGAATGAGAGTGTTAAGAGATAAGCTAAAAGGGTCTATGTTCCACAGAACAGTTCCCTTTTTACTCAGCACACTTGTGCTATATCATCAATACAAATAAAACTCAGTATGCTACTGCTACCACCTGAATTCTGAAGTAATAAAACTTGCATTTGTATGTTATCACTTATCAGTTATCACTGTCATAATAAAGAGTTTTCAGAAACAGCTTTGCAGAAAACTTCTTCTTCTTGTTACTTAGTTTTTCTTAACCATCCGAATGCAAACAGTAGTCACCGCAAGTGCACAACCTCCATCCTTCAAATTTCAATATAAATTTAAAAAGACATGATAGGCCCCATAATCTCAGATTCTAAATAATCACCATCTAGCCATCTAGTTAAGGTCATCAAGCCAAAAGCAATAATCAGTTTCTCGTTTGGTATCACAGAGAATCCTTCATATAATCTGTCACAAAGTATATTGAGGTGATCTAATACATGTATGCCTTCAAGATACTAGCTAACCAAATGATCAAGTTATAAATTATCATATCACCTCATTGAACACGCTAAGGGGATCCTTGCAGCTGTGAAAAACATTTCCGATTAGAGAATCCTAATTAGACATTTTCAATCATTTCACGATGAATTATAATGATATCAACCATCTACATGTTTCAGACTTTCAACACATAAGAGTTAATATATTTTTACTAAATTGTGGAGAGTGTAATTAACCATAGTTGTTTGGTTGGTGAGTTTTGTGTCTATGGGTTGTGTAATTACGCGTGATATATATGTTATTAGTTAGTTTCTATATTTAAACTTTGGTATTTTTATTGGTACTCCAATATGGTTTTATAATACAATGTTATTGTTTGTGTTTTTTTTTTGGTTAATGTTATTGTTTGTGTTTGTTGACTAATGATTCAGAAATTTGAATCGAGAATTTAATATGGATAGATTTTTTTTTTTTTTTTTTTTGTGATTTTTGGGTTTGATATTACGAAAAGGTTCAAAGAAATGGATAACATAATCACTGAACTAGGTTATAGTCCACGTCGTATAAAAGTTTCGACAATAAATGTTATCATTTGTTTTGGAATGTAGTGTCGTGAAAAAAGTTACGTAATTGTAAAGGTCAAGATACATTATGATTACTACGTTAATAATGTGTGTGTGTTATGGTCGTATATTTGGATAGATGAACGAATAACATTAAAGTTTATTGATGAAATTAAAACAAATATAAATGTCATTTACTCATTTTAACATCAATAACAATTTTTACAAACTTAATTATCTCTTTAATATTAGTTAAAATGTATATTGGACCTTGAAGTTAAATGAAGATTCTGAAGTATTTTTTTGGGACAAAAAAAATTATTATTGGAATTAATAATGGATTCTCGAGTAAAGAGGATATAAAAAAACACATGCAAATACTTAATAAGTTAACAAATAAGTTAATGGACGTAGTTAAGTAATAAATTAGATGATGCTTAATAAGTTAATGGATGTAATTTAGTATTAAACTAGATAATGTTTCAGCGGTTTGAAGTTAATATAACAAAATATATTTATATATTTTTAAAAGAGTTTAATAATTTATTGAATAAATTAATTATTTAGTTTATATTATATAAATATTATATTAAATATGTATCTTTCAAAACTTGTATAAAAGTGCAGTATTCCTTCTACTCGACCATAATTTTTTTGACATTTTTTTTTCACCAGAACTCTTGCTTTGGCCCAACAATTTTACTGATCATACTATGCACAGATTGAGAATGAGATACTCTCTGCTGTGAATTTTCCCATTTTGTCCTGAGTTAGCTTATAGCATGTGTCCCATTTTGTCTCGCAGGAACTCTCATTGAAACTAGGGAACGTAAAGAAGAAGAATAAGTAGAAGGCCAATCTATTTTACCTTACCTAAGAAGATTTGCCATTACTAATTTGTAAACATATTAGAGACGGTCTGATATTAGTGTAATTGAATTCCTCCTACACTACACATAAGAGATAGATTTTCAAAATTGTAAAAAAATTAAAAAACATATATGTAGTTCTAAAGATAAATACAAGGATGATGCTTCTTTTGGGATAATAGTCACAGCTTCTTTGGCTTCTTTGTATCCACATTCAAGAACAACAAATAGGAAGTCACTGCAGCAGATGGAAAGCAGCCAACCCATATATGATCTTGTATTGTTAGTTCATCATGCAGAAGTTTCATTTTGTGATATGGGAAGCCGGTTCTTGAGATCCTGAATAGAGCACATATACCTGCTTGTTTCAGTAGTCTTCCCTCAGATTCGTATAATATGTGATTTTTAGCTAGTGAGAGAACTCGGATTCTGAAGTTAATGTTTTTTTCCCTTCACCTGTGGGAATCTAGAGAGCTTCATGAGTTGAGTATAAGCAAGCTTTGCCTCACCATCTCTGCAGGTTGATGAAAACATGAATATCAGTAATATATACTATAAGAACTAGGACTCAGACCCCCTGCGATGTCGCGGGGGAAGTATTTTAGAAAATAAAATAAATTAAATTCAAAATTTAAAATTATACGTTATGAAATTATTTGAATGTAATAGAATAATTTGAATATATAAACTGTTACTAAAAACACAATCATCACAATTAAAACTTATAACAAAAAAAAATATATGTAGAATAGACGCAATTTTGCAAAACATATTGTTTAAAGTATTATAACTATAAGATATTTTTAAGAAGAATTATGGTAAAGAGCTACAATTAAAAAAATCATTATGAAAAAGTGATCATAACTGAGAATATTGAACTAATGGTTTTAATGAGTAAATGTAATTATCTATTAAATAACTGTAATTATAAATATTATTTAATAATGAGTGAAACTGTATCAACGAAAAATTCAAATTAAAATACACAACTTTTAAAAACAAGATAAAATAAATTTTAAATATTAAAATAGTTTTTAACGAAAATTTACGATAATAGATGCAACTATAAATTATATATTAAGTTTTATTAAATTTCTATATTACTATAATCATTTCTAAAATTTTAGTTAGATTATAGAATAACATTAAATATTAGATATTAATATTCAAATTATTTAGCTTCAACATAAAACGAAAAATTTGTATCAACGAACAATGATTTGTTACTTATTGATGAAGAGTCAAATATATAGAGAGTTCAAAAAATATGACTATTTAAATAGACACACCTATTAGAACGAAAAGTTGTGATGAAAAAGTATGAATAAAATATAGTGAAAAGACACAACTCTACAATGAACAAATATAACTGTTTGAGTTTTAAAAAAAAACAAATAAAACCAATTTTTTTACAAAAAGTCAGTTCTCATTTATTCAGATTGTTATTATTATTTTTTTAAAAATATTAAAATATTTGTTTTAATGAAAAGTTAAGATAAATAGACGCAACTGTAAATTCTATATTAAGTTGTATAAAGTTTCTCTATTGCTATAATTAGTTATATTATAGAATAACGTTAAATATTAGATATTAATATTCAATTATTTAGATTCAAAATAAAATGGAAAATTTGTTTCAACGAACTTATTAGTTAGTGATGAAGAGACATATATAAAGAGAGTTCAAAAGCATGACTATTTAAATAGACACACCTATTAGAACGAAAAGTTTTTCATCGAACTCTTGGAAAAGAATCTAGGTATTTTCATTAAATTTTTATATATATAATTAACTAAAATTTGTAAATTAGATTCATCATTCCAAAACTTTTTTGTTAAATCAAAAATTGGAGAAATCTTTTTACTTTTAAAAGAATGAATGCTAGAGAATAATTTAGAGAGCTGTAAAAACCTTTGAGTTTGAAATTTTATATTATTTTGTGTCATGGCAAAAAAAATGAAAACAGTTCAAACAGACAAATATATATATAGATTTTAAAATATACAAATATTCGAATAGATACAACTCTACAATGAACAGTTGCAACTTTACAAAAAAAACCGTTACAATGAACAATCACAACTTTTTGTAAAACACACAATTTAAATTTTCTACAGATTTTTTTAGAAAATTATCCAAAAGGTACGATTGAAAAAATAAAATTTTTGGTGGCATTTATTCGGATTGCTATTATATATAGGTGTTTTTATTAAATTTTTATATATAAAATTAACTAAAATTTGTAAATTAGATTCATCATTTCAAAAATCTTTTGTTGAATCAAGAATTAGAGAAAATTCTTTACTTTGAAAAGAATGAATGCTAGAGAATAATTTAGAAAGCTGTAAAAACCGGTTAGATTGAAATTTTATATTATTTTGTGTCATGGCAAGAAAATGAAAACAGTTCAAACATACAAATATATATAGATTTCAAAAGATACGAATATTCGAATAGACACAACTCTACAATCAACAGTTGTAACTTTACAAAAAAAACCACATAGATTTCAAAAGATACGAATATTCGAATAGATACAACTCTACAATGAACAGTTGCAACTTTACAAAAAAAACCGTTACAATCAACAATCCCAACTTTTTGTAAAACACATAATTTCAATTTTCTACAGATTTTTTTGGAAAATTATCCAAAAGTTACGATTGAAAAAACACAACCTTTGGTGGCATTTATTCGGATTGCTATTATATATAGATTGCAGGGGACTGGATTGTTTTTCCACAAATAGCAAAGAACAGCTCACTCTGGTACTTTGCAGAATCCAGCGTGGTCTATTAATACACTAGTCTTTGGAAATTCTGTGCACAGTTTGCAATGTGCAGATCCAGACCCTAAATAAAGAAAACAAAATAAGTTAAAGAAAGTACTTGGCGTAATCCACACAACTTTGGAGAACAACAAAGGTCAGAATACTACAACCAGACCTTCATGCACATAAAGCCAACAGGCACACGAAGCTGCCCTGCTTTAGAGAACAAGGCTTTGCCAACAGCATTTGTCATCTGTGTTGTGAAAACCATTGAGTTAAAACTTGATCTAAGGTCATTAAATTGGTACCTTCTGTCCCGATAGCCACAAATAGGGATTAAACCGAACAGCACGAGATGGTGAGAAATGTTAGTTTGAGATGCTTTGACATAAGTATAACCACCACCTAACAGGTATATATTCTTCTCCAGAATCATTGTTTGAGTTCTTAGAGGGCAAGGCGTCACTGACATAACCACCAACAGGTATATATTCTTCTCCAAACTCATAAATTGAGTTGGCTGGAACGGAAGCTGAGCCAATTAAATCACGTCCAAGATCATGCCTAGAGCTTGTCATTGTTGCATCTCCCATGATCCCAGCCAGGCTCACAAGGGTCATAATATCCTCTGTTTGTTCCATATGGTAAGTCTAGAGGTATGCTACGAGGAGTAAACCACTGGAACTGCCTCAAACTTAAGGTGTTCGATTCGCCGTCAGACCACAGACTTTCATGTGCGATACCATCTTTTTCATTGTACTTGTTTTCTACCCAGCCACTTGCAGTGTGTCTCAGGTTCTTCGGGACTCTTCGATCATTAACAAGAGAATTATTAGTTAAAGCATCAGTGCCAAAGCTAGAATTCAGGTTAACGTCAGACGTGTCTCCAGAGTACTCATTCCCTTTAGTTGGATCAACCTCTACGCCAATATCAGATTCATCCTCAAAAGCATAATTTTCTGCTGGCATATACGATCACGGGCTTCTCCTGCAGAAGTAACTCTGAAGGGAAACTCACGGTAAACATCTCCATCTGTTTCTCCTGCATTAAGATTCCGAAAGCAGCGATCACCAACTCTATATCTCAGACTCCTATTAGCTTCTCTAGTGGCTTTTACAAGTGCAGTTTTCCCTCAGACAGGATCTGTCTTCTTTCTTACTTCAACAGCCTCTGAACATTTCCAAACAGAGTGTCAGACCACATAAGAAAGCAAATCAACCCACAAAGATAGTTCGAGACTATAACCATACTAAGGCAGAGATGTTAAGATTTACTGGAGAAAATTAAACACACACCTGAGCCTTCGAGAGTCCAAAATTGAACTTAGTTGTTGTAAAGTAGTTTTCACGAGAATAGCATGACGAAACTCGGTTTCAGGAAGCGGCCTACAACGGCACTTCTCAGTAAACTTGACCTAAGAAAATGAGATCACGGCAAAAATGTAATGTTTGACACAAACTCAGTAAAACTCAAAGGAGGAAAGGCATGAACAAAAGTACCTGAGCAGGAAACTGTTTGCCAGAAGAGCAGAATGCATCGGGCTTAATGTTGATTGCACCATCAGAGGAAGCCTGAAAGACACCATGTAGCTCTCTACTCTCGAATTCAAACAAAAACGTCATTGGAATCATTAAATTTGTACCTTATGACCCGACGATGGCCACAGTTAGGGATTAAACCGAACAAAACAACAGATTAAAGCTCTTGAGAAAGGTGATGCATCTATATACTTATTTAAGCAACCCTTTTAAACAAATAACCCTATTCAATGTAAAATATTACACAAATAGCCACTAATACAAAATATAATAACAGAATTTTAATATTAATTTGTTGTAACCTGAAAATGATTATCCAAAAAATAGTAATTATTAATTTATTAGATTACAAGAAATTATTAATAAAATAATTTCGAAATTATTTAATAAAATAATAATAAAATTATTTCGAAATTATGTAATAAAATAATTAAACTGATTCTATTTATTGTTTCAGAAATCTTAGGAAACAATAACAAACTATTTAGAAAATTATAAAACTTAAATGTATTTATAAAACTAAGATTAAATATTTACATATCTAAATCATTTAATAATAACAAATATATATTAAAATTAGGATACAACATTGTTTATATTTTTAAAATATATCTATATACTTATTTAAGCTATGTTGTTAAAAATTTAACCAGTTCTGATGTGACATATTACGAAAATGCTATTATATTTTAATTACAGTAAAACTTCTATAAATTAATAAGGTCGGGACCACCAAATTTTATTAATTTATAGAGGTTTTAATTTATCGATAAATTAATAATTATTAATTTATCAATAAATTAATATTTTATTAATTTATGAAGAGATTTTTAATTTTCATAATTTTTAAAAAATTATATTATAAAATAAGATACTTTTGTTATCATTCATAATATTAAAGAATTTTCTTAATTTATAATCTTGGCTATCGTAATTGCTAAGTTTAGAGTTTAGATATAAATGATAAATGTTAGAAGTTTAGAGTTTAGAAGAAATTGCTACTATCATTCATGGTAATGATGAAGTCAAAGAATATATTGTGGTAATTTTAGAACCAAATACATGTAAGGAAGCAATTATCGCATTTAGGATTATCCATGATTTTTGGATGCGATTTGAGAAGACGGCAATGAAAAAGATTAGAGATGAGCTCCAATAAAAATGCAAATTCAAGAATATGGAACCAACAATAGAGTCATATTTCACTAGATTTTCTTAGATATATATATATATATATATATATATATATATATATATATATATATCAATATTAGCTTGATTATTAATTTATGATATTGATGGGACCATATTTTTACATAAGATTTCTGAAAAAATATTATCTTATTAATTTATCGAAATGTGTCATTTTTTACACCGGCCCAACTCGGGACCGGAAGAATTTATTAATTTATAGCGAGTATTAATTTAAAGAGTATTAATTTATAGAGGTTCTACTGTATTCTAATAACTAACAAAAGAAAAGTTTTGATTTGTTTACAAAATAATAAAACTCTATTTATTGTTTCATAAATCTTAGGAAATAATAACAAACTATTTAATTGGCTAAAACTTAATTGTTTATACACAAAATTCACTATATAAACAATACTAAGTGTATAATATTGATAACTAGATTAGCTACCTAGTTTATGATCATAGGTTTAATTTATCTAGGCATCAAAAGTGTTGTTGAATTACTTGAAAGAACATAGGTGATCCTTAGCCAACGATAGTTGAAGTTGGGGCACCTTGTGAACATAATCAAACTAGAACTTATTGCTTGCTAGGATTGTTTAGATTCAAACGACGGTTTAGGGTTCATTCAATTCCTTACATAGATAACTAATGCTGCGACAGTAGGTTAGTTTTATATTTGAGATTTGAGTTCAAGTACGGTTCCTAAAGCTATCCCAATCCATCACCCAATTTCGTGATCATAACCCTTGATTGATTCCCTGCGCCCAATACTTTCTCTTGATTTTTACAAACTCTTATTTATTTTCTGTTTTGTTCGGTTACTTGAAATACAATCTTCTTCATTGCCTTAGCTTAATTTGATATATATAATTTCATAGTGCATTGTTTGGTCTCTGTGGATTCAACCCTAAAGTGCTACGATGACACCACTTGATCGTGGTTGAGTGTGCTTTGGGTTTTAATTGAACTCTGATCAGAATCTTCCCTTATACAATTTATCAGCTTCAGGGATATTGGCTTCATCCCCCAAAAATTGTAGAGTATTGGCATTCTGACCCCTGCTCCAAGGAGTGGTGGTTACCAACAACTCTTCAAACAAACCTTTTCAGATCATAGAACCTCTAGCAACCCCTTCTCTGCCGCCGTGCAGAGCAGTCCATCTATTCTTGTGCTGGCGAGAGCAGTCCATCTATTATTGTGCCGGCGAGACGTTTGATCTTGAAAACTTCTCTAACATCACTCAGTCTGATGATAGTGACCATGAACTCATCTAATGGCCTGTCCATGGATGACCCGTCGATGAACCGTGTGATCACTTGCACCACTCTGCTTCTTAGCTTTGGTACCCAAGCTCCCATGTAATCTTTCTCGACTTGTTTGAGCTACTTTTGTGTAGTGTTTTCCCCTTTCCTTTATGTTGTTGTACTCTGTGTTAAGCTTCTCTACCTATGCATCTATGGCTTGTATGAACTTTATTATGTTTGATTGAATGAAAGCAATCTTGTGTGACATAAAAAAAAATAAGTTACCATTCAAGATTTTGCAAAAACTAAAATCTACATCAAAAATCAGAAACTAAGAAAAAACAAAAACCAAAATCTAAAACTCATTTAAAAACCAACAACCATTCATGCCTAAAATTAACTCAAAATTCAGATTAATAGGAAACTTAATCTGAACCATGTTTAAACTGAAATTAGAATAAACCAAAGATTGAACCAAAAGTATATTAATTGTAATCCAAAATAAGTCAAACAAAACCAGTCTTCTTGTTTAAGATTTTGACTTTGACTGATTCAAGATCTCTTAATCTACAATATCATTATTACAAAATGTAATAGTGGTGAGGAAAGCTTCGAATTGTCGTTCTGATCTACGTTATTGCAATTTCCAATTAAGCCAGTGTTTCGAGGACCATTTTTAAGAACATCGACTAAGTTCACTTCATCATCAACAACAACAACAACAAAAAATCAAATCCAGCCACGTACGTGTCTTCTTCAAAGAAAGAGTCTTTTTACTTTGTCTTCTATTTAGTAAACATCCGAGCCATCTAACTTAAACCAGTTTGACTGTTTGAGACTAGTGTTTTGACTTTTGACGATATTACATTATGGTTTTGAAGACTAGTTTGGTTTTCTTTATGTTAAATTGATTATTGGCGAAACCTTTTCTCTCTCAAAAACCCTAGATCCAGCCGCCGCCGACTGAGTTTCGTCTGTCTATCCAACGCCCGGGGTTTCGCCGACGGTGTGAGAGGGCTCTGCTCTTCTTCTTTGCTTTTTCCAGTTGTAGTCGTTGGTAAATCGTTCTCTTCCTCTCCGGCGGTGCTGAGGAGTGACTCAACTGTTGCGTCGTGATGGTGCGGAGGCTTACGCTACGGAGTGAGATCTTGGCTTGTTTTCCTCTCCGGAGACTGATGGTGGTGGTTCGAAGCTGATTCGGGCGGCTTTCTATGTAGCTTCAGGGTTCGGATCTGGCTTGGGTCGCACCCTTCCGCTACACCTAACCTCTCTGCTAGAGATCCCAGTTCTCTGGAGGTTAACGGTCGAGTTGGGTTTTAGAGTCTACCGGTTATTGGGGAGGATTCTGTGTGTGTCGGTGGCCGAGATTTGAGGACATCCTTATAGTCGGTGTTCTTGAGAGCTTCCTCAATTTTAGGGTTTCAGTCCGGCTAAGAAGCGAGGCAACATGGCAGATGCGACGTGGCCAATCCGGAAATGCACCGTGAGGTGAAGCTATGCTAATTTGTGCTCCAATTTCTCATCTTTAGTTGATTAGCATTCTGGTTTTGCGAGATTAGTTCGGAGAAGCCTTTGCTCTTGCTGGTTTTGCTTAGCGTCTCTTGGTCGGTTCAGTCGGATGTATTGTCCGTTTTTGACTTAGGACCGGAATAATGAAAGCCGGAGATACCAAGCTTTTCTGATGTTGCGCCTCTGGATGTTGATGCTAGTGGGACAAGTTCTACTCACCGATCATGAGGTTCTTATAGCTTGGTTTTGAATTGTCTTTCAGTATAGGATTTGATTTTCTCTGTGTTAGTAGTTGTTCTTGTGTCATAGGGTTTATTTAGGTGGTTTAAGAGATGATTTCACACCGAATCGTGGTGTGTTATCTATCTCGTTGTGGTAGAAAAATGCAATGTTTCTCGGTTAGGTAGCGTTGGATCCGCTAGTGATTCAGGGTGATACTAGATCGACTTATTGCATTTGGTCCAATTTTTTAGAGGAGAATGTTAAGTACCTTTGACGTGGATATATTATTTTGGTTAATGAATAGTTGATGTTGAGCTAAAATTAAAAAAAAAAAAAAAAAAAAAATTGACTGTTGTTACATTATTGACCATCTTTGGACTATTAGATATTCAGTTTGATATTTTAGAAGATTTTGGAGGATTCTTAAAATCTCCTGTTATTTAATTGGTTATTTTTAAAATCATCTGAAATCTCATATTATTGAATGTAAAATTTATAAAAATCATTTAAAATCACTTGTTATTCAATCAATGATTTATAAATCTCACTTCCAATTTACTTTTATTCAAAATATCACAATTTTTAAAAAAATCCTACTGAATGTGATTCTAGGAGACTTTTCTAACATTTTTTAGTTCAAAAATATAACTTACAAATCACACCTTTAAAGATGAAACTTTGGAAGATTTTTTTTATTAAAAGAGTTCGATGCCAATATTGCAACTTTTTATATTTTTTTTTTTGTTCAAAGAGGTGATTCATTTAAAGCTAAACCGGGATTACAATGTGGCGGTTTAGAGCAAGCTTAGCAATCGCATCAGCTTCTCTATTACAGGTTCGTGGAACAAAGGAGAAAACCAATTTCTGAAAGTTTGAGGACAAAGAGAGGATGTCGTGATGCATCCCATGGAGTTCCTTGGGCGGAGACCCCGAGTTTATGGCTTCGATTACTTGTTTAGCATCTGAAGCAATGTGGAGGTTTGAAAAACCTAGATTCCTTGCTGCTTGGATTGCATGTAGAATGGCCAAAGCTTCTGCGGTCACTGGAGATCTTGTATGTGGAGCGAGCGTCGACCCTTGGGCAGTGAAGCTATCATCCGCGGAGGTGAATATCCATCCCAACCCTGCAGTGTGCTGCTCAGAGTTCCAGGCAGCGTCAGTATGACAGGTTATCATTCCTGGCTCAGATCTGCAGATGGGAGGTTGGGTCTTCGTGGTTTGCGGGGCTGGGAAGTTCTCCTGTGCTTGGTTCCATTCTCGCGCAGCAGAGATGGCCTGAGAGATAACTTCAATTGGTTTGTGGTGGATATCATTGAAGATTAATTTATTTCTGGCGGTCCAGATCGACCACAAAATCCACGGTAGGAGGGGACCCTGGCTGAGTCCACAAGGGGGAAGGCAGGTGAGTTTTTTGGTGAGTTCCGCCAGTGATCTGAAGGAATGTAAGCGATTAGGGGCTGGTGGGTTCTTGAAAGGGGCAGCTTCCCAGATCTGCCTGGCGAAGGGGCAATTAATAAAGAGGTGTACGGTTGTTTCCTCCTCACCACAAAACGGACACCTAGCCAGGGGATTAATGGTGCGATGTGCCAGCTCGGATCCTAGGGGTAAGGCACCGCTCATAGCTTTCCATAGTAGGAACTTAGTTTTAGGAGATGTTTTGAGGTCCCATATCTCCTTTTTCCAGTTGAAGTCTTCGTTGAGTGGGGATTGCTGGTTATTGTTCGAGTCTGAAGCTAATCTTGGGTGGTAACCTGATTTGACTGAGTACTCTCCAGTCTTCGATGGGAGCCATACATAAGCATCGGGGGCACCTAGTTTGCTTGGTCGGAGCTGAAGGATCTCATTTTCATAGGCTGGGAGAAGGTGTCAAATCAGAGGGATATCCCAGTCCCCTGAGGGGAGAATAAGGTTTGCCACGCAGAGGTTTTGGGATTCTGCTGGTGGTGGTCCCATAGGGGAACTTGGAGTCTCCAGGGAGATCCATGGATCATACCACATGGAGGTTTGGTGGCCAGTCCCTATCACCTTGCCTAAGTGTTGTTGATAAGGTCTCTGCCTATACATATACCTCTCCAGCCATGCGATGTGGAGTTCGGTGCTTGGCACTCAAGGAAAGGCGTGTTAAGGCAGTATTTGCCTAGCAGGGTTCGTGCAAGTAGACAGGAGGGTTTTGTGAGAATTCTCCAGCTCACTTTGGCCAAAAGGGCATCATTGAAGCATTGTATATCTCTAAAACCAAGTCCACCTTTTTCTTTTGATCGAGTAAGTTTCTTCCAGGACACCCATGATATACTTTTTCGCTCTTCGCTCTTGTCCCACCAGAAACGTGTTAGTACTGACTGGATCCTTTTGCAGAGGGAGCTGGGGATCTTGAAGCAGGACATGGTGTAAGTTGGCATTGCAGCTAGGACTGATTTCAGCATGACTAGCTTCCCAGCTAACGAGAGGAAACGTGAGGACCAGCTGCGAGCTTTTTGTCGTATTTTGTCCACTATACTAGTGAAGAGGTCTTTCTTTTTCCTTCCAAAGAGTTCCGGAAGTCCCAGGTATTTTCCTAATCCTCCCTCTTTTTGGATACCTAGTTGGCCTTTCACTCTTGTTCTAACTGCATCATCAGTTTTTGCAGAGAAAGTGATTGCGGATTTCTGCGGATTAATCTTTTGGCCCGAGGCGACTTCATATTTGTGGAGAATATCAAGGAGGGTAGCACATTCCTCACTGTTGGATTTACAGAAGAACATGGTGTCATCCGCATATAGAAGGTGATTGATTCTAGGGCTTCCCTTTCCCACTTTGATTCCAGTCAGTTTTCCCTCAGCTTGGGCTTTAAGGCAGAGTCTTGAGAGAACTTCACTGCAGAGAATGAAGATGAATGGTGAGATAGGGTCCCCTTGTCTGATGCCACGTTGAGGAGCTACGGATCCCCGCGCTGCTCCATTCAGGAGGTAAGAGTAGGTTACGGTAGTGATACATTGCATGATCCAATTTATCCATTGGGGGTGGAATCCCATTCTTTCCATTACCATCTTGATGAAACCCCATTCTACACGGTCATATGCTTTTGTCATATCAGTTTTGACTGACATGAACACTTTCTTTTTTGCTTTTGACGTGTGCAGGTAGTGGAGCATTTCATGTGTAATTAGCACGTTGTCCGCAATTGCTCTCTGTGGAACGAAAGCTGACTGATTTTCAGAGATCAGGTTTGGGAGAATTGGTTGAAGTCTCTTAGTAAGGATCTTCGCAATGATTTTGTAATAGACTGAGCAAAGGGCAATTGGCCTATAGTCCTTCATAGTTTTGGGGCTCGATATCTTCGGTATGAGTCTGACATGAGTCTCATTTATCTTACTTGGTAGGACTCCCGAGGTGAAGAAGCTCTGGATCTCTTGTGTGATTTGGGGTTCCACTGTGGACCAGTTTGACTGAAAGAAGCTTGCGGAGAAACCATCTGGTCCAGAGGCTTTATCAGGGTGAATGGAGAAACACGCCTGCTTGATTTCCAGCTTGGAGGGTAGGGAGATCAGCATTGCAGTGATCTCATCGGATATGCAAGGGTGTAGAGCTTCTGATATCACAGACCAGTCGTCGCTGCCTTCAGAGGTAAACAGGGTTTTATAATACTCTGAGATGACTTCAAGAATTTGGTTTTCTTCGTAATGAGCTTGTCCCATGTCGTCTTCTAAAATAGCGAATTTGTTAACAGTTCTCCTTCCTTTAGTAACAGCATGGAAATACCCTGAATTTCTATCTCCCAGGGTGAGCCAGAGTTGACGGCTTCTTTGCTTCCAAAATTCTTCTTCCTCCCCATACGCCTTCGCTAATTCCTCTGTAATCTTGGTAAGAGTCGCCTGAGTCGTGTCTGTAGCAGTCATGGCTAGTTCCAGCTTTTCTTTACAATCGTTTATTCGTTGTTGGCTGTTGAGCTGTTTCTCTCTTGACCAAGTAACTATGGCTCGTCTAACTCTGCTAATCTTCTGATCAACCTCTTCGTTTGTAGCAGGATCCCAGTTTTCCTTCACCAGATTGGTGACTTCCTCATTGTTCCTTAATCTCCTGTCATAACGAAAGAGACCTTGACCTCTTTTCCTTTTAAGGTCGAAGTAGGTGATGAGTGGTCTATGGTCAGAGCCTTCAAAGCGTAGGTACTCGCTTCTCCCGGAAGGATAGGTTGTTGCCCATTCACTATTGGACATTGCGCGGTCCAAACGACAGAAGACCAGGTGATCGTGTCTTTTGCCCCTCCAGGACAGAAAGTTACCTGAGTGGCGCAAGTCAAAGAGGTCACATTCAGACATAAATGTTCTGAGGTCAATGAACGAGCCTTCAGGTCGTGGAACACCTCCAGATTTTTCAGATGAGTCCACAATATCATTAAAATCTCCTGTTAAAAACCAGGCATCTGATCTTGATTGTCCTATGATTGAGAGCTGATCCCATATACACTTTCTCTTTGTTTTATCAGGTTCTCCATAGATAAAAGTTGCAAAGAAGGTCCGCCCTTCAGCCTGAATTCGAGTGTCAATAAAGTTTTGGGTGTCTGATAGCACTTGAATATCAATATGTTCATGCCATAAGAGAGCTAGGCCTCCTCCTCTTGTGCTATGGGGTGGGACTAGTTGCAACTTGGTGAAGCCTAGAGGTTGTGTGGTTGTGAGAACAGTGCTATCTGGGTTTTTTGTCTCCATGAGGAACAAAATATCTGGAGATACCTGTCGGTTGATCTCCTTCAGGCGCCGGATTGTTGTGGGGTTCCCCAGCCCACAACAATTCCAGCTTGCTATTTTTAAGGAAGAGGTGGTGGGCCTTTGTGAAAATCCCGCGTGGGCTTCACAATAGCCGGAATGATGGTGGTAAGGGGTGGATCCCGAGAGGACGAAGAGCCAGTTTCACGTCTGAGGTTCTCCCCTGATCCCAGGTGGGCAGCTGAGTTTGATGGTGGAGATGGGGCTTTTGACTGACTCGCTTTACCAGAGGTATTGCGTCTCTTTGGGGAGCTTTGGATTAGTGCCATGTTTCTTTTACTAGATTTTGCTCCTCTTAGGTTTAAGGGACTTCTATTTGCAGATTTGTTCAGGGACGGGCGGCCTCTTTTCTTCCGTGATGAGGATGCCTGGGCAGTGGTATTAGAAGGGTGTGGGGGAAGGTCTGGGGATAGTTCCGGTCTATCTCGGGGTTCAGGTAGGTGAGTAAGAGGGGCATTAATTGTTTCCGAGGCTGCCGCAATGATTCCTGCTGCAGTTTCTGCCATCATTCCTTTGTTTTCCCCTTGTATAACTCTCTGTTTCCTTGCCAGACTTTCGGTAGGGTCCGCACAGGTAGTATACTGGATAGTAACCTCTCTAAGTTCTCCCATCACCTCTTTTGTTGTAGGTATTGCCGTAGGGCCAGGTGGTGGAGCATCCTGAGATGAGGTTCGCTCTAGG
Organism: Camelina sativa; assembly: GCF_030686135.1. Lineage (NCBI taxonomy): Eukaryota > Viridiplantae > Streptophyta > Magnoliopsida > Brassicales > Brassicaceae > Camelina > Camelina sativa. The sequence goes on along the minus strand of NC_141884.1, from coordinate 7,586,267 downwards.
GGGGGTCTTCTGGTTCTGGGAGTTTCAGAGGACTCCGACCAGTTCAGTTCCCGTGGGGTTGATTTCTCACGCCATTGTAGGGACTGGGATTGAGACCCATGGGAATAGTGGGTTGGGCGTCAAAAAGCTTCGCGTCTGTGGGGATCCATTGATCTTTGGGGAGATTTATGGTGACTGTAGAACCTAGGTTCATAGGATCTTGATCGGTGAACGCTGCTTTCAATATGTTCCTTCTCGGCGTATTTCCTCTTGCTACCCGAGTGGTAGCTTTGTGACGCATGTGTTTTGGTTTGAGGAGATGAGTGGCGATTGGTTCTTTCCCTGTTGAATCTGGTGCCAAAGCTTGCTGCTGGATTCTCCAAGGACCTTGACTGCGATGGGGCTCTAAAGTTATCCTCCGGAGTATAGTAGTTCCTCTGTAGATTTGTCGTTTGAGCAGCCGGCGGAGGTTTGGTTAGAGGGGGATCTCTTGTTTTTTCTTGGAGTCCAGGGCATGTTCTTTCATCATGGGTAATTCTTTGACAATGGGTGCAATGATTTTTCAGGTTTTTGTATTCCAGGTGGACCAGGGCCTCATTGCCATCCGCGAACTCAACCACTGTCTCTTTGATTAGAGGTTGAAGGCCATTAATCAGGACTTTTGCTTTGACACTCGCGTTTGTTATGTCAATCTCCAGCACTTCTCCTAATTCATCTCCAATTGTTTGCATCATTTCTCTCTGCCAGAAGTGTTTTGGTAGGCCTTGAACTTCTATCTAGAACGGAATTAGAGACGGGAAGGTGTCAGAAATCACCGGTTCCCACTTTTGGAGGATGACCATCCACTGGTCAAAGTGATAGGGTCTGTTGTCAAGGACTTTTTGGAGGTCTTCCTCATATTCAAATTTAAACTGGAAGCATCCTCTTCCCAGGTCGGACCCTATGGCCTTGCCTCTTAGAGTCCATCTGTTGGCTAGAAAAGGAAACAGAGCATACAGTCTTTGGACAGAAGGGTTTGTCAGTCTTCCCATGAGAGTAAGAGAGTTTTCAGCAATCAGATCTGACGTGTCAAGTTCTGGGGCTCTGATACGTTTCCGGGGAGGGGGAGAATAGCCTCTTTCAAGGCCTTTCCCTTTTTGGAGGGACGAGTAACGGTTGGTCATTGAGGGTTTACAGGTGCAGGTTTGAGGGTAGTGCAAGTTGGAGGATGCAGGAAGAGGGGAAGTAGCCGGTGGAGAGTAGGGTTCAAAGGGTTAACAAAGAAAACAAGGTTAAAACAAGTAGTTAAGAGAAATTACCATATTGCATTCTTGTTGGCTTGAGAAGACGAGGTTTAACGGCGAGGCAAGACGTTGAACGGTGATCGGAGCTTTTGGTGGACCGTAGGGTATTGACATTTCTATCAACGGTCTGGTGGATATTACTTCTTTTAGGATGAGAAGGTTGGTGAGATCTGGTTCATGGGACGTTCCATGCTTCTTTTGACTTGCCTCGGAGTTCGTGCCTGGGAGAGAAAGTCCACTGACTTTCCTTTCCAGCTTTCTATCTTTTGCATTTTTGTCAACTGCAACTTTTTATATAAAACTAGATAATTGCTCGCTCATCGCGCGAGTTTACTGAAATTGGCTAAAAACAAAAGGTTTCCAAAATTCCAATATATTAGATATGAAAGAGGTCAAACCATACGACAAAACTATGTCTTCTATGTCCACACAACAATTAGTAACCACATATCTTTTCTGTCAAATATCAATATTTTACATATTCTTTTCTTTTCATGAATGTTTGTTTTTAGGGAAGTCCTTCTTTTGAATTCAAATTTTGGTTAATCAAAAAACAAAATTGTGAACTTTAGATTAAGTAATGACAAAAAATTTGTCTAAAAAGTTCATGTTTTATAAAAGTTAACAGGGTATTAACATCGTAAAAAGTTATAAGAATCTTTGTCTTTTAACAGACTTTGTTAAGTTTGATCTAGTAACTATCTTCTGATTTTATCCAAATAGATATGAATTCTATTTTTTATATTTAAAGTAAAGAATAATATAGTTAGTACATGTTTTGTCTCCATGGGTGTTAGTTGCACATTAGTTATATTTTGGTATTTGTTTTGGTTAAAATATATTGTATCTAAAAAATGGTTAACATTATAAGTAACTTATATTTAAATTATGGCTGAAAATTAAATGAAGCTCAAATAATAGCAAATTAATCAATACATTATCACATTGTAAATGGTTAGGGTATCACAGGTTTCTTAGCTCGACAATGATGCCTACAGATCAATACATAATTGGCCTTTCTTTTCTTTATTTGCTTAAAAGTCTAACGAAAACTTGATGTTAACAAACATGAGAATATGTGAACAGCACTTGGAGAGGAAATTACAGAACTGGAGAAGTCAAACACATTTGGTTGGACATGATGCAGCGTATGGTATTTTACCGAAATTCATGTGACCAAGACACATAATTGGAGGAAAGAATTTCGAGATATTTCAGTTAGGAACTCAACATTTAAAATGTCGATATATATAAAAGAATCATAAATTTGAGAATAATAAATCTTAAAGCAACCTGGCTCGCTGATACATTTCACTTGATCGTATGGACCAGACCGAGAAGTTTTTGTAGGCACTAATCCCAAAGCTTTACAATTTAATTTGTCAAAAGCTTATATAACCACAACTTCCATTAGATCCTTATGTATCACAAAGAATGATGTTTTAAGGTTTTTACATAAATTTAGAAAATATTTATTGTTTAGCTATAAATGCATTTGTATTTATTTATAATAACACATTTCTCATACCTTTTAATCAATAGTCATTCATCAAATTTATAAAATTTTATTTAATAATTCTTGAAATTTACAATTTTCTAGTCTTAATTGATAAAAGTTTACAGAAAATCAATCTTTGTAATACAAAGAAAAAAATCTTAGAAAGACTTTGTGTTACAGAAAGAGTCTTTCACAAATGCAATAGTGGCCGTAAATATGCCATGGAAAATATCATTAGCTCTCTATGAACATACAATAAAAAATGGTAACCTTAATTTATTTTGTTCACCTAAATCCACTCATCTTAGCTTTCTTGTGACCATAGTACTTAATTTTAAGTCTCTAAAGCATCTTGAAGGTGAAACTATTTGAAGAAAATAATACAAATACTAAGTAGATTCGCTCAACACAACACAGTTAATCAATATGACGAAAATGATTTAGCAAATACTGATGAAGAAAGTTGTGAACTTGGAGTATAATATATAATTTAACATATTTAATGTATGGAGGACAAAAGTAATAAAGAACAAAACATTTTAGGCTTGCCACGTTTTCTTAAATCATTATAAGCCCAAGTAATTGACAACAAAAGTTGAAAGAGAGATCGAGACAATTGTAAAGGTGGCAAATTTTAGGAAATAAAATAGTTTAGTGATGTATATTTAATTTTACTCGTTAGACTTAAATAAAATTGACACAATTGTAAAGGTCGTAGTGTACAGGCTTGTATCTGATCCGTTAGACTCTGCACTCTTCGAGTTCACCGTACTAACTCCATCCCCATTCATTGCCCTGCAAAATTTGAAAGCATGAAGACGTTCTGGTACTACAAGGCTGTGTTGTAGGACTCTGGAATATGTTTACGCGTCTTGAAGGAGTTATGGATATTGGATGACGTGGCAATACTTTTGAAGGCTTGGTAATTAGAGGACAAGATATTATCATATTGGCTAATAGATTTGGACTTATCCTTGTTTAGGAAAGTAGGTCATAGGAGAGTTCCTATATATTGTATTATTAGACAAACATGTTGTTTGGCCGTTCAAGAAGAATTTTAGAGAACTAAGCGTGAAAGCTTTTAGGGTTCTTAGGGATTTTGGTTAGATTAAGAATTGGTCAATGGCAAGTCGTGTTGACTGTGTGTAAATCTGATTAAACATATCTTGTAAGATTGTTTAAGTAATTCTTAATAAGAAAAGAAGTTCTTTTCTATATTGGCTGCATCTTCGTTTTTACAATTGGTATCAGAGCGGTCAACCGACGAGGGCTCTATACTCGCTACAGGTTGAGATCTTGAGATAATGATGCAGTCGGGTAATGAGTTGATGATGCTTCAAAGGGCTGTGATCTTGGAAGAACAAGGTTATGGGAGTTGGAAGGTACGTATGATTCAGTTGATTCGTAATCTAGGAGAAGACGCATGGACGGCTGTTGAAGAAGGTTGGGAACCTCCTTATGAAAAAACTGAAGCAGGAGTTAGGATCACCAAGCCAAAGGCACGTTGGACAATCGATGAGAAAAATCGTTCTAAGTATAATGCAAGGGCTCTTAACGCCATCTTTGGTGCTATTGATGATGATGACTTTAAGCTTGTTCAAGGTTGTGAATCAGCTAAAGAAGCTTGGGACATTCTGCAGAAGACTCATGAAGGAAACTCAAGTGTCAAAAGAACAAGATTAGACCAACTTGCATCTCAATTTGAAGTCTTAAGGATGGATCCAGAAGAGTCAATTTCACAATTTAGTGCAAAATTGAGTGCTATTGCTAATGAAGCAAAGAATCTTGGTAAGATTTATAAGAATACCAAGCTGGTTAAGAAATTAATTAGATGTCTACCTTCTAAGTATGCAGCTCATAAAGCAGTTATGAGGGTATCAGGCAACACAGACAACTTGAAGTTTGAGGATCTCATTGGTATGTTAAAATCAGAGGAGATGGAAGTTTCTGAAGAACTGAGAATTCATGATAAAGGAATTGCATTCAAGGCAGATGATAGGAGTGATCAGTTGCAAGAGATAAAAGATAACATGTCCTTGATGGCAAGAAACTTTGGAAAAGCCCTCAAACGTGTTGAAAAAGGACATGGACGAGGGTTAGCTCACTGGAATCAAAGTGCTACAGAGAGGTTTTGTTCTAGGCAAAATATATCTGAGAAAGAAAAAACTGATCGGAGAAAAGAGATTCAATGTCTTGAATGTGGTGGTTTTGGTCATTATAAACTTGAGTGTCCAATGGTTAAGCGCAAAGAGATGAAGTGCTTTGAATGTAAAGGGATTGGACATTTAAAATTTGAATGCCCAAACATGGTGAAAGGAAATAATAAGGCATATGTTAGCTTTAGTGATTCAGAATCAGAGAGTGATGGGGATGAAGAAGAAGGAGGAATGTTGAATCTTTTTGCATACAGTGCTAAAGGTGATGATATAGCTGATGAAAATTCTGATGATGATGAGGAAGAATCAATTACAAAAAAAAACTACTGTGTTTTGTATGACAATTGGGTTCAGCTGTGTAATGAAAAGCTGTTACTTATCAAGGAAAAGCTGAAACTAGAAGCCAAAGTTAACATGCTGGAAGAAAGGAAGCCTGAATTTTTGATCGGTGGTGAACTTCCTCCTACTGAAAAGGAGCTGTTTGAGAGGAAATTGAAGAACTTACAGGAGATGTATGGTTTAGAAAAAGAAAAAGCAACAAGCCTAGAAAGAGAGCTGAATGAGAATCACAAGAAGATTAGGATGTTGAATAATGGTGGCAAGAAGCTTGATGAGATACTATCTATGGGAATTGTAGGATCTCAGCATCAAGGTCTGGGTTATCACAAAAAGGAGGCTGTTGAGCTGTTGTCTCGTGATAAATCAGTAAGCTTCGTTAAGAGCAATGTAAATCATGAAGCTGGGTCAAGTATTCTGGAAAAAGTGGTTCAACAGGAAGCCCCTGTAGCACCAATCATGAACACACGACATCAACATATATCTTCTTGTGAACGAAAAGGTTGGACTAAATCCAAGCGAGGACGAAAGAGTTATGAATGCTTTCATTGTGGTAAAAGTGGTCATGTCAGATCTTTGTGTTACAAGTTTAAGAACAAGATCAAGGAGCTTTGGATGGCTAGGAAGTGCTTTATCGATCCATCTCACTTTTGCAAAGTCTGGGTTGCTAAAAAGGATCTGTACAGTAAGGTTTCTGAACATAATGAAAGACAATATAATCAAGTAATCCAGGAAACTGAGGAAATCAACCTATGTTGCAATCTCTCGAAGATAGTCACTGAAGATGATGTTGGGGTTGAATCTCAGGTTCTACAGAAGCATGTTGCAGAACCACCTGTACAAGAAAAAGTCACAACTGAATCAACTAGATCAAATAGTAATGATTGGAATGATGAATCATCAGGAGTCTTAGCTATATCTAAACAGTTGCAAGGTCATAAGAATCAGTCTGCTGCAGTTGCATTTGTTGAGCAAACCGTTCGTCATGTTCAGCTGAATTCTCAAGGAGTGCTGCAACATTGTTTTGTTTCACAGGTTGAACCTAAGAACATTATAAAAGCTCTTGAAGATTATTTTTGGTACAAGGCATGATAGGAAGCTTGTTGTGTCCCCCTGCATATATGTCTTCATCCTTGTTTTTATATGAATGTGCACTCACGCTGGGGGAGTATGATGAGATGGTGATATTGGTGATGATGGTGATGTCATAGCTGAATGTAGCTGAGGCTTATGGTTTTGAAAGATTCTAGTACTATTCACATCTGGAGCTTGAGTTGTCACATTCAGATAAAAAGGGGGAGAATGAAAGCATGAAGACGTTCTGGTGCTACAAGGCTGTGTTGTAGGACTCTGGAATATGTTTACGCGTCTTGGAGGAGTCACGGATATTGGATGACGTGGCAATACTTTTGAAGGCTTGGTAATTAGAGGACAAGATATTATCATATTGGCTAATAGATTTGGACTTATCCTTGTTTAGGAAAGTAGGTCATAGGAGAGTTCCTATATATTGTATTATTGGACAAACATGTTGTTTGGCCGTTCAAGAAGAATTTTAGAGAACTAAGCGTGAAAGCTTTTAGGGTTCTTAGGGATTTTGGTTAGATTAAGAATTGGTCAGTGGCAAGTCGTGTTGACTGTGTGTAAATCTGATTAAACATATCTTGTAAGAATCTAGAAAGAATCTAGGAGAACAAAAACCAGATGTCATAGACTCAAAAACACCAATTGATATGGTAACTTGCTGAAACATCATATAACTATAGTGCTTTCCAAATTTTTAATTGGGATTTGCTTTTTGTAGATTATAGTATTTGTCAATACAACCTTACATAGAACTGGGACATGAGAATGCATACAAAAAAAAAAGATTTTGTTTGGAACCAATGAATTGAAGAAGTGGGAATACAAGCAACGTATAAGTATTTTAACGTATATATAGTTGGACTATCCCTCTGCGTTAAATTTTCTGTTGACCGATTATAGGCGTTTTTTTAACATGGTTGTAGTGTTGTAACATAACACTAAACATATGCAGATTATGAGAAACTAATTTTTAACATATACAGTATATTTGTGGGTTGACTGACATTTAATTAAGGTGTTTTTAAAAATTTGGTTATACTCTTTGTCACTTATACACAAAATTTAATGCAGATTATGGGAGATTGAATATTTAAATTAGAGTAATTAATTATAGTTTAGTGAAATGAATTGCAGGATTATATTCAAAATTATTAAAAAAAAGAGAGTGGACACATGTCAAATATTTGGAATGCCAAATGTCACATTCTCATACAAAGTTTAGGAAAACCTTACTTTATTATATAAGATATAAGATATACATAACCTAATTGTAATTTTCACCTATAAAATTAATATACAACATGTTATACCAATAACTTCAATTTGTAAATTTGGTATATTAAGATCTCTAAACACGATCACATCAATTTGTAATACCAAATCACGGCTGAATACATGTTTTGTTGGATTTTTTTGGCTTTACCGAATGTATAATTAACGAATTTGATATTGCACCAAACCAAAATAGTAGTACCAACTACGGGTTGAAATCAGAGTATGACCTTAAGTAAATTAAATATATGATTTTATAAAATGTATAGAATTAATAAATTTTCTACTATTATTTTGTAACAAATAAATCCAAATTTACATAAATATTTCTTCATGCTGGTAACATTATTCTACAAAATATTAACGTGTATTTATGAGTCGGATAATAAAACGGGTAATGAGACGGGTAACGAGACGCTCAAAAATTAAATTAATATCCGATACTCGATCATTATTCATGGATAATATAATTATTATACCCTTCACTCGACCCTAAAGCTGCGGGTACCTTTTTTCGGGACGGATACAAACCGAAAAACGGGTCTAATACGGGTATCGGTAGTAGTTTCCAGGCCTACCTATTAGTAGTTTAATATGAATCAAAATTCACCATATAGTTCTATATTATATAACATATAAATGAATGATACAACATAAACATAATATTAACAAATAACAAAATAAAAAAAAATTTCTCGCGCTACCAGCGCGGGTTATTATTTAGTATATGTTATTTTGAGATGATATATTATGGTCAACTTAATTTAATTTGTAGTCGTCTCTGTTTTTGTAAAGAGTTTGTAGTCCTGAATATTTTGGTCTAAACCGAATCGCTCACCCCAAAGTGTCCGAGATGGCCGCAGACATGTGTTGGCATATTGAAGGAGTGATTTGTGGAGCTGACGTGTCGATGTCAGCATCATCGCACCGCTCCAACAACGTTGCGATACTAAACTAGTTAAAAGCTTCAACTTGTTATGATCCTTCTTCTTCTTCGCTCCTCGTCTAAGACAGCACCCAAAAAAAACACACTCATATTTAGGCAATATAATGAAGAAGACCATCAAGGTTAATTATTTCATCTGGCTCGTGACTTTACATGTCGTTCAAGTTTATTGGGGTTAGTTTGTAACTTAGTTCTTGATACCTTACTTACTTGCAGAACTCAACTCACAGTCCCGAGAAAATAATTGTGCATGAAGTGAAGGTAATCAAAGATTGATTTGCTAAATGAAAATATGGTGTTAGCTAGTGAAGTTCTGTTACGTAATAACTTATTGGTATAACTCTCTTCTTTTCTTTGCCCAGAAGCGAAGATCAGCTACTAAAGATCTCAAGAATGCTGTGAAACTTAAGGTACCACATCTTTTCATCATTTGTGATCTGTCTATCTATGATCTTTGACTTGATGAAAGGTTTTTTGTTTGTATATCTAGAACCAGGAAGAAGAAACACCTCATGATGATGTTGTTGTCGTTGATGTTGAAGATGATGATTGTAATCATGATCTTGTTGATGTTGATGATAATGGTGACGATGATGATGAGGAACATGAAAGATATTGTAGACGTGAGTTTGATCATGGATACCATCTAGTGAAAGGCCAAATGGGTCATAGCATGGAAGACTACATTGTAGCTGATACCAAAACCGTTAAAGGCCACAATCTTGGGTTATACGCTATATTCGATGGTCACTCAGGCCATGATGTTGCGGATTATCTGCAGAACCATCTATTTGACAACATCTTGAGTCAGGTTTTAAAAACAAAAACTCACTCATCCCTTACTCAAGTATTTCTCCTTAGAATTTAAAGACTCTGTTGATGTTGTTTCTTGAAGCCGGATTTTTGGAGAAACCCTAAGAAGGCAATCAAGAGAGCATATAAGTCTACGGACGACTACATTCTCCATAACGTGGTAGGTCCACGAGGTGGCTCCACAGCTGTGACGGCTATAGTGATTGATGGGAAGAGAATTGTGGTTGCAAACGTTGGAGATTCAAGAGCAATTTTGTGTCGTGAAAGTGATGTAGTCAAGCAAGTTACGGTTGATCACGAACCTGAGAAGGAGAGAGACATTGTCGAGAGCAGAGGCGGCTTCGTCTACCAAGAACCAGGTCCCTTCTTTTCTTTTTGTATCTTTAATTGAAACGAAAAGAAAAAACAATGATTAGGGGTAATGACGAATCACCTATGTTCCTTATAATGTTTAGGTAATGTTCCGAGAGTGGATGGACAACTAGCAATGACTCGTGCGTTTGGAGACGGAAGGCTTAAAGAGCATATAAGTGTGACACCGAATGTAGAGATTGTCGAGATACACGATGACACCAAGTTCTTGATCTTGGCTAGCGATGGACTTTGGAAGGTTCCTGTGTATATTAGTCTCGTAAGACTTAGACATTGTGTATTGATTCTGACACAACTATTGGACTAAATCTTGGTCGGTTTTCTTAATCAGGTGATGTCGAATGAAGAGGTTTGGGATCAAATCAAAAAGGAAGGGAATGCAGAGGAAGCTGCGAGAACACTAACTGATAAAGCCTTGGCTAGAGGAAGTAAAGATGATACCTCTTGTGTAGTTGTCTCTTTCCTTCAGTCCATCGATTAGATAATTTAGGTCTCTTATCTTTCTTTAAGTGAATCACAGTTTTTGAAGGAAAAATAAAACATTGTTTCATACAATAATAAGTTCCAAGCCGAATCTCTTTTACATACTTGCTGCAAAATTGCGTTTATTAAAAAATCACAAGGATTCAGGACTAGTGGAGGGTCTGATTCTGGAAGGCATTCTTAAAAGCCTGTCTCTTTCCATCATTTGGTTCTTGAAAGAGTGCTTAGGGGTTATGGACATCTTGTTCATGGCATAATCTACATCCTCCTCGCCTTCTTCACTGTCCTCATCTCCATTCACGATTACCTCAGCATCAAAATCATCTTCTTCATCTTCATCGTAGGGCGCTCTCACCATTGACCAGTAGATGAAATTCGGGGAGATAAAGCTAAACAGACTCAAGGTCAAGAACATTAGCCTTCATTTAAGATTTTCTTGCAAAAGAGTATCAGTGCAATGGTTTTCAGATAGTGGATGAACCTGTTTGAGGATTTGAGCAAGCAAGGATCAAACGGGAAGAATGTATTAAGCTTATCACACCCGCCAATAGCACCGGAAAGCTCAGGCTCAAGTATGTTATTGAAAATGAAGGAATCAGACACGATGAACAGACCATCTGCTTTAGCTTGTCTGAGGAACTCCGCAACTACTGATGGAATGCATACCTAGTTCAAAAGCAAATTCGCTTATCATGCATTTAATACGTTGGATCACTTCCAAATAACAGCTGAGCATATATGACGAAAAGATAACTCACACTTAATGGGTCTAGTTTGTGCGTTAAAATTGACTCCAATGGTGTAAGCTCGGACCGTAAGCGAGGAACATCCAGGATAGACCTCATCCGGAAGCAGAGCACATACATGATTGCCTGTGGTCACAGAACAGATTCAAATGACGGTTTCAGCAACTGTAACCACATTTTGAAGACTCTTTGAAACTTGAAACTTTAAAGGACAGATCACAAAATATATTTTCCAGTATGAAAAAGCAACGGGATGATTGTAGAATTTTGTGACAGGAGGAGCTTGGGCTTGTAAGCTATATATACCTGGCATCCAGAGAAGAAAATCAGATGTGCTTCAGGCCTAATATCACCATTGCAAGTTCTGCAGTAACCCACACACTCATCCATCAACCTACAATTTTTTAGACACAAACAAAATCAATGTTAGAAGTTACAACAAACTGAAGCTTCAATAAGATCAAATGATTATGTTTAAGGTAACATGTTGTAGAAATCCCTTCCACCTTTTCAACATGCTAGCCACAAAGGAAATAGGCAAAAACTTTCCGCGAGCCAAGAAGCTAGCAAGATAAGCCACCGCACTCCTTCTGTTGATGGGGAGAAACAAAAGCACAACCAAATTGTGATTAGAATAATAAAAAAGCATGTCATGCAGCGAATAAGAAAATTTCGATTATGAAAGAGGACGGGGAACTTGCCTGGTAGCTGGAGACTTGCGGCTGGAGAGAAAAATGTCCATCAACTTACTTGCAAATTTCACACCACAAGTTTCAGGATCGAGTGAGCAGGCATAGAACATCAGAAACTGCAGATTATATCGAACGTGAGTCTAAAATGAGACATCTCAAGTCGACCTTGCTAGATTCTGGAAGAATGATGTTCAGAATTATACAAAAGATGCTAATAATGTGGCTTACCTGGGAGAATTTTGATTTGTGTGTTTCCAGAATGAAGTTCTCAAATGACTGAAAGAGGATTTCAAACACCTAAGCCAAAATCATTATTAAAAAAATCAGAACCGCCAAGAAGATTTTGTGAGTCCATTTAGGAAAGTATATATATTTCAATGAGGTCCCATTTGGTGCCATACCTCATCCAACCGACCATCATTTTGACAGGATTCAAGATGCTCAAAAGCTATGACCATCAATTTGTCCAACAACTCGGAGACGACAATACTTCCACCTGATATATCCTGACTTAGAGGTCCTACTGGAAGCTGCAATATATAATCAAATCCAAACTCTCGTAAAACAGCAAAACGAATGTTCCTACTAACTTGTTCTCTAGCAATTTTTAATCATACCAAAAGAAAACATAAATAATTAAAACAAATATTAAGCTACCTCGTCTCCTTCATCGATGGTGCCTTCATCTTCAAGTTCCATATCGAACATGCCTCTACTAGAGTCATCTTGTGGAATATCATCCCATCCAATCTCTACCTACAGGGATATACCAGCATATCATTCAGTCACCAATACTTACTGACCTCAATTGTTTATTCATAATAATCTGTCTACTTACATCCAAATCTCGCAGTCTCTCCATCACCACATTAAGAATCATGCTGCCACCAACTCGCCCAATTGAGCTATTCTCCAACTTTAATAAGTTCTCCACATATATCACCATCAACTGCAAGACGGGAAAAAAATATCTTCTTCTTATGAGTTTATCGCCAGTATGAGCTTTTGCGACTGCATTGTCTAAAATTTGCCAAAAAGAAAGACTCACAAGGTCCTTCCTGTGTATTTTGGGCATGTTCTGGGAGAGCATTGGCACTAATCTTGAGGGAGTAAGAGGAACCAAAATAGATATTTTCAGAAGTGCTGCATGCACCCGAGAAAAAACTTCTATCTTCTTGTTTAGTATACGTGGGTTCGAAAGATTTTTTATTACCCAAGGAGGTGGAAGAAAATTCTTTATGAGCATATTCAAACAAGAGTCCAAATACTTTCCGCTAGTAACAGCCTGTGATTGCAAAACATAAATTGTCCACCTACTCATCTAGATTAATAACAAAAGGCGTAAGGGTAAGTGTTGAGTTTCTGTACCAGTGATATGACTAGGTTCACCAATGCATCCATGACATTAGGGTTGTGGTCCCACAGTTTCATTCCAAAAAGCTAGACATGACAATTGGGATGAAATCCAGGGTAAGAGGTGGAAGGATCCATCTTAAACCAGTTAAAAATGAAAGCAACTGTTAGCTCGAAAAGAAACTTACCGCAGAAAGAAGCTTATAATGGTGGGCGATATCTATGCAAGACACAGAGCATGAAAGAGCCTTCAAGACTGTCTGCAAGTTGTATTGAAAAATGAAAACACTTCAGCAAACAGAAGAAAAAAAAAGAGAAAACTGATTGCCATACAAAGAATAGAACACACCTCAAGCTGCGCCACTGCATCAAAATCAGCACGAAAGTCTTTCACGTCCCTGCTCATAACTTCAACAATCTCATTGTAAAGGTCTGAGTCACCCTAGCATTATCAAGAGACATAACACATATAACATCAACATATAAATATACGCAAAACACATAAGCAGAAGGAAAGAAGCAAGACTTAGTACAAGACTCACAGTTTGGACAGAGGTAAGGGCCTTTCTCAAGGTCTGCACCAAATTCATGTCAGATAAATCAACGTTATCCACAAGGTCCGATGTATATAGGCTCGACGAATCATTTAGAACCTCCACTGCCCCCATCCTCTTCCGAACTTTGTTGTAAACTGGTGCTGCTGCTGCTACTTCAACTTGGCCAAAGTACGGAACTTTCCTGATGAAAAAGATAAGTAAATTCATAAATCTCCAAACTTATAACTTACAAACAAGGTAACCATAAACACTCAATTAAGCTTACTAGAAACAAAATCAGTTAAAAGTCTAATTCGAATTTCAAAATTCTATGAACCAGCGGTGAGAATAGGGAAAGGGAGAGCTACAACAATCGATATAACCAAAACAACACTACACAAACGTTTCAACCCCCTAAAAATACACAAAATGTAACGGTGAGAGAACTAACAAAAGATGAGTAATTGAATTAGCTTATGCTGTTCACCTACCTACCTCCGTCGGCTCCGGCTTCTCTCCGCGAAACCTTTTATAAGTCTCCGGAGATTTTATTTTTTCTCTTTCTTGAAGAGAGAAAGAAGCAGACTCTGATGAAAGACGGCGAGAATCGAAAAATAAAGGGAGACGTTAGGGTTCTCTCTCTCGCACCTTTTTTTCTTTTTCTTTTCTCTATTTCTTTTTAATCCGACGGACCTGCTCTCTCTATTTTAATTATCCTACTTTATTGTTTTTATTTTATTTTTCTTCATAGCCATTTTTATTAGTATTTAATTGTTAAAATTTATGAAATTACACCAAATTAGGTTTGTGTCGTGACAAAATAAATCACACGTAGACATCGTTAAATAATTAAATTGAAATGTGACCTCAAACCAAACCAGATATATATTATAAACCGAAACGAGAAAAGATTAGGAGTTTAGGACCAAACCAGCAAATACCTCATCTTCTGTTTACACACACACACTCTTACAAATTAGTTATCCATTACAATTTACACCCAAAACAATACCGTAATAACAAGAGACAAAAGAACAATCAAAGCCAGCGAATACGAAAAAAGAGAAAACAAATCTCAAGCATCGAGCTCAGCATCTTCATCCTCTTCTTCATACTCCTCCTCATCGGCAGTAGCATCTTGGTATTGCTGGTACTCAGCCACGAGGTCGTTCATGTTGCTCTCTGCTTCAGTAAACTCCATCTCGTCCATTCCTTCTCCTGTGTACCAATGCAAGAAAGCTTTTCTCCTGAACATCGCTGTGAACTGCTCGCTCACCCGTCTAAACATCTCTTGAATCGAAGTCGAGTTACCGACAAAAGTCGATGCCATTGAGAGACCCTTTGGTGGAATGTCACAGACGCTAGACTTAACGTTGTTTGGGATCCATTCAACAAAGTATGATGAGTTTTTGTTCTGGACGTTGATCATCTGTTCGTCTACTTCTTTAGTGCTCATTTTGCCGCGGAACATTGCTGATGCTGTTAAGTAACGTCCGTGTCTTGGGTCAGCAGCACACATCATGTTCTTGGCATCCCACATTTGTTGGGTCAGTTCGGGCACTGATAAGGAACGGTACTGCTGCGAGCCACGGGATGTGAGAGGAGCGAAACCGACCATGAAGAAATGGAGACGCGGGAACGGGATTAGGTTGACTGCGAGCTTGCGGAGGTCGGAGTTAAGCTGACCAGGGAAACGAAGACAGCATGTTACACCGCTCATCGTGGCAGAGATCAGGTGGTTTAGATCTCCAACTGCAAATGACCAAAGCATAAACAAGTTCCTTGTTATACATGTCAGAAAAACTTCGTGGTCTCAAAATTAAAACATATGCCTATTAAATCTACGGTTTCAAAACCTAGTCCAGATCAGCAATCTCATAACCAATCTTGAAAAGAGTCAACATTAAACAATATACTTCTAAACGCAACTAGATGGAAGAGTCAAAAAAAAACCGGAGAAACATCTCTTCTAAGGTTGTTTGTTAGTGACTTAGTGATAACATAGAAGACTCCTAATAACGTACCAGAGACAAAGACAGCAGACCAACGCAACTACTACCACTAGCAAATTGTTTATCAAGCTGAGGTAAATCTAAAGTTAGATTACTTTAATAATACATCATTTTCGAGTTATCACTTCTAACTCTAATTCTGTTTTGAGATTTTCCTACGGTTTCAAAACCTTGTCCAGATACACCATACTTCTAAAACGCAACTAGATGAAAGAGTAAACAAAAAAAAAAAAAACACAACTTACAAGTTGGAGTGGCTAGCTTGAGGGTACGGAAGCAGATATCATAGAGAGCTTCATTGTCCAAAACCATACATTCGTCAGCGTTCTCAACAAGCTGATGCACAGAGAGAGTAGCATTATATGGCTCCACAACAGTGTCAGAGACTTTAGGAGATGGGAAAACTGAAAAGGTCATCATCATACGATCTGGATACTCTTCCCTAATCTTGGAAATGAGAAGTGTTCCCATTCCAGAGCCAGTTCCTCCCCCCAACGAGTGACAAACTTGAAACCCTATTCAACAACACCCATCTTCAAAATCATTGGAACTAACACACAACGATGTTAATGGAAGATACAATTTAGTATCCCAATTGATAAATACCTAATCATCTAAATTCCCACAGAACCATAAATCAAAAGATCTCTATGTGATGAGTGAGAGAGCCTAACCTTGTAAACAGTCGCAATTCTCAGCTTCTTTTCTAACAACATCGAGAACAGAATCAATCAATTCAGCTCCCTCAGTGTAATGACCTTTAGCCCAGTTATTACCGGCGCCGGATTGGCCGAAGACGAAGTTATCTGGTCGGAAAATCTGACCGAAAGGACCAGATCTGATGGAATCCATAGTTCCAGGCTCAAGATCCATCAAAACGGCGCGTGGAACGTACCTTCCCCCGCTTGCTTCGTTGTAATAGACATTGATACGCTCAAGCTGGAGATCGGCGTCGCCGTCGTATTTCCCCGTTGGATCAATGCCGTGCTCGTTGCAGATCACTTCCCAGAACTTGGCTCCGATTTGGTTTCCGCATTGTCCACCTTGGATATGAAGGATTTCTCTCATTTTTTTTTCTCCCGGGAAAATTTTCAAAAAAAAAATTATTGAAAAAACTGAAGAGTTTTTGGAAGAGAGGAAACGAGAGAAACCTTCTCCTACGCTTTGTTTTCTCGAAGGCGATAAAAAAAAGTTTGAAGGGTACCGATTAAAATGCGGATGATGGCTAAATATATAGGAAGGGAAAATAAAAAGCCAAGGGATATTTTTGGAAAGATAATAAAATTGTTTTTTTTTTTTGGTTTGGTCTGTCTTGGAATGAGCTGTAACATGTGACTGATCTGTAGAAAAGGATAGGGGATAGATTGATTACAAATTAATATATTGTTATTATATAAAATGAGTTGTTGTGATCTTGTCACAGCTACTTGAAACTACAACTAACTTATCTTAATTATTAGGTTGTTTTCTTAATTATTAGAGTATTAACTATTATTATAACCAATTGTAGTTGTTTTTGTAGTTGAGATGGTTATAATTTGTTGGTGTGGTGGTTTTTTGCTGCCCTATACTTGTTCCAAGGCTGAAATTTTTCTATACATGCCGATAGAAACAGTTTTTCAAAAATTAATAAGCATATGCCATATTCTCCAATAGCGTATCCCACGATGAAAGATGTTTGCGGATGAGTGATCCAACAAATACGTCCACCTAAAAATCCGACCAAACCAAAACATTAGGATTAGTAGGTGTTCAGTCCGTTGATTAGGATTTGACATATACATCTAATCTAAGTAACATATTACAACGTATATCATATTTTTCGAACAAACACTTTTTCAGATATATTTTTCCTTTTTAATTTATTAATTGATAATCATCTAATTAGTCATGTTGTCATAGCTCTACCTTTGAACATCAGACTTGATCAGAAGACATTACATATTCACATTGCTGTTTCAATTCTTCGTTCAAATATTTTACGTACCAGCTAATGGTCATCTTTTTTTCAAAACAAGATATATCAAATGAGAATAGTAAAGCCATTAAACAATGAAAGAATTTTGTTTATAGATATTTTCTCGGTTGTATTTGGTAAATATTGGATATTAAGCAATAGAGAAATAAAATAATTATAATCAAAGACTTAGATGGATGATAGTGAGGCCAACTTAAGTTGTTGTCTTGACGATGACAACATATAATATATTGGTGCTTTGGTAGCGAATGATTCAACGTCAATATGATCATCATTAACATTAAGAGTCAACATCAGAATCCTAAAAGCATAATGACTAAATATATATATTGTACTCAATTTTTAAAAATCGAAAGTATGATTATTATCTAACGGCTAATCTCGAATTTAATAACTAATACAGCATGTAATCTTCCTCGGCTCCTCGCAATATATGAGTGTAATTTCCTATCTTTTTATATAAGTGAAGTTGCATTTGAATTTGTTTTTTTTTTTTTTTTTTAAAGAATCAAAACTGTTATGCTCTCATAATTCAATCATAACGTTTCTCATGGGTCTATGGAAAAGGAAAATGATGACTATTTTAGTCAACAAAATGTTTTGACATTTGTTGTTCGCTTCATGTCTAGAACTAGAATATTAAATAAGTTTTGCTAACTAAATAATCACGTATGACTAAAATTCCTAATTTTTTATACTTATAAGTGAATTGTAAATTTGAGACTAAACTTTTTTAAAAAGTCAAAACAGTAGTGTTAAATGTAGCAACGTGCAAAATATTGGGGGGAGGGATCCTAAATAAAGAGCGTGACAAAGTGACAACACGAGCGTATAGCAAAGCCACAGCTAAGGTAATGAATGACTAGAGCCAAAAGAGCAAACAACCTGTCACAGCCGTTGTTTTGGTTTTCTTTATTTTCTTTCGATTTTTGAATATTGACTGGACGATTCGTTGGCCTTCCGAGATCTAAGGTCTTCTCTCAAAATCAACGGTCCAGATTCGGTCTACTTCCCTAGAAGATATATACACACCGACGTTGCCTCTCTCTATCAAATACACACATCCCAACGCCAAAACCTCAAAGGGGCGAATCGACAAAAAAAAAAAAATCTCGGCGATTCTCTTCGTCTTCCGACTCCTCTCGTTTTCGTCGTTAGAGTCGCTGAGATCCTGCACTTGTCGTTCAGGTTCGTTTCTATTCCTCTCTTTGGTTTTGAATCCGTTTTTTGTTTTTTTCATCCTCAGATTTAAATTTTGCTGGAACATTGAGATTTTCAATGGGATTGATTTGGTGTTGTTAGTGTTTAGATCGGAGTTATTTGGTGTTGATTCTAGAACAACATATCATTAATTCTCTCAAAGTTGATTACGCATTGTTGTTCAAATCATGTGAAAACGTAAGCCTCATTGTTTCTCTATGCAAGATTAGCGAAATGGTTCAATTTCAATATTAAGAACTTCGATTTATATAGGACTCTTTTAGGTTCTGTGTGTCAACTTAACTAGGAACCGTTTGTTTTGTTTCCTTGATGGTGATTTTGAGTTTTCTGGATAGTTACTTGTGTATATATATATTTGTGATGTTTATGTGTGTTTTGGTGGTGGTGGTGGGTCCTTAGGAGGAGATTTGAGTGAGAAGCACATGATTAATTTTTTTTTGTCTTTTAATCTAATTGATACTTGCTTTTATGCCAGTTGAGATTAATATACTGACTAACATACTTGGATAAGCCAATTTGGGTATAAATTATATAAGAACAATAAAGTTAACTATCTTCTCAAACAATAGAATAGACCCCTGTCGTTTTCTTAGCCATTTTTAAGAAGTGATGCTTAAGAGTTAAGATTCAGGCCTCTAATCTGGCTATATGAAAAAAATAACTCCCATATTGAAAGAGAATCTGTACGTTTTATATATTTGACCTGTTGAAAATGACATCAGATGTTTCATTATAGTTTCTGTTCGAAACAGTTATAGTTGCAGCATATTTGATCATCTTTGTTCTCTTATTTTTTTCAGATCAGTAAAAAGTCTGCCAAAATGGTTGCTCAGGGATTCACTGTGGATCTTACGAAGCCCCTTGTATTTCAGGTAAATTTATTGTTTCAAGAGGTTTGAAATAGTTTATGTCATCATTGCCTTGAGACCATAATCGCCCAAGTTGGTCTTCGTTTCTTTCTTAGAGCTAATTAGAAGTAAAGTTACCTTTTCAACCCCTTTTGCCATTGCTTTGGATGTTTTTACAGGTTGGTCATCTTGGAGAAGATTATGAGGAATGGGTTCATCAACCTATCGCGACCAAGGAAGGCCCTCGGTTTTTTGAGAGTGACTTTTGGGAGGTATATCACTTTCATTTAATTCTCATTCTCAACTTTACATATAAACTTTTCAATAACAGGCAAATAATGTCGATAAGCCTCTAATCTCCATTCTCTGACATATTTTGCAATGGAACAGTTCTTGACCCTTACAGTTTGGTGGGCGGTTCCTGTCATTTGGTTGCCAGTTGTAGTCTGGTGCATCTCAAAGTCAGTGAGCATGGGCTGTTCACTTCCAGAAATCGTCCCAGTTGTTGCCATGGGAATATTTATTTGGACGTTTATAGAATACTTTCTTCACCGCTTCGTTTTCCACATCAAAACGAAGAGTTACTGGTTCGTCACTCTCTCTCTCTGTCCTCTCTGTTACATTTCACATACATAGTAGGAGGAATACTCCCTATGTATCCTCTTCAAACAGACAAACTCCTCGAAACTTGACTTTGTCAGATGCTAACTAATGATTTTGTGGAACCATTCCAGGGGAAACACGCTACACTATCTTATTCATGGATGCCATCACAAGCACCCAATGGACCACCTTCGACTTGTATTTCCTCCTACTGCAACAGCGATTTTATGCTTTCCGGTAATTATCTACACTAACCCAGCGTTCTACCTGTTTTCACTGCCAGACCTTAAACCATATTGTTTTCTTTTGTCCTAGTTCTGGAACATCGCAAAGGCTATCTCAACTACTTCAACCGCACCTGCATTGTTTGGTGGAGGTATGCTTGGGTACGTGATGTATGATGTCACTCATTATTACCTTCACCATGCCCAACCAACTAGACCAGTGACCAAAAATCTCAAGGTAAAAACAATGCCAAGTTTTTCTTAAACCCGGGGCTTTCTTTTCTTTTCTCTTGGTGTGATTGCAGAAGAGAGCTGTACAGTTAAAATCCTTTGACTTAATATTGGTTATGTTCTTTTGTAATGATTGTGCAGAAGTACCACTTGAATCATCACTTCAGGATTCAGGACAAAGGATTTGGTATAACTTCGTCGTTATGGGACATAGTGTTTGGGACAGTACCCACAACAAAAGCCCCCAAGAAACAGCAATAGTACTTACTAAAAAGCAAAACGAAAAAGGATATTTTCACAATACATTTTGATGTTAAAATTTATTTTAATCATCCTTAATGAGTTTTGAGATGCTTATCTGAGGTTTCATTTGGGTCACACTGTCTTTGTAAATTAATGTTTCACATCCTAATATAATAATTTTGTTGTGTTACTCAACGAAAGCAATCAAACCTATCTACTAGCGTATCTGCATTTGGCCAGTAAAGAAATAGCGCAAAAGTTGAACATGTAGTCTTGTAGTACCCAGTTCTTATCGCATGTGAAAATTCACCATGATCTATTGGGTACTGTTTAAGTCCAAAAAGACAATTTTATATTCCCTTTTGCAATTAGTATATTCGGAATTTAAAAGAACCAAATACATATATGGAGAGGTGAATAACTAAAAAATCAATAGAAAGAAAAAAGCATATATTGCCATATTGGGCTGGGCCTGTTTACACGAAATAAAACCGACCCTCCCTCACCGACCCGCCCGGGAGATCCAGTTTCTCGCGGTCTCATCTGACTCCTCGCTTCCTTCGTCTCCTCGAACTCTCCACTGTTCCTTCCTCTCTTCTCTTGCTCACTGAAAATTAGGGTTTAGGGTTTTTGATTTTCGTTGTCTATTAGGATCTTCTCCCACACCCCTCCTCCGTTTAATTTTCATATGGCGTTGAATTTTCCATGTATGTGAGATTTTGATCTTCGGAGGAGTTCTTCCGGCTATGGCGGCGGCTAATGCTCCACCTGAACTGGCTTCAGGAAACCCTTGCTGCCTCGCGGTATGTATTTTCTATACAGTATTCGATTTCATAACGATTTATGGTGTATTGTACTTTCTTTCTTATAAGAATCTCCTCTTTTTCTTTTGGACTTTGTATCTCTTAGTGGCAAGGGAAGTACATGGGAATGAGGAAGAGGCGGGATGCTTTTAAAGAAGCGGTTACTCTTCTCCAGAAGGCCATAGCAGATGCTAATGCTGAGAAATCTAATCTCGAGAAAAGTATGTGTTTTATAGTTTCTTCTTGTTGAAATTATCTGTTGGTAGCAATTTAGATGCCTTAAATCTACTAGTAATATGCTTTAAAACTGGGCTGGAAACATGTTGTTGTTACTATAGTTCCCAATCTTCTTGTGATTTTTTTAAACTGATCACTGCTTTTTTTGCTATCTGAATACTACAGAACTTGGGGAGATGGTGGCTGACAGAGACACTAAGGAGAATGGTTCAACGGTAAAAGCATCCCTGGAGAAAGAAATTTCTGGTTTGAAGTCTGAGATATTGTCTTTGCAACAAAAACTGGAGCAGAACCTTAAAGAGACAAAGCTTCTTCATCATCAAGCTTCCAGTCGAGAAAAGGAGATCAATGAATTGAAGGAACTCCTTAAGAAAGAAACATTAAGGGCAGATAATTCTGAAGAAGAGCGGGAACACGCTTTTAAGGAATTGAACAAGGCAAAGGCTCTGATAGTTAAAGATGAGGAGACCAAGCCACATGTTCCTGAAGTAAAAAAAGAAATTAGTCTGGTTAAAAATCTTCTTGCAAGCGAGAGGCAGAAGACAGAGTCAGAGAGGAAGAAAGCAGAATCAGAGAAAAAGAAAGCTGATCAGTATCTTTCCGAGTTGGAGATGTTAAGAACTACAGCTCATAAGACTAGTTCTGATTTACTTACTTTGACCTCCAACCTGGAGACTGTAAAAAAGCAACTTGAGTTTGAAAAACAAAAGGCTCTGAAAGAGAAAAAACGTGCAGATATGGAGAGTGCGAAAGCTAGGGAACAGATGAAGCTTGCAGAAGGGTTGTCTAAAAAATTTGAAACTGTTAGAGCAAGAAATGAAGAGCTCAAGAAAGAAATGGAATCGCAAAGCGCTAGTAGCAAAGTAAAGTTTGCTGAAAACTCGGTAAAACTGGAAGAGACGATAAGGCTCCTTGAGATGAATAAGAAATCAGCCTTGGACTGGAAATCTCGTGCTGATGATCTGACCCAGCAGTTACAAGAAACACGATTAGTGACTGAAGGTTTGAAGAAACAAGTGCAGGAGCTTTCACATTCCCAGGAATCCATCAAGACTCGCCCTATTTCCCCTCAGAAAGTCAGAGATCTGGAAAAGGCTAAACGTAAGCTTTTGAAGAAACAGCTGAAGTTTGAGAGAAATTGTGCAAAACACTCCAATAAAGTGGCTGAATTTGAAAAATTTCAAAGGGAATATCAGGCCAAAGAGATAGGTCTGTTAAAACTGGAGTTTGGTAGTTTTGAAAATCGCATGAACCTACTGGATGAGTATTTTTCAACAGACGTTGGGGGTACAGCTGGCCTTAAAAAGGTTTGTTTCTGCCATTAATTTCTTATGACATATTTCTTCTCATTCTAATTTGAAAATTGGTTTGATGACCGTAGATATGTTTTGAAATTTGATACTTTCTTTGTTACCCCTTTTCAAACGTTTTGCATGATGGATCTTTGTTGTTGACATGGTGGATAAAATGTAATCACTTTTTTTTTTTTCTTCAATCTTCCTGAGAGAATATCCTAGGCTTACATGCGTGGCTCTAATATTCCAATTTAGCTGAAACAGTCAATTGAAGTTATCTGAGCATGAACACTTGTCTGTACTCTCTTGGAGTTCTTGTGTTTATTGTAATTAGCGACATTGAATCTGACTGTCTGACTGTAGAAGGTGAGAACATTTTATCTGTTTTAAACTTTGTAACAGTGGCCTAGATTTCAACAGGGATTATTTAGAACATTATATCAATCTAACACTTTACTGTATCATTTTAATTCCTTATTAGTCTTCTTATGTTTATCTTATTGCTATGCAGACTTCAGGAAGCAGGAAACTGGTGAAGCTACAATCACAGATGAACTGTAATGGTGAAAAGCATTGTGATGGAAGACGCAATTTGGTAGCCAGCTCTGGTTCTCTGGAGCAGGCTCGCAAGTTTTCTCCTCACTTAATTGCTAAATCTGGACGAGGCGTGAGTGAGTCTGTCTCAGGTACTACTTCTCAATTAGAGTCTCCTACTGGAGGCTCTAGAAAATTACAGAGTTCTGGAGTAATTTCCAGCGCAACATCTTTTTCTGATGGGCAGTTACTGGCCTCACAGGGAAAAGAGCAGTTCTCTCTTACAACTTCAGCAGAAATAGCAAAAGATAAACCGAATGTCCAACCAACAAAATCAAGTATGTTCCAGAAAATCTCCGATACCGCTAAAAATGTAAATCTCTGTTTGGTGGCTGAAAAATATCGTCAAAGATGTCGGACAGATAGTGATGAGCTAGTTGATGAGAACTCCCGAAAAAGAAAAAGATTGTTAGAGGCAGTTGTGTCTCGTAAGCATCTGTCATCTGATGATAAAAAGAAAAATTTGCAGATTGGAGAGAAGATGGGCACAGTGCAGTCTATGGTTGCTGGAACTGGGTATAGGCCTTTAGGAAAAGAAGGAACCTTGGTCCCTGAAAGGCAAGGTGGCTCCTCCGCAGATGGCATTACAGTTTCCAAGAAAAGAAGGGTTTCTGCTAAGAAGAAGACTAATTCTTTTGAGTTTAACCAGTCAGGCAAGACTCGAGGTAATATTGCTGGAAAAACTATGTGCCTCTCTACTGCTAAAGGACATGACGCGACAACATTATTTCCGGAGGACGTTGCTGCTACAGATTATATGAAGTTGCTAGAGTTGGATAACTTGGAAGAAGAGAGTTATTACCAGATGGCCAGAGAATCGCTTCTGTCTCCTGATCTTCCTCAGGTAGATTTTTTGGGTGAGGAGACCGTGAATGAGGACAAAAATCCTGCTAGGGCTCTTGACTTGGCTGCCAGTAATAACATGGGTTTACGTGAGACCATAATTTCTAGTGAAACTCCCAGTCTCAACACACCAAATGATTTAGTGACAGTCACAATGCCACCCATGTTGGCAACTTTGCATGGTCATATTCTTCAACACTTTGTTGTGTTTTCAAATATTGAAGACCGGAACAGTGTCATCAAAATATTCCGTGCTGCCAACAATTGTGTTCACCAATGCCCAGAAGTTACTACAACACAGTGGGCAGTGCCAGCAATTCTATCCTCTTTGAAAATGGAAGAAAACCTTTCGGCCCAGTAAGTTTTCTGCTCTCTGATGCATTTTCAAGGCATAATGGTTATATAATTTGTTTTCCAACTTCATCAGTAAACTAGTGTCAGTGGCTAATTTATGCTTCTTCTTTTTCAATTTTCAGGGAAAGGGTCTGTGTGTTCCTCTCCTTGCTGCTCCATAACTTCTCTGTGATTTCCTCAATGAAAATGGGGAACACTTTGAATGTTGATTCTTTCTCCTGCATGGATTCTTTTTCAAAACATATATATGGTGGTATGGCCCAAAATCATTTCCCTTTTTAATTCATCTCAAAACTATATATTTTAATCTTCTTTTGATTTTATGTTTTGATTTATTGAACTTGGATTTTTCTTGTGTAGTTATGGCTGATATTGAAGCTGGAATTATGCTGTCTGAAATATCGGAAGAACTCCTTGCTCTCCTTCAGGACTTCCTTTCCGAGCAGAGGGTACTATCTTCTGTTAAATCATCAGAAACATCTGATTCTAATCTAAGCATTCCTGTCACCTTCAATGGAGAAAATATAGCTCTCGTCAGCAAAAACGCTCCAAATGATCATTTGATGGCTGGAAGTACTGTTTTGGCGGCAGTATGTACTGCACTGGATCGTACTGGATATATCTGTGAAGCTTCCTTTGAAATCTTGCACAAGCACAGTCATGAGAACTCCTCAGTGCTACTGACCATTCTTCACGTTTTTGCTTACATTGCTGGAGATAAAATGGTGTCCTCTACTGAGCATGACCTATCAATTGAAGTGTTGAAATCCATTGTCATGTTTCTAGAAAACAGACAGTTTAGTACTGTGGATGCAAATGCTAAGTTGCACTCCGGCAAGAACAAGTGTCCATTCTCAGACAGGTCTTCCTCGTTGGAGGCTATAGCATATAAGCTCATGGAAATTCTTCAGGAGTTTACGCAGTCTAATACTTTGCATCAAAGCTTGACCGAATTTAGCCCGGCACACAAAGACTTCCAGTGCGTATTGAACAGGGATCAAAGTATTAATCTCTGTGACATTCTGTCATTGGTGGAGCTTATTGCTTGTTACACGGTACGTAATTAATTTTTTTTTGAAAGCATTTCCAACCTTGATGCATTGTTTTTCTAATTTCTAGTCTACTGAACCAATTTGATCTGATATTTCAATGCAGGCATGGGATTGGACTAGGGCGAACATTGTTGCTCCACTGCTTAAGATGCTTGGAATGCAATTACCAATGAACCTCTCTGTTGCAATCGTCTCTCTTCTCGGGCAACTTAGCAGGTAATATTTTGAGTTTGTCTCTTTATACAGAAGGACCAATATAATGTGATAATATCTAAGATCTCGTCTCTTGTTTTATATTTTCCAGTATTGGAGTGGATGCTGGTGGCTATGAAAATGAAGGAATCTCAAACTTGAGAGTGAAACTGTCAGCATTTTTACAGTGTGAGACGACACTAAAGGCCGGTTTTGCAGTCCAGATAGCAACTGTGAGCTCCCTCCTGAAGACAATTCAGCTGGATTTGCCAACAGCCTTTCAAGGCAAAACCACCGTCCTTCCGGGTTCCCACGACCAAAGCTTATCTGGTTCTGTCAATCTGGTTACCAATTGGATCTCTTTGTTGAGCGACGAACAACGAGGTTTTGCATCCGAGTTTTTACAAAACCTCTGTTGATAGACGATTCCTCAGTTCAAAAAGTCATCAAAAGCAGTAAAATTTTGGATATGTCTTTTACTGTTTGTTTGATTCTTCATTGACTGATTCCCTTTGTTCTAGGATGCAGATATGAATGAAGAAAATTGTATTGCGTTGCCAATTTTCTTTTCTGTACAGTTGGGACGTTGTACTTCTGGTGACACTCGTACAAACCACTAAATGTAGTACTATAATTCAGAATAGGAAAAATATAATTTATCTTTTCAACAAAACGAACCCACAAGTAAAGATTGTTTTATGCCTAAACATAATACAAAGTATAGAGCGTTTCCTATGACAAAACCCAGATCCATATGATTTCTATATTTTAACTGATGTTCTTTATTTAAATTTAAAACCCATTGACTAAAAACAACAACGAAGTCCAATATACATCAACCAATCTTTGTTGGAACACTCTGTTCATGCCTGAAGAAATTATCAGGATCAAACTCACCCTTGATCTTCACCAACCTCTCAAAGTTCCCTTTGTAATACTTAGCCCCCCACTCTCTGACATCACTCCCTTCCTTATTAGTCCCCAAATCAAGATCCCTGTAATTCACATACGCCTGTCTCGGGTCCTTCGACACATACTGCTCCATGTAATCATACATTTCCCTAATCCACTTCATATGCTTGGCCTCACTCGCTTCCCCATCTTGCCAAGTGCTTAGCCACTGAATCTTGAACAAGGTCCCTTCCCTGTGAGGGAAAGGTGTCTCTGACTCGGAGATCCTCGACATCATTCCTCCGTAAGGGTTCCATATCGTCAAAGGCGAGTCCTCTGCTAAAAACCTCTTCCATAATCCTTCTAAGCCTTCTACTG
Organism: Camelina sativa; assembly: GCF_030686135.1. Lineage (NCBI taxonomy): Eukaryota > Viridiplantae > Streptophyta > Magnoliopsida > Brassicales > Brassicaceae > Camelina > Camelina sativa. The sequence continues at coordinate 7,558,717 of NC_141884.1, read as the reverse complement.
GAATTGGCTCTTTCACAAAGTCTGATTTGGCTTTGAAGTGATTCTTAAACAATGATTTTCCCGCTAGTAAAGCTTCTGGTGCTGCACTGTTTGGGAATCCCGCAATGTACATCACTGACTTGATCCAGCTCATCTCAGTGCAGTCCTTCCCGGTTAGTCCTAGCTCAGGGAAGTCCTTCTGCATTATCTGTTGGGGTTGAAATTGCAAAAATAAAAAGTTAATTCCTTGAATTGTAAGAATCATAGAGATAAAAGAAGTTCAAATTTTACACCCATAAGTTTGAAACGAAACTCTATCGTACCTCCAAGAGACGTTTAGAGTCGCCGAGAAACTGAGCTTGGAACGACATCGAGATGGTTCGAACTGCCGATCCGGTGGTTTTGCTCGCCGGAGAAATAATCACGCGGATGAAGAGATCATCGTCAAGCTTATCAGCGACTTGTTGCCATTTGTACAATACATTAGTCCCGTCTTGCTCAAGCGTCTTCGTTACTGTGAATACCGTCACGGTGGCTGGAACCGGTACGAGCTTGATCTTCCAAGCGAGTATCACGCCGAAACTACCGCCGCCAGCTCCGCGAATCGCCCAGAAAACGTCTTCTCCCATTGCAGCACGGTCAAGAATCTTACCGTTGGCGTCGACGATTCTGGCGTCGAGGACATTGTCAGCGCCGAGACCGAACTTGCGCATCATCGAACCGTAAGCTCCGCCGACTAAGTGACCGCCCATGCCAAGGCTTGAGCATAAACCCGCCGGGAAACCATGGGTCTGGCTTTTTTCTTGGATCCTTTAAACCAAAGAAAGGTTAACCGATTAATTACCGGTAATTAACCGAAACTTAACCATGTTCGGTTTGTTCTTAACCGCCCATGCAATACTATGAACCAAATGTAGTTAAACCCTTTTTTTTTTAAAAGAACACAAATTACTAAATTATTAAGGTTAATAAAAAGTTAAATTCAATTCTAGACTAAATTAATGACTATTAAATAGTTTGTGTATATGAATGTTAATTCTAAATGACCAAATAACTATGTAGATGACAAAGAGAAATAAATAGTTAACTTAATGGAAAAAAAAGGCTACGAGATAAAATGTTACCAACTCTAACCACACAAATGTACAGATGCTTTGTAACAAGAACAGGAAAAAGCAAAGTCATACTTCAACCGACGTTTCTAGGGAATCCCACTAATATAAAGTTTATGATTAAAAAAGAAAAAGGTTTCCCCAATTGGCAATAGGTAATAGGCGATGGATATATTAGGAAATATCGTAGCTAAAGACGTCAAACCTTCCGTTACAATTTGAAGTCAAAATATTGCGAAGTTCTACCAAAATAAATCAGTAATACTATTATGAAAAGAAAAAAAAAATCAATGAAACTTAAGTGAAGCAACTTTTGTTTATTGTTACGAAACAAAAAGAACAATTATCGCTATTTAAAAATTTGGTGTTATGCTTCAATTTTTGTCTTTCCTATTCAAAAAGTTTGGCCTAGCTATATAAAGTTATGCGTAAAGCGTTACCTATAATAAACCTCTCCGTTGGTAGCACCAGCGTGAGCCCACGCGCTGTTACTGTCCAAATCGACGTCGACCTGTCTAAGCTTCGACAAATCGACGACCACAAACGACGTCTCGTCCCCGGCGACGAACGAGAGCCCTTCGTAGTCGTGGCCACCGCTACGTACCCTCAGCTGAACCTGAAGCTTCTTGGCACAAACGACCATTGCTTGGACGTGCGTCTCGTACAAAGGCTCGAATATGAAGACAGGCTTCGGGTTCGACGGAGTCAAGTACCGGAGATTCTGTGCCGTGGATTCAAGCTCCTCTTTGAACAAAGTAGCGTTTTGGTCAGGTGAGAAGAACGAAGCCGTTATCGGGAACGAGACGTCGGAGTTGTCGACGAGGCACTGCATGAAATCTTGTTGTAGGGTGGTGGATGAAGACGATGGAACCGAGACTAGTAGTAGCGTTACAAGAAACGCAATCGGTATCGCAAACGCCATTTTTCTTTAATGTAAATGAGGTTTTTTTGCTTTTGGTTGTTTGAGATATGTGTTTGGGTTTATATAGGAGGTTGATGTATGTGTGGTGAGGCATTGTGAGATGGCTTACACGTAAAGTTGGTGTAAATATTACATCATTGCTAGATTTGCATTATACTTCTAATCTTTTATTTATTACTAATATTGTATCAACTTCCGTTGCTACAATTTTTTTTATTTTTATTTTTCTGATTAGGTCGAAAGTAAGGGGTTTCTTGGAGTTTATCACTTAAACATATAATCAAACATGATGTTTTGTTAACCAAATAAGGAAATGAAATGAATTGTTAAAATATCCAAGTAATTAATTAGGTCAATTCATTGCATTGTCCTTTACTTCAATGCTATATTATCTGAATCTTTACATGTGAATTTTATATCATTACTTTAGATATAACATTACTATATTGCAACATTGTAATTAATGTTTATATCATTACAAGACCTGAAGTAACTATTAAGACCAATGTGCAAGCAAAAGTATAATTAACGATGATATACACAAGTTTTGTGTCTAAATAAAATGATTACTAAAGGTCTAAATTTAAATTATTAGATAATTAAAGTTGTGAGAAATGAAATGTCTTTTAAAAGCAAGGAACAATTTGTGCCTTTAGGGATAAACAATGCTAATACGCACTAATTTCAAAACTTTCCATGGATACCGACATGACTTTATGTTTTTCACATCTAAAGATAGCGACAACACCACTATCTTCAGTAATTGTGGCGTGAAGCCTTAACACATTCTCTCATATCCATTTGATTTGTAATTAATCTCATTTTAATGATCACCCCTGTGTTAATCGTTTATGTTATAATTCAACTTTGACTAGTTAATCCAAAAATCTAGCTACACATACATTATACAGTACACTTTGTTTTCTTTACAAGAATTTTCACGAACCAGTTACTACAAAAAGTAAAACGTATTTTAATCAAACAAAAAAAAAACGTAACTGATGTTGTAATGTCAACTTCGTCCTCGGCATAATCGAAACTGCAACCTCTATTTTGTTTTATTCGTTTTTTTTTTCTAGAATTAATACCACATTTGGTGCCTAGTATTTTGGATTAATGTAGGTTTCGATGTGAGATACTACTTCTTTAGTTTTGGTGAAAGAATTGATGTGAAAAGTGTTGTGATTGATGGTATTCTGAGCTATGTAGCTTAAAAGCAACAAAGTGATATTGTCTAACGTTTGTGACTCAAAAGTCTCATACTTGCTTCAAAGTCTTAATTTGAAGTATCTCTCATATAACACACGCTTGACACGCAGGCACAAACATACACACTGTATGTAACACACATATTTTTTTTTTGTTTTTTATTGCTACCATCTTTGTTTTCTTATTATTTATTAGTCTTTTTTTAATATTCAATGCTATTTTGACTCTAGTGTAAAATGAAACTGAAAAATCAATTAAAGATACGAACTATTTTCGACGAGGTCAAAGTCAAAAACATTAATATACTGCACTTTTCACCAAACAAGGTCGTCCGTCCGATTGCACTCGTCTTCTTTTAAGATTTGTATAACAACAGATAAAATAAAAGTCCCAATGCTAACCACAGAAGCACTTATATTTTTCGTAATACATTTTTAGTTCCTTATTGCATGCTTTGCCTTAATATTTGATGAAATTTAAAAGATACCAGATAGGGATCATCTTGGGAGTGCCCCCGTTAATTATTAGCACTTGACTACTTGAGTGGAAAAAATGAGTCGAACATCGACGTTCGTTAATTCGGAAATCTCATGGCCTTTTGACTGCACTAGTGGTTACATAATCTTCCTTTCATCGAGAATGTGTTGTTGTAATGTTTCCTTGTTTTTTTTTATCTTTTGTTTTGCCAATGTACATATTCTAGGTCTTATAATATGTAACACCTAAACTTTTCATCTAATGATGTTAACTGTTTAGCAAATAATTCAAACAGTTAGTTCAAACTTCAAAAGCATAAGATTTCTAAAAAATTCTTTGTAAAGTTCACATGGCGTGGTATACTGTGATTCGTGAAGGACCCTAAATTTTTTGACATAAGGAAAAAGTGTAGTAAGAAAGAAAAAAACTAGGCTCATGTGATTCTCACGAGAGTTAGTAAACCAAAATAATAACATATGGACTTTGAATATTACTGAAAGTCCACGAAAAACTCTTGTAAAATTATTTGATATAAGGGTTTTTCTTTTTGTATTCGCAGAGGGCCTCCATAAAAGTTGAACGGACGGTTCTATATATGTATAATTTGGATCAAACTCAAATACAAAAATTTATATAGTTTGCCAATTACAAGTAAAATCTACAATGTTTGAAGAAGAAAAATTATACGGTAAAATCTGATTTTAATTTTGATTTAATAATAGCGACTATACAATCACATATATCTGCTTCCACCATTTTCTTTTTTACTTTGTTTCCACTTGGGATAGCAACGAAATGCTTTAAACAAACTGTTTGTTTAGGGTAATTGTTAAAAGAAATATTTAATACACTCTATTCCACTAGGTCCCTTTATCTTCTGAGAAGATGTATCAGTATGACTGGTCAATATTTGCTTCCTTATTCAACCATACGAAAGTGTATCTAATGTAAAGTACAGTTTAAACTTTAAACAAGTTGTATAAGTTTTTGAAAGAAACTGAGAACAAATGCTTATAAATGTCGTATTCACATAACAAATGTAAATCCGACAACTCGGTCAAGGCCACCCAATCTAGCGGCCTCATACATCATAGTTACCTTTGCTTTACTTAAATTTCCTTCACCAAATATCTTCGTTTTGGACATTTTGTGAGTTTCTATCATTTCTCTTGATTTCAAGGGTGAATGAATATTATAATTAATGATATTAGATGATGTTTCGTTGAAAAATAGTATGTTGGAAAAAGTTTAAATTAATATTTCGCATATATTTACATCATGAAACTTTAAGAGTTACCAATTCAAAATTGATCTTTAGAGTGTAACATTTAGTTGGTTGTTTTATAATCACTAGGTTAGACCCGCGCTACGCTGCGGGATACTTTTTGTAATTATTTTTAGATTATTGAATTATTGAAAATATAATTTTTAAAAAAATTAGATTCGCTGTAAAAACTATGGTTTATACAATGATAAGATAAAAGATGCATTAATAAAATAAAGATAGAGAAATTTCAAATTTAAGATGATTTATAAATATTTACATTTAAATCGGATAGACTTAAATACTTAATTGTATAAATAGACTAACTAACTCTAATGTATGTTCTGTTTTATTTTCTTTAAATTTTGTGGAACAGATATATTATTAATATAGTTTGAATTTGTAATGTACTTTTTGTAGTTTATACAAATTTAGTCACATAAATATATAGTGTTTTTTTATGGTCAAAATTTTTATTATCAAGCACAATTTATTACAATGGTTTAGCATTCTTAAACTGCAATCTCAAAAACAAACTTTCCAAAAACTTAATTCCAGATAAAACAAAATAAATGCAACAATACCATGAATATGAGCTCACATATTCAATTAGTTCATAAAATAATTCAATATTATATCAAAAGCAAACACTATTGAGCTAAATCCTATAATTCCATACCAATTTGGACAATGTTCACGAGCCAGAACTTGTTTACATTATATTAAAGCTTCCAACTTTATTCATAATCTTCAATCACCTAACAAATAAATACTCTGAAAGTGTCAAATTTTCCTTTTACCCTAGAATCATGGCGTATGCCAAATTCGTAACGAGATTCAATCGGAAAAACTCAAAATTTCTCTTCTATCCAAAACTATGAACACAAAGATAAATCCAAAAAAAAAAACTCATAAAAAGTCTTAGATTCGAAAATAACAACACATTTTATTTTCCACATGATCCACAGTCTTGGCTTTTGCTTAACTCGATGGAATTCGAATTAAAAAAAAAATAGAAAGAGGCAGCTGCTAGAAGTGGGAATTTTTTTATTTAGATTTATTAGACCATCTACATTTTATGGTTCTCTCAAAATAATACATTAATTGTTTTTTATATTATTATATATCATTCACGCAAACGGAAATATGCAAGGACAGGTTGATCTAGTATTTAAAGACACCCACCTTACCCAAAAAAAAAAAACAATTGGTCAATATGGTCTCAAGAAGCCTTCATAAATCAATTTTCACAAGTTTGATACAACAATATAAAAAAAACTGGGAAGTTTTTTTTCTTGGCGTAGACCCAATTAATATATCTTGAAACTTTTACATTTTCAAGATTTGGTAGTAACAATCATTTATTTTTATATGAAGAAAGGCACGTTACTTGATAAAATCAAATTAATCATATTTATTTTGCTTTGTCCATGTAATTAAAAAAAAGCTGAGCTGTATTAATTGTCTTAATTTGATAGATTGTTATTTTTACTGAAGTGTCAACACCTGCTTCAATACAGAAGCTGAGGTGTCAAGCTCTGAAGAGAAACACTCCATCTTTTATTGTATTGATTGTGAATCTATAACTTAGATCTATGGACACCGAGTGAGAGGCCTACCACTCTTTTATAAGCTATATAAGTAGCCGGCGTTTTAAGTGCCATGGGTCCTGGCCAAGAGCGTTATGCAGAGGAAGGGAAACGCCTAAACTAAGTGATTGGTAACCTGATTTCTTTTCTTTTCTTGTAGAGAAATAAAGAGATGATATGTAGCAAATCTATACTAATAGTGTATCCATTGTGCTAATGTGGACACTTTCATAATTTGTAAGTGTAGATTTATGATTTTGTCACAACGTTAACATTGTAAATAACATTCTCCATATGGTTAATCTAAAAAATCATGAAAAACATTCAAAAACTATATTTGGATAAGAAAAATTAAGTAGTTAGTTTTTTCAAAGTTTATAAGTAAGGGTTAACTAGGTACCAACCCGCACTATGTGCGGGATAAATTGATTTAAATAAAATATTAGATAATAACCCGCGCTGGTAGCGCGAAATTTTTTTTTTATTTTGTGATTTGTTAATATTATGTTTATGTTGTATCATTCATTTACATGTTATATAATATAGTACTATATGGTGAATTTTGATCTATATTAAACTACTAATAGGTAGGCCTGGAAACTACTACCGATACCCGTATTGGACCCGTTTTTCGGTTTGTATCCATCCCGAAAAATATACCCGTAGCTTTAGGGTCGAGTGAATGGTATAATAATTATATTATCCATAAATAATGATCGAGTATCGGATATTAATTTAATTTTTGAGCGTCTCGTTACCCGTTTTATTACCCGACTCATAAATATAGGTTAATATTTTGTAGAATAATGTTACCAGCGTGAGGAAATATTTATGTAAATTTGGATTTGTTTGTTACAAAATAATAGTAGAAAATTTATTAATTCTATACATTTTATAAAATCATATATTTAATTTACTTAAGGTCATACTCTGATTTCGACCCATAGTTGGTACTACTATTTGGGTTTGGTGCAATATCAAATTCGTTAATTATACATTCGGTAAAGCCAAAAAAATCCAACATAACATGTATTGACCCATGATTTGATATTACAAATTGATGTAATCGTGTTTAGAGATCTTAATATACTAAATTTACAAATTGAAGTTATTGGTATAACATGTTGTATATTAATTTTATAGGTGAAAATTACAATTAGGTTATGTATATTATCAATATTATACACTTAGTATTGTTTATATAGTGAATATTGTGTATAAACAATTAAGTTTTAGCCAATTAAATAGTTTGTTATTATTTCCTAAGATTTATGAAACAATAAATAGATTTTATTATTTTGTAAACAAATCTAAACTTTTCTTTTGTTAGTTATTAGAATAATTAAAATATAATAGCATTTTCGTAATATGTCACATCAGAACTGGTTAATTTTTTAACAACATAGCTTAAATAAGTATATAGATATATTTTAAAAATATAAACAATGTTGTATCCTAATTTTAATATATATATTTGTTATTATTAAATGATTTAGATATGTAAATATTTAATCTTAGTTTTATAAATAAATTTAATTTTATAGTTCTCTAAATAGTTTGTTATTGTTTCCTAAGATTTCTGAAACAATAAATAGAATATGTTTAATTATTTTATTACATAATTTCGAAATAATTTTATTATTATTTTATTAAATAATTTCAAAATAGTTTTATTAATGATTTCTTGTAATCTAATAAATTAATAATTACTATTTGTTTGGATAATCATTTTCAGGTTACAACAAATTAATATTAAGATTCTGTTATAATATTTTGTATTAAAATACAGTGGTATTTTGTGTAATATTTTACATGGAGTAGGGTTATTTGTTTAAAGGGTTGCTTAAATAAGTATATAGATTATGAGTAAAATTATTATTTAAGATTTAAGATTCGTTTGTATAAAACAAAATATGTAAGTAAAGTTTTTTTCCGTTTATTCAAATTTCTTTTCTATAAAATATGTTTTACCCGTGAAATATTTGAACTTGGAAAATAATTTTAATGTGGTATAGAAAGTTTTGATGTCTTTTGTGTTTCTAAAAATCAAATTTACATATTTTATGTTTGACATTATTATTTATATCACTATACCATTAAATAGATAAAGCAATATTTTTTAGACTAATCGATTTAATTTCAACTAATCTTAAGTTTAAAAATGCAATGAGAAAAATGATAAAAGTGGTAAAGAAATGAATAAGTTTTTTTCTTGTTTGTGAAATATAATTTACTTTTAATAACTAAATAGGTTATAAAAATGATAATTAATACATTTTTGGATTTAATATTTAATCAAATATTTAAAAACTAATAGAAAAAAATATTGGTTATAATATTTCAATAGCATATTTATATAAATAATACTCCCTCTGTTCTAGTTTAACTGTCATTTAAGGTTTTTGCACACAAATTAAGGAAACTATTAAATTTTATGTTTTGCCCTTCATTAATATATTTTATAATTTTTTCATTGGTTGAAACTTTAAAACAGCAGGGATAAGATTGAAATATTCATCAAACATCTGCATTGAAAATCTAAAACGACAACTAATATGAAACAAAAATTAAATCATAAAACGACAAATAAATTAGAATGGAAGGAGTAATAAGAAGAAAGAGCATTTATTAGAAAATGTACAGGAGCTTTGTAATCGCCAACACCTCAGCTTTTTTGTGAAAGTGCTTCTCTATTAATATATAGGGGATACTGTGTTTAAAATCTAAAGGGCCTAACAAAACCAATGGGCTTTTATAACACTGGCCTTTCCTATAACCATCGTCAAGTTACACTTTCGTATGGTTTTAATGTAAAGTACAGTTTAAACACGTAGTATAACATTTGAAACTTGGTTTTCAAGTGGTAATTAATTTTAGATAACAAGAGTGATGGTATTCCTAGTCTTTTATTTGGGGTCCCTTGACAGCCTTGGGTTCGTTCATTACCTTAAACATTAATGTCCATCTCACTATATGTCTAAAACAAAATGTCATAATGGGCTCCTCACTTGTCCCATATCCGATCATTTATCTTTTTTTTTTTTAACGTCCGAGCATTTATCCAAGGAATTAATTTTCTTGTGCTCCTATCCCAAAAATTATTTTCTTGTTTCCCCTTCCTATAATATTTAATTTATTTTCTTTTTATTTTTAATGGAAAAATTGGTGAATAACTATAAAATTTTTACAAGTTTGATTCTATATTTGAATGTAGAAAGTATTATATATATTTAACATTGTTTTCAATTTTTTTTTATATATAAAAAATATTTGTTTTACATTTCTTGCCTTTTGAATATATTCATATTTATTTTTTAAATTTGCATAGTTAAATTTAAATTCACATATGTTGGTTTTAACAAAACAATCAACTTTATTTGAGAATTAGATGTTCCTATTCATTTTTAAACGATCAATGTGTAACATATAAGCATTTTATCTTGCAATCACAAGTTTCATTTTCATTGCTTAACTCCATGGTTAAACTATAATATATGTTGTCCTATTTGTAGGAATAACAACATACTTATTTAATTTATTTAAAAGAGCAGATGATTAATCGAAATAAACATTTCTCCAAATTTTATAATTCAATTAGTGAGTGTACTAAAATACTATGTCACTTCAAATTTAGAAGGAAACACTTGGTATTTCTTTTTAAAAAAGTCAAGACATATATAAAAATTTATTAATATTTAACTCACTTTAAAGACATTAAAGGTCATTTAACTCAAAAATAATTTCTATCCAATAATTTCATACATTCCTCCTACAAATAAAAAAAATATATATATATATATGTTCAAGATTGTATTTAAATATTACATAATTTTTAGTTAGCTAAATTTATAGTCACATATATACAATATATATCGTTTCTCCTCCAGCACATATATACAATATATATCGTTTAGTTAGCTAAATTTTTAGTTAGCAAAATTTATAGTCACTCCTCCAGCAGCCTCAATCGCTTCTCCTCCTCCTGAAACAATCACATCTCCTCCGCCAGTAGCAATGGGTGAAGCAACTCCGCCTCATTCACCATCAGAAATCTCTCCTCCTCGGCCAACATCAAACGAAGAACAGCTTAATCCCCCATGGCTACCACAGGTAAATAGAATGAAATTGGTCGGTAGGAGTGGAATAGGGACCTTTGTGTTTTGGTACAAATAAGGTTGCTTGTACAACTACGGGTACAACTATTCATTACAGTTGTCTTTGTGGATTTGCAGGATAATGATGAGGATACTCAACCAATACATCCAGAGTTTTACTTAGACCAAAGCAATTATACAAAGTGTTGTAAGTTATCATCAAGGTCCGAAGAGAACAAAACCATAGCTGAGTTAGAGAAAATCCTTGGGGAAGATGAGAAGGATTGGTTTCGTTTACACCCGCAATTTCAGCATATTTGGGACATGCATAGGGAGGAGAACCACAAGTATACGGGTATGTGGTTACTTTTGCTTCGAACGGTTTGTATGGACAAAGATAGGATTTGTTAGTTTGTGGTGAATGGAGTTCCCATCAGGTATTCGCTTTTGCTTAGAGAATATGGCCTCATGTGTGGTTTAAATTAAGATTTGCTTCGAACGGTTTGTATGGACAAAGATAGGATTTGTTGGTTTGTGGTGAATGGAGTTCCCATCAGGTATTCGCTTTTGCTTAGAGAACATGGCCTCATGTGTGGTTTAAATTAAGATTTGCTTCGAACGGTTTGTATGGACAAAGATAAGAGTTGTTGGTTTGTGGTGAATGGAGTTCCCAAAGAAGAAGAAGAAGAAGATATATTTATCCAGCTCCACATGCATTATATCAAATTTAGCTTGGTTCCATTCTAGATAACACAAAAGATCATCATCATCAAAGATATATATTGGTTTTTTAGGATTCACTGAAACTGGAATGTAGCTAAACTTCATCTTCGTCCCTGCAGCTACCATCATCTTTTTGCATATCTTATCAACCAATGCAGAATAAGTAACATGCTCAATAGGTGCTTTCATCAAAAGAGCATGTCGAACATCTTCTCTTGAAATCCATTGTACTTCATCTCCATTGTTTAAATAATTTCCCCCATAATCAAAATGAATGAATGTGCGAAGATTATTATTCATTACTCCCTGCAAATAGAATACAAACTAACATTAGAACAGTTTCCGCTTTCCTTCAGTTTTACCAGTTGTATCAGTTAATATATGTTGTACCTACATCTGCAAAAACGAGAAAACCTAATCCAATTTCTATGTAGCTCGATTCAACCACTAGGTCCATAAATTATAAACGTACTATGACTCTAATAGACTTCAACAAATGAGAATTAACAAGATTAACAAACAAAAAAAATGAATTTATAACAAATCTAAGAATATCCCCAAATTAGAACACATTACAAATCTAACACATCAACACTACCTACACAGAAAAATGACTTTTGCATACTTGGACAATTACAATATATTGAATTCATACATCTTACTATTGATTGTGCTTAAACATATATGCAGTTTTAAAATATATGAATTTCATACATAAACTTTTGATTTTGTGTCTAAATATACATAAACTTATTTAATGAGTAACTCTGTTAGTCTTTCCGTTAAATCAATATGACGTGGAGTCTACGTGTCCAAAAATAATGAAACGACGCCATTTTGGATTAAATTGAAAAATTAAAATTCAACCAAATTGAGTAAGGCTACATTTGAACCCCCGACCTCTGTACGTCAATGGAAGCTAAATACCACTGATCTACATAAGTTTTTCTTATAATTATAACGAATATATATAGATATATATATATATATATAATAACAATGGTGGCACATCATCTTCTTCTCCCTAACCCTACTTCTTCCTCCTCGCCATTGTGGAGATGTGGCGGAACGTGTCGAGCGTAGCTGCCCAATTGAAGACGGCGAAGTCATAATTTAGCGAAGAGAGAATGGTGACGGTGACCGAGCTTCGAACGGAGGAACCTGAGGAGAGTTTGTGGAGTTAGGGTTTCGTGATGACTGGTGATGGAGATTGTTCTCAAGGAAGTTGTCGAAATTGGAGTGCTTGGAAGATGGAGAAAGAGTAAGAGTCGGAGCAATTGAGGTCTCCGGGAATTTTGGAGGAGGAATAGGTATTCTGTAAATCTCTGGTGACGGCGGAGTGATCGCGCCGGGAGAAGACTGGACTTTGAGACGAGATTGATAATGTTCTTCTTATTCCATCGCCTTACTCTTTGTTTTGTCAAACAAATCGGAAAACAAAATTAAGTCCCAACTTTTAACGATTTTGGATTCAACTAAACTGGAATAAACCAAGATTTAATCCATTTTTTAAACCCTAGAAAATCTAGAACCAGAAACGCTTCTAGTGAAGAATATGTGGGGTTAGGGGGAAGAAGATGGACCGTCATTGTTACATATATATATATATATATATATATATAATCCACGAATTTAGTAAAGATTATGTAGCTCAGTGGGATTTAGCTTCCATTTGTACATTAAATGTCAAGGGTTCTATGGTAGCTTTAGCCATTTTAGTTCAATTTTAATTTTTCAACTTAATGCAAAACGACGTCGTTTCATTATTTATGGACACGTGGAATCCACGTCATAGTGACTTAGCGGAAAGATTAACAAAGTTACTCATTAAACATGTTTATGTATATTTAGGCACAAAATTAAAAGTTTATGTATGGAATTCAAATATTTTAAAACTGCATGTATGTTTAAGCATAGTCAATAGTTCTATGTATAAATTCAACATATTGTAATTGTGCAGGTATTCAAAAGCCGTTTTTCCCTACCTACACTATAAACAAGTTTCAAATACGTTAAAATTGAACAAAAACAGTTGAATAAACCAAGAAATTACCTAAAACGAGCTTCAATGAAGCTTCAATGGTTAAAAAAATTTCTTTCGTGGGTCGTACGGATGGTTGGTTTTAAGTTGGGAAAGAGATGAATTGTGATTGGTTTGTTTTTTTTCTTTTTAAAAAATATATTCAATATATCTACTTTAATTAAATAATGCAAAACAAGACAAAAAGCAAAACTGAGATTAAGAATTATTGTAAAAGTAGAGAAGTATGTATAATTAAGATGGATAATGTAGAAAATAATTTTTGGGATAAGGGTACAAGAGAATTAAATCCTTTATCTAAGACGCCTCTATCCCATTCAATAAATTGATCTACATTTAAAGATAATTATTGATTTGTGTGTCACTCATCAAGTTTGAAGAGAAATCGTTTTCAAAAAGATGGTTGTTGTCTTGTTGAGGTAATTAGAAGAAGGAAAACGTGAGCAATATGAGACTTATCTGTGAACCGGTTCTCGGTTCTGTTCAGAAATAGTTTACTGCCATAACATGTGTGGATTTCTTAACATTAAAACCCAAAAAGAAAAAAGAAAAAAAAAGTCTGGATTTTATAGTTCTTTATGTGAATAAGTGTTGAAACAGGAGTTTTGTGAAAGATGTTGAAACTGTAACTGGAAACTACAGTTGGAACTAGAGTTGCATACAGAGAATATATCCATGAAAATTCAAATGAGAAAAATTAATAGTATTTAACGTGATTACGTGAGAACCAATATATTAAATTCTAATAGAGATAATTTTAGTGGGCATGCTTTAAGTAGTTTGGAAAATACATGTGTCGAAATCATTGAGTGTAAGAGATTTCAACCTTTTATTAGAAAACTTCAGTATCAGACTAACAAGAAGTTGTCTTAGAACCGAATATATCATTTAAAGTAAACGTGTATCGATTGTTTACAGTTTTTCAGTAAATATAATTGGGGAAAGTATTTTGTTTGTGGTTCTTATTATCTCTATTCTCTACACAATACAAATGTATTGTATACAAAATACGTCCATGATCACTACCTTGGAATATCATCGATATCCACATTTCGTTCACTACAAGAAAACATGATTTTTCCGACTACATTTGGCGACTATATATGTAGTCACCAAATTGTGCGACTAATTAGCGACTATTATGTGACTCTTTTACGACAACAAAAAAATAGTCGTACAATAGTCGCTCTTTTGCGACCAGATACAGTAATCACATATTAGTCACCAAATTAGCGACTAATTTATGACTATTTTACATACACAAAACTTTAGTCACAACATAGTCGTAAAATAGTCGCTAATTTGGTGACTAATATGACTAACTATGCGAGTCGCAAATTAGTCGGATATTAGTCAATATTTGGTACCATCAAACGAAGATTTAATGCGGAAAACATTAGTCGCAAAATAGTCGAATATCAGTCGCTATTTAGTACCACAAAAATAAGATGTGATACTATTTTTCAAAAAAAAATTAACCCCATAAACTCCAAATCTTGAACTTTAAACTCTTTTAATCTTATAAATTAATTTATAAACCAGAAGATAAATATAATATAATATATATACATATCTACATAAAACAGAGAAGAGGCATAGGGGACAGATATACAAGAGGCCACCAAATTTGTTGAATTTGTAAATACATACATTTTTTTTTTCAATTATGTTTTTGTTGTTGTTAAAAGTCTTTTTCTTCACTAAAAATTGGCAACAAGTAATTATGTCATCCATATTTAATCCAGTTCTCCATTTATTTTTGGCTTAATAAACTTTCAAATATGAAGTTTGATTTTCTAGTCTATTAATTTAAAAATATTTATATAATCATAATTAAATAAACTTTTGATCATCTCAAACTTTTGTGAATAAACAATATTTTATAGTTCTTAAAATAATTTTACAGTCCAATGCATAAATTTACCACCAGGTGTACTACTAATACTTTATTACTTTATAAAGCTTAAATCCCCCTATGTGAAAATTATAATGTAAAGTTATCGCAAATCACCAAAATTTACCCCAAAAAATAAGAAAAAGCTTCTCATTGGCTGATCCTAAATGACAAGGATTTGCCTTTTGGTTTACTATCTACCGTTGATAGTGTCAATCCAACGGACAGAAATCCTCTCATCCTTTTCCTTCTCAATTTTCCCCCTTCTCCTCATTGTCACTTTCTTTTCTTTCCTCGCCTTCTTCTCTTCGTCAAGTTGAAGTGAAATCGAAAAAACCAGAAGATTAACCAGGAGTTATGCAAGTAATGGAAGAGTTCTAGAAGGTTAGTTACATGAATTTAAACATGGAGATATATCTAGGGAAATCTGATAATTATATGGGTTTTGTTGCAGATCTGAAATATTAGTGTTAACGACGAGGACTAATATCGACAAGACCATCACCACTACTCAGCGGAGAGACACCGTCGTGAAAGTCACCACTTCTCCGTTTTCTTCTTCACCAAAAGACCAAGCCCAAGCTATATGAAGATAGTAACAACAGAGAAGAACCATAGACGGACATCTCACGACTCCGACCATGAAGTCTGGCTGTCGGCGTGGCCAGATCGGAGAACACGATGAGGGTGTTTTAATAGAGGCGGCTAAACTTAATTTTGTTTCGAGAGTGAAAAGAGATTTTTATTATGTTTAAAGAGATTTTTGGTATTTTGTTTTTTGTAATGAATTTAAGAAATAAAAATAAAATAATTTTAATAATTTTCTTGATTTATATAATAAAATAAATTTGATTTTTTTTTCTAGGTTAGTCGCTAAAAAGTCCCTAATATACATCTACTTTTATTCATGATTATTAATCGTATATTAGTCATTAATTAGTCGATAAATTTAGCGACTAATTTTATGACTATTAATTCTAGCGACTCTCGATTAACGACTACTGGTTTTAGTCGCTATTTAGTCGTAACACACCGTTTAGTGACTAAATAGTGACTAATAATGCAGTCGCTATTTGGCTGTTTTCTTGTAGTGGTTTGATTTTTTCGTATATGTTGTGTAGGGATTAAAACACTAATAGTCATTCCCAAGTTAAACACCTCCTCTCCTATTTGACATTTTCAACGAGAATCTCTTTATATTTTGTCATTAGTGTTTCATATCTTAGTTTCAATCGCATATTCGTAGTAATTACGTATTTGTGTACGTAACAGCAACACATGCGAATGCGATGCAAAGACGACGTACGTGTACTAAGTTGGACCGCCCACTCCACTCTCCCCATGTACGATGGAAATTTATTGCAGAACCGGCCGGTTCTGGTCAAACAAAAATAAAAATAATATCCACACGATTAGAACAAAACAAATCTATGCAATTATGAACTACCACTATAAAAGGAATCAAAAGAGAAAACAACTAGCATATGTATTGGGAAAGGAACAACCAGTTGAAATTGGCGAAAGGAACAACCACTTATTATTGTTGTTGATTTCAACTGGTAAAGCATGTAAAACGACTGAACACAAAAAATGATGGTTGTTGTTTAATTTGATCGTTCTCCTTTTAAGTTTTGTTTTTTTAGCTGTTCATTTTATTCATTGTGCTGTTTTAGGTAATTTTTTTGAAGCATCACATATAATCAGTTCTTTTTATTTCTTTTGTAACCAGAAGATACCCTTCTTTTAATCCGCTCTTCGTCAAAATCATTTGAAAACACTCTAAATTCATATACGCAAGTAGACTTTTTATAAGCCCGATAAATTGGAAGTCGAGCTCCCATAACCGCTCTTAGATTCGTGTTGCGTTATGACCCCAAGGCTCATGCTACGTTAGTCTCGTCGTCGATTTGGTCTTCCGAGAAAGGTTGCATGCTTTGATATATTTAGGGACACATACCGGGAAGATGGGCTTTCTACGTGCCACCAGATCCACCATGGTCGAAACGGTGGCTAAGTGACGTCAAGTAATATATACAGGATTAGGCTGTTGAACAAAATGGCAAGATATAAAATGAATGAAAGCTCTAATCTATATATAATAGCAAACCCACTTTTTTGTGTCAATTTTTAATCCAACGGATGAGATTAGTTCCAGTTTTAATCCAACGGTTTAAAATTATTAATCGTGTTTTTTGGTCGCACCCCCATCTTTCAAAAATCACACCTCTTAGTCTTTGTATCTCTTTGTTGTACCTCCTGGTTTCAAAAATCACATCCATTAATTTTTACACCTTTTAAATCATACCTCTTAGTCTTTGCATCTCTTTGTTGTACCTCCTGGTTTCAAAAATCACATCCATTAATTTTTACACCTTTTAAATCACACCTCTTAGTCTTTCCATCTCTTTGTTGTACCTTCTGGTTTCAAAAATCACATCCATTAATTTTTACACTTTTTAAATCACACCTCTTAGTCTTTGCATCTCTTTGTTGTACCTCCTAGTTTCAAAAATCACATCCATTAATTTTTACACCTTTTAAATCACACCTCCTTAGTCTTTGCATCTCTTTGTTGTACCTCCTGGTTTCAAAAATCACATCCATTAATTTTTACACCTTTTAAATCACACCTCTTAGTCTTTGCATCTCTTTGTTGTACCTCCTGGTTTCCAAAATCACATCCATTAATTTTTACACCTTTTAAATCACACCTCTTAGTCTTTGCATCTCTTTGTTGTACCTCCTGGTTTCAAATATCACATCCATTAATTTTTACACCTTTAAATCACACCTCCTTAGTCTTTGCATCTCTTTGTTGTACCTCCTGGTTTCAAAGATCACATCTATTAATTTTTACACCTTTTAATTTCACACCTCTATGTGTTACACCTCTTTGTTGTACCTCCATGTTTCACATCTATTAATTTTTACACCTTCATTTCACACCTCTATGTCTTACACCTCTTTGTTTATTATATATAAACTTTTCTTGACTACATAAACAAGTTTCGAAAAATTATTTTCTGAGTACTAAAGAATTGTATTATTGAAAATTTTTTTTAACATTCAAGCATCAATCTCTACTTCAAGGTAATTTAATATTTTTGCTGCGAATGACCTGTAGTGTTTCTCGGTTAGATTATTATTACTGTTAGTCGACACTATTAAGTTCATACATTAATCTTAGTTTTGTTAACTTTTAGTCTCTTCAAAATTTTTAGCCTTTCCGGTTTTCATGTTTTTGCATGGCTAATATTATTAAGTACGTGTGCCATATTTTTGCATGGCTAATATTTTTGATTCTCAATGTGCAGATTTTATTTTTTGACTTTCTGGAAAAAGCAAAACCAAGATACAAGAGGCATGATGATATGCAGTGATGCTAGAGCTACGGATAAGCCAAATTTTTTTAACAAACATGGTATAATTATAATATGTTCTTATTTTAACCTATTTATTTTTTCTAACAAACATGGTATAAATGTTATTATTTTTTTTTTTCCATTAGATGTTCATGATCCAGGTTAGTTTACATTTTTTGTAAATAAAGTTTTTAAAAATTTTAGTTGAATTATAATTTCTTATACTTTCTGGGTGTCAAACATTTTGATAATATATAGAAATATTACAAATGAGCATGGAAATAGAGAGTGCCGAAGAAAAAGCCAGACATACTTGTGACAACACAAAATCAAATTCTAGAAAGCGTAAGCACGACCAAATGACAAGTCAAGTTAGAAAGAAAAGATCTACTAAAGGTAACTTATTTAGTCTTTGATGACTTTCTAATCTGTATATACAACTTTTTAAAAATATAATGTATAACAGTCACTTTTAGAGTGATCTGGAATGCCAAAAAAAAAAAATGCAAGAAATTTATAAAATTAGTGTTTAACCTAAAGAAGAGAACATCAAAAGGTGAGATATTATTATCACATGTTTCACCACATCGACTTCGTTTTCGCTGTCGTTTATTGAAGAACATGATGGTACCGATTCATAGACATAAGTGGGAAATCAAATAAAAGAGGATGCAGCCTGGATGGAGCGCAGCCGACATGGTGGAATGGGATGGATTGGGAGAGACCAACATAAAATCCTCTGTTCTATATTTTATTGATTTTCTGAACTTTTGTAGTTTAATTGAATTGCTTTGATTGAATAGCTGATGAGTTTACAAGTTTTTGTCTATATGCATTCTTAGTCTGTTACGTCTTGATTTTTTTTCTTTTCCAAAGAGGAATATGTGATTTGAAGCAAATATTACAAATCAATGTATCAAATGTGTTAGTAGGAAATAAAGCATTCAAGATTAACCCATTAAAAGGGAGGAAAGAAGGGGTCTTTTGAGGGAAAACGTGAGACCAACATGCATGGAACTGTGGAAAGCATTACAGCCAAATATATATCTCTAAAAGTTGTAGCTGAAGAATGTGAGTTACTCTATACTAACCAATTAGGTTTGATTGGTCGGTCATATAAAACTCGGTTTTGTACATATCTAAAAGTGAGAGAAAAAAACATCCACAAGCATAAGTGAAATTTCATATATGGTTAAAAGTAATGTTCATAGTAAATCATTTGTATACAAACTCCACTTGCTTACAGCATCGTAATATTGATTGCAATTTGTGAATCAGTAATCTATGGAAAGAGAAATCACGTATCAAAGTGAAAGGGAAACGAAACTCAATCCAGCCATCTACTCCGATCCCAATCTTCGACCTTCCTTCGACAAGTGGCATTTAGTACTTTCTCGATATAGTAACTAAACCAAGAGAGAAGCAGCCTCGTATGTATTTCGATTGATAATGATCAACAACAAAGACAATTTCTAATAGCGAATTAAGAAAGGATACCAATATATAGCACCATATGGTCGAAGACAAACATAAGTGCAATTTTATATATGGTTAAAAGTAATGTTCATAGTAAATCAAGCTCTAAAAAATGCTAACTTTTGTATGTGACAACATAAAATATAATAACATTGAAATGAATCTTTGGCTTTTTAATCAGCAGAAAGCAATAGCAAGAAGTGAAAACGATCAAATTGATTGAGAAAAGAAAGAATTTAGGATGAATTACAAATGTTAAATTTCAATTTAAGATTTTCACCTCCCCGTGCGGCAACGCACGAGTCGCTTTCCTAGTTAATAATAAAATTAAACTAAGTGTTATTTAAAAAAACAAAAAGAAAAACTCACAAGTATTTCTATTTGGAACAAACGAAAATTTCGAAATAAAAGGTTTGTTATAGCCTATATAACTTATAGGCTTGTAGCCGGAGGGAGATACATTACCATTTTAGTCAAAACACATCACAATATACTTGAAAATAAAATAATTTAGAGATATAGTTTCTTCAAATCTAGACGTCAGAAAAAAAAATATAAAATCTAAACCTAACTCTGAGGCTATACTTTATAGACAGATTAACTGATCTCATTAATTTCTTTTAACAAATTTCTGAGTCATGTTGTAACTTTAATTGACCCATTACATTGTTCAATATCTCTATTATGGTATAACTTTTGGAGATAACAGAAGAAAAAAATCTATTACGGATAAGAGTTTAGAGTAAAGAGACGAGGAACCTCTCTTTCTATTGATATTGGTTCAATGATTAAAAGTTAAAACAACACATGTCTTCTTTATCTTCATACCTTCACGAGGATCATAACTACACTCACCGTGACCGTCCTCACCGATCAAAAACTCCTCGTGTGCTAAAAAAAATCATTCTGACGATTCTGTATCTCAATTAGGTATTAAAGGGTCCCCATGACCCATCTATCCATAACGACACGTGTCGACCTTCTAACGTAGTACTTCTGTAATTTAATCGCCTTGGATTTGCTCTAAACTTAATTTAATCACGCTACATGCAACAATTAAATACTAACTGTATTAAAGGGTCCCCAAAAACAAAAAGAACATATAATACTCTATTTCTTTAGATAAAAAAAAAAAAAAAAAAATTCTGTTTTTTTGGATGAAAAAAATGAAATGATGAATTAAGCATGCTCTCGTTGAGAGTTGAACTCAAGACCTCCCGGTGCTCTAACCAACTGAGCTACGAGAGATGCTTTACAAATTAAAATTCACTATAAAATATTAATCAATTCGTATCACAGTTGATCATTGGGTGAGGTCGTGGAATTATGGCATTCCTATCGTCGACAATTCTAAAGTAACTTCCACTGTTCCTTTTTCATATGTCAAAGTAATCAATATCTTCTACGGAACTTATATCCAATATGCATACTTTTACTCATAATACTATACAAAATACAAGCTGATAAAAACAAACTACAATTAAAATAAGAAAACTAGCTAGCTACTCCTATAATATATCTTCAAACTGAATTAAAAAATTTCATAATATATATCTACCATACAACGCGGGAATATTCCCTGTAAAATAAAAATACACTATAAGCACACTTCCAATGATTAATTAATACTCTTTTTAATATCATAATTATATTTTTGATGTAACTATATTGTCAAATTAAATATTGAATGATAAGTAACTAAACCAATTATTTTAAAAGAAATGGCATGTGGGTATGATCTAAAGAAAAACTCAAATGTTCTTAATTAAGAACTTCTCCTCATTTCTCTTTTCATGATTTCGTATTATTTATATCTTAAGAAAGTCATTACGAACCTCTCAATGGGGATGCTCTATAAATAGTTAAATACACACACAACACACAACAATACTCATTCATTGTTCTAAAACCAATCAAGTCACCAATAACAAAATGCCAATGCAGTTCTGGTCACGACCAACGTTTCTTATTTTAATAACCTATCTCATCACAATTCAACGAGTCAACTCATCACCACCGTCACTATCTCTCCCGGAGAATTTCCTCCGATGTCTCGACACTCAGCCGTCCGACCACGGCAGTCCCAACTCAAGAACCGCCGTGACTCCCACAAACTCATCTTTCTCAACAAACCTAATGAACGGCGTCAGAAACCTCCGGTTCGCTTCTCCTTCCACGAGAAAACCAGAAGCCATCGTAGCCGCCGTAACCGAAACCCATATAAGAGCAACGATCTCCTGCTGCAAACTCCTAAACCTCGAGCTAAGGATCCGTAGCGGTGGCCACGACTACGAAGGCTTCTCATACACCTCTCCGGTACCATTCGTGATCTTAGACATGTTCAACTTCAACAAAATCGATATCAACATGAAAGACGAAACCGTTTGGATCCAAGCCGGAGCCTCGCTAGGTGAGCTTTACTACAACATTGCAAGTAAAAGCAAAGTCCACGCTTTTCCCGCCGGAGTCTGTCCCAAAGTCGGCGCCGGAGGACATTTCAGCGGCGGAGGATTCGGTAACCTAATGAGAAAATACGGTTTATCGATTGATCATATAATCGACGCTCAAATCATGGACGCCAACGGTAAAGTCTACCGTAACCGACGTGCAATGGGAGAAGACGTGTTTTGGGCCATTCGCGGCGGAGGAGGCGGAAGCTACGGCGTTATCTTGGCGTGGAAGTTAAAACTCGTTAGGGTTCCGGAGAAGGTCACCGTTTTTAAACTTGAAAGAACGGTGAAAGAAGGTGCCGTTGATTTGGTTCACAAATGGCAACAAGTAGCTCCGGTTATCGACCGTGATTTATTTATCCGGTTAGAGATTAAACCGATAAACCGGAAAATCTCAAAAGGTAAGACTATCAAAGTCTCATTCATCGGAATGTTTCTAGGTTTACCTGAGAGACTCTTAAACATAACGAAACAGAGTTTTCCGGAGCTACACTTAACAAAATCCGACTGCATGGTTAAGAAATGGATCGAATCGAGCGTTTTCTGGGCTAATTACCCAGAAAAGGCACCGATCGAGCTTATGCTGAAGAGAGTATCAACAAACGAATACTACTGGAAACGTACTTCAGATTTTGTTCAGACACCAATCTCAAAACAGGGTCTTGCAAAGATTTTTCAGACGATGATCGACCATTCACCACTTCCACGACGAGTTTGGATGCAATGGAACCCTTGGGGAGGGAGAATGAGTGAGATAGCGTCTGATGCGACTGCGTTTGTGCATAGAGGTGGTAACGTTTTCATGATTGAGCATTTCATGAATTGGTATAAACCTGGAGATGAGCTAGAGGAGAAGTTCTTGTCGATTGCTAGAAGTTTTAAAGAAGCAATGGCTCCGTATGTTTCGAGGAATCCGAGAGAAGCTTTCTTTAATTATAGAGACGTTGATATTGGAATCACAACGCCGGGGTATAATGCTACGTATGAAGGAGCTAAGGTTTATGGGGATAGTTACTTTAGAGGGAATTATTTGAGATTGGTTAAGATTAAAGCCCGGTTCGACCGGACTAATTTTTTCCGGTCTCAGCAAGGGATTCCGGTTCTTGCTTAGTTTGGTGTTTGGTAGAGTCTTTGATTGTATTGTTTGTTGGGGGAGTGAGTATTATTAAGTTGTTAAAAGTTGAAATATGGGATCCAATGAATCTATATATAGGGTGTGTCCTTTTGTTGTTTCTGGCATGGGCTGATGATAATTTTGTGTTAAATAATGTGGTTTATTTTAATTTCCAAGAGAGGCCACGCAATGAAATCTATAATAAATGGAAATAATTTTCTCCTATTGTACCATGCGAATCTTTATAGTGAATCAGTGATGATGAGTCTGAAATGGTATCCGCGGCCCACGGACGAAAACAACAACACATTAAGACAATGCACATTTAAAAAAAACTGAGTGATGTAAATTTATACGTTTTGATGGATATATTTCGAAGAAACTAGAAAGTGAACCGGCATTTCCGGCATATGTTTTTCAAAGTTAGTATGCCAATTGCATAATTAAAAATAACATGTGCGGTTTGTATTTTTTTGGGGTACGGTTTACATTATTGTGTTGATAAATGGCTAATTCAATCTCTAAAATCACTCTAGTTCATACTATCACTAGATTCGGACCCGCACGTACGTGCGGGGTTGATTTCAAAAATTAAGATTATTATAAGGTTTGCAATATTTACGTATGTGCGGAATAATGTTTATAAACATA
This sequence comes from Camelina sativa, assembly GCF_030686135.1. Taxonomy (NCBI): domain Eukaryota; kingdom Viridiplantae; phylum Streptophyta; class Magnoliopsida; order Brassicales; family Brassicaceae; genus Camelina; species Camelina sativa. The sequence goes on along the minus strand of NC_141884.1, from coordinate 7,534,360 downwards.
TTTTTAACGAATATTAGTAACATTTATAATTTAAACTCTTATCAGTATAGCATTTGATATGTTATTGTTTTTTTAGACGAAAATAATGATCATATATGTTTTGTTTTTTAGACGAAAAGTATAAACAACTACAATTAAAAAAGGTAAGACGAATATAGAATGTTTATATCTTGACAGAAAAACCGTCACGTCCCATATATTTCATGTTTATTCTATTTCATAACTGTGATTTTAAAAATACTTTATCCATTTGAGATTGTATATTTTAGTCTAACATATAAAGAAATAGGTAAAAGATTTGGATGGGATATTCATACTTCATGTACTTTTTGTTTGGATATTTAATTTTTACAAATTAGTGGACATTATACAATTTTTCTTTATATTTCTCATTATCTATCAAATTGGATAAAATCTGCCATAATGATTAAAATTCCTAAACTTGATGACCTAAATTGTATAGCGTGACAAACCCACATTGATAGACTTACTTTGTAATAGTTTTGCTATTTTTTTACTTGCCACCCAAAAACCACATGAGCAATGTTTGTATTCGCCGTGTTGAATTTGCAAAACCCGTGGGTAACATGTATTTCAATAAAAACATTATCTATAAAATATGTCTTAAGAGATTGGATAAGAGTTTTGATAGACTAAAACTCAGTAAGATATTCAAAAATACTCAAATTTATTCCATTCCAAATTGCTCGTACTCAAGTTAGACTTTGAGAATAAAATATAGCTATTATAAAAAAAAATTCTAGCCTGTTACCCAAAATTTTATATATTCATGTGTGAAAAGAAGTGAAACTATTCCTCTTTAAATTTGATATTTATTCATAGTATTTATTAACAAAACTTATCCTTATGCACTAACACAATTACGGTAATTATGTTGGTATGATAGGTTCTTTCGTTTTAGTTGGTAAGATAGCTTCTTTTTGCCCCAAAAAAAACTTGGTATGTTTAGTTCTATATTTATGCAATCGAATTAAAATTGATCTCTATATGTTATTTAAAATTGATAATTATATTTCCAAAATTTTATTGTAGGTTATTGGTTTCGTATAAGTTTGGATATGCAATTCTAACCAATACTCTAAAATATGTTTTGTTTGATTGCCACAATTTAAATAACACAAATTAAATGAAAAATAAACAAAAATGAATTTACAATTTAAAAATAATTTTGTAAAATATATTAATAAACATTTTGATTTTTATACCGCACATATATACACATATATACCTATGCTATATGTGTGGATGGTTGCACAAATCTACTATACAATTATATTAAATAGAATCAATCACTTCAGAATTATATTATTGATAATTAAAGTCCTTTGTCAATACTCCTTCACGTTTCACCTTACATGTTTTTTTCTCCTTGACACCATATATAGTAACAACATTTGTTCTTTTTACCGCATGCAAACATATATATACATATAAATATTAAAATCATGTCTGACAAAAAAATATTAAAACCATGCGTGACAAAAAAATATTAAAATCATTTATATATTGGCATTTTCACGTATTTTTTTTTGTAGGAAGTAAGTACCTCCAAGTATCTATATTGGTATCTTCATGTATCATTAATAATATATAAAATGAAAATATCAATTTAAAATTTCAAATCTTAATTAAAGATATTACAATTTTTCATAGTTATGATAGTCTTAAGATCTAATTTCATAAAGATAAACAACATATTTTGTTGTTAAATGGTTAGGATTTTGTCAACAATGATGTAAATGATAACCCTTTTCAAGGATGAAAAATATTAGAATACTAAAAGCATAAAAACCTTAAAAGAGTAGTTCAAAATAGAACAAAAACGCTGCACATATTTTTTTGAGTTAAACATGAATTTTTGAACTCTGTAAAAAAATAGAATTCAACATAAATTAGTTTTATATTAAAAAAAGACTTAGAAAAGAAGTATGCATACTAAATACTTTATAAATTCAAACCATTGTTTTTTTTTTGTTTGTCAACCTTCAAACCATTGTTTATAGTTGATGATTTTTTTATTATTTTATCTGATAAAACGACATATCCCCACTGGTTTGAAAAAGCTTGACATCATGATTTGGATCTGCCATCGTTGGTAGCCATTTTGATATACAAAATTAGATATTTCAAGTAGGATCGGGTACAAAGCTCTTGATCTAACGATTTATAGTGGAGGTCAGCGATTTTATTAATAGGATAAATGCAATTGATACCATATATTTTCATAACAAAATTGTTTTTTTTGTTCCTGTATTTACGATTTTTTGAATTGAAAATGTCTATAATTTAGGTGATACTAATTAATATTGTTTGCACATTTGGTAAGTAGATATATATTTCTAAAGATTTTGAATTTGATCCTAATGACTCATATCCTAAACAATTCAAATATGCTTGATATTTAAATTCGTAACTGTTAAGATTCGGATTATGGAAATTTTGAATGCTAATTATTGTTGTTTACTTGTTTGAATGCTAATTATTGTTATTTACTTGTTTGAATGCTAATTATTTTTGTATGTCGTAAATGTTGTTTACTTGTTTCCCTTTTTGTGCTACTAATTATAGGTCTGTTTGGATACATGTTTACCTTATACAGTTCTTCTATTAATTGTATATGTTTGGCTCTGAGTTATATATATCCTTATTCTGTTTTAAATGGCATTTCATGTAATAATCTCTTAATCTATGTCATGTGTAGTTTGTCACTTTTTCCAAAGTAAACCTAGTATTTATGTACCTATGTGAACAAAAGTCATGGGTCCATTGCAAAATATGTTTCTCAGAAATCATGGCGCGGTGGTTACAGATGAACATGTGATAAAATTCACCTATTGAAAGCTTCAACAGAACATGGTCGAGTTGTTTCCAGTTATTGTTATGGGGCCTAGTCGCCTAGATATTTCATTTAACATATGATATCGACTATTCGACTGGTCCAAGCTGGTCCGCGACTTTGTATATGGTTAGTTACATTTATTAGTTCAACACAATTTTTACATGCTTAATTGAAGCATTAATGTGTCAAGATTCCAATACAAGACAGTCATCTTTGATTCTAACTCCCAGGAGCTTATATTCATGATGCATGGTGAAGATGGAAAGCCTCAAATTGATCCAATTCTGCAGGATACTCAGCCGCTTCTTCACGATTTTGGTGAGGTTAAGTTTCTAAGGAATCTCTTTCTTTTTAGAGTTATGATCGTAATTAAGTTGTTTTATACTGTGTCAAATTGGTTAAAATCCAATGTGGATGCAAATCTTGTATGAACTTTGGTTAATGAAATAGTTGCTGTTGAGATATAAAAAAATAATGCTTAATAGATATTAAAAGCAAAAAATTATATTCCAACTTGCAATATTTTGATAATGATATTTCTGTTTTCTACACCGATGGGAGTTAATTACTTCAGATGTTGGTTGTTCAACAAGGCTTTATTTGAGCGGATGGATGGATACGAACCTTTTTCAATAATGTTTTTTTTTGGCTCTGTTGTTAATTTTACTCTTCTTTCTCATAGTTCTTGAATCGTGATTCATTATTAGAAACATATGGAAACCACACTAACATATCATATTGCATAAAGTGTCACACACCACATCAAATTCAAACACAACAAAATAAACACAATGAAACATGAAACAGATTCCACAGCGATATCAGACTCAAGCACAACAAAATAAACCATCATAGATTCATGAACATAAAAACATAACTTCACCAATCATAGGAACGAGAGATTAGGAATAATAGGTGGGTTCCGTCTCTTGCTCATTAGAGGCATGTGTCTTTCGTTTAAGATAATGCAGCTTACATTCAGGTGGGAGGGCATAGAATATGCCTCGTGAAACCTCGTCTTTTGCGAGGTGTTCTATAGATTCCCAGTAAAGGGGGCTCTTACGAACCATCCTCGGAACTTCCCCCACTCGCTTGACAACAATGGCCATTTTCTCTTCAATCGATGGTTGGTATCGATTGTTTTGATTACTTACATCAGTCACCGCCTTAGATGTAGTTGCCATGTGTGTTAGAAAATCTGTAGGGTTATCAGAAACGAAAGATATATAAGCTTACAGAGCACCAACGTTAAGATCTCACATATGAAATAAAACTTATACAAAGTTTACAAACTTTAATATATACAAGAGACATGTCTATTGCTTTTTTTTTTTTTTTTTTGACGATCAACATGTCTATTGCTTTTATCATACCAAGTTCATATTATATCATACCAAGTTCATATTATATCATATCAAGTTAACGTAAAAGATGTTAAATGTGAGTGAAAAAGATTGATAGATCTACAAATAATTCCAGAGACAGTAGCTTGAATCTCAGACTTTAAGTACCTAAGCTATATTATATATCGAACAGAGTACACAAAATCAAACACAGGTCAACCTATTCGTAAGTTGTCAACGAATAATTCAGCTATAATATGTTAAGATAACATCCTTAATTCCTTATATCCTACAATAATTATAATAACTAACTAAGTCTTTCTAACCAGAGAAACTGAAGAAAAAAAATAATCCAGAGAGAACATGATCGATCACTACAAGAAGACATCATGATCTTTAACAAAAACCTCAGTGAATCAAACTATGTCAATTAAAAAATCATACCAAGGTAGAGAGCAAAGACGAACAGATCTTTGAGCGAAGCAGCGAGAAAGAGTACACAGTGACAGTCCACACACACAAAAAAAAGTGAATGATCCCTTCACCCGAGAAAGTTAAAGCGTTGAGCAGTTTCTTTAATTTTATCGTCCTGACCTGATCCCATCCCACCAACTTTTTTTTAAAAATATTTATTAAGTTATTAAAGCCCAAAATCGTTCCAAAATGGGCTTCAAAGAAATTAATTAAGGGGCTTTATGTACCATTTAACGGCCAATTTATCTAATATTGCAGCCTCATTTTACTTAAGCTAAGTCGGTTAGTAATCTTGGCAGCAAAGCTAACGAATGAGGGCACTTGGACGTTGGAACCACTAAACCAGCTTTACCCGCCTAAGTCGCCGTCTTTTACCAAGTCCACCGAATAAAATTACAATTAAAAGATTAATCAGTTACTAGATGTTGTTTACAAATTGATCTTGTTTTCAATTAATACTTGACTACTTTGTCAGGAAATAATATATACAGGATATCACGAAGAAGAAAACATTATTAGAATTATCACAACAACGTATATGATATCATCTAATTTACATACAAGATACAACCAAACCCAACTTCATAACCACGCAACATCAAGCTGATCAAGCACAACAATAATAAACACACGAACATTACAACATAATTTTATTAATCATAGGTGGGTTCAGGCGTTCAGCCTCTTCCACATTGGAAGCTCTTGTCTTTCGTTTTAGATAATGCAGCTTACATCCATCTGGGACTGGGAGTGCATAGGAGCTGAATAACATTTTTCGTTAAGGGGCTTTGTTTCCTTTTAACGGCCCATTTAGCTCATTTTTACTTAGCTAAGTCGGTTAGTAAACTTGGCGGTAAAGTCAAAGAGTGAGGCACGTGGAACCCACTAACCAGATTCACCCGCCAAAGTCGCCGTCTTTTACCAAGTCCAACAGATAAAAAAGAAAGGAAAAAAAAAACAATGGGCCTTTTAGGTTTAATAATTAATTTGCTGATTAAAAAATCGAAATTATTTATTTCTAAATGAAGGATTAAGGAAAAAAATGAGAGGCTATGAGGTTAGTAGAAATTGTATGGCCTTTTAGGCCCAGACTAAAATAATATCGAGAGGATGCAGTTATTGAGTGAAAGAGTAACGGCTGAGTAAATATGGGTGTATTCAATTATTACTATTTTTTTAATTAATTTAATTCTAAAATAGCCGCCAAATAACTTTTTTTAAGTGACGGTTACTCTTAAATTTGGTACCAAACCAAAAAAAAAAATTATGATTATATATTTTTTTTCTGTCCATGCACATATAAATAAATTAGTAGCTCAATTTTCATATCGATAAGCTCAGGATAGCAAATATATTATGAATATATTTTAATTTTTTAAAAAAACCATATAAACATATAAATATATATTTTTAAAAACCATATAAACTGATCTTAATTCTAACTTTTCATTCAGCTCAATTGACACTTTTTTTTTACCATATACACTTCCGGATAAATAAATAACCTCAAATAAATTATTTACAATTTATTTTGGCGACGAATGTTTATTAAAGCTAGAAGTTATAAAAAAAATAAAAAGTGAAAATAAAAAAATAATGTCCTGATAATTAGGAGGTAGTTACAAATAATAAAAAATGTAAAACCCACAGTAACTCCTCCTTTGTCTTCGCTAAAACCCTAACCTCTCTCGCTCCGTCTCTTTCTCTCTCGTATATATGGTGTGAGACAGTTAACGATTGACCCAAACTTACAAGTTAAGTCTACTTAGAACAAAAAAAAAGACACGACAGTAGTATCCTCTAAAATCTATCTCAAGGTCTTTGCTTCTCTCAATTATCCTCTCTTGTCTTTACAATTTGTTTATTTTTTCTAATCTAGTAGCTCATTACTAGTAGTTAAAGCTTAATAATAATGCATTTAAGTACTTCGTAACTCCTCCGGATGCTTAACCTTCTTCTTTACCTCTTATTTTACAGGTTTCATCTCCTCAATGTCCATGGATTGCTTAAGCTACTTCTTTAACTACGATCCACCTGTCCAGCTCCAGGATTGCTTTCTTCCCGATATGGATATGATTATCCCTGAATCTGACAGTTTCTTCCTCGAATCTCAACCGCAACTCCAGTTCCATCAGCCATTGTTTCAAGAAGAAGCTCCTTCACAGACCTACTTTGACCCTTTCTGCGACCAGTTTCTTTCTCCCCAAGAAATCTCTCTCCCTGACCCTAAAACCGAAATCTTCAACGAAACACACGACCTTGATTCCTTACTCCCCACGCCAAAACGCCAGAAACTTGTTACCTCGAGCTACCATTGTAACACTCACAATCATTTCCAGAGCCATAACCCGAGTTTCTTCGACCCTTTCGGCGACCTTGATTTCGTTCCAGAAGCTTCTTCCTTCCCGGAGTTTAGAGTTCCAGATTTTTCTTTAGAGTTCAAGGTAGGCCGACGAGCTGAAGACGACACCAAGAAACCGACGCTTTCATCTCAGAGCATCGCGGCTAGAGAGAGGAGAAGAAGTCTTGCTGACAAGACTCACGAGCTCGGAAAACTCATACCTGGTGGCCAGAAACTTAATACGGCCGAGATGTTCCAGTCGGCCGCTAAGTATGTTAAGTTCTTGCAGAGTCAAGTTGGAATTCTACAACTGATGCAGACCACGAAGAAGGTAATGACCAACCCCAAAAAAAAAACCTTATAATCCAATTAAAATTACGTTAGAAGTGTTTTCTCACGAGCTGGTTTAATTTGGTGACGCAGGGTAGCTCGAATGTGCAACTGGAAACTCATGTTTTGCTTGAATCGCAAGCAATCCAGGAGAAGCTATCAACAGAAGAAGTGTGTTTGGTTCCGTGTGAAATGGTTCAAGATCTAACAACTCAAGAAACCATTCGGAGAAACCCTAAGATTTCTCGAGAGATCAACAAGCTACTGTCTAAAGATCCGGCTAACTAGTCTTAGTTTCAAGCCTAAAGTTCTCAATGCCTAAATTTGTGTCTGTTCTTGTTAATCTCTGTTTTTAGTTAGTGTTTTGTCTGTTGATGTAGTGGCTAATTATCCTGGTTAATGTCCTTTTAACTGGGAACTAATACTTTGTTTGTAACTTTGTATTAGTCTATGTATTAGCTAGCTATTGTCTGACTTTTTTCTTGTTAAATTAGCTTAATGTATGTCCGCAAGTTGAAACGTTTTAACTTTAAAGTGACGAGAGATCTTTCATCTTTTTGTATTCAGCTTTTACCCATAACAAATTTTCGGGCTTATTATTTCGTGGGTCTTACAAATTTTAGGCCTGAACAATAAACATTGAACAAACCTTCTAGTTCTCCCGATAGAAAAGGGCCGTTGAGTGATTGGTGGCTTGATTTTGGGGATTATCGAATTTAGTATTTACTACTATCATGCATGCCTTTATTTACGGGGGACAAAATTTAACTTTATAAAATCTATGTTTATTTATCTTTTTATGAAGTAGTTTGGTTATAAATTAAATTTAGAAACATCCTTTAACTGAGTTACTTCTATAATAATACTGAGATTGAGTGGTAGGAACTAGGAATCATGGGATCATGAGGGAGATAGTCTGTAGTCCTGCTCTAATGTTGATCTTCGTATCACTTTGATTTTTTGTTTAGTCTTTTACTACGATGATTATTTTTTAACTTTTAATAGAGGAACGTGGGTTTTCTTTGATTTTGGAGTGTTTGGATACAATTTAAGTTTTTTGCTACATCATACTATTAAAAACTACTCTAAAAACTATATATCATCAGGAATTGAATGAGAAAATTGTCACCTCGCTAATAGTAATGCTATGTGTGTCAAAAAATGATTATTTGGTATTGGGAATTTTTTTAAATTTTTAACTTTTTTTTTTCATTCTTGACTTGTGTGTATTTTTAGCTGAGTTTTCACTTAAGCTAGGGGAGAGAATGTTTCTGAAGATCATGCTAGACTAGAGTTGAGAAAAGTCTGCGTTGGGCTATAAATCTGAGAAGAAGATGTTGTCTAAGACACAAATGCGATTTTAATATTTTCTTAGAACTGGACAAGTGGTTGTGTGATATATTTAAACTTTCAAAACACCACATCGTACTTATTATTATAAAAAAAATTATGACCAACACAAAGCCTAATAGATAATTTTTAAATTAACTCAACTGAATATACTTACTGTAGCAATAGCAACACCATATTTTATTGTATACTTAATTATTCATAATTTTAGATTATCTATTTGAAGGGATTACTGATTAGTCTTAAATTTATTAGCAACCCATCATTATCATCTTACTGGCTTATTCTCCTTATTATGATTTAAGGTTACAACGAAGCTAGTCTAAAAAGCTTATCGATGGGACTTACCACTATACTTTATCATGTTATTATTTTCTCGATATATAACCAAAAGTTAATGTCCCATAATTATACCCAAAATAAACATCATAAGTAAACACTTTCATTAATCTAAAAGAAGGTGACACCAAATAGTAGCATCCATAAGCCTATTTACCCACCAAAATCTTCGTCCAAATTAATATTGGCCTCTCGTTCTATATGTCCCATCGTGAGAGAATAAAATTAAAAACCATAGAAAAGTAAAAATTATGATAATTAAACGTGTAATATTCGACTGTTCTTTTTGTCTTGCCCCCCTCATCAAATCAAACACTTTCCTTAGAAAATAATTTAAAATAGGTTGTAATGCAACTTTTCTTTCTATCAATCAGAATCCGATGGATTTGACAAAACTTAAGGTCACTATTTCCAGAATGATTTTGATCAAAAGTTGAGATCCCACACACTCTCTTCTATCATCATATAATCTTTATTACCCTACCGGTGATTCTTTTTTTTAATTGTTTAAGTTAATTGAAGAATGTGTTGCACAGTTTTATTTATTTGATCAATTTAGTTTTTAGACACATGCCGCTGTAAAGAAACTACAAATGAATTTAGTCAAAGGCAAATACTAGCCGGGACAGAGAGTTCAAGGTCATGATGGACAAGATTAGAAATCAAGAAAAATCAAGAAACAAAGTAGACAAGTCTATTTCAAATATATGTATAACACAACTTATTTTAGTCAATAAATAATATGATCCAAGTAAAAAAAAAAAAAACAGGTTGTACTAATTAACTACTAAGTGAAGAAGGTTCGTAAACGATGCAGATTTTTTTTTGTAATACAATTTCTCAAATAATTTATACAAACATCATACGAGCTACAATTCAGCCAGAATGAAGGAAGACATATTATATGGGATTCTCATTTAATTCGTCCCGTAAGAAAAGCCATGAAACTAGGGTTTTCTTCCTGCCTTCCAAGATCATCCACATGCATGGAGCATGGTCAAAAAGAGAAATTGTTCTCACTATCATGTAATGTTTTCTTAAATTTATATTCGATTATGAGCTAGTTTTTTAATTTTAGTTTTTGGAGATTATTATTCAAACATCTCCTTCCCCAAAACATTTGTTTAAAGGAAAAATATCAGAAGGCAACATCTTCACAACTGAGAAATTAAATTATAATTTATCGGTGAGTCTGAGTCATGCTACTAAAACTGTGGATGGACATCTTCGCTTTGTGTCCCATCCACCAATATTCCTTAACCCCACTTCTCTTGCTCTATCCCAGTACCAGTTTAGCACGCACAAGCACAAATTTATATATACACACGTATCACCTATGTGTATATCTATGTCGTTCCATACATTCCTATTAATTATTTGATTTAGACTAAACTGGATAAATTAATGACCCAAGGAATTACATTACCTGTCTTAACTCTTAACAAGAGCCATATAAGCTCTGGCCACCTCTTGAATTTGAGTTCATTGTATTGTTAGAAATATCTTGTACCAAAAAGCAGTTTTCAAAATTCCAATTGGAATCTCAATTATATCAATTTATTGTGAAATGTGAATGCTTATATGACAACAATATTTGGTCACTGAAAATTAGTTTGGACTCTACTCTGAGATCTTTGGATTATAGGAAAAAGGAAAAAAAAAGGTTTTGCTCGTTAAATTTTATAAACAGTCTTTGAAAAAAAAATTAAAACACATAGGCTCGCAAAAATACAATGGAGTTTTAGTGAACTAGATGGATCTCATCTAAAAAAATAAATTGTAAATGACTTGATTTCTGGCTACTCGGCGACCGTGGTATGCGCTAGGACTAATACGTCATTTAGTACAATCGTATCACAAGAATAATACTCCCTCCGTTTCAAAATATAGGATGTTTTAAGCAAAGCACGCATATTAAGCAGTCTTTACTTTTAATAAGTTCAACCAATCAGAAACAATACTGCATAATATAAAATACTAAATTAATCTAAAAGTTGCATTGAAATTTGAAAGCATTCTATATTATGAAACAAAAAATTTCTCCAAAACATCTTATATTTTGCAACGGAGGGAGTATAATTCTATGTATACATAATTAGAATATTTATAAGGACCTTGAGGAGTCGTCGTCATCAAAGAAATCGCTAAAAACGTCGGGAATGGTCGTTGTGTTATCCATGTTGCCTCCGCCGCTACTGTGATTTAGCAACATATCCAAAGAGTCTCCCTCAAGCTCGTCAAGATCTGCGAAGAAATCCTCCGGCTGATGTTGAAACTCGGGCAACAACTCCGGTCTATACGTATCTTCAACGTCATTATCGAATTCCATACTGTCATGGCGCTCCTCCACCTTCTCCTCTTTAACCGCCTCGGCCGCATAAGGAGGAGGGGTGGAAGAGGAAGGCAAGTGGGACTTATTGTGTTCGTCTTTGTTAATATTGTTTTGGGAGAATCTAGATGAGGGAGACGTAGTTGTGGCTACCGTTGCGGTTGTGGATTTGGAAGAAAGGTTTGATGAGGAGGAGGAAGAGGAACGAGTGGAGCCGGCGAGAGCATTGCGTTGAGTGGGCCATGGATGGTTATGTTCAGAGGTGTAAGTAATGACTAACATGTTTGGATCAGTGCGGCTACGTTCGACTTGTTTCCTAGCTGAACAACCTTTTGAGCTGCTACATCTGTAGTAACCCCTGAGAAACAAAGAATTTATCCTTCAAATAACCATCACAGACTTTTTTTTTTTTTTTTGTATCTATATATAGTTCTATACCATTTCAGATTTATTATTAGAAATAATAATCATCAATTAATCTGAATGATATCCTAGCTTTTCTGATGGAATCTATACTATGATTATAACTTATAAGATAAGTGTGCATCAAATGTCCCAATAAGGAATTTAATAGGCTTAATGTGCGCCGTAGAAAATTGAACGAACTTTATACTTTTATAGTTCCATTCTAATGATTGCACCTGCAATATTCTTTGTGAAAGGAGATGCAAAGCTGCAAATTCTACTTACATGTGAATTCTTTTTCAGTGGTTAATCAACAAAAAAAGTATTCCTTTTCTTACGAAACTTGGGTCGAAATAATAGGACACAATGGAACCAACCGACATATACATTTTTGTATTAAAATTTAAAAATAGTGATTTTTTCAGGTTGTTACAAAAACTTTCCTATTGAAAGAACATACTTATATATATTCGTAATATGTATAGTCAGTATAGACGATCGCGAACATAGGGTTATTATAACTATAGAAATGCATGAATATATATATGTATATAGATGTGTGTGTGATGTATTACCTTGGATAAGGAGAACCTTTGATGGGTTTTTGACCGTACTTTCGCCAAGCCCATAGATCAGACGGAACAACTTCTCCACTGGACCGGCTGTTCATCGCCGCTGGAGCTGGTATGCACACCACTTTCTTTGTCTGGCTCTTCCTGCATCCATTTTGAAGACCCATGTAAGTATTACGTCGTAGCTTTTAAAGCTAATTTTGTTATCTATGTTAGTGTGGGTCATGATGAGTTCGGTTTGAGATATGATGGGCATGGTACGTAGTAAATGATCGTTGTTTGGTTACGATGTTTACACTTCATATATGTATCCTGCGCATACTCTTTTCAGTTTGAAGTCTAAATCTCAATTCAATCAAAATCATCTAAAAGTAAAATGAACATTTATATATATATATTTAACATTTACACCTAAAAAAAACAAGGAAATAAGATCGTACTCAAACAAAAGCAAACAGAATTAAAAATTGAAAAACGAAGAAATACAGCATGTAAGATTCGGAAATTTTACACGAAGGGTTGCAAATACATACACAAAACGAAACCCTAGTTTCAATATGTCTTATGTTAGTCATCAAAAAAAAATATGTCTTATGTTTCATGAAAATAAAAATAGATTAATATGTAAACGTTGAGAATTGGTTTTAATAACAAATTGCGTTTCATTACAACTAATTTTCTTGACACACTAATTATAGCATATATACCATATAGTTTTTTTCCAAAGGATGTAACCTTGGTGAGTAGCCTAAATGGTTGTCATTCGTTATACGTACTACATTAATATAAAATCTCCAAAGGAAAAAAAAATCAAATATAGTCAATCACATGGTGTTATTATATATTTATCACGACTCTATAACATTAATGATCTCGTTTAATTAAGAAGGGGAAAATGATAAATAAATCATATAGATCGAATTTTAATCAACTAACCTTCTCTTTATGCCAAGATTCTGAGGGGAAGAGGAGATCTGATGAATCTGTGAGGATGATGACATGTTGTTACTATTATCGACTAGTACACAGTTTCTTGGACTATTAGTGGTATCAACGCTGATCATCCCCCACGGCGAAGTTGGGGCGTTGGAGACGGCTATGGCCGGTGAATTACACGTGGATGCATCTGTAATGATATTGCTTTGCGAGATCCGGATTCTTGGGAAGACACTGCATTGACTGTTAAGTTGGTCATCCTCAAAACCCTTTGGCAAGATTGCAAAGTTGTTGTTGCTTTCGTTATCTCCGGCACCGGATAAGAAACCGGAGTTGGCCGCGAGGTGGAAGAGAGGATCCGTCATGCTTACGAACGGGTCGCCAAAGGGATTTGTGAGACAGCTGACAGAAGCAGCGGCGGTGGGGAAATCTACGTGAAGATCTGACGTTGGCGGGGGAGACATGCTGCTCGGAGTTGGACCTTCCGGTGGCTCTGGAGATGACACGTGTCCTGAACCAATTCCTCGTACGACGTCTGTTAGGTCTCCTTGGAAGTTGTCCATGTTTAGTAACTCAAAGACGCTGCACATAATATGTATGTATGATGCGTGTGTGTGTTTATGTATATATAGGTATATATATACACAGAAAAAGAATTAGAAATCCCAAAACCTAAAGAAAAAAGTAATTAGGAAAAATGATTTAGAATCAGGTACATATATAAGATGATTATAATTCAGAATTCTCGATCGAGTTTTTGTGGTATATATCGGAAAAGAGTGATGATCAGTGATGTTGGATTATTTTCTTGGGGCAAAAAGAAGACGATGAAGAACAAAAAAATGGTTGATGAAACGAGAAAGGGACGCTGACTTTTCAGAATGAGAATATCTTCGACAACTTTTTCATGTTAAGAGAGAGAGAGAGGGGAGATCAGATTATGTAGTCTTTTATATATATAAAATGAACTAATTCATGACATTTGATTTAAGTATATATCTTTAGGAGGTGAAGTGATAATAATTTTAAAATGTATACAAAAATTTCAGGATCGAGACATATACGGCCAAGTCTTGTAGTACTTTTTTTCGTAAAACTATATTAGTAAAATATTACTAGTATCATATAATGTGAAAGGGCATAATGAGATGCTGCACTTGAGAGAAAAAAACAAGTGACTGGGAAGTAAAGAGATCGGCAAATAGCCGCATTTCTCGGAGTACGTTTCATTTTCATCCAATATGATCGGCCCACGTAGATATTCTGAAATTCATTTTCCTGTTGTCTTGAGTACCAAAAAATTTGTTTGTCTGTATGTATTGTATCAGTTTATTCTTATAAAAATGAATGATATGGGACTTACTTATATGTATTTTTATTTTATTTTTCTTTCTCCAACCATCTATGATATATTCGTTACTGTTATATATTGAATTTTGTCCTTGTTCAAGTCAACGGTGGTTGACTTGTTATTTAGCAGGTCATTTCGTGATTTACAGTAACAACAACAAAAGAAAGAGCATAAAGCAGTTTTAGTTCTTATAAAACTAAAAAAGGAGTTGCAGTTTTAGTGACTATTATATGCCCTGCACCCTAACTAAATTCATTTTTTAATCAAAATTTCAGAGGATGATGGGCTAATAACTAATCAAGAAGAAATCATTAGCTTGCATATAATTACACAGGGAAAGACGAAAGATATGACGAGGAATTCGTTTCCTGTCAGAATCGTATATGACAAAAAGAATTCTTATAATAACTTATAATTAGTACAATTTTAACAAGTGTTAATATATATAAAGAAATGATCTTGTTTTGTTTTGTTTGTGAATATAACACTTTTCCAAACTCGTCCTCTTCGCACTGTTTAGGCATATAATTAAACGATCTCATCAAACAAAATACATAGAATTGTTTTACATTATAAAAGACATTTGATTTTGATGTAATGTAAGTGGCCAAGACTGGCAAAATAACGACTCTTCGTAAAATACGAACAAATATTCTATAATTTATAATTAATCCAATTTCCAAATCTGAGTTGGTTTCTTTGAAAAAGAAAAACAATTCTCAGTTGGCTTATGGATGTAGATTGATTTAAGATTGGTGCCAACTAATTATACGTTTGCAGTTATCTCATTCTAGATTTGCCATATTGTCGCCAACTATATATTTCTTTACTACTTACTATTTTTATTGTTTAGATATTCTTTTTTGGACAAACACTTGTTTTCATTTATTCAAAGAAAGCCAAGTACAGAGGTAGCAAAGGATTCAAAGATCCATTGTTTAGATACTATTTACACCAAATTTCTTGAAAACATATATATATCTATGTATGGTGCCGACTAAATAAACTCGAGAATGAAAGTTGTATCATGGGTAATAAATTCCTCACATGGTATTAGCATGTGTTTTTATGCATGTTGGACTTTAATTAATCTGTTTGTATATTTATAATCTCATTCACAATTATTATTGATATTAGTACCCGCACTATTATTTTTTTGTTAACTAGCTAGCTGGTTAACAACAAACATTTTTGGGTGTTGATTAAATTAAATACAAGAGTTTCCGAAGTAGCTTATAGCTGCTAGAATATTATTGGTCAAATTAAAATAATCCTTTCTTAACGGCTTGAGATATAATAAGGTTATCATTTGTGCAAATAAATATAATATGTGCTAATCCTACACATTAAATATATAACTCCCTCTTGATCAAAACATGTAAATGTGTAATGTACTAGTCTATTATTGTACTCGTTGTGTTCTTACCAAATTCAGATCTATATATCACAGTGATACTGCCAAAACCAAATCATATGGTCTATATGTTGTTAAAAATAAATTATAACTTTTTCCATTCATTCTAATAAAAAGAATGATGAATGAAATGTTTCATATTGTATATTCTTTTTAGAAAAAAATATATAAATCTTTCTCACTCGTTACTTTTTGTCACAGTATATAACTACCGAGAACAATTGTAACATAAAATAACCACACCGGTCGTCATGTAAGATGCTTCATAGAAAATAATTTTTACCTGTTCTAAAGAGGATATGAACCCCCGCAAAAACAATTAAAATTCCATTTCTTTATAAAAAAAAATCACAAACACTATCAAAATACCCTAGTTTTGGAATGTAAAAAAAAAAATGGTCGGCTTCATGACAGACACTTAGATCCACGTTCGTACATTACAACCTCATCACTACTATCTTTTATCCCATATTATTTCTCATTTTTGTTTTCCTTTTATTTTAGTTACATTATCAAATTTATATATCGATTCAATTTGCTTATATCAAACAGTTACAAAATCGACCTATTGATATACATATATACACATATTCATGAATTTCGACAGATTTCACTTTCGTTGGAAATTTTGGAGTTGGATCAAGTTTATAAGTGTGGACTAAAGTTGAAGCTGTCTTCAACTGCACCAACTTGTTGTTAAAAAAAAAACCGCACAATATATACCACTGCTTCAATTTGTGATCCATTCCATTCGGATGCAAATAATGATTCATACCCACACAAAAAAAACAAGATTAAAGTGTTTTAAAGAAAAAATTTAGACATATTTTTTTCTATTTGAAATTGATTCCTTTATATATAGTCTCTGTGTTTTTATTTTTCTGTTAAACATTTTGAACAAAATGGAAGTTAAATATATCTTTGTTCAACGTTAAATTATACGTGTAGACTGTAGTTCTCACTTCCCTGCCCTAATCGTTTCTTTAGATATATTATCAAATGAGATAGAGAAAAGAAAAATTAAAAAAAAAACAAGCACGACCCATATGATATGAAGCAGGCCTCGTCTCTAATGGCACACATATTCATTTTTATATGAAACGACATGGACTTATGCATTGTTTATATCACAATAATCAGACCAGACGGTGCAAAAGGGAAAAATAAGTCATGCCTCCCTCGTTCTACGGTGACGCATGTTGATGAACGGATTCAATAATGATAATAGTAATAATATCTATTATCCAATACCAATACTAGTGTATATAAAAACAAATTAAGTTTTTTTTTTCAAAGAAAGATAAACATATAATTTGATTGGTAACCACGAAACATGTGTTTTAGATTAGAAACGTATGTTTAAATACAATCAATATACTGTATTAAACAAGCACTTGAAACATATATGTACATATGGCACCGGCCGGATTGGCAGAAAACGTCATGAGTAGGTCTTTGGATTAGGGATTTCAAATCGCAAACCAGTATCTATATATATAAAGTTCCCTTTTCTCATTCTTGGTGCTGCCACGTCAGCTACTTCTTCTGCTTAGTGAGGCCAAATTTTATAAACTATCCACTAACCATTTTCTATTGTTTTTGGGCCAAATTTCTTTTGAAGCCCCTAATTATTTGAGACTCTTAAAGCCACTCTATGACACGTCAGTTTGATTTTAGGTTGCTTTCTATGACTATATATATATATATGTAGGATTTCGAGAGAGGTTCGACCTCACCTCCTTCTTCACATTTTAAAACGAAACGTCCCTTCTTCTACTTCCAATTCTTCTACTTCCAATCGCTTCACATCCTATCTGAGGGTTTCACCCTTTCTTATTTCATTGTTTTCTCGGGGTATGTGCAAGTTCCAGAGATGAAACTGGTCTCATAGACGTTAATTAGGATTAGGGCTTAAACGTTTCAAATCCTGGTGATAATGACATATTGTTCGGGGAAGTGCAACTCATTCCGGAATGTAAGTGTCTAACCAAAAAAACATCCATTCCGTATTTCTTTTGCTTCCTCCGATTGGTGATTCATTTTCTTTATTTTTTCTATCCTTTATAATAGATTAAATTCTCACAATAGATTTATATATCTATTTTATGATGATTAGGTTTCTGATCTTTTTTTCCCAGATTTAAAAACCTTGACTGATGGTTTCAGTTTGGTTTATCAATCACTTACGTAGCCAAAAACGCCAGGTAGCTGCTCTTTCTTAAGAACTTATAGTAAAGTTTTGTATTTGGAGAACTTATATTAAAATTTAGTATTATCTTCGTTTGATATGGATATAGTCTAACGCATGTGGAATGTCCAATCTATAAAAACTTATGTTGCTTATCTAAACCTTTTTATATGTAGTAAATTAGTTGATTTCTTGCAGGTGAAAAGCTTTGGATGAGGAGAAAAATCCAGAGACCTACATACGAAGACTCCTCCAATTGCTAAATCATAGGTACGACTTACATCAGGAAGAGTGATTTTGTTGGGCTTTTCCTATGTCGATCAAACACTTTTTCCTTCGTTGGTCAAACCATTTTGTGTTTACTTAACTGTTCGTATGTACTCTTATCAATAATGTGCTTCATTTATATACGGGGTTAAAATAATTGAACTACATATCATGATTTAGTTATTTTCTGTACTTTTGTTTGCGTTTTTCATTCAAGAAGTTAAGAAAAAGAAACATCACTGCGAAAGAGTTTGAAAGTTATAAATGGAAAGCTTCCACAACAACATCAATAACGTAACTGCCTCAAATTAAGGTTAGGCTAATAGACATTCTCTTATTCAATACTGTTGTACCCACGATCCATCATCTCGGGAAACAGGCCAAAGGGCCTGGGCCGAGCACGCTAAACGGGCCAAGGGTGTAGCGCTGGTCGACCCACCAAGCCCAGAGAGAAGAAGAGAACGCGGAGAGGCGTCATATCAATCAGTTCGCAGCTCGAGCTTAGTCAAAGATTCCTGCATTCAAGTGGATTAATTAGGACACAGAATTCGTGTAAAATTAATTGCGCATCAATTGGGTAATTAATTGGTCAGTATAAATATGTAAGAGGGGGAGTCTTTGTAGGGGATCGAACATTTTTTCTCTCAGGCAGTATTATACTCCCTCCGTTTCACAAAGAGTGTCATTTTGGAGAAAATTTTTTGTTTCATAAAGAATGTCATTTTACATTTCCAATGAGTGTTTTAATGCGAAATTCTCTTTTTACCCCTAAACCCAAAGCTATTTTCATTGAATTTAGATCATTAATCACTTATTAAATAGGGGCAAATATGTATAATTCAAACTTTTCTTAATTTGTGTGAAATGTGTCAGAATGACACTCTTTGTGAAACAGAGGGAGTACAATTTTAGCATTTAAACACTCTTTTTCAGTTCGGAACTCTTTACGGTGGTAAGCTCCTCCACTCATAAATCACTTTGGAAGGAGAGAATTAGTTTCAGTTCTCACAAATACTCAGGATATAATTTGTAAGACTGTCATGGCAATTAAATACAAATCTGATCAGTTTTAAATTTTTATTTTTGTCAAATGTATAGAACTTATACTTTTGTATATTAGATATTTTATAAACTTCCTGCTATTGCATGATTAGAACATATATACGTACTACAATGAACATATTATATCCTCACTATACATATTTCTCAAGAATCCCAAAGTATCATCCCTTGAAGATGCATTGACAAGAGGAAATACAACACCATGATGTCTATGGTGATGATGATCAATTCGTTTGTGCTTCACAATATTCTTCAAAGTTAAGATTTCATACTTTAAAATTTCATCATAATGATTTATGTTACTTATACTTTTAATTCATTCACAGTACTATCCAAAGAAAATAAAACATGAATTTGCTGCCATTTCTTATCGTACAAAAAAATATCTTCACTATATATATAAGCTTATAAAGAATATTTTCTTACTAACATCTAGAATGAATATAGACATCAAGATTAACAATTCAGAAACTCAGCTAACTAATATCATTAAAAGAAAATATTCAAACTACATTTGATATTGTTCAAAAAAAAAAAATCTACAAAATAAAATAGCTACAGAAAAATTTATTAACACTTTAGCATTGTCTTATAAATTTTAAAAATTAATCCACGTGTAGCGCGACATATCTTCCAGCTTATAAATAACAGTAGGAAAAAGTCTGAACCTAAAAATCACACACAACTTGCAAAAAATGCTGCGAAACACACACTACCCCCTTAAAGAACTACCAAACGACGTCCTCGGAGATATAATCTCTCGAGTTGCTAAGATTTCACAAACAACCGTGAGACATGTTATGCAAACATCACCATATCTAGCCAAGGCAGCCCAAGATCACCGAGTCTACAAGAATATCAACCTAAGGCCCCTGGCCATGAATCTACTAGCAGCACTAGCGAGATACGAAGACCTCATGGAAAAATGCTTTGCAAGTGGAAATGTCGAGGTTCAGTATATCAAAGGGATCCAAGAGTATTTTCGAAAGAACAACACAGAAACAGGGCAGGAAAACTTGAAGAAGGCGGTAGAAGGTAGTTATGAGAATGGTATGTACCTTTATGGAATTGTGAAGTTGTACATGGGTGACGCAGCGGAAGGAAAAATTTGGCTCGACAAGCTAGGCTGGAAACAAAACAAAGCAAAGGGTGACCAATGCTGGAAAGATATCAAAAAGGCGTTACACAGAGTCAATGTACAAAGCCTACAATGCTACTACACTACATTGGCAGCAGTCGGACCAACTATCTACTGCACCGTCAATGACATGGAAAATAGATGCGCACACTACTACTACTACAAACAAATGCTCAAGTTTGTCTTTTTCATTTAGCTTAAGGAACAACAATATGGTTTACCAATGTTATCAACCTTAAATCAATTCTACAATTCGAAATAGAAATCTCTGTTTTTCTCCTTCTTAAACAATAGCGACGCCTCCAAAAGAATTAAAACAAGAGAAACAAAGAACAAACCTGAAAGTATAGAAAGTAAACAAAAGATATAAAAAAAAAATTAAAGTCCGCCGCTTACCATCACATCAAAATCAGAACATAAAAGATCAAAATATGTTGAAAAAACTTCCCACAATCCATCTCAAGAAAAATGTCTCCAAGTATTACGACCAACAAGACATAGATATATGCAAAGAGGTCTTTACCTTCAGGGACAACTACATCATAGAAAAATTCGGCTTAGAAAAACTGGGCTATACAAAATCAAAAAGAATAACCAAATCAAAGCAAGGCAACACAAGCAACACTTTCAGAAGATCAGAGAAACATAACTAGAAACCAATTAACATTATTTGATAGCACTTCAGAAAACCATCACCAAAGACAAAGAAGGTAAGAGATGCACACACCTTTAGTAAACTAAAGAGATTCAGAAATACGAGTGCCACAATCAGATAACCATAGCACTAAATTATATGAAAATGAAAACCGAGCCAACAAAAAACAACCCGGACTGTATAAAATAACAGCAAGATAAACAAGAAAATTAATTTTTCCCAAAACACAACTCACATCGAATCGAAAAAATCACTCTGAGGACAAACGGAAAAAAAGAATACAACTAAGAACATAAAAACAACTCACAACTTAATTACAAAATCTAAGAAAGACAACACATTTTCATATAAAAAAATTTGAACACAAATTCACATTTACGTTTAACGAAATCAACAGGGGGATAACCAAATATCCCCTACAGATGCGAAGCGAGCAGGAAATAAACCAAATACGCAAATCCAAAAAAAAAATGGATATATGAAATGGATGACTGAAAAAACGATTACGAGCATCAAAGAAATAGGTTCAATACTCATATTGTCCTCTAGATCGCAAACATTGCTCTTCTCCTATCCGTTCACCAGGACATCGGATTTGAAAAAGAAAAAATCCATTCCCAACTCAATAACATACAAATAATCACCCAATAGACCAACACATTATAAGCCTTATAGAAAAATTGGGTCCAATGGCTGAAACAAAGAAAAATAGCCAAAAAAAAAATGTAAGTTATTGATTTTATTTACTTTTCTTAATAAAATCGACAACCTTTTTCACTCCAAACACTTAAACATTGACAAAAAAAAAAACTACTCCCACAGTTTACTAAATACATATGAAAATATTAAAAATTCTAACCCAAAACCAAATATAAAACCAAATAACAATCCAACCATAAAATGACAAATAATAATAAATTAATCAAAACTAACAACTACAGCCAAACAACAACTTTAACTACACAATGTTAACTTCTCATTAGATTTTTTTTAAAAATATTAAAAACACACAAGATTATCTCAATTTTTGAAAAATGAACAGCGATATGCTTGAAAATATCCAACAAAACAACATAACCACCCAAATTAAATACAAAAACAGACGTAAAGATGAATCTATGTAACCAAAAAAATAATATACACAAAAAATCCGGAATTCACCTTAATCTAATTCTCGCGCGTAGCGCGGTCAATTGCTAGTTGTATTATAAAAGTTGACAAAAACATAAAACAATAATGAGTCCATTAGTGTATTAGACACTTTTGCATGACTAATAATTAATCACGAAATTTTTGCATGATAGTAAGAACCAAACTGAAGGTGCTTATTCCACCAAGTAGATAGATTTTACATTTAAAAGGTGCATGTAAGTAAGTAAGTAATGTCTATGACGACCGTAACACGTTTTCTATGACTATTCTAATTAATACAGCTAAAAACCATTTACATTGAGAATTGCAAGATCGTTACCAGTACAAATTGATTCAACATTAGAGTAATTGACTAATGTTATTGGGTTGTGTAGCACGTGTACGTACTACTTTGCACATGTAAAATGGATATTGACTTTACGTAAACTCGTACCATTCCCTTTAAGTGCTCCCCAAGTTCATAGCCCAAAAAACAATAGTCATCCTCTTATTATGTATCATAAACATGATTATTTTAATTTGATGTATACTTAGATGTATATTTGCTATAATTTTATTAATTTTCGGATCAATGATGCATAAGCATCCGAAGCTCGTAACACTAATTATAAGCCCATGAGGCCCAAATCAGATCCAGGGTGTTAACTGTACAATTTACAAGAACAAGGGCTCTTATGCATAAGACTTGTAATTGAAGGGGTTAAATGTTATTAACCCGTTTACTTCGGTTTGTTTTTTTGTACGTTTGGTAGAGATCTTCTTCAGGAAGAAGAAGAAGAAGAAGAAGAAGCAATGGCAGCCATGGGAGCAGGACCAGACCACCTCTTCAACCTAAGAAACAATTTCTATTTAGGAGCTTATCAAACAGCGATCAACAACAGCGAGATCCCTAACCTCTCTCCGGAAGATGCCGTGGAACGCGATTGCTTCGTCTTCCGCTCATACATCGCTCTCGGTAGCTATCAGGTTTCTCCATTGATTCACCTCCTCGATAACAATGTTCTTCTTCTTCAATTTCGATTTCGTTTCGGTTTTTGAATCTGTTCTTTGAAATTTTTGGTGTTGTAAAAAAGCTTGTCATCAATGAGATCGATGAATCAGCCGCTACTCCACTACAAGCAGTCAAACTCCTCGCTATGTATCTATCAAGTCCTCAAAATAAAGTAACTCAAGCTTTGATTTGTACATGTTATATAGTACATGTCAAAGAGATTCGAATCCTGATATGGAACGGTTGTTCTTGGTTGGTTCAGGAATCAACAATTTCGAGTTTGAGAGAATGGTTAGCAGATTCAACAATAGGAAACAATGATACATTGAGATTGATTGCTGGTGTTATATTCATGCATGAGGAAGATTATAATGAAGCTTTGATGCATACTCATGCTGGAGGAACTATGGATTTGTAAGACTTTTTTTTTCGAAATTCTTTGGTGGATTGTGATTCTGTTGGTGAGAGTGGTTGTTATGTTTACATGCTCTTTGATTGTTTGTTTGTTTGTTGCTGCTTTGTTTCTAGGTATGCCTTGAATGTTCAGATATTCATTAAGATGCATAGATCAGAGTATGCTGAGAAGCAGCTTAGAGTGATGCAACAGATTGATGAAGACCACTGTCTCACTCAACTTGCTAGTGCGTGGTTGAACTTGGCAGTGGTATAATGCGAGATTTTGATTATTTTTGTTGGGCTTATTTCATAAAGAGTCTGGCTTTTTCCTTCTTATACTGAAGACTATTTATGATTTCAGGGGGGTTCAAAGATACAGGAAGCTTATCTCATTTTCGAGGATTTCTCAGAGAAGTACCCGATGACATGCTTGATCTTGAATGGCAAAGCGGTTTGCTGTATGCAAATGGGTAACTTTGATGAAGCTGAATCGTTACTGCTTGAAGCACTAAACAAGGTAAACTATAATCAGACTTGCATACCTTCTGCACTGAACTTATATCTTGGTTTTTCTGTATGTTGGCAAGTGTTTATACGAGTTGTGGTGATTGCAGGATGCTAAAGACCCAGAAACTCTTGCAAACCTTGTTGTCTGCAGTCTTCATGTCGGGAAATCATCTTCACGCTATCTAAGGTAATTTTTTCATCATCAACTCGAGTACAAGGCGTCTTTTAGAACTCACTAAAAGTTAGTTGAGAGTAATGGTATCCTTGGTTCTTATATAAAGATTGATTAGTCGTATTGGTTGAGTCCATTTGTATTCCCTATCCTTTTTGCAGCCAGCTGAAACTTTCACACCCGGAACACGTACTTGTGAAGCGTGTGTCATCAGCCGAAGACAACTTCGAGAGAGCTGTTCAATCAGTTGCCTGAAAGACTCTTCCATGGTTGAAGCTAAAAGAATTGTGTAGGATCGGTCTGCTGTACCGCATTCTCTATTAGTGTAACCAAACAACCATACTGTCTATTCGTTTCGTGATTAGTAGATTAACCAGATTTTGCCAGTAGATATGTTACAGTTACCATCTCATTACTAAATATAAAAATTCCACTTCTCGCACTGTCAATTTTGTTTTATCATTTACTTTCGAACTTAACTGATCCAGATGTGTAACCAAACCAAAGCCTTGAGGGGAACCACGTCCACGGCCAATCTCACCATTTGAGGAATCGATGGTTTGAATCCAAACTAGAAATACCAAAACAACACAAAGGCTTATCACTTGGCAAGAAAACTCCACTAAGAACCAAGATATGTCTGTCTTCCCTTTCAGGATTTTGAAAAACCTCAATCACAATAAAATATGTGATTGATATAGATTTTATATTATTAATCAATAATCTCATATATAATCTCTATATATGGTTATGAATACTATATTTACTAATAATAAACTAGAACTCACAATCTTCTACTACTTTTACTACCATTTAGAATCAAGACTCTAATAATCTCTAAAGCTATCATCTACTAGGTGAAGGAGTCCTTGAAGAGTAAATTATCACAAGAAAATGCAGAAAGGTCAGTATGCAGAAACCAAGGGGGACGATGCATAGCCATTGCGATGAAGCTTCTGCCATCTCCATGCCGTCTCCAAACTCTCATGAAGATTTGTATGCTTGGCTGTCCAATTCAGCTCTTCTCTGATCTTGCTTGGATCACTGTAAACCTCTGCGTAATCTCCTGCCCGTCTTTCTAAGTAATCGACTTTTATATCAACCCCTGTCGCCTTTTTACACGCTTCCACAAACTCCTTCACTGAGCTACCTGCTTGCACAACAATAATATCACATTGTCTACAAATTTATTCACTTCACTTCCCAAACTTTTTTGCCTACAATCTGACTTTTTTATACCTTTCCCAGTACCAACATTAAAGATCCCAACTTTGCGGGGTTTGGCCTTTTCAAGAGCTTTTACATGGGCATCAACCAAGTCCGTGACATCGATGTAATCACGTACGCAAGTCCCATCCACAGTCTTGTAGTCTGTTCCTTTAATCTGCAGATAAAAACCAAATAAACATCAACACAGATCTTTTGTAATGATGAAACATAACCAAGAGTGAGATAATCACCTGCAGCCCGGGAATGATGCCTCGTGCAGCATCAAAGCAAGCACCAGAGATACGTCCATGCT
This sequence comes from Camelina sativa, assembly GCF_030686135.1. Taxonomy (NCBI): domain Eukaryota; kingdom Viridiplantae; phylum Streptophyta; class Magnoliopsida; order Brassicales; family Brassicaceae; genus Camelina; species Camelina sativa. Next base: position 7,508,266 of record NC_141884.1, on the reverse strand, counting down.
CTCTGAGTTCAGGTCTTGGAGCTTCACCCAGTCTTCCTTCAGGATCAGACCCAATCACATTGAAATATCTGAAAAACAACTCAAACTTCAGGGGAAGAGAAAACAACACACAGAGCCCTAACACACACACATAACAAAAAGAATCAACTAACAAACCTCAGGATCATAACGGCCATATTGGAATTTTTGGAAAAATCCAAGATGATATCTTCTGCCATCTTCTTAGCCTTTCCGTAAGGATTGATTGGGACCTGAGGAGTTTCCTCTGTTATTGGCATCTTCTCAGGCTCTCCATACGTAGCACATGTGCTTGAATATATCAAAGTCTTCACACCGTGAGCAGCCATCGTCTCTAAAACTACCAACGTGTTCGATGTGATATTGTGATAATACCTGCAAATGACATTAACATCAAGCTACTATATACATATATGATTCACAACAAATTTGACAGTGAAGGTCAAATCTTTCTTGAGAAGGATCAAGCTCACTTGAGAGGAAACTCTGTGCTTTCTCCAACATAAGCAACAGCGGCGAAATGCATCACAGCGTCAAATGCATTTTCAGAAAATATTTTGTTAACCTGAAAACATTTCTTATTTAGACAACACACAAAAAAAAGTTTGCCAGTTGTTTTATTGGTCTTATAAGTAGAACTATTGTATAATGAAGGATCATACCGCATTTGCATCTCCAAGATCAGCATAAATGAATTGAAGCCTTCCAGGTTCTGGAAACAGTTGTTGCAAAATCTTGACAGCAGCGAGGTTTCCTCGAGAGAGATTGTCCTGCCAAAAACATAAAAAAATTTACTCTTTTACTTGGATACAACAACGAGAAGCATGCATGAAGTTATGTAATGTTAGGCAATGAAGATGTATACCACAATGGTGACTCGGTAAGAATCCTTTAAAAGGCGTAAAGCTGCATGTGACCCGATATATCCTGCACCACCAGTGACTAGAACATGGGTAACTCCTGGTTCATGTTGAGAGAACTGAAAGATAAAGAAAACATCATAACAACCACTCAAAACATTATTACTTCAAAATTGAGAAGGTGTATCAATAACATTGTAGGAAGTAATACCACGCTTGGGGTGTTGAAGGTTGGGGATTGCTTGAGCAAGAGAATGCACATTGCTGTAAGTGTCATGGCCATCAGAATCTTCCCCATGTAATTGTTGTTCTTTTTTGGGTCTGCAAAATCCAATCCTACACTCCAAACATCACCAACACGTGTGAACTTTGAATCCAAATTAGAAGCACAAAAAAAAAAAAAAAGCTTTTGACATTGAACTGGAGCTAGCAAACTCCAAAGAATCTGGAACCTCTGTACCAACTTACCAACCACTGATGTCAACTACTTATAGGTCATGTTCGTTTCTTCACTCAGATGAATCATCTAAGTGAAGATGAAAAATGATGTTTGTTTATACCAAATTAACAGAGCATTTGAATGAATTAGTTAGATGGTTTTCATTAAACTCATCCAAAAAATTTAAAAATTTTGGCTGGGTCTAATCGGATCATTCGACTGCACATGATTCAGCTAAAAAAACAAATTGTCTAATATACCCTTGCTTACTTTAGATAATTACATACCCTTCTACTTTAGATAATCACCTCTCTCTCATTCCTCGACACTGGTTCACTCCTCTCTCATAGCCGGTGAATCGCCGCCGGTGAATCGCCGCCGGTGAATCGCCGGAGTTCAGGTTCGTTCTCTCTCTCTTGCGCTCTCTCTCTCTCTCTCTCTCTCTCTCCGTATCTATTTGTGTTTTGTCTCATGGGTTTTTTTCACTCCAGTCTAGCCGCTCCTCTTTGATCTTCTTCATCGGAGATCTCTCGCCGGAGTTCAGGTTTAGCTCCTCTCTCTCGCGATCTCTCCTTATCTATTTGTCTCTCATGCGCGCTCTCTCTCTCTCTGTGTATCTATTTGTGTCCTTGTCTCATGGGTTTTTCTCACTCCAGTCTAGCCGCTCCTCTTTAATCTTCTTCTTCACGGATCTCTCGCCGGAGTTCAGGTTTAGCTCCTCTCTCGTGATCTCTACTTATCTCTCGTTACTTGTGATTCGATTTTTACTTTAATCATTGAAATCTCGAAGTGGGTTTCAGGTGTTACGGATTGAAATAGCTGCAGCTACCGTATGAGAGGTAAGATATATCTCTGATTCATGATTTTTATGTGTATCAATGGAGATGTGTGTGATGGCTTGGTTTGATTTCTCTCTACAGCTTCACTGGTTAAGCTGATTTCTTTCTCAGATTTTTTCTTATTTGACATAACATGTTTTAAATTTCATTAAAAAAATTGTATTTCATGAAAATGAAAATTATATTATTTATATTGAGAATTTTTGAGTTTTTGTTTGGTTTTGAATGAAAATACATGAATATATATTTTAGATCAATATTTAAAATTAATATGGTTAAAATTAAGATTAAAAAATTGTTAGATCAAAACATGGGTATTTTAGTCATTATTCTAATCAAATCCATTTAGATAAGAATGTAAATAAAGCAAACAAACACATCTCCATTAAGATGAATCATTCAAATGAACTTTTTTTATTTTTGTTTGTTGAGTCATTTGACATTCAAATGACTCATTTGGATGAAGCTTTTGAATGGATCATTTGAATGAATCACACAAATGGTGAAACAAACAGGACCATAGACAAGAAGGCCAAAAAAGATGTGAAAAATCAGAGTTCTATTGTAGATGTGTACCTTCAAAAGACATAGATCTGTTTTGCCTCCCGATTCTTGCTCTGCCAAGATTCAGCATTTTGATTCTTAAAGTTTTCAGCCTAGTTCAGTTTCAGCTGCAAGAGATTAAACAACTCCAATGCTTAAAAACTCACATCTACAAAAACCTCAGTACTCTGCTAAATTATTTGTCTTTTAAAAACTTTGGGAATACAAAGTAACTCCAAAATGTGTTGGTAGGCCTTTCAGAAAAATGAAAATGCAGAATAATTAGATGTATATAAAAAACTACTACTACGTTACATATGCATATAATCACACCGACACAGAATTTCACAAAAAAAGGCCAACATTGTAGCCTGAAGATCAGTAAACACAGAAAAAAGCTCTAGAAAGCAAAAAAAAGTTGTAGAGACTGGACTTGACCAAGAAGCAGAAACGGAAGAACAAGAAAGCTTAAATGGTTAATTACAACGAAAACGACATTAATATCAAAATCAGAGCGAGAGAGAGACGAACCTGACAGAGGAATGATAAAGACTCAAAATTTACTCGTGGGTTGATCTTCAATAGTAAGAACTAAGAAAGATTCGATCTCAAATTCTAAGCAGAGACGGAGAGGAAAAACGTATAAATAAGGAAAGCAAATAGAGCGGTCTTGACGGTGAAAGACTGAGAGAGAGAGAAGAGCTATAAAGTTTGTAAGTAAATGATAAATTTATTAATGAGGTGTTGTTTTGTTTATATAAAAAGAAGCAGCGAATGAGATTGCAACAGACGTTATAAGGGACGCGGTGATTTGGAACGAGGAAGCCCCAGCAGCTGACGAACTCTCCGCTGACATGTCGGTAAAAAAGTCTCTACGTGTCTTTCACTTCATGGCCAAAACTTTACGACCTCTTGACCACAAAGAAAAACCATTATTGTGTACCACATATTTATCGAAATTGTTACTATAATGATATGAAAAAAACATATTGGTAGTTGATACTTGATAGAGTGTATCTTTGCATGTGAAGTACTTTTATTCAATTAAATGATTTGTCGTATAAATTGAAATTTTACTTTGATTGACCTTTTAATGTGGAAAATAAATTGACTAGAGTAAACCACGTTGACTTCATTGCATTTAGACAAGTTTGCAGGTAGAGCACATCTTGAACAAGCAAAGCAAAGCAACCGACAGTACCCATGCACATTGACTTCATTAGATCTCGAGACCATATATTCCTCCCTCTATATATTTCTAATTTCTTTATCATATACATCTACATGACTACATTCAATTCATTGATTAAACTACATTTCATATTTAAAAATTGAATTGTACTAGCAAGTTGAAAAAAAAAACCACATAAGTCGAAAGAAAAGTGAACAACCATATTTGTGTTCTATTCAAAATGTGATATAAAACGTAAAATAAAAATAAAATGTGATAACAATAAATTCTTTATGAAACTGCAAATTTAAACTTAAAAATAAAAACTATCAAGTCTGTTATGGAGCAGGCCTAACGGGCCTGTGGGGCCTTTTAAAACATCTATGACTTTTTTTTGTTCGAAACTAAAAATGGATGGAAATTTGAAATTGAAAAATTCACGTACCAATCTGTAAAAACAATAAAAGTATTGCAACAAAACGAAAAAATCTAAAACATCCTATAGATGGTTTTGGGTGTCTCTCTGGTTCGCCAGAAAAATTATGACCGCAGACTGAAAAATAAAATAAAAAAATGGCGGCATCATCATCTCATCTCTTCTTCGCACTCCCTTCGTCGCGTCTCCATACACCTTCTCCAGCTGCACCAAACCGGAACCGAGTCCGTGTCCTTGCAAAATCATGCCCGGAGAATCAAAGCTTCGATTCAAACGATTCAGATTCTTCCTCGGAGACTTCCGACAAAACGCAGGTTAATAACTTAACTTGGCCTTTCTTCGTGCAATACTAATTTGTATCAGCTGCATAAATGTTTCAATTGATTGTTTCGACTCTGCTATTGTTTTGATTTGCTCACGTTCTCTAGTTGCTATTGTGTTAAGAAAGTAAAAAAAATTAAAGTCTTAGTCTTTTGTTCTGCTACAAGCCTACAAATTGATACATCAATACTAGTGTGTCTTTGTTACTGTTTACTGTAAATTTGGAGCTGAGGTAGTTTTAGTTGTGTATGGAAGCTTGACTTGGCTTGTGATCCTGGCTGCAGCAGGGGGATCAGAAATCGGTGTCACGGAGACAGTGGATGACGGCATGTGTGTGCGGATCCGCAGCTTTAATTAGCAATGCTTATACCTTTGTCTCTGTGGAAAGTGCAGCTGCTTTAGACAAGAAACCAGGAGGTTCATGCCGTAACTGTCAGGGCAGTGGTGCTGTTCTTTGTGAGTCTCACTCTTCTTTCTTTTGTTTTCGTGTTGTATTGATATAAGACCACAATATCAAAGTGAAACTAAACATATTGAGCACCTTGCTATGTTAAAGGTCACAATGATTCTGTATTTGAGCTTTAGTACTGATGCCATGCTCATATGGTTATAATTGTATTTTCTTATGATATAGGTGATATGTGTGGTGGTACAGGAAAATGGAAAGCTCTCAACCGAAAACGTGCCAAAGATGTATATGAGTTTACGGAATGTCCAAATTGTTACGGTTTGTGTCTCTTTCCTACTATTTCTTTAGTTTGGTGATGCTTGGGATAATGGATTTCCCTGATTAATTTGGTGGCTCCTATTGCAAAACAGGTCGAGGAAAGCTTGTTTGCCCGGTCTGTTTAGGTACAGGTTTACCAAACAACAAAGGTCTTCTTAGAAGGCCTGGTGCTCGCGAGCTACTCCAAAAGATGTACAACGGTCGGCTCCTTCCTGATTCATGAGCAGGTAGGTATAGGTCCATTTAATTATTACTTTCACATGGAGATTATTGTTTTGGCTACGAATGAAAAGATTGGTCAGGACATACTAGCATAAACCACTATAGTTTTTCCTGTTTCTGATCCTTCCATCTCTTGGACTTCTCACAGATTGTGTTACTGCAAATCTTGCTTTTAAGCACAGAGTCAATAGACATGATTACAGCAGCGGAAAAAAACTTACACATTGAGGAAGCATGGAAAGTATAGAAGAATTTGAACAATTCAACATGTTTTTGTAATGTGATAAGTTTGAAGGTGATGATCTCTTCTCTCTTATCTCTTCTCAATTCCCCAATACAAACTATGAACCCTAACTGATAAGATTGGAGTTACAGTTCTCCTCTCTTATCACCTTGAACAGAGCACGCAAGCTCTCTAACAAACTCTCAACTTCAATGATCACGCAGGATGATCTATATTTTTCCTCTCTAGCTCTATTTATACTCTATCCTCTCTTTACTCTTAACATGTGCCTCTCACATGTGCTCTCTTATCATAATGTTGCTAGGTTTATGTTGTAAATGCGATAAACCTTAATATTTCCTTCTTCCGCAGACCTAGTCACCAACATGAACCATAAACGAGTCCCTGAGCTGAATCCTTAGGTGTGAGCCGAAGAAAACTGTGAGTGTAATTAAGTGTATGAGCATGATAAGGTCTCATGGCCTTACTACTTCTTCCGTCCTTTTTTAGCCTCATGGCCCTCACCAATATATCACGCACACTTAATAATGGATTTAGGCATTTGTCTATGGACCTCTAAATCTACACACATCTCAATCACAAAACAATGCCTTTGACACACTTCAAAATTTGTAGAACCATATCTATTTCTTACACATACACATCATTCCATATCCAAAGTCAAGTTGGACTTAACAGGAAACAAACCAATGTTTTTTTAAAAAAAAAAAGAACACAAACCAATTTCGCTAGGGTTTGGTAAGCAATTAAGCATACAAACGTACAAAACAATAAATATGATAGTGAAATGTGAATGTTAAGAAGAATATGTAAATACATGTAAAAATACAACTGGTTTCGATATAATTAGACTAATTCAATGAGCTCTAACCAAGCTGCATGAGAGACACATGTTCATGTGCATGCCTCTATATTTATTATTAGTCAATTTTTCATGTTTCTCCTTCTGTTTTCAACCAATTTTCATGTCAAGCGTATTTTTATTTTTATTGGGAAAGTATGCATGCAACAGCCAACATGCGATACACATGCATTTGTAATTGTTAAATCAGTCCACATATTTTCGAATTCGGTACATTCGATGTTTTACAAATATTGGCACCAACTAATAGCATTTGTAGGTAAAATATATTTACATTTTGAAAAAAAAAAAAAAAATCGTAAACTTGTTTGAAAAAAAAAAAACAATTAATGGAAAAATAGGCCTATATATATACTCACACTAAACATCTGCTATTACAACACACAAAGTCACAAATGGCTTCTTCAGTCACCGCTATAGCCCTAACCCTAATCATGATCTTCAACCTCACGCCAAAAGCAACCGTTGCTCGTCGTCTCAGCGATCAGAAGCCGAGTGATGAAATGGTAGCCACCACCACCGACGAAGCGAACAACCTGCCGTTTCCACCCGGGTTGCCATTCAGCGGCGTTCCTCCGTTACCGTCACTTTTTCCGCCGTTTGTTCCTTCTCCGTTCCCTGGAAACATCCCACGTTTACCGTTTCCGTTTCCGATGCCGTCATCACCTCCGGCGCCATCTATACCTGGCTTCCCTGGCTTTAGTTTCCCTCCCCTGCCGTTCCTCACGCCTCCACCTTCGTGAACGTATAGGTTAATTAACGCCGTTGTTATAATAAATAACAATCTCGTTTGGAATAAACTCATGGTAATATCGAAAAGGATCATGTGTACTCGATGATAGTAGTATAAAATATGAGTATTTTTATGAAAAAATTAGTTAAGATATAGAGTATGTGTCGTGTCTGTATCCCAATGTTGATCTAATTAATGAATAAAGACTTCGGTTTGATCAGTTTTAGCCCTGAATTAAGATCTTGGTTTAAATCGGAGATTTGGTTTGTCCGGTTATCTTTTACAATTGAACCAGAAAAAAACGAATTGGTACGGCCGGTCGCTACTTAGACGTTGTTACGTTGAACAACAAAAGTTACAATATTGCAGTCAGAGCCTTAGATGAGAGAGAGAATATAATGCAAGGATTCGATGAAGAAAAGTCTAAGGCAAGGAAAAATTTGAGAGAAAGAAACATTTCAATGTTGTTGTGATCATAATCGATAACCTTCCCAGGTGGAAGAAACGATAGTTAAAATACAACTCAATCCTAAAACAAGAAATTAGGTCCATAAAAGGCTGTATCATTAGGTAACAAGGCTGTATCTTAAAACAATAAATTAGGTCCATAAAAGGTAAAGGCCCACTTGAGCCCATTATTCAATATCTTAATCATAATAAGTTCATAAACACTCTCTCTTCTTCCTGACGAATATTCTTCAAGTTCGGTTCAAATCGAACTCAAAAGGTCTTCCTTCGATGGATGCCATGGCATCTGCCATCGCACCTTCATTCGTTTCCAACGAATCCTTCTCATTCTTATGGTTCCAATACTCTTCTAGGCGATGGTTCGGGTCAAGAGCCTCAGTGGCCTGGAGAGATGAAGATGATAAACTTGTGTTAGAGAGAGACCAGGTACCAAACAAAAGACCCTAAGTCGATTCGATTAGTTAAAAATTTACCTGAATTACAAACTTAGAGCGGAAACCGAACATTAGTAGCCCGTCGATGTTTTCCAATGTTTGAACATTTTGTCCTTGGCTGCTGCGTTCAGTTCTCTCTTTGTTAACCCTCCTCAACACCATTTCCCAGCATTTCTGAGCTGAGAGATTACAGAAGGTATCTTCTTGAGATCCTTCCAAAGTAACCTGAAACGTTATTAACCAACAACAATATAACGTAATGTAAAGCAAATTCCAATCCTAACACAAACCAATAAGAATTGAAGGGCTTTTACCCTGAATAGTGGACCATGAGATCCTGCATCTTCAATCTCAGACATGTAATAGCTTGTTCTCATTGGATCTTGCACGTTATAGAACTTAACCCGACTCTTAAACCCTGTACAAAATAAAGCACCACAAACTTAAGCTCATTCGACTCATGCATGTGCATTAATGAAATTATTATCTTAGGTTATTTATAAATGGTTTAGGGAGATGTGCATGCACCTTTTGGGAATATAGCATGCTTGTTACACCAAAGATCTCCGATAACCAAGGAACCGAGATTTATAGGCTTGACAGAGGGAGCAAGGTTCATCATGGATGCATCATCACTGGTCTCTGACGGAGCATTCAACTCCTCATCATCCAATTGCAAGTCAAGATTCAGATCAAAATCACGAATTCTATGTGGTTCTTCCTCAACGGTAACCGGACTAGATTCTTTCTTCTGAGAGCGCTCTGAAGAAGAAGCATCGAACTGAAACTCAAGATTGAGATCAAAATCACGTCTGATCCCTGGTTCTTCCTCAACGATAACCGGACCAGATTCTTCGATGGATTTAGAAGTCCATGTTATATCATCATCTGATTCATAACCTTCTTCCAATGCTCTGGCCAATGAGCTTAACTTATCTTCGGTGTAACGATAAAGGATGAAACGATCACTTTTTTCACATGAACAAAGATCGTTCGCGTGTTTCGTGCAAGTGTATTCTCCTATAGAGCAGTTGGTGCAGCCGGAAGCCGTGAGATGCAAGTCACTTAAGCAAAAGACGCATTCCTTTTCACAGTCCAAATCAAACTCCTTGTCCATTTCTAGCAAGCTGAAACCATTTCCAAGAGCCTCAATTCTTCCTTCTTCTAGACGCAACCGAGCCTCATCAATTGCCTTAGTAAGTTCACCATTCTTCTCACAGAACCTCTTCCATCTTAAATACATTGTGCTTTCTTTCATAAGAGGTGTGATTTCACAAAGGAAATTAAAAGCTTCATAACCTGCTCCGAGGAGAAGCTTGTCATGGGATAGAGAAGTTTTCCTGGTCTCTTGGCTATAAAGTTCGATAGCATTCTGTCCGTAAGGCAACCAGTCAAGCGTAGCCAAATTTACCGCTTCAGCACAGTTGAACCCGCTGTTGAATCCGGAGTGATATGCCCTAGGGAATGTTACAATAAACTCCCCTTCTTGCTGAACCGCTCGGTAAACCGGAACTCCCTCAGCATCCAAGGTGGAAGGAGAGAACTGAGTAACAAGTCCATGAAGTAGATCAGGTTGCTCAGCAAACAGATCCGGTAGATGTTTTCTCATCGTCTCCTCCAGCGCAGTTGCATGGTTTCCTGGAACTCCATACCATACTTTTGGGGAGCCAAAGTGATTATAGTTCACTGAATATAGGTGATGGTCCTCGACATGCTGTTTACGAATCAATAATAACAAACATTTTTGGTGAAATTGAGAAAACCAAAAAAAATAATAATCATAGAGATCTGTGAGAGTGTGATCTTACCCAACAAAACGTCGAGAAACACATGCCAACATAGAGCCATGGCACGACAACACCTGAGATATCACAAGGCTCATACGACAATAAAGAGCCAGGAAGACGAGGTAAGTTATTCAAGTTCCAACCAGAATGTATGTATTGATCCACTTCAGTATCTCCAGTCAACATGTCGACTCCTTTGTAAAATCCACTTCCAAGCACCCGTCTCTCCAGGTCTGCTCCATAATAGACCTGCCAACCACAGGACATCTAATGACAAAACTGTTGACAAAAATAACTATGTGGTTTTTTTAGTTATATTTAAGAAACGCTTTTAAGTTATTATATTTTAATTTTTAGTTATTGTTTTGGGCTTTTTTTTTCTAAGTCGCAGAAATCTTTTAAGAAACCGGCAAAATCTCTTAAGTATGGCAAAATCTATTAAAATCTTATTTTTCCTGTTTTTTATTATATGGTCTACTTATTTTTAGAATCATGAATCAAAAACCAAACCATTCAAGGGGGAATGCAATGTACCTCGACTTCATCTGTTGGTTTCTCAATGATCCTCCAGTACTCACCTTCGATTTCCTCAACAGATGGGGCCCATTCGGTATCTGCAGCATTGTCTTTTCTTTCGAAGTATGATTTCTTGAAAGATCGATCATATTTCTCAAACTCCTTAAGAGTGAAATCTGAACCAGAGCTGAAACCAAATTTCTCTTCTTCGGTCTTCTCGGGAGAGGAAACGGAGCCATGTATTTTCTTGGGTAAAGCCACACTCGGCTTTCTTCCTCGTTTACGTTTTCTTCCCTTAGGTTTCTCCTTCTTCTTCATGGCCTCTCTGTTCTGAAGCAGATCCACAATCTGAATACGGGTTGGGAACTTTGTATCCTCCCATAAAGCTCTCTCCTTAAGCCGACAAGGAGGAGACCATTTCAGAGGTGGTATGATTCGACAAATACCATACGGTTCGGCGTAGGAACGTATCTTTTCAATGTAAGCAATTGGATCTTCAAAGTCCTAATAACCAAAATTCAGAATAAAAAATAAGGAAAGAACAAAACATCAACATAACCTCTGAAAACAAGATGGAGAACAGTTAGTAGTACCACTGATGAAGGGCGGAAAGTAGGAGCTACACGAATGTCTGGCCTCCGAGCTTTAGATGGATCCCATCTTCCAAGAACCTACATTATGTCAAAAATAGGTATTTGTAAGCCTTTATGGACTACATTGGATTGGTACAAAGTAAAGTTTACGCTCAGCTCCGAGAATCACTTTGGCCTTACCTTCCGATGACGGGGACTACTAGGAGGGTCTACATTAGTGTCCTTGTCCTGAAAAAAAAAAAAAAAAGAAGGACATTAGTATGCAAAAAAAATCAAGAGAAAATTAAGATGCTAGGGGAAGGCTACACTTTGATATCGAAAAACTTCAGAGTCGGATTTCCAATAAATCCAAATATGGTGATGGTGACATTAGTATGCTTGAGAAAAACATCAAAAGAAAATTAAGATGCTAGGAAGACGCTACACTCTGATATCAAAAAACCTCATAGTCGGATTTCCAATAAATCCAAATAGCAAAAGTAAATGAAAGCAAAATGGTGATGATGAAATTAGTATGCTTGAGAAAAACATGAAGAGAAAATTAAGATGATAGGAGGAGGCTACACTCTGATATCGAAAAACCTCAGAGTCAGATTTCCAATAAATGCAAATAGCAAAAGTAAATGAAAGCAAAATGGTGATGGTGAAATTAGTATGCTTGAGAAAAACATCAAGAGAAAATTAAGATGCTAGGACGAGGCTATACTCTGATATTGAAAAATCTCAGAGTCAGATTTCTAGCAAATCCAAATAGCAAAAGTAAATGAAAGCAAAATGGTGATGGTGAAATTAGTATGCTTGATAAAAACATCAAGAGAAAATTAAATTGCTAGGACGAGGCTACACTCTGATATCGAAAAACCTCGGAGCCAAATTTCTAGTAAATCCAAATAGCAAAAGTAAATGAAAGCAAAATGGTGATGGTGAAATTAGTATGCTTGAGAAAAATATCAAGAGAAAATTAAGATGCTAGGACGAGGCTACACTCTGATATCAAAAATAGCAAAAGCAAATGAAAGCAAAATGGTGTAGGGGAAATCATGACTCATGAATCAACATTAGTAAATCAAATAAGTAACAGAGTACAACATTTAAGGCAAAAGTCATAATGCAAAACCTATTTTACAGTCTCAATATTGTCAAATCAAGTATGTAAATATAGAGTAAGATCTGTAGCAATAACTAGATGATAATACTATATACATGATTCATCAATAAATCATCTTCATAACTACGCAATTAACCGATGAGATCTTTAGAACTATGGGATTATTCGAAGAATCGTCCTTAGAACTACACGATTGATTGATAAATCGTCCTTCGAACTACACGATGAGTCGAAGAATCATTCTTAGAACTATGCGATTTTTTCGATGAATCATCATCGAAAGCATATAAAGAACATCAAAAGCTTACCTCTTGGATCTGAGCAACACTGAAAGGTTCCATTGAATTGAAACCCATCACTTCATTCCACAAAACCAAGGGGACCCTAATAAGAACCGAGAAGACAAAATATGAGGTACCCAGAGGATCAGACAACCCTAACCCTATATCCAATTAAAGTGGTCAGCAAATGGTTAAAAACATATTTATAATAATAATAAAATTATAAAAAAAAAATCTTAAGATATCATACCAATCAAAAGGACAGGTCAAAATCTCTTATCCCAAACTGTGAGTCTGTGACCATAAAATAGCTTAGGCAAGTAAAAGAAAAATAAAATACCCTGAATTTGGAAAATTGATTGACCTATTTATGTAGTAAACTAGTATTGTAGTAAAGTAGTAATGAGTAAAGGAGACTCAATCCAGAACAAAAGCTAACCGAATAATTACCAGATAAAAATAAAGACAAAAATTTACAATTTAAAAAAAAACATAGATGAGTTAAATTATCGAAAATGAGTTGTTAATATAAGGTAGGTACTAACACTATATGAGTTCACCTAAGAAACATGTGCGGAAAGTGTCTTTAAAATTAAATCTCCCTGATTTATCGCACAACATATTCAAATATAATGAGCTCAATATTATTATTAACGTACTATAAAAATTGGATTTTTTTTTTTTTGAGAGTATTCAGACAGAGACAGACAAAAGAGGAAGATAGAAGCGAGACTGTGGGAAGAGGACGAGGAAGTTGGAGAACAAATAACCGCCAAAACTAAAAAACTCGTACGTACGATTCCATTTAATTTTTAAGTCAAAGATACGACATAAACCCTCCACTTCTATGTTATTTTACATTTTTGTGACATTATTCTCTTCTTTCTCCTCTTTTGTCCCTCTTCCGTAGATTTTATATGACGTTTGATTTTTCGGTTCGGTTCGGTTCGATTGAGTTAATTTGATTCTTTGGTTCAGTTGCGGTACTTTGATTCGGGTTCAAGCTTTTTAGATTTTGGAAAATTATTCTGAAATAAATCAACTTTTGTATATATATTATTTGCATTTGATTAAAATCATAATACTTGGTAAATTTCGCTCTAGCCGCTTCGATTTCTCGAATTCCGAATTTGGGTTAGATTATGTTCGGTTTTTTCACACGGTATAAAATCCAACTAGTACCATTGTACTAGAGTCTAAATATCAATCAAAAAGCAAACGGTCGATATGATTAGAGACAAATCATTTTGCATTTCTTCTGATCAAAGAAACATATTAGTCTCTTGAAGTATTAAATGATGCTTCTACACATATACAACTTGTACATATAACTTATGGAGATTTATTCAGACATCATACAAATTAAGTGATATTACTAGAACTATACAAATATTATAATCATATTTTGGGTATATTTTATATACTCAGCGTGCTCTTGTTGCACGTTATCAGAACCATACAAATCTTCTTTACGGCGGTTGTATATTAAATAAGTCTGCCGTAAAACGCTAAGCGGCAATGTCGATTAATTTACATTATGTTGCCACTGATTTAAAGAAAATGGCTGAGTTATGAGCAAACGGCTAACTTACGGGTATAATCCAGTCTGACGTTACGGCTGACTTAATGAAACATGTATGAGTTATGAGAAAATGGTTGAGTTACGAGTGTAACCCAACTGTAATTTTGGCTGAGTTTCTACCTGATAGTTGATTTGTCAAAAAATTGGCTGAGTTAATACTTTGACACGGCTTAATTAACTTTTTTCCGGATAGCTGAGTTATTAACGACGACTTACTTTTTTATGTCGTTACGGCTGATTTAGGTTTAAGTATCATAAATCTGCCGTAATGAGCTGGATTAACAAATCAGCAAAAGATCAATTACCAGAATAACATGCAATTACAGCCGACTTATGAAACGATACGGCTGAGTTACAGTTTTTCAGTTGATCTACGACATTAAACGGCTGAATTTGGCAGCCATGTTTCATTTTTAATTACTGTAATAGTATTTATGTTGCGACTGATTTATAGTTTTGTTTGTTGGCTTGTTTAATTAGGTTGATTTACATGTTCGTTTGGTGGATTTCTTGCCACTTCATCAATTAAAAAATAACGTTGAATGAATCATTTCATGTCATCATCATCAAAAGAAATATGAAACGTCTTTTTCTACTTGTCTTGTTCTTTACCTTGTTCAAAAAAGATTTACATGTTCTTCACCTTGTTCTTCACATCAACAGAGATATCCAGAACTTAAATTTTGAACATCCAATTCGTTATCATCTTCATGTTCTTCACCTTGTCTTCACATCAACAGAGATATCCAGAACTTAAATTTTGAACATCCAATTCGTTATCGTCTTCCTCATTATTCTTCATTTTTGTTCATCATGCTCTGATATGTGATGGATCCGGTTCCGGCAATTATTGTTTCCGATAATTGGGTAAAACACAAATATGTATTTAATACCGATGATAGAGGCTGTAGAGTTGTGCAGATAGATGCGAAAAACTTGTTTGATGTAGTATTGTAGTAATACATTTGTTTACTTTCGTTTATTTCTTCTAATAACTCAGCCGAGAAACAATATAAATTATTTGTTTACGTTCAGTTTTTTTTTTGTAAAAGTCAGCCGCAAGCAATATAAATCAGCCGTCATATGAATTTACGCAACATTTCATCTTTCGTGAAGAATTATAACTCAGCCGCAAAGCAATATAAGTCAGCCGTCATATGAATCTATGCAACCTTTCGACTTCTGTGAAGTATTATAACCCAGCGGCGAAGTAATATAATCAGTCGTCATATGAATCTAAATTTCGTCTTTCGTGAAGTATTATAACTCAGCCCGCTAAACAATATAAATCAGCTGCCATATGAATCTACGCAATATTTTGTCTTCCGTGAAGTATTATAACTCAGCCGTGAAGCAATATAAATCAGCCGTCATGAATCTACGCAAGCTTTTGTCTTCTGTGAAGTATTATAACTTGACAGCGAAGCAATATAAATCAGTCGTCATATAAATCTACCCAACGTTTCATCTTCCATGAAATATTATAACTCGGCCGCAAAACAATATAAATCAGCCGTCATATGAATCTACGCAACCTTTCGTCTTCCGTGAAGTATTATAGCTCAGCCGCGAAACAATATAAATCAGCCGTCATATAAATCTATGCAACATTTTATCTTCCGTGAAATATTATAACTCAGCTATCAAATCGAGTATATCAAACAAATCAATCGTCATATGTAAATCAACGACAGCGACAATCAGTCGCTAAGCATCGATAAAAACCATCTATCAGCCAAAAAACATTTTAAATCACGGATTATTTTCGGAACACTCAAAAATAAAGATTCGACACATACTAGAACATGAGTGTAGACGTAATGCAACAGCAATGACGTCGATGGAGAGAGAGAGAGAGAAAGACGATGACATAGAATTTTTTAATATTTTCGAAATTAAAAAGAAAAAAAATAATTTAAAATGTTAATTGTATTTACACGCAAGATAATAATATATGAATAATTTTTTAAAAAATATATATAAGATATTAGCAATATTTTTACTTTTCTCTAACAATAGAATAATTTTTTCAATAACTTATTTGACATCAAGAGCCAATGGCTTCATTTAAAGATGTTTCTTTATTCTTCCACGAAAAAAAAAACATATATATAGGTCTCCGACAATTGAGCTTTGTTGCAGCTGGACAGATAAAATCCAAGAAAAAGAGAAAAATAAGTAAATAACAAACCCATAAAGATGGAACAAATCAGTCACTGACGTCTATTATTAATTTATGTCTTACATTGGATAAAATGTTTCTGAGCTCTATTGTTGGTTTCATTACTAAAACCAGTTTTTTGGACCAAGCCTTGCTTTTTTTCCAAGTACCATAGTTTGGTTGTCTTGGTGAATAGAAACAGGATTCAGGACTGCTTCTAGCTCACCACAGGATGCTGCTATTAGTCCTGGATACAAATAAATGGAATTTGATTCAAATTTTCTGAGCATATTGATCATATAAAAAAAAAGTTTTGGAGGTTTTATATGAATCAATGACTAGAACTCTGACCTAAGAACAGAGGAGATACTTTCCCGGGTCTCGATTTGTACTCAGGATGGAATTGAGCTCCTATGAAAAAAGGATGGCCTGGAACTTCTACTATCTCCATGCGCTCCCCAGTTTCATCTTTTGCAGCGAAAGAGAGACCCGCCTTCTCGAGGCTTGCAACAATATCAGGATTCACCTGCAAGAAACCAGTAACTTGTATCAAGAAATGGCTAAGCTTTAAGAAAATAAAATGTGTATTCAGGCTTGCAAGAAACCTTACCTCGTATCTATGGCGATGCCTCTCATCGACAAACTCTTTGTTCCCATATCTGTAAAAAGCAGTTTACATAAGTAGTAAATCTAGCATTGGGAGAATTGATTTGGATCAATAAATGGTTTCTTACAATCTTGCAGATTTGCTGTCCTTGACATGAAAATAGGCTCTCCTCGAGCCTAATCGCATTGTGCCTCCCATATGAGTCGTGGAGCCCTCAGGCATGAATATGATACATGGATGTTTGGTTTCAGGTTTAAACTCTGTGCTATTTGCATCAGGCAAGCAGAGAAGTGAGCGTGCAAACTCGATGACAGCGATCTGCATCCCAAGACAAATACCGAGGAAAGGGATATTGTTTTCTCGGGAGTATTTTGCTGCAAGAATCATCCCCTCCATTCCCCTATCACCAAACCCTCCAGGTAAAAGAACTCCATCTGCGTCCTGAAAGAAGCTATGTTTTGAACCATCAGGCTTCTCAAAGATTGCCAAAAAATAAATAAACAAACCTTTAGTAACTTCCAAGCAGCCTCATATGCGCGTGAATCCTGCCCAAAAGAGATACAAATTATGTTTCAGAGTATTCATTAAGAGGCTAATTAGCATGAACGTGATGAAGCATACTTATTTACCTCTTTCTTGGTGTTATTTTCGAGATCACAAGATGGAACCATATCAACTACAAGCTTTTTCCGGATAGCCACAGAAGCATGGAAGAGGGCCTAATTAACCAATGAGCAGGGTTATTAAACCAAACCTGAAGAGTAATGTGCCATGAGAGAAAGTGATGTATTAATTTTACCTTCAAGACAGAGAGATAGGAATCTGAGAGATCTGTATATTTCCCCACGATAGCTATTCTCACCTGTAAAACATTTACTTGGGTTTCAAGAAAGAGACATCGAGTTTGGAGACTACAAAACTATTCAATTCTTTGGCAGTTGAGACCCACCGGTACATTTAAATTGTCACTAATTTCTGCCATTGAAGCCCATCTGCCTAAAGAAGGTTCTTTAGCAATACCAGAAAGGTTCAGGACTTTTGAGATTGCTTCATGAGCCTTCTGATCCTGTTTCAAGGGGACAACGAGAAGTGTTGCATCTAATGATAACTTTCGAATATCATGCATCACAGTAGTTGAAAACTCGTACCTTCAGCATCAAAGGAATGTGCCAGATGTTGTGAACATCATAGAGTGAGAAGATATTCTGAATCTGAAAACAAGTGTGGAAGCTGATTATTTAACCGAGAATTTCGAGTGAACAAGATTACAAGACAACAAGGAAATCAAAAACAAGATGCATCATACCGGAAGATAGCAAAGTCGAGATAGCTTTGCTTTTACATTCTCCTCAAGTACCTAACAGTAAGAGAAAGTTCGAGTTTATATAACAGAACAAGAAGATATATATACAGACACCAAGATGAACAGGTTAAAACCTTTGTGCTCCGACAAGCTATGATATTAGGTGTCAATCTCAAGCTTCGTAGATCTCTTATGCTGTGCTGTGTTGGTTTTGTTTTCTGAAATAAGAGATTCAAAACAAATGAAGTTTCTCAAAGACATATTACTTCTAGAAAATGTATATACATACCTGTTCACCAACAACACTGAGCACAGGCACGAGAGTAACATGGATCAGGCAAAAGTTATCAGGCCCTACTTTGTATGATAATTGGCTAAGTGCTTCAGTGAAAGGCCTGGACTCATTATCTCCTGCAAACACACAAAGATTTCTCTGTATTTATACACAGAAGAAGGCAAGAAGCAAACAAAAAGAAAAATGAAATTCTCGGTGTTAAAATGTTACCTATAGTTCCACCTAATTCAATGACGCAAACATCAGGAGGACCTTCTTTTCCATCTACAGGAATCATTGCAACTCTCTCTATCCATTCTCGAATTGTATCAGTGATGTGAGGAACAATCTAAAAAATCCATTACCAACCAAAACTTAGATTTCACAGCTTATTATGATGACAAAGTAGAAATGTTGAAACTATCTTTCATTTACCTGAACAGTCTCTCCTAAGTAATCTCCTTTCCTCTCTTTCTCCATCACATACTGTGACAGTAACAACAACAACAACAAAAGTATTTTAGTTATCGACTTGTGGCAAATAAATCCAAGGATAAACATTATGTAGTTACCTGCTGAATCTTCCCGTAGGTGATGTTGTTATCTCGAGTTAATGTGATATCTAGAAACCTCTCATAGTTTCCAAGATCAAGATCCACCTTTTTTTACAAAACCATCAAAAAAAAATGTTTTAGGTCTTTTAGATCCAAAAGGTAGAGTAACATAGGTGAGTTTTTTTTTTTGTTGTTTTTATGGTTTTTTACCTCACTACCGTCGTCCAAGACAAACACTTCTCCATGTTCGTAAGGAGATATGGTTCCAGCATCATAGTTCAAATAAGGATCTAGAGATAATAAAAACTGGCTTTAGATTGAGTGTTCCGTAAGCAAACATTACATATACATTTTGAACTCAATGAAAAGAAAGATACCAATTTTGATACAAGTAACGCGAAGACCACAAGACTGAAGAAGAACACCAACACTGCTTGCAGTGATTCCTTTTCCTAATCCACTCACAACACCTCCTGTTACAAGCACGTACTTCATCTTTAACTTGTATATCCTGGAACAAACGTCACCAAACCATATATTAAGAAGAAAAAAACAATCAATGAGTTGCAAAATTTCATTCAGATGAACAATTTTATAGAGACAGCAGAAGCAAAACCAGATATGAAAAACTGAGAAGCTTTGAAACAGAGGATCTCTGTTTTAAGGTTTTGATATTAGCGGGAAAAAACAAACGTTAGGATTTTGTGGGCTTTGAGAGAAGGAGAGGTAGCAATTTATAAGAGAAGAGAAGCAGTGGGCATATTCCCTTCCATCTTTTAAAACCCATAGAAGATAACAATCCTCCACTTTATTTAGTTTAAATTCAATATTTTAAATATATGCATTTCATGAGTTTTTAATATTATGAGACTCTAAAGCTAAATCTTATTAGATTATAATGATATCTTTATTTGAAATTATCTAAGAATATGAATACTTTCTTTGGTAACTAAGATTTCCTTAAGCCATATGATCATTTGCATTTAAACATTAGATATCGTTTTTATGATGGTACATATATTCTATAGTACTAGACCTTTATGAAAAATCTAGAACATATATAATGATGGTGGATTTGAGGCAATTGGCCAAAAAGACATGTATTTAGAAGTTTTGCCTTTTAAAATAAGATATTTAAGTATTAATTTTACAATCTTAAAAGTCATAAATCAACTTTAAAAACACATAAAGCTATCGGAAACTTCGAGAAGTCTGTACTAAAGATAAAAACTACAATAGCATTAGCGGTGTCAAAATGGGTTAAATCTCATGGGTCGACACGATAGCCAAATTGTTTTATTATTTGGATCTTAATGAGTTAAATCTCATGGGTCGACACGATAGCCCAAATTGGTTAAATGAGTTATGGGTCAATAGGTTTATGGATTATATGGATTGGGTTAGAATGATTTATAGTAACTTTCAATTCATTAATTTCAAATCTGTCATCATTATCTTCATACTATCAAGTTACTGAGTTATGGATTGATTTGAATTGGTTTAACTATTTCGACACCCCTAGAAGCACAAACCACCAAGCCACTCTATAAATTATTCCCTCATGCCCCATTGTTTTTGGCACTTTCGCTTGTCCATTGGAAATTATGGATTTAAGCCTCAAGACAGATGGAGAATTACAACAACAACAAAAAAAAAAAAAAAATCCTCACTTTGACCATAAATCTAGATTATGGGTGCAAATGACTGGAAAAATAATTGAGTTGAAAAAGATGAGTTATATATCATTCAACTTATCATTCTGTTATATTAGTAGATGACTAGTTAAACATATTTCTTCTTTTTGTAATTTGTTCATTTTATAATTTTTTCATTTTAAATGGTGAAAATTAAATGAATGTTCTTTAACCTATTTTTATCCCGCAAAAATGTACAAAACCATTTGCACTGTACAGAGTAATCATTTTATAGGTAAGATAAGTCATAGCCTATTGAAATTCTTGAATAAGGTTTCTTAATCTTCTTTTGCTTAGTTTATTTTGTATTGTCTTACAATTGAACATATATTTTGTATAACTACTGTTTTATTTTTTTCAAAATTTTCAAAAGAAGTAAATTTGTTGTTAACTGTCTTGATTGAAGTTTAGCAAATTTCCCATATTTTCTCATTGGTGTGGAGGTTAGACACAATTGTGATATTGCAGTAGAATGAAGTATTTGGTCAAAAAATAGTTTGAGACTGAAAAAAAAAATCGATTTTAAAAATTTGATCATTTTTATAATTATTTGTAATAGATAAATGTCAAAGTTTAAGGTAATGAAAGAGAAGAATCGTTCAACTCACTGAAGATCTCTCCGGCACAAATTGAATATCTTATTAGAGAATTTGTCAGATTCTCCCCACAAACAGTCATTTTACGTATGTGTTTGTAGCTCAGAATTTTTTTTCACTCATAGATATTTCTTTTACCATTCATTCTATTTTACATTGTAATGAACATTTGAAGTCTTGAAAGTATCTAATTTGTATTGGTGTTACACCAAACTCTTTCTATTGGTTTTATGGGTGCAAATGATTGAAAAAACAATTGAGTTGAAAAAGATGAGCTAAATATCATTCAACTTACTATTCTATTAGATTAGAGTAGTAGATGGACTACTTATACATTTTTTTCTTTTTGTAATTTTTTCATTTTTCTAGTTTTTCGTTTCAAATGGTGAAGATTAAATGAATGTTTGTTCAAAGAAAAAATGAATGTTCTTTAACCAAAGTGTACAAAAACCATTTGCACCAATAGTTGTTGGTGTCACTCCATGTTTATGCAGAGTAAGCTGTGATGAAAATAGGCATTGAACTAAAAGGCTTCACTTTATAGGTAAGATAAGTCTAGCCTATTGAAATTCTTGAATAAGGAGGTTTCTTAATTTATTTAGTATTGTCTTACAATTGAACATATATTTTGTATACATTACTGTTTTTATTTTGTTCAAAATCTTAAAAATAAGTAAAGTGGTTGTTAACTGTTTGATTTCCCATATTTTCTCATTGGTGTAGAGTCTAGACACAATTGTGATAAATGCCAAAGTAATAAAAATGAAGAATCTTGACACAAATTGAACAGTCATTTTACATATATGTCTCTATAGCTCAGAATTTATTTTCAAACACAGATTTTTTTTTTTAGCATTCATATATTTTACATTACATTACATTGTACTCAACATTTGAAGTCTGGAAAGTTATATTTAATTTATATTGGTGTTACAACAAACTCTTGGGGATCAATAAACACAGATATAGATATTGATTTAAGCCTTCTTAGCTCTTTTAATTGAAGCTTTGTTGATTGCATCAGAGATCTCTCTCCGTCTTTTGGCATTGTTTTTGTTGATCTCTCCAGTATTGTTGTTATTGGTTTGAGCATTTGTTCCTCCAGAGCTCTTGTTAGCTGCTGCTTTCAATGCTTCTTGCACAAACACCTTCAATCTCCACAAGGTAACATCCGTCTGTTCGAAAAACAGAGAGAATATCGTTAAAAACCTGAAATTTCTTATGCCAAAACCACAAAGAAACAAGAACACGATTTTGATGTTTACCTGAACATCGATGTCAAACTCAACTTCTGGTGCTCCAGCCGGAAAACTCGGGTTGCTCTCTGAAACCATTTTTAACGCTTTCGACAGATCCTCAGGAGAGAGTCGACCTAGAGCTGCAGACAGTCCCTTCTTTTCTTGAGTGGACAATTTCCTGTTCATTTCAAATCCAAACGAAAACTCTGTTAAGGACCCTTCATTAAGACCGTTCATTAAGGGTAAAATGATTTAACAGAAGAGGTTATTAACCTGCATCTCTGAACTACTGATTCCCGGAGTCTCTCCAGCTCAAGATCGATCTCATATAGCTAAAGATATGTGCAAAAAAAAACTCATCAAAACGGAGCTACTATTTTCCATGGCCTGAAACAGAGCAACAAGTAGAAATTAAATAGGTTTTTTTATTATTATTTTGCTTACTTCATTGCTTAAATCCCTAGTCATTTCCGCTTGTGCAGCCTCCAGAGTAAGCTGTTTATTTGCATGCTCCTCAGCTTCTTCGTCTGCTTGTTTCTTTTCCTGTTCACACCAAAGCAATTATGTTAACACACTGTTACAAAAAGGTGATTAATTGGAAACTGAACATTTGGTTGTACCTCTTCTACAAGTTTAGGCATTATGTGAATCCATTTCTCCTCGAATTTTTGCAACAGAGATTGAGCCATCACATAGACGTCTTCTTTTGCTTCGTTATACTTCATCGCATTCTTGAAAACTAGCCTAACATCAGCATATATCTCCCGGACATTGCTATAATCTGAACCCTCCATTTTCTTTTTGATCGTTCCCAAGTCCATTGGCTTCTCTATAACCTGTTTAAGTAAATGAACACAAGCTATCGACATATATCAAAAAACTCATTTCAACATTTATCGAAAACAGTTGATTTTACCATACATTTAAGTAAAATAGCAAAAGTTTGTAACTTTACCTTGTAATAATCATGGAGTCCAAGTCCTTTAACATCAACAGGCTCCATGAATGGCCATGCCCATTTATTTTGAGTAATCTAAGGTATTAGAAGACGAAAGGTTCAAATGCAGCAAACACTGAGCAAAATCTTTGCTTTGGCAAATTGGCAAACTAAGGAAGCATCAAACGAAGTAAATCAAAATCCTAAGCTTTCGTATCAAAAGAAGAAAAAGGGATAAAGTTTTTTCTTGCTTACCTGACGAAACATTGTAGCAAATTGACGCATAAGTTCAGGGCTGGAAACATGTTTTCCCTTTGTTTTATCTTTCCCAGCCGAGTTACATTTCGAGATATTTGGTTGAGAAATCGCAATCTTTTTCCCTCCTGAGTTACTCTTAGAAGTATTAGTTTGAGCTGCTCCATCTTTGGTAGAGTAAAAGTGTTCAACCTCCACAACTTTATGCTCAAGCTGCCATCACATACAGCCAGTAAGAGACTCGACACTAAGCAAGTCATGGCGTCAAGTGAAAAGCAATTCATTTTTACCTGATTCACTCTTTCAGTAATATCATCTATGCAAGTCCCAAAATCCTCAAGCTCACTGACCCCATTTCCATTGAAAACAACAAGCTCCGAATTCTCGACATCACAGTTTTGCACAAGCACAGGTTCCTCCTAAACAGTGACACAAACTAATCAAAAAAAGCTTCAACACAGCACCACGCATCTTTCTACAATAAACTCAAAACTGATAATTGAGTTTGTATACAAATTCTAGCTACTTAAAAGTGTTCAAATTGAACAAAGTTGGAGACTTTATAATAACCCAAAACCTCAAAAGAAGGTGACTTCTCAGCAGAAGAGCTAGATTAACAGACGGAATCAAAGGTAAGCTAAAATGTTGTAATAAACAAAGTCTGGGATTGAATCCAAAGAGAGGCTGCAACTTAACCAGGAAGTAATAATAAACTTATGTACCTTGACATGTACAGACATTAGAGAAGAGTAGTAGTGACTCACGAGAGCTTTTTCGAAGGATTCAGAAAGACAGACGCATGTCGGAGGAAGAAGAAGAAGACGGAAGAGAACGCGTTTCTCCGGTTTAGGGTTTACAACGAATAGGCTTTTTTCGAAAAACTCTTTGTATCAATATGGGCTTCTCTGTTCGGCCCATTAATAAACAGACAAAATTACGCGGTTTTATTACCAGCTAAAATATCGGGTTTGTTGTCTTTTTTTTTTAAATGTAAAATTGAAAGAAAAAAAGAAAGAAAAAATAATCTGAAACGTAAACTAGTATTTTCATTTTAAATGTAAATGTAAACTAGTATTTTCATTTTCCTCTATAGAAAGAAAGAAAAAAAAATATCATCTGAAACGTCATATAAAAATAATTATCTTCATTTTTTTGTATTTTAACTATAATACTTTCTTAAAACCCATAAATTATTTTCCAAAATCATCAGTTAAATTGCCTATAAAGTTATATAAAAGAAAAAAATATTTAACAAGGAAGTTGCAAATGCTACACCTCGCTACATTGGGTCTATAAAAAATACTTCTATAATTTAATACCTAAATTACGTTTTCCTACAATTCTCATGCATTTTTTTTGGTCCTCTTGGCATTTGCCATGCCATTCATGTTACTACAATTAAAAACACTCAATTTTAATATACTTTTAGCAATTTTTCTATTGACCAACATAAAATTCTGAAGACACATTGTTCGGTTGACACCTCTATTTGTTCCAAATGCAGTATAACCATCCAACAACAAAATAATCTTATCTTATTACCTCTCAAATCATTTTATATTAAATCTTGTCAAGATTCTCAATTCATTTTGATTATCCACGCGTACCTAACACTGATTAAGTAGCTTATTTTGGTCAAACATGTGGAGACACGGATTTAGTATATTCAAATATTATCCTGTGCCTTCTTCAGACCGCCTCTGTATTAACATCTCAACATGTTCGTCACTACTTCTCCACGCCGCCATAGACGTGCTTTCCACTTATGTACTCCCCATTTTTACATCTATATATATATATTTTTTGTAGAATTCTAACCCAACCTTAAAAAATATAACTCACATTTGTCTACCAATCAAAATAAAAATATAACTCACATTTTACTTTCATCATCTTCGTAGTATTATATTGTCTTGGATTTCTGAGTAATTGTTATGTCTCCTCCAGCATTGATCGTGTTAGAAGATAGTTTAGCCCACAAATGGAGCAACGACGAGTGGCAGGGTTTCAACGTTTATTCAGGAGATCAAAACCCTAACCCTAACATTAACTTCTTGGTGAAGAAGGCAGCTCAGCAGAATCAGATGACGGTCTCCCACCCATCGGTGAATGAAGAAAGCTTCAGAATGGTCTTACCTCTGGCGATGTCTCCGCCAAGAGACAACGCGGTGCCGCTTCCTGTTCTTCCCCAGCCGATGATGAAACAACGGAAGAAGTTTAGCCACCAAGAATCCATGCTTTCTCTAAGGAAAACTAGGTATCCTGAGAAAAACTTCTACCAAGAAGAAGAAGAATTCAAGTGCAACGCCTTCTGTTTATCCCTCCCTGGGTTTGGGAAAAAACCTGTGAGGTCACCAAAAAGCGAGGATTCTATGAAGAAGAAGATGATCAAACCGTCATCATTCTCAGATTCCACTGCAGGATCCCTAAGCGCTTCCCTCGAGAAATTTGAGTGTGGCTCATGGGCTTCAGCGACAGCTCTAGCCCGCGAAAACGGTCGATTGTATTTTGATCTACCGGTGGAGATGATAAGATGTGGCGGTGGAGATGTACAAGAGCCTGTGAGTTCGGGTTTCTTCTTTGACAAGGAAACAGGAAGTCTCGCTTTGAGAAGTGTCCTTAAGAAGAGCAGTTCTCTGTCGGGAAGACAGCTAGGAGGTTCGGCAGAGACATCACCACAACGCCGTGTCAGATTCTCGACCATAACCTCGGATTCTTGCCCGGCTTCGCCACGATCTTGTATAACCCCAAGACTGTTGAAAGCTAGAGATGACTTCAATACGTTCTTAGCGGCACAGAATGCGTGAGAACACACCAACAACAACATAAAAAAAAAAAACACTTCTCAGTTCTCACTAAGACATTACAATAATATATACGAATGCTCGGTCTGTATATATCAGTGGAGAGATCATGTTCATCTTCTTTTTAGATTCGAGACTCCTCTACGTTATAAAATCGATGAAAGACACTGAGCATTTGAAAAATATGCTCTGCTTTGATTTCCTCTGTTTTTTTTCTCTTCATAATTCTCCTTTTTTACGAATGTGAAAGGTACCAAATTTTTTCCTTCATTATTTTAAGATTGGTACATTACACAAAATAGAAAATAAACGGCAAGTACTAAAACCTCGTACATTCTACAAATCCTGTGCCAACTTGATGGTAGGAAAGTGAAAGGAGGCATATGTAGATAAGATTATCTTTACAAGAAGAAAACTTCAACGCCAACAAAAAAAAAAAAAAAATGAGAGTTCGGTTAGTAATTCACATACATAGAAAAACATATATATGAATCTCGGACGCAGATCCAAAACGCAAACACGCTCCGGTCAAACGTGACAGCAAACAGATGGATTAGTAGAAGAAAAACGTATCATAGGTAAAGTAAAGTATCGTTATCTTGTTGAACCGTTTGGTTTTATAAAATTTTCAGGTTCTTGAATCGACGAAAACGCGAACGACGTCTAGAATCTTGGCACAGCAAATCGGGCATTTCCCGCCATTATATTTTAGTTCGTTTGCGCATCTCATGCATGTACACATGTGCCCGCATCTGCAGAAAACCAAACGCAATAGATATATTTAATAACGTTTTTTGGAGTCATCACCAAAGCAAAGTAAATAGGGTTACCTGTATAGAAGTGTTTCAATTTGGGTTTCGTTACAAACGCAGCATTTGCGTTTCAAGGGATTTTCAAGGTGAACTGACTTTTGAAGTCCGGCGTTTACGTCCAAACACGTTTTGACAGAGTCTCTTAGCTCAGACATTTCTTGTTGGAGCTGTAAAATGCTTGATCTCAATTCACTTATAATCTCCATCTCCTGAAACATTTTTTAATGAAATGTAAATGCCAGTCTCATCAAAACTGAAAGAGACATTTCAACAAGAAAAGAAGAGGCTCACATTGGAATGAAGATTGTGCATAGGTGTTGAAGGTGCTGAAGATGGTGCATAGGTGTGCATAGGTGTTGGAGTACTAACTCCTATGTCCTGAGAACTCCATGATCCTGCCGGAGACGGTGCAAATATCTGCGATGATGATTGGCTCAAGTCATCTCTGTCTTCACCTTTCTCTTCTTCTTTACCAGCTTCTTCAATCCGCTGAGCTGGTTGTGTCTGTACACGGGACATTATGAGCTTATCGATCTTCTCTCGTAGTCCGCTCTGGAGGAAACCCGAAACTGTTCCTCTGTTTGAACCATATAACCGATATTAAGATCTTTCTAGAAAGTAATAAAAAAGGGTGTTTGTTTGACTTTGGTTTACCTCTCGAGAAGTCTACATATATCGTCTTTGTCAGATCTAGTGTTCATCACTTCCAGATACCGAGATTTCCTCAAATCTTCCCAATAAGTCCGAGGCCGAGATATTTCTGTAAACCAGTCATTGCTCATGTCTCCGTAATAAGACTGCTCATCCTCATACACTTCTTGCTCTTCCCATCTGTTTTGGAACGAGGTTTCTTGTCTCTCAAGGAACGGAGTCTCTTCTTGAGTTCCATGCTTACCGCTTTCAACCTTGTCCTTTACCTCGTTGCCTAGTATCCGCGGTTCTTGATGAGTTACACTTGTGATCATAGGGCTAATGTTATCAGATTTTCTTTTCAAAACTTCTGCTACGATGGCTTCTTTCAGCTGAAGGTAACTCATCTTTGATTCAGTTTCGTTCTTGCGTAAGATTGCTTCCTCTATGTTACGGTTTTTAGGGCTTGAATACTTTATGGAAGGAGTATCTGGGATAATACTGATTTCTCTTGACCGCATGCTCTCTGTTTCTACGATGGATTGTTGTTGACTCTTCATTCGTTCGGCTTCAGAGGAGGCGTTTGCTGCATTATCCCGGAATTTTTCTCTGTTGCAATTTAAAGACTGAGGAGATAAGAAAAACAAGTTCATGAACTAGTGTCGTAGCCGAGCTCGAAGTCAAGGCTTAATGCATACCTTAGATGAAGAATTTTAGAACAAGGTTGGACTCGATTTATATCGCCTTTCGTGCTACCACGATGACGATCTTGAATCGCTAGACCACGTTTGAGACTCCTTAGTCGCAGCATTGACTGTCCAACAAGAAAAACCAAGAGATAACGATTTTAAAGAGTGAAACCTTATAAAAGTTGTGAGCTGTTTTGTATAAATGACGCAAAGTACGTACCTGGAGGCGACCACGTTGAGGAAACCTAGAAACCGCGTTGCGTCCATGAAGCGATTCCAATTCGCGGTGGCGTTCTCGTACCATATGCACAAGCAAATCTGACAACGCTTGTCGTCCTCGGATTCGTGGCGAACAAGTAACCACCGGACAACTCCTTTGCTCCGTCGTCTTCGGCGAGTCGACGGCACCGACATTATCTCGAGGAGTTAGCTTCTGTTCGTTACTCAACCTCCGGATCATTTCACCGACTCGGCCCCATTTGCTCTCACCGGAATCAGGAACCGAACCGACAGTCCTGGATTCAATCTCCTTCGTCCGATCAGGACTCTTCGACTCGTTCTCCGACTCAGACTCGCCGTCGATGGGTGGATCCGGAATGTGGATTTCTTGAACGCTCGCTTCTGAGCTGTTGCTCTCTGTTGATCGACCGTTTGATCGGTTCAGCCTCGCCTCCCATATCTGCACAAGAGAAGAAGCTCCTCCAGGACTGTCCGAAGAGTTGTTCCCTTTCCTCGTACGTGGTTTCTCCGGCGATCCAAGACGACAGTTATTGTTCTTTTTCCGCTTGTTCCCGATCAAAGAATCGACTCTGTTCTGGGAACCCTCGTCGGAGATCTCCGGAGGAGCAGCTTTGACTAGAGCTTTCAGATTCTTCTTGAAAACGACGTCGTCCTGCCGTTGGTTGCGATCTCTAAGGACACATCCGAAGCTAGTTCGTAACGAGGCCATTAAAAGCCAATTGACCTATTTGTCAACGATTGCAAACACAAAGACCCATCTCTGATTTTGGATCTTAGAAAAAGATCGATCCAAGGTAATGAAGAATAGAAATCAAAACCTTTCTCTTTTGAAAGGGAAAAGAACAAAAAAGTTGGTTTTGTTTTAGCTAAAAACAGAGCAACCAAAGTGGTGTGTTAGAATCGTAACGATGAAGAAACAGTTAATTCAAGTGAAACAGTATGTTTTGTTATATCTATATTTAGACATAGCACTTAACATTGATACCAAACAAAATATTTAGACATAGCGACGAAAAGTAAAAGAAAAAAATGTGAGTCATAGGATTGTTCTGAGTCTATCCTTTAAACTTGAAACGTGTCGGAGAGAAGAAAAAAAAAAGAAAGAATAAAAAAAAAAACAGAGTGTAAAAAACAGGGGAAGACAGATTCGGACGAAGACAAAGTATATGTTGAGGTCTCGAGGAAGCTTCTACAAGTTGTTTTGTGAAGTTTTTTCAGCGATGGAATGTAGTATTAAAGATCATTTAACTTTATTGGTTAGTAGTTATTTCTCCTAATTAGATGATTAATTAATGAAAATGAAAGCGTTGAGGTGGAGGGTCCAAAAGCGGAGACTCCAAAGGAGCCGTTGGGTTGAATTAGCCGTTGGCAAGTAGGGACTTTAATTCACACTTGTTAGTTTTCTAATTATCTTTTAAAGTTTTTTTTTTTTTGGTGTGTCTACCATTTAACTTGTGGTTAGTCTGTTTATTTTTCTTTATTCCATGTATTGGTTTGATAATTGAAGGAAAAAAATAAGATATTGGTTTCAACTGTTTTTGGTTTTGAAAAGAAAAGAAAAATCATTACAATTTTGTGTTTGGTTTATTTGTACTTAAACTGGGTTAATTTTATATTTTATATGTTTTTTTTGTTTAAATTTGAAATATATTTAATAACTAGAGAAGTTATTTATAGAGCATCATGAGAAGTCATTTAGATTTCTATAGCACAACAAAATATCAGTTGAACTGGAATTACATTTGGATCAACTACTCTCTTATTTAGGTGGAATTAGTTAGTTTGATTTATCTTCAAGATTTTGTTCCTAACTTAAAAATTACATACTGAAGTTGTGTACTATAAAGTGTAGACGACGATGTCTAGTGTTTTAAATGTAGAAATATTATATAAGAAAATTTAACAATGAATTGTACATATGTTTAAATAACTAAAAAAGAGTTAAGTACCAAAGTTATATAGATAAAAATTCATATATATTCTAAAGATATAAGATTCGTTTCCTATGAGTTATGATCTACTTCATAACTCTCTAGCACTTCTCTTTGATTCTACTGCAACCATGTCTTTCTTTAATATTCTTATATCAAAACCAAAAAAAATTCAGTTGAGTTCGTTTGAATGAAACATTAAAGTGCCGTAAAACATGGTTGCGATCGACTTGCGATCAACAATCTTCTTGGCTTTCTTAATGATGAGTGCCATGAGTAAGGTGAGTCAAACCAAACCAATTAATTAAACAAACAACTATAGAATTAAAATTGTTCTTACAAAACGATATTGTATGTTGACAAAAAAAAAAAAAAACGATATTGTATATAACGATATATGTAGAGTTTTAAATGATTGGCTGGAAATCGTTTTCCCAAACTATTGTGGTGAATGCAAAATGGGTGACGTTCTTATATTGTTTGCTGGTTATGGGAGACCTTTCCCGAAAGTGGATTTGTCGCTGGAGAGCAGATATTAAACATGTTCTAGAGAGTCAGAAGATATCCATGGACCATGAATATGAATACTAGGGATGTTTTCAACTTATTCATTAGCAGGAACCTCATCCACAATATTTTTTATTTAGTGAACAAAAGGATACATTTCAAAACTTATATATATGTCAATATGTGGACATCTATTACAACTACTAACTATATGGTCATTACAGAGGAATTTATAGATGAAACTATTTGTTGCGTATAAAAATTGTATGTTGTAGTCCTATATCATACCATTATAAAGGAGGGGATACAATTTGCAAAATGCTTATTTGACTGGATGTAGAATAAGTCTTTACCATAACTCTTGATAATGTTAGTAGAAGTTATTGTGTTAATAGTAAGATTGAAGACATCGGAATGAGAGAAGGCATTATTCTATCACCGTTCAATTTTGTGGTAATACATTCTGAACTAATATTAGTTCTAATAACTCAAACCTTTTTATTCGTGTCCGAACTATAAACACTGTCATGATAAGTTGTCAAATGATTTTAGTCTAGTTTTCTATCCCATTCTCTTCTCTTCTTCTATCTTTTTGTAATTGACTGGTACCTAATTTAGGAGAGTATAATCGGGAAGACCAAAAAAACAAAAAAATCTTTTGACCAGTGTTATGAAAAATGTCCAAAATAGGAACATGACATCGTTAAATCTTGTCATGGAAGAGACTCTTTGTCTTTTGTGTGGCTAATTTTCCGTAATTTAGTATTTCTCTTTCTCCTTTTCTTCACGCTTTTCCTTTTCTTTTGGTTAACTAGAATTTTGGTATAAGATGAAGAAAAAATAGTGTTCGTCGGCTTGTGTTTGTCTCCGACACCTCCAAATCAATTGATGAGATTTGTCGTCGGCAGCTTTAAGTTTACCTAAAAATCCATCACAGGTTCACAGCAATTTTTTATAAAAAATAAAAAAATGTAGTAGTGTAATTATATATTTTTTCAATAAGAGTGTAATGTTGAGTGTTTATATAATAAACTTGGTTGGAGTCATATACTAACCCCTTTGATTTGACAGTCTCCATCAATCCTCAAAGTTCACACCACAGACAAAGTAAAAAAACAAAAAAAATCGTACCATCTTTGCTTTTTCTTTTATTTTCTTTCTTTACCTCATATAACACTTTCCACGCATTAATACACAAAAACAAAACGAAAAAACACTGCATCCGCAATCTCTCTCTCTATTAGCTAAGTTTACAGAAAATATCAAAACTCTTCTCTTGATCTTTCACAAGCTCCCCAGTTCTAGTATAACCCTCAAGTGACATCAACCTTTTTTGTTGTATTATTATATTTATAAGCTTCTCTTGAAGTTGTATTATATTATATCTATAAGCTTCTTATCTTTCTTTTTTTTGACATCAAAGCTTCTTATCTTATATTGGTATAACATGTGATGAGATCTCCTCACATCATCATTTTACTTGCTCTCTTCTTCTTCATTTCTCTAATCCTCCAAACCCATCAAAGAACCATTGATGATCAAACTCAACAGATTGGCTCCAACGTTGGAGACGTCAATTATGTGGCGGTGACTTCGCCGGAAGGAAGAAAAAAAGAGAGGTTTAGAGTTCGGCGACCGATGAAGACATGGCGGAAAGGGAAGATGTTTGATACCAGTGAACATGGAGTCCCAAGTGGTCCGAATCCCATCTCCAATAGGTAGAATATATATTTTAATACATAGAGCTTGTTGTATGAATATTTTGCCTAGTATTCTAGTATATCTCTTTGCTTCTGAGGTTGCACGTTAAAAAAAAAAAACGACTACTATGTTGTTTGTTGATTTCATAGTTTGAAATTGGCAGGAAATATTTTATTTATTTGGAGTTAATGGAAAAAAATAATTATACATATTTATTTCTTACAAAGGTTTTCGATTAACTCTCACTCCTAGAATTAGTGACACGCTACTTTGTATTGTATAGAACACGGTACCGCTAAAACGGTATTGTTTGACTGACAATTAAAGATTTACGTGAAAATAACAATTACATTACTTTTTTTTTTTTTGTTAAAAGAACAATTACAATTACATTACTTTCTCTTATATTTTTCTTATGAATGAAGTATATCTTTTATGTATAGTTTAGCGAAGAACCATATATATATTGTACAAAAAATAGCAATGAGAAACAATTTTAGGACGAAAATACGTCCAAGGGCCAAGGCCATGGGGTCCCCGGCCGGGTTATTAGATAAACAAAAAAAAAAAAACAAATACACATCTACAAACGCACGCATATGTTAATATATACGTAGTCAAGGGTTTGATGATAAACCATTTTCCATTTTTAGCATGTTTTCTTTGAACATATCCACTACGTTTTATATTCCTGAAGAATCTAATCTCCCATGCAAAGATGGCAACCTGAAAATACATAACTTCGATATAAACTTGTTTCGTCGTTGCTGTTCTTATATTGGTACACTAGTCATTCCACACTTGTTACACGAAAAAAGTATATATAGGAATAGGACATATAAATGACATTAAATAAATATTAAGCTATACATATATCACCTTCCAAGAGCCATATAATCAGGTGTGGCACCGGTAAACCAAGGCATTAGGAGCTCGACTCCTCTTCCTGCGTGGGAATAAAAATGGGTCAACCAAGGTACATAATATTTTCATTTAACAAACTAGAGCAAAATGAAACAAAAAGACGGAAATTTAATGTTATCGATCGTTTAATGTAAAAAAAAAAATGTTATCGATCGTTTACAAAGAACATACACCTCCAAAATTCGAAATTAGGTTAGAACACAACTATATAATTGAGCTAGTTTAAAGACAATATTAGAAGAGCAGAAACTCGCAAGAATGCCAAAATCCAGTGAGTCGATCCACACGTACATAATTCCCAGCCGCCGATCGATTATGTGATGGTAAAAAAAAAAAAATATATATATATATATATAGCTAAACAAGGTGTCAACGTACGTACTTATTGGAAAGTCTTCTAGTATAGTATAGTAGTGTCACATTAAATAGCGCCACGAACCATGCAGTAGGGATCCATAAAAATTAAACTGTTTGGGGATAATTATAGCTAGTACTTGCTTGGTGACTTCAATTCAAGAGGTCCCCCAAACATATACTGGCACATGCATAGCGACCTGCATTGATGTTGTGTCAAAGAATAGGTAGTGAGTGATGACTGATGATGATGATGATGACTAGAGTACTACACAAGAGTACTATACTTTTTCTTATTAATTAGGACTTTAATGTGCTATTATATTTATTTTAGTATCTACAAATTTTGGATCTCGACAGAATTTTTTTTTTTTTTTGGATCTTTCGATTTACATATATCATGTTATTGAATAATAATATATCTTAAATAAATAATGAAGTAAAAAAACGCGTTTATATATATCTAGTTTGGGTCCTATAATCCTAAAAAGGCAAAAAAACGGGAAAAGAGAAAGGAATAAAAAAGGAAACCAGAAACGGCATAGTTTAGCGTGTAAAGGAGAGACAGATCTGGCATCCAAAGTTGCTTGCATTGCATTGGACCATCATTTTCTTACATGTACCTCAACTCAAATCCTCTTTATCTAAACTAAATTATAGTATATTCCTTAAAAACATCGATTTATACACTCCATACCATACATTTAGTAGCCAAGTTTCAGCTTTTTAAGCTTTAAGAAAACTAACATGCATGCATTTACCTTTTTCTCTTTCGAGCTCAATTTGGTTAATACAAAAAGCAAAAGAGATGGTACCAAAACTTTTACTTGTCTTCAAATTACAATATGATATGAGAACAGGTAAACGTTATAAATACTCGAAATATATAATGGCTTAGTAAGCCATCGAAGCCCAGTTTGCTTATACTCTATTGGGCCAATTAAATATGCACTAAATTCCGTAAACCGGAAAAACCAAACCGAGAAGATGCAAATCAAATTGTTTGAAAACCAAAATCATCGACTCAACCGTTTCAAATTGTGAAAACCAGAATAGAAACACCGGTTCGCGTTTGATTCGTCGCCGTTGTTCTCTCTCCCAAGGTTAACTTCGCTTTGCAACCTTGTTGAATCTAGAAAAAGCTCTCTAATTTTCCGATGTCTTTCAAATTGATCTAGCTCTCAGGTTGATTTGCTGAATTTGAAACCTTCTTCTACTCTCTCCAGTTGATTGTGTAGAACTGTCGATGCTAGTTGTGGAATTGCATAGAGATTTTTAATTTTTTTTATGATGATGATGATTATTATGAGTATCGGTCTTAGAATCTGCTCATGTTCACTCTAAATTTGTGAATTTTTGTGGGGGTTGTAGCTCAGATTTTGTGCAGAGCAATGTAGGTATTTTTTTTAATACAATTCACTGTCTCATGATTAGGCTTTTGTGTTGTTGACAAAGTATGCAATGTTCTTGTTTCACCTGAATCATTTTTTTTTAGGTTTTACTCTAGAAGATTTGTATTACTTGGTTGCTTTTTGCAAGTGATGATGCTTAAATTTAAGTTACCTAGTCAGTTAGTTATAATTGTGCAGGACCAATTTCATGAACTTCCAAGTTTCATTGTTCATTTCACCGATATCTCTTAAGAGGCTAAGTTCCTGTAATTGGTTACAACATGGTCACAATAGAGCTGATAATTTTATTGTTATTGGTATATGAGTAGGTACATTTTATCTTGCAAGGTGGTACTTCTTAGTACCGTATGCTCAATTCACTACAACATTTTGCTATTTTATGTCTTTTGGACATTTTTTAGGAAGTGGTTTCCCACAGAGTAACTCATTTCCAATGTAAATGGACGGATCTTGAAACTTGACAAGCTTAGGTATGCTCCCCTCCAGTTTATTGTACGAAAGATTCAGACTTTGCAGAGAAGTTATTGCTGCCAAGCTCTGAGGAATGGCTCCAGAAAGCTTGTTTCTTGATAGATCAAGCGTCTCCAAGCGACTCAGTTCTGAAATCTTCTCTGGAATGCTTCCTGCTATGGAGTTTCTTGATAAATTCAAGATTCGAAGATACGGGAGTCCCAAGATTTCTCTTGGGATCTCTCCGCTTATGTTGTTTCCTGAAAGGTTTATGCTATTGACTATGTCTTGGTATTCACGAGCTCTTGTCACAATGAAGACTAGATTCTGAAACACCTCGTTGTTTGTACCTCGAGCAATGGCTGTGAGATTGCTGATGCATTTTGGAATTGGTCCGGAGATTTTGTTTCCGGAGAGATCCAGAATGCGTAGATTAGGAGCGCTGCAGAGATCATCTGGGATTTGGCCAATGAAGGAGTTACTTTGCAGACGAAGCATGAACAGAGAATACAACTTTCCTAACCATGAAGGAAGCTTCCCAGTCAGCTTGTTTCCTCCAAGATCGATGTTCGTAAGTCCAGAGCAATTCTGAAGACTCTCTGGGATTTTACCTTCCAACGCATTTTGGTTCAGAAGCAAGACGCTGAGAGAAGGTAACTGACCTAAAGACTCTGGTATTTGGCCTGATAAGTTATTCTCAGACGCATCAATTCCATAAAGCATG
This sequence comes from Camelina sativa, assembly GCF_030686135.1. NCBI lineage: Eukaryota > Viridiplantae > Streptophyta > Magnoliopsida > Brassicales > Brassicaceae > Camelina > Camelina sativa. The sequence goes on along the minus strand of NC_141884.1, from coordinate 7,471,285 downwards.
AACTGCCGGTGCCAACAGTTTGGCAAACTACCAGAGAAATGGTTCTTCCTGAGAGATAGAATTTGCAGCCCGGAGATATCACATAGAGATGATGGGATGTTGCCGGTGAAGCTGTTATGAAAGAGGTAGATATTTTGAATCCTTGGCATCAAGACGTCAATGTTCTGAGGAATAGAACCCGAGAAGTTGTTCTCGTAAAGACGCAGCTCCGTTGCGTTTGTTGACCAGAGAGGAAAAGGGCCTTCAAAGCTGTTGGAGCTTAAGTCAATGTTGTTTAACTTTGGGAACGCAAGCTTTTGAGGTAATCTACCTTTGATTCTGTTGTTTGCTAGAATCAGGTAAGTTACTTCAGAAGAGATTCCTGAAAACCAGCTACCGGGTATTGTATCTTCAATTCCAGTGTTTCTGAGTACGACATAGTTGAGCTTGGTCTGTACTTGAAGCCACATTGGAAACGAAGGACCGATCCGGCAGTTCTCGATTTGGATTAACTCTAGTCTGAAAGGAGGAATCCAAGTAGATGGTACCTTGAAGATAAGAGATCTGTATGGTTCAGTTGTGAGACGAATGGTTTTCAAGCTTCTGAGATTCACGAAGTGAGACTTTTGCAGAACACCTTCCCATGTATTCGCCATCAAGTTCAGATCCACAAGCTCCGCAAGCTTCCCCAAGCTTTCTGCTATTGACCCGTTCATAGTATTGTAAGAGAGATCAAGTTTCTTCAGTGACGCCATGTTTCCTATAGAGGAAGGGACCGAACCCGTGAAAGAATTCGATGAAAGATCCAGAGTCTGCAGATTCCTCAACGCTCCAAGCGACTCAGGCAATGTCCCAGCTAACTTGTTGGAACTGAGATCGAGAAAGACCAAGCTGTTGCCTTTGTTTCTGGACAAGGCGTCTAAGAAACCATTGATTTGACCATTGAGTTCGTTTGCAGAAAGGTCAAGAAACTTCAGTCGAGGAAGGTCTCCAAGAACAGATGGAATCTCGCCCTGGAGTGCCAGATTATTCGACAGATCAAGTGTCTCTAGAAGCTTCAAGTTCTTGAACCCGGTAGGAATGGAACCTTCCAGAAAACACCATCTGAGGGATAGCTCTCTGAGGTTAGTGAGACCAAATAGCCAGTTGGGTATTGGCGTATTGAGAGAGTTTCCAGACAAATCAAGAACTTCAAGGTGCTTCAGATTCGCAGAGGAAGACAAAGAGAGAGGCAAGTTCTTAATCTCACTATCTGACAAACGCAACTCCTTAAGCGCCGTGACTTTGCTGAAATCCTCTAACCAGGTTTCACCGGCACCGCTCAGATTCACATTTGCCATGTTGAGGTACTTCAGAGAAGTAGACAGACCAGAAAGCCACCGGAGGTTGCTTGCACGCAAAGAACTAGCGGAGAGATCAAGAGACTCCAGCTTCGACAAATTCCCAAGATTGGCAGGAATTTCACCGGAAAACGAGGAGGAAGAAAGATTCAGGTACCTTAGGCTAACGATTTGGCCGATAAATTCTGGAATCTCGACTCCACCGAAATCGTTTGAGCTCAAGTCCAGGTAGCTCAAGAACTTGAGACTGGTCAAAGACTGATGTAACTTCCCTCGCAAGGAACTTCTTTCATACTCATCGGAGCGAACGTCTTGAACCGGGTTTCTGAGATCAATCTTGACGACGTGACTGGTCCGTACGTCACAGAGAACACCAGACCAGTTGCAACAATCAGGTCCGGACCAAGATTTGAGTCGACCCGAAGTATCATTGAGTGATGCTCTGAAGGTGAGAAGAGCTTGTCGCTCGGTGGATATGCATTTAGGCTTAGCTGCAGATCCGAAATCAGGGACTGTGAGAAGTAAAATGAGAACCAGAGAGAAGAGGAAGAAGCTAGGCCTGAGCTTAAGTTTGAGATTCATACTTTTAAAAGCTGAGTTTGTTTTGTTTCTTTTGTCTAACGTTTCAATATATACATGTTCGAACGCAGACATATTAGACCAGCATTGTATGTACATACATATACAAACAGAATAGATGTATATAAATATACGCGTATATTTTAAACAAATACGAACACGGTTTATATCAATGTATATAAATATGAATATAGAAACGTGTTATTTTGCTGGTGCGCATTGAAGTAAGTGCAAATAGATATTTGAGCATAATCATCTCACACATCACATGGCTCGTGTGTGGGGTTTGTTCTCTTTGTTGTATTGGTCTATTTGAGGCACTCGTTTTTTTGACTTTTATATTTTACAATTTACGCCGACAAACTCCTTGATTTTTTTTTTGTTTTTATACAAGCAATACGATATTTTCTTTAATATTTGGATCTTGTCCAATCTCAGAGAAGCAATTTCCTTAGAAAATGGGCTTGTAAAGGCCCATTAAATTAACTTTTTACGAATCGTTTTGGTCCATTTGAATGTCTTAATAAGCACGACTAATTTTAATTTTATTATAAATTTGCCTCGTTAATTATTGGTTACAGAGACACTAATCATCAGAAAAGAACATTCGAAATAGTTAGTCGCAGAGTCATGGTAGCTCCGCTGACTCTGCCAACTCGTCGTCTCTTCCGTAGCCATTAAGCTCAGCTCAAATTTTTCCTCGAGAAAAAAACAGACTCTGCAATTTGTGTTACTTTTTCCTCGAGAAGAATGTGTCCTCCGAGTAATAAAGGAGCTGTTTTGGCTGTGATTCTAGCGTTGACCATGGTGGTGGTGGTCAACGGGGTGTCAGCGAGATTCTTCGTGGAGAAGGGAAGCTTGACGGTACTTAATTCATGGAAAATGGGAGGTAAGCATGACGCAGCCATCGCAAACTTTGGTCTCCCCAACTACGGTGGTTTCATGATCGGCTCCGTCGTCTACGCTGGCCAAGATGCTTACGGATGCGACTCTTTTAAAAAAACCTTCAATTCCAAGTCTCCTTATCCCAAAATTCTCCTCATTGATCGTGGAGGTACAATTACAAAGAAAGTTCTGTAATTGGGCTTTTGCTTCGATTAATTTAGTAAAAAGTAAAGCAATTTTGACTGTTTCATCAAGAATCTGGTTAAAAGTTTGAAACTTTTTGTTGTTGTTGTCAACATTGTGATTAAAGTTTCAAATTTTATTGGTTTTGATAACATTGTGATTGAAGTTTGAAACTGTTCTGATAGATTTAGAGGGTTTGTGAATCAGACTCTATCTCGTTTTTGTTTTCTAGTGTGTAACTTTGCTATGAAGATATGGAATGGGCAACAAGCCGGTGCAGCGGCTGTTCTTATAGCAGATAACATAGGTGAGCCATTGATAGCAATGGATTCACCTCAAGATGAAGATCCTGACTTTATAGATAAAATCAACATCCCATCAGCTTTGATCCTTCGCTCTCTCGGAGATAGTCTCAAGAAAGCTCTTAAAAGAGGTGAGGAGGTAATCTTGAAGATAGACTGGAGTGAGTCTATACCAAACCCTGATGAAAGAGTTGAGTATGAGCTTTGGGCTAATACTAATGATGAATGTGGTGTACACTGCGATAAACAGATAGATTTCATAAAGAACTTTAAGGGAACAGCTCAAATTCTTGAAAAAGGCGGTTTTACTTTGTTCAGACCTCATTACATTGCTTGGTTCTGTCCCAAAGAGCTTCGACTTGGTAGCCAATGTAAGACTCAGTGTATAAACCAAGGGAGGTATTGTGCTCCTGATCCTAAGCAAGACTCTGAAGATGGATATAATGGGAGAGACGTTGTTTACGAGAATCTGAGACAGTTATGTGTTCATAGAGTAGCTAAGGAAAAGAACACTTCTTGGATCTGGTGGGATTATGTGACAGATTTTAACATCAGGTGTTCTATGAAGGAGAAGAAATACAGCAAAGAATGCGCAGAAACTGTCGTGGAATCTCTCGGTAATGAAGGCCTTTTGTTTTCCTGAGAGATATCACAATCTGCCTGCAACTCTTTATTTAACAGTGTCAGGGTCTATTCTCAGGGTTGTCTCTTGAGAAGATCAAGAAATGCATTGGTGATCCTGATGCTGATGTAGAGAATGAAGTTCTTAAAGCCGAGCAAGCTTTTCAGGTTCGCGGTCTCTTCAAATTCACCGAGCTGTTTATTCTACTACTCTTTTCATGACATTTTGAAGTACAGTTAGGCCAAGAGAATCGCGGGGTTGTCACAATTTTTCCAACATTGATCATCAACAATGCTAAATATCGCGGTAAATTGGAGAGAACCGCAGTGCTGAAAGCTATATGTTCAGGATTCAAGGAAAGAACCGAACCTTCAATATGTTTAAATACAGGTCAAGTCATTTTCCTCGAGTAAGATAGTCGTATTCTCTGACAACATACTAAAAAAATCTTCTTGATCTTATTCTAAACAGATATAGAGACCAATGAATGTCTTGAAGCAAATGGAGGATGCTGGCAAGACAAAATATCCAATCTAACGGCTTGCAAGGTATAACAATCCATATAACAATATTTTTATCGTTCTTTAATCTATATCATCTCTTCTTTATAGATTACATGAATTTTACCAGGACACATTTAGGGGAAGAGTATGCGAGTGCCCTGTTGTCAATGGTGTTCAATATAAAGGAGATGGTTATACCTCCTGCAAGCGTATGTTTTGAAACTTCTTTTCCAAAATTTCTCATTCTACACTTTAGTTCACTGGTCTTTGAAAAATTCTTTGTTTCTTGTTCTTGATTACAGCCTATGGACCTGCGAGATGTTCAATGAACGATGGAGGCTGCTGGTCTGAAACTAGAAAGGGTCTAACTTTCTCTGCTTGTTTGGTTAAGTGACTGATGCTCTTTCTTCCACTTTGCTTAAGTTTGAAATTTTTTCTGACTTTTCTAATTGTTTGATGTAGAACTCGGAGACATCAGGATGTCGTTGCCCTCTAGGCTTCCGTGGAGATGGTCTGAAATGTGAAGGTGAATTATTTTTATAACAATTTGTCATAGTAAAAATCGAGTTTCTTTGACATTGTCTCTCACCGATAAAAATTGCTTCATGACTAGACATTGATGAATGCAAAGAGAAATCAGCTTGTCAATGTGATGACTGCAAATGCAAGAACATTTGGGGAGGATATGAATGCAAATGTTCTAACAATAGTCTCTATATGAAAGAAGAAGACACTTGTATCGGTATGTTGAGGCCAATTTTTGTTCAGATATCACTAGGACAAAGTAAATCCCATTGTTTACATTTGTGCCGGCTTGTGCAGAAAAAAGAAGTGGATCAAGAAGCAGATGGTTGTTCACAATTGTGGTTGTAATCGCTATTGCAAGCATCTCTTTAGGTGCTTATACATTCTACAAGTACCATCTTCAGGTAATGTTACTTTGCCACTTAACACTTTTCTTATGCATCATCATTCATCAAACTCTAACCAGTCTTTCTATCTTTGCATCAATGCAGTCATACGTGGATTCAGAGATCGCGTGCATTATGTCTCAGTACATACCACTCGAGAGCCAAAGCATCATCCAAGACGCTAAGTAAATAAGAACTCTGCTTGTCATTAAATGAAGATGGTTGTAATATAGGAGTTCTGAAAGTTATATAGCGTAAAACATAAAATAACGATTTATTGCTTTCATTGAGAGTTGAACTCAAGACCTCCCGCTTACTAAACGGGTGCTCTAACCAACTGAGCTATGAAAGCTTTTGTTAGCTATACACCAGGGATTTTAGATATTCCTATAATACAATCGATGCTACAGTCTCTGCTCTCTCTACTCGTCTGATCCTTCAAGTTTAAATCTTTTTCCACATTTTTGTTGTTTTTAATTCTGGGTTTTGACCCTAGACACTAAAAATTCGCATGAGTTTTGATCTAGCTTTTGAACAATATTAGTTCATCGTCATCCTTCTGGTAAGTCTTTGTTTTCTTATGTTTCTTGTGATGCTACCTAAATACCACTTGCGTTGTACATTTTTGATCGCTGTACCTTTGTGTTAGTAAGGTGTAAGATTGGAATATGAAATGATTTGGAGATAATTGAATGAGTTAGTAACTGATTTCAATTTGGCAATTTCGATCCATTTTTATTGTTTATGTGATTATTTTGATTGAGAGGGAAGAAGGATACAAATAAAAGAGTAAACTTTGGGTTAAGTTGCAGAGGATTTCGAATGTGGTTGATTTTGAACTCTTAGAGGACGAGGATGGAGCCTGAGAGAACAATTTTGCAGCACAGAGTAAACTTTCACTTTGGATTCTATTTCATTGATGGATCAAAACTCGTGAAAAAGCTTTTCTTTATGCATATTCACAGAAGATTCAAACTTTTATTGTTGCAGTCTTGCAGATTCTAGGGAATGAAGCAGTTCATGAAGAAAGCTATAAAGGAGAATAACATTAGAGTGGAAAGAAGAGACCTTTATGGGAGCTGGATTATAGTTTCTAAGATCTTGGCACGATTTGCTGATGAGCCATATCGAATGTTGCATGAAGACCAAACAACAAATAGTAAAGCAACATGACTAAAGTGCAAACCCCAAACCTTATAAAAGCCTCAGCTCCCAAAGATCCCATGAGGAAGATGTTTGTTGCTATTGATAAGCACGGGAGCCATGGGACTAACGGTACGCCCCACACTTTCGGTGTTCTTTGCTGAGGAACAAACAAGACAATCCCCAATGTCCCCAAGAACCAGAAAGGAACTGTTATTGTGTAACCGATCCATGATCCCTTGAGCCGCATTCCCCAATAACCTGAGGTTCCCATTGAAGAAGCAACAACGACTAAGAGACAGATGATAAGCTTAAGAAGATCAGCTCTTGGAGTAACTTCTCTCACGTAGTATCTCCTCACTAGTAGTGCGATAGGCATCATTGTGAAGATGAAGAGAATACTTATCGATAGGAGGCTTGACAAAACATCTAAACCCGAAAAGAAAGCGATTAGAGCACTTGGAATTGATACTAGGAGGTTAGCGTTTATAGGTGTTCCGGTTTTGGGATGGACGAGTGCAAATATAGGCGGTATCATGTGCGTCCGTGCGATGTGAGTAACGTATCGCGCGTGTCCCATTGCTGCTACTAAAAGAACTGTGGTCATTCCTTTGAGAGCACCAATCGCCACCAGGTACTTTCCCCATTTCATTCCAACGCTCTGAAATGCTACTGAGTAAGCTGCGTTTGGATCTATATCTGTGTACTTCTGCATCATACTCAGGGATAATGCCATCAAGCAGTATATCACTGTTATTATCGACATTGAACCGAGTAACCCTATTGGTATGTCTCTTGATGGATTCTTGGTTTCTTCAGCCATTGTTGCTAGGCTATCAAACCCTCCATACGCAAAGTACACAACTGCAGCTGCTCTGAACACTCCTTCAGGTCCATAAGGCAAGAATGGAGTCAGATTTGATGTGTCTACGTGAATAAAACCCGCTACTATCACAAAAAATATCACAAAAGTGTTGATAGCAGAAGCTATCCAGTTGAGCAATGAAGTCTTTCGGGTGCTGATCGATGCGATTGTGGTTGAAGCGGCTATAACCACAACAGCTATTGGGTCCAAGAGATTAAAACCGGAACTGAGATCTGTTTTGATACGTAGAGCGTTGGGTTTGCGATTCAGAAGAGTAGCAAAATATGAAGTCCAGGCTCTAGCAACAGCTGCAGTGCCAACTATACTCTCAAGAATTATGTTTCCTGCGGTGATGAACGCTGCAAAATCCCCAAGCTCAATCCGTAAATAGGCGAAGGAACCACCAGCTACGGGGACTTCCACAGAGAATTCCGTGTAACAGAAGACAGAGAGCATAGCAGAAACACCTGAAACAACATAAGACAACACAATAGCAGGTCCTGCTTGTTCATGAGCTTCTTGACCTGTCAAAACAAAGATTCCAGCTCCAATCACTGACCCGAACCCGAACCATACTAAATCCCACCATGTGAGACACCGTTTCATCTCGTGCTCACTCTGTTTCTTGAGCTCGAACCGCTCGGTGTCGTCATCAGACCTACTAACCAACCTGTTCTTGAACCTGGAACATGTCTGAGACAAAGCAGCTCTGTAACTACCAAAGCTCTGAAAAGATTCCTCAGGGAAGAAATCTCTCTTGCTCCATCTCCAGTACCCTCTCTCTTCACCATCCATTTTATCTCTCTTGCTTCAAAGATTTTGTTAATGAAAGAGAGCTAAAGAGACACCATAGTTTGACTAGTAGACGTTTCAGACAATTCTTTGTACTTTTGTAGCCTCCCTCTTCTTCCAATGACACGAAACTATCGTCAACTTGTGTGTACTGTCCATTCAATTAATCTCCCCACATATTAGATTTGCTTTCGTTATCTACATCACTCTCATTGTCTTTACTTGAGTACCTCAAGGTCCTCTCAACCTTGAAAATTCATAATTCAGTGCTTTTACACTTAGGGGACTGTAAAATAATGAATTTGCAAAATAGACCTTGAATGTTTTTTAAGAAACCACATTTAATAGAGGAGGACGAGTTGGATAGAGAGTGATAGTACCAAAGAGCAGAACTCTTGAGATATCGTTGTAGTCCATCACGATATATATGGATACGTGTGGGTTGTTATTTAAATTGTTTTCAATATTCTTATAATAATTAAGGTAATACTTAATCCCTCATTTTACTAGCCTTATTGACAATAAGGTCAACTGGCCACGAATAGTACAGTAGGCATAGTGACTGAAATGCTTATACGTAACATAGTAACAGTGTTTAGACTTGTGCTTAATCAGATTTAGACTTGGCTTATGTGCGAAAATCTTATTATAGAGATGTTAGTGTAACTAAATTTCCAAATGAACCAGATGTGCTCGAAGCTCTAAAGAGTTCATGTGAGGCCATCTAAGGAGCAAAGATTACTAACATCAATTATCCGGTACCCAAATATAATTTACCGGAGTCAAAATATAACAAAAAAAAAATTAATAATTTTAAAAGGCTAAAATCTAGAGATGTATCAAGGATTTTTCATTCATAAATTTCAATTAGAAATGTATCCAAAATTTTTAAAATTCTCTCAAACTCACTTTTTATTAAAATTTTAAAATTTAAATGTTAAGTTTGAATAACATTGGATTTGATATGACTTTTCTAAATCTTTGATTGAATAACAAGAGATTGTAAGTTATTTTGAAATGATTTTAAATAAATTTCAAGTTCAATAACATAGGATTTGAAATGAGATATTAAAATCACATTTTGAATAACAAGGGATTTAAAGAAAAAACCAAAAATTTTTAAAATCCTTGTTCCAATACATACCCCCTCAAGAGATTCATGTTGAAATTCAAACCAAACAAGATTAGAGAAATTATAGCGTGAGTGTACATGAACAAACATGTGGTCTGATGTGGTATGGTGGCAAAGTATATCTCTCTTGGAGAGAAGGTTCCACAGTTCGATTTCCGTCGAAAACAAAAAATCAATTTTTTTTTGGCCTTCGTCGTGATGAACACCGTCGGAGCAATTTCTTTTCCGGAATCTCCAATTTCATTTTTAATTAGCTCACTCAATTATTTTCTCAACAAACGCTATGAACACCGACAAAGAAGCTTTGATGAAATCGGAATCGCCAGTGACGGAATCTCCGGTGTACATGAACAAATATGTGGCCTGGTGGCAAAGTATATCTCTATTGGAGAGAATGGTCCACGGTTTGATTCCCATTAGCCGAAAACAAAGAAATATTTTATTTTATTTTTTTTGTCTTCCTCGTGAGTCATCGTGATGAGCACCGTCGGAGCCAAATTTATTCCCGGAATCTCATATACATCTACATGTATTAATTAGGTCACTAATTCTCTTTTCAACAAACTTCAAAACTTTCTTTTCCCAGATGATGCTATGATGACCGACGACGAATATTTGCTGAAATCTAAACTGACGGCGTCGGAGGTTACATTGGAATCGCCAGTTTCGGAGGTTACATCGGAATCTCCGGTGTCGTTAATTAATGACCGTTACGCCGGGAATGTCAAATTTGAGATCTTCAGCTTATTGAAAGTTTTCATGCTCTCCGTTATTATTTTTAAGTTTCTATGTTTAACTAATCTTCTTAATTCTCTTTGTATTAAAGGATAAATAAGGAGATAAAAATAGTTTGTGTAAAAAATGTTGAATAGAAATAACTTAAGTGGATGTATTATTTTTATACTAGATAATCCCCGTGTTATTACATGGGTAAAAATTAAAAAAAGATATTGAGAATAATTAAGTAGTGATATACATGTTTTTAGATTTTATCTTGTAACATTTTAATATTGAATATGAATCTCTCATATTTTATTTTAATACTCTCAGTTCCAATATATAAGAATTTTAAAGTTTTTTTGCTCTATTTTATAATATTTTTACAAATTTTTATGTACAATTTTTATTAATATAACAATTTATGACTATATTCCTATGCAATATAAATGACATTATATTTATTTTTTATTAATCTTCATATTTTTATCCAAAAACTCTTATAACACAAGAAGTATCATTTAAAGATCTATACCATCATAATAAACCATATTTTAAGTTTAAATATACATTTCATCTTAGTGAATAGAACTAAATATCTTATATCAAACACATTAATACATCATATCAAATATATATCGTAGTAAGAATTAAAAATACAAATAAAATTAACAAAATATAATTCATAAAAAAAACTGAATGAACATTATTTAAGATATATTTGTTATGTTGTTATCTCATAAGTACTAATTTTACCTTATGTCATAATCAATTTTAAATGAGTGGAATTTATAAAATAAAAACATATATAAATATATAGCCAGAGACATTCTCATCAAATAACTGAAGATTAATTCCTATAAATTTTAATTTATTTCGAATTATCTTATGTTTTAATATATGCATTACAAAAATACATATGTTGAAATTATAAAATCAAACATAAAAAATTACTAATATTCTTAAAAAAAAATTTAAAAAATGATACATATTAATGTTTGAAGAATTTTTAATCTAAAATAAATTTCATCGTTAGACATTCAGTTTAGTAATCACATTTAACTATCCATTTCATCGTAAAACTATAATTCACTTCTTCATAGATTAGAGTTAGAAAATTTAATAAAAAAATAATATGAGCATCGTATGAGAGATAATATGTATTGGTTAGTGTTTTAAATTTAACAATAAAAATAATCTGTAAAAAAATCAGTTAACATCCACAAAATTTTTGGAAATCCAAAAATATCCAAAATATTATTCTTCTATATGTCATAATTTCATAAGTAATACTTTTGTCAATTTTCATCAATTAACCAAAAATTCATTCCTACAACCTCATTTTTTTTCCAGGTTTCTCATATTACTACATGTAAGCTTGTAGTCTATATGCATTAAGATCTTTAAAATAAAACATGTAAAACTATACTAATACACATCATGTATTGAATTTTTTTCTTTTTAAGTTCATTATTCTTTAAAGGTTTTGTGTATATTACTGTAACATCCGCGAACCAGATTATGCGGTTTTGGCAGGAGTGTCGATCGACACCCTTGTGGAATCGATCGACACCACTGTTTTTGGGTTCGTTGGGTTTGTTTTAATTCGCGATTTTGGTTTGGTTGGTTTGGTTTAGTTATCTAAACTGAGTATATAAGTGGAGAAGCGACAAATTAAAGGTTTTAGGGTGTCTGGTCGCCGTTTGCAGAGATAGAGAGAGAGGAGAGAGCCTATTGTGGTGTGAAGGAGATTAAAGGAGAAAGAGCAGAATCGTTAGGGTTTGGGAGGAAACAGTTTCGGCATATCAAATCGTTCTCAAAGGTAATGAAATTTGGTAGGTTTATTCCCAAGTCTTTCATCGTCATTCTCCTTTTTACAGAAGTAGTTTTGGATTTAAATTCGATGAGTTATTGGCAGTTTCGTGAGTCACGTTTCTCAGACGCGAGTTGGAACTATCGGGGATTGTAATTGAGATCGTGGTCTCGTCTGGTTCCTGATCGTGCTGAAATTTTGTGGGAAGCTTCGTGACGTCTAGGGATAGCTTTTCACCGGAGCGATTTGTTAGTTAACGGTTGGTTTTCATTTTAGGGTTCCGTCTTTGAGACTGTTCTTTTCTGATGCTTCTGTCCAGTTTTGCTATAAGTCGTTTTTGGTTGTGTAGCTTGTTGTAGGGCGTTTCTGGACTGTTTCAGACGTTAGGAGGGTCTCAACTGGTTGTATTGGTTGTTATAATCAGTTGATAAGGTGAGTGCATGACCATAGCTTATCTAAGCCTGAAGTTCGCGTCTGCGAAGGGAGTGTCGATCGACACCTCTCTGGTGTCGGTCGACACCAAGTTGCTTGTTTCATGATTTTTCCTGGTTTGTTTGTGTTTGGTTGTCATTTGTTAAGCATTGATTTCTCAGTTGCTTGTGTGTATAGCCCAGTAGATGGGAGGATTTCCTCACTAAGTATTTGTGATAATACTTACGCATCTCAATTGTTGTTTGTGGTGTGCAGGTTTGTGTTGTGGAATCATGGCGATGAGGAGGAGGATGATCTAGGGTCTCGTTTGTGTGTTATTGGATTGTTGGATATGTTGTTGGAACCTTGGATAGAGATATGCTAGGTTGATGGATAGAATGCTTAGGATTGTTATTGTATTGATGTTGTAATGGTTTTGTATGGTTGGTATGTTTCCGCTGTGTGTACAGGTTGTTATTGGTTTAAGTTAGTAGTATAGGCTGCATAATTGTTTATATTGTATTTAATTATTAAAAAAAAAAGGTCGGGTTGTTTCAATTACAATAAAAAATTATATTACAACGATAAATACAATTTATATCCAACTTAAATTATGTTAAATAACTTATGTTATTCTTTTTAACTTTGCTATTAATTATTTATTGATTAATATACATGCTTAATAAATTAAGTTTTGGATTACAAATGTCAAATTTTATTGAGAACACACGTATAATATAATTAGCATAAGATGAAAATATATTGATTTTTTTAGTTTTCCTTTTTGATTTAGAAAACTAATTTTTTAAAAAATATAAACATGTAAAATTCTGTAAATATAATTAGATTTCCTATTACGTTTATCAAAAAAAAAATTGACATGTGTCAACATCTAATCAATAAATTTTTGGAAATCCAAAAATATCCAAAATATTATTCTTAATGTCATAATTTCATAAGTAATACTTTTGTCAATTTTCATCAATTAACCAAAAATTCATTCCTATAACCTCATTTTTTTCCTAGGTTTCTCATATTACTACATGTAAGCATATAGTCTACATGCATAAAAGTCTTTAAAATGGAACACATTATGTATTTAATTTTTTTCTTTTTAAGTTTATTATTCTTTAAAGGTTTTGTGTATTTTATAATAAAAATTATATTACAACGATAAATACAATTTATATCCAACTTAAATTATGTTAAATTATAATAAAGGTTTTTAACTTTGCTATTAATTATTTATTGATTAATATACATGCTTAATAAATTAAGTTTTAGGTTACAAATGTCAAATTTTATGGAGAACATATGTATAATATAATTAGCATAAGATGAAAATATATTGATTTTGTTAGTTTTCTTTTCTGATTTTGAAAACTAATTTTTTTAAAAATATAAGCATGTAAAATTCTGTAAATATAATTAGCTGTCTTACTACGTTTATCAAAAAAAAATTAGCATTTGTCAACATCTAATCAATATATTTAACATGTGTTACAATTTTGTCAATGAGTAACTTTCACATCAAGCTTTATATAATAAGATTGTGTTATCAGCTAGCTACTATCCTTAGCCTACCACATAATTTACTTGGTCACCAAAATTGACATCTCAATATAGAATAGGCATCCGAAAATTAACCTCGGACATATATGACAAAACGTATATAGTAATAATTGATCTAATTATTTTTTTTTGGTTATATCAACAACAAAAGTAAAGTGTTTATCAATTGACATCGTGACAACTATAAACTATCTACTATGCACATAGTCTAAAAACTAAAAAGAACAAACAATACCAGCTGATGTAATTCACGACCATCATCATTGACTTAAATTAAATATAGCAAACATTATTAAAAATTTGATGTTAGTTAACTCGTGCAGGTTTCATCCAAAACATTAACGCAACATGGAGTGTTCAATAATACACACAAGATCCAATCATTACTTGGAGGAGTCACTTGAAAACCAAAACACAATGTGCCAAACAAATTTCATTAGACAATAACAAATTATTAAATTATTCAAAATCATATTCATCAACTCATCATCGATACAAGAAGGGCTCGAGTGTTCATCAACTAAACGGTAAACGGTAGAATATGAAGGGAACGTCAGGTTCTCCACTCTCCGGTCCTCAACACCATCTTCGCGATTATCCACTTTGTCCCCAAACTCGTTGTCATCGTTGATCGCCAGGAACTCGTTGTTTACTGCCTCCAATATTGGCCGGTCCATCGATTTTCACTTCTCAAACACTTTTCAAACCAAATATTGAAATTAGATTTTTGCTTCAATTTAATTTAAATATAAAAAAATAATTAATTTGTCACTATAGATTTAACAGTCGAACGTTGGACACCGAAAATGAAAAAATGAACGTTAGAAAGTTAGAGACAGTGAACTTTACCTAATCAACTTGCATTTCTTCACATCCCTCAATGTGATTGTATAAGCGTGAAATTAAGAGTTTTGTTGTATCAAACCGTTCAAACGCATTGTTTTGGTTTGAAAATTATAAAATCTCCTTTATAATAAAACAAAAATACATAACATAGTTTTGGTAGACTTTATAATTTTAATAAATGGTTACAAATAGGTTATATATAAGTTATAAATTAATCTATATATTAATTGTAACAAATAAACCCGAAAATCTTAAACGGGTTTTTCCAAATTAATAGTTCATGGGTATTCCAAACTTTATTTTCGGAAGATCACGTATATGGTTCTAAATATCTAGAATCACAATTTTACCAATTTATTTTCTACAGATTTTATTGATAAACTACATCAATAAAATAGTTATTAAAGGGATAAAAATATACTCTCAATCATAAAAAAGGAATCAAGTCTCGCTAATTAAACAAGATTAATCTTGATATTCGGGATCGTATTATATTTACTAAAAATTAAACCTTAATGCTAGATTAGGATCCGTGCTAGAGCACGGGTTGAAATTCCTTTTATTTATATTATAAGTTTAGAATAAAATATAATTTATATGATTGATTTTAAAAGTTTTTAAGGTCCTAATCTAGCATTAATCGTGATCTTCAGAATTGTATTTTATTCTAAAATTATAATAAAAAAAAAAATTTCAATCCGTGCTAGAGTACGGGTCCCAATCTAGTAAAAAATAAATGTAAAAGCATACTAAAACTTAAAATAGAAAACATGTTACGAACACTACATATATAAACAATTTCATATGACCGTATAAACTACATATATGCATGTAAACTCACGTATAAGGCTAGCTAGTAAAAAAACTAAGAACCTGGATTTTGTTTAGTAATTGTATCCCATGTGATTTTAAACAATTGTAATAATAATAATAGCACTAGATTAGGACCCGTACTAGAGCACGCGTTGAAATTCATTTTATTTATATTGCACTTTTTTCTATAAAATATAATTTATGTGATTGTTTAAAAATGTTTTTTGGACAATATGTGCTTGTTTGTAACCGTATCCGTGCTCGTACACGGTTAAAATCTAGTAATTAAAATCAACCCGTGCTCTAGCACTTTGGTGACTGAAAATTTCTCAATGATTTTCCAATTCTCTTTTGTGAGAACTTTCTTAAATTTCGTAACATCCTCCTTCTTCACTTCTGCTTGGATTTTGTTACCCTGTAAAAAAAAATATAATCGGAAATCACTTTTAATCCGCGGAAGAGTAATTAAGTTTTGAAAATTTGTTACCTATATATGGTTAATTAAATATTCTTTGGAGATTTGATGATATTCTTTCGAATATATTTTTAAGAGGATCTTAAATCGAGATTTAATTAATAGTTATAACATATATAACCTATAACCTATCAAATATCAAATAATTAATTTTATAATACATATTATATAGTCTACAAAAAAGTTGTGTACTTGTGTTTTATTATATAGGGGATGATTCTGGATTAGAAAATCTTGTGTTGTCATTTATGATACACTAGATTAGGACCCGCCCGATGTGCGGGTTTAGAATTTTTAAAATAAAATTAAATTTAACAAAGAATATAAAATAAATATTTTTAGTAAGTACAACCTATCTATAAAAATAAATTAATACACGAATTTGTCAAATATGATATTTGGTGTAAATGGTGCGACTCTGCGGTTGAGACTATTAATCATGTTTTCTTTGAATGCCCTCGCTCGTGTGAAGTTTGGGATTTATCTCCGACTATAGTCTTGTCAGAGGGTTTTCCATATGAGTCGGTGTACTCGAATTTGAATTCTGTTTTCTAGAGGAATGCCTCTCAACAGGGTGATCCTGATCAACTTCTTCAATTACAATGGATATTAGGGGCAATCTAAAAGGCCAAAAATAAAAAAGTTTTTCAAGGTTTAGAGATCGAGGCGAATGATATAATTGCTAAGGCTTTGGACGATAAGTTAGCTTGGGAAGAAGCGCTCCCTTTTCGGCGGTCATGTCAGCTCCATCTCCGTCTTCAGATGTCTAGGTTTCTTCACCTGGTTGTCAGATTGATGGTTCTGGAAAAGCAACCAATGTGCATTCAGTTTTGGGCTGGTAGTATCGCGTTGGTGAGGAGCAAACCTTGTTGTTGGGGGCCAAGTGTCTAAGACGGCCCCTCCTCCCTACATTCGGAGTTAGAAGCATTGTTGTAGGTTATTGAGCGGATACGTGCTGCAGGGATCGCTTGTCAACATTTCGAGACTAATTGTGCTGAGTTACTCACTATTGTGCAGTCCCTGAAGATTGACCGTCCTTCTCCAACCTGCTCGATGAGTTTAACTCGCTGGAGTCCTTCCCACTATCCTATATCTCTTGGATCCCACGTGCGTCAAATACGAAGGCAGATTGTCTTGCTCGTGCTCCGCGTTCTCTTCTGAAGTTTCTTTTGTAAACCCCTTCCCTCCAACTTGGACAACTAACCGATGCAATTTTTTTTAATTTATTGTTTGGTTGGAAAAAATATATATATAGATACACTTTTAGTTAAAGAAAATAGTTGTAGATGAGTTCAAAGTTATTAAAATAAAATTAAATTTAACAAAGAATATATATTTAATTTTTTTTCATAAGTAAAAACAATGTATAAAAGTAAAGATATAAACTTTTAATTATAGAAAATAGTTGTTTTTTTTTTTGCTATAATACACTAATGTATATCTATTTACAAATCTACTATATACATTACCACTAAAAGTGTATTTGTAAACACAAATATATTTTACTGTTAAATTGTACTCTTTAGTCTTTACTACTACCAACAAATTGTCTTTACGAATACATTAAATAACCTATTATATGTCTCTTTAACATTTTTATAGTTACAAAAACGCATACGTTAATATTATATACTCCTTTTTATATATTATAATAGCAGTCTTTTTGAATAAATTATTTGATTGGTGGAAAAAATATGAGACGATCTATCTTTTTTTTTACTTCAACCATCTTTTTCTTTATGTAAGGGTGAGTATTTACACCACTATTCTATATCTCTTGGATCCCGCGTGCATCAAATACGAAGGCAGATTGTCTTGCACGTGCTCCGCGCTCTCTTCTTTCTGAAGTTTCTTTTGTAAACTTTTTCCCTCCAGCTTGGACAACTAACCAATGAATTTTCTTTTAATTTATTGTTTGGTTGAAAAAAAAAGTATATAGATACACTTTTAGTTAAAGAAAATAGTTGTAAATGAGTTCAAAGTTATTTAAATAAAATTAAATTTAACAAAGAATATATATTTAGTTCTTTTCATAAGTAAAAACAATGTATAAAAGTAAAGATATAAACTTTTAATTATAGAAAATAGTTGTTTTTTCTTTTTGCTATAATACACTAATGTATATATATTTACAAATCTACTATATACATTTTTTAGAAACAGTAGTTAGTTGTATATTTTCACAATCATTTTTTTATCTTATATAAAAAGTAAATTTTCTTGTAAAATTAGCAAATTAAAATTAAAATAAATAAACTATATTATAATTTCGAATTTATTGATATCTCTATATATACTCTCCTTATAATGATCTTTTAAATTAAGTTTTCTTTTCTCTATTTTACTTTTATATAAAGTTTTTTTATGATAGGTTCTGAATTTTTACATATTTATTTTTTAAAATTTTAATAAACTTAGAATTGACATGTGTCAACATCTGAATGATACAATTGACACGTGTCACGATCTTGTTAATGAGTAATTTTGTCATCAAACTTTATATAATAAGATGTGAATAATCTATTATAGTTTTCCACTATGAATATACATTTATTTAAGAAATTTTAATGGATAAAATGTAAGTTTACCATTAACTTTGTTTCATTTATACCAGATTTCAAATTATAGATAAAGATATATTAGCATTTAACTATTTTCACAAAAATATATTTTTGTTAATAAGAATAATTTAAAGTATTTTGTTGAGATAGTTTTATAAAACATGGATTTCTATATCTAATTTTTGCTTATTTCGATTTTTTTCTTTTATTATTGTTCTATCTCGATCAGCGTCCGATCTCTCTCGATCCGGTTCTTCTCGGCGTCACGACTAAGGAGGTACGTACGGTGTTTTTTTTTTCTATCCCCCTCTCTCGATCGATTTCTTTCTCTCAGTATTGTATTTCGACCTAGAAATCTTATACTAAAGGAGCCTCTCTGTGTAGATCTGATAGAGAGCTTGTTTAGGCGATTTTTATAAACCAGTTATATAAATAATAGTCCATTCCAAAAAGACGTGTAACGCTTCTCTATGTTTTTTTAAAAACAAAATTCTTCAGGCTCTTTCTAGGGAAGAATGATTCAAACTTCACTACCACCTCCTCCAGATGATGTTGATTTCAAAAGTATTATGATGGAGAGACTTTCAAGAATGGCCGCCAGAGGGGGATTGGCGATGGAGGAGACGCTGAAGAAGTGCTATGCTGGCCGTGGTGTTTCATCATCATGCAGCTTTGTCTATCCCGAAGATCCTGATCATCATCTTTTCAAGCAGAAAATTGCTGAATACACCAAGTTTCCTCCTCGTCTACCACTGGGGGGGATACCAACGATGAAGCTGGCATCATCTCTGTGTGCTCGTCCACTACCACTGGGGATGATACCATTACCACCTCCTCGTCCTCTACATGAGAAACCAGAGCCAAAGAGAACATCATCTCTGTTTGCTCGTCCTCCAGTGGGGATGATACCCCCACCTCCTCTACATGATAAAGCAGAGCCGAAGATAATGATGCATCCACCACCGCCTCTACATGAGGAACCAGAGACAAAGAGAGAAAAGCTTCAAGAAGACGAGTTTTGTGCTCATCATCCGGTAATGTTTTTTCCTCATAACGTATTTGTTTCGTCTCAATTGTATCTAATCAGCATTGACCATTATTTTCAGGGGTTCCTCTGACTCTGAGTTGTACCTGATTTAACATTTAACCATTTTCAGGGTTTATCTACATTCACGATTTGTGTGAAAACTGGTGTAGTCCTCAAGATCACAGTGCAGTCGTTATCCGAAACCGTGGGAAGTCTGAAAGAAAAAATTGCAGGGGAGTTGGGAATTCCAGCAAACCAGCAGAAGCTATTTGGAAAAACTGGGTTTTTGAAGGACGACAACATGCCACTTGCACATTACGGTCTTGGAGCAGTGGAGAAGCTGAGATTGACGTACTGAGAATGTGGTCGGAGAAAGAGATAAGAGGACACTCCTGTTGGTGCCTTTCTTCTTAACCCTTAAAGGTCTTCTGTTTGAATTTAGTGGCTAAAAACTATGTTTTGGATTGGGGAACTCATTTGATCAACTCTGCTTTATATTCTCACTTCATTAAACTTACTAGGATAGTACCTGCCCTACGCTGCGGGGTTGATTTTTTTCCTTTTTTATTATTATTTTGTTGTGTTTTTTTTGTATGTTGTTTGTAATTTTTTCTTAATGTGTTTGGAACTTGTTGGTATGCAGACTATTTTTAATAATTAATTGTACTTTAAGATAAATAAGATTGAGCATTTAAAAATCTTGTAAAAATTGGAATTTAGTATTCTGATTTTGCTCAAATTTATTGTATACTTTATGCATTTTAATATTTATAAGGTAACCACTTAAATTACATCCTCTTAGCAAAAACAGAAGATTATGAATTTTCTTTCTTGTATCTTCTTTTAGTGAAAAATTATTTTACTTTAAGAAAACAACAAAAATCTTATTTTATTATTCTAAACAATGTTTTAAGTCTGATCCATAAAGAAAACCAAAATATCAGTCAACTAATTTGTGTCACAAATTACTTATTTTACTTTTATTTTAGTTAATAGTTAATATTGTAAATAAATTCTTAGCTTAATTTTTCCTTATAAAATATATATGTTGGTTTGAGTTATTTGTTTTGTATAGAGATTTTTGAAAAAAATGTTTTCTTTCTGTAATAATCATATTGATAACGTAATAACTGGAAAAATAATTATATAAACAACCAAATAAGTTTAAAGATAAAATATGTTATAACAAAAATGATTATGTTGTCCAAAGAAAACACCCTACCTCTCCAGAAAAAATTACTTTTACTTCAAATTTGTATTCTTTGTTGAAGAAATTTATGGTGATTCAGCAAATTACCTTGACAGGATCCAGATTGTGCCCAACAACTCTTTTAATTACTATTATCTTTAGAAAACTTTTCCCATAGCTATAATTTTAGCCATAAATCTCACTCCAAAATTTGTATATGTGCTAGAGAGCAAAATAGAAGCTATTATGACTAACACAACACACTTCTTTATTTGGGCTTTGATCAATCATGTGGTCTATTAACACTTCTCATTACCAAAACACTTTAAGCCCAACTTCCCTAGGATGCTGAGATATATTAATTATTTTAATTTGATAGACTGCTGATTTTTTTTTAGATGTCAACACCAGCTTCAATGTTAAGGCTGATATGTCAGAAAAACAGAGCAACATATCCTAGTTTTATTGTATTGATGAGTAAAATAAAACTTAAACACAAATTAATAATACTATTATAGACTCATTTATATGTAAAATATCAAATTTGTCCATCTTGACTCTTTAATCATATAATTTGTCAATGTTAAGTTGTTGACAATGACATATGTGTGATATGTCTATGCATTTCGTTCACATACAACAACAACAACACATTTAAGTTATAGTGACTTGTCTCTTTCCCCAAATAATGTTGTCTCTAATTTGCAACATTAGCCACACACACACAAAAAAAAAAAAAAAAACCAAACTACATAGTTTAAATTGTAGATAACTGGAACCGGTTAGAATATAAAATAAAGTGAATTTGGTTAGACCCTAAACCCTTTCATTATATTGACTTGTTTGGTCTGATGGTCTCTCTCCGCCGCGCTCTCTTCTCTCTGGATCGAGCAAAATCGGAACCTATTCGATTTTCTTCATCTTCTTTGTCAAGGTTTGTGTCTGATTTTAACGTATATTGATTGAAAGACCTAACTTTTTCCCCCTTCGATTAGATTAGTACAGGAATCAAATTTTTGTTTAATCGAAGCTGTGGACATATATATGAAGAAAAAAATCCTAACTTTTTTTTGTTGTAGTGGTGAATTTAGGATCTTATGAATCTCTTTTCTCTTACGTATCAAGCCAAAGTATGGAGCTTTCTGATGTAAACAACGGCAAGAGCACAAGACCAAAGCAGCCTCCAAAACGTTTCATCAAGAACCAAATGCCTAAATCAATCCTCAACGATGCGTCTCTCAACGCTGCTATCTCAGTCCTCCCTTCAATTTACAAGTTTGAGGTTCACAAGTGCGTTTGGCGGATCAAAAAATTGAAAGCTAAACGCATCGCTAAAACGGGGAAGAACAACAAATCGAGATAATTATGTGACATGGCAAAGAAAAAGCTGATCTGTATTATTTGTTATAATTTTACTGGCTAATGATTTTAACTGATGTATCAATACCAGGTTGAAAGTTAAGGCTGAGGTGTCAAGCCCTGAAGAGAAATGCATTGTACTTTTATTGTATTGATTAGGAGGACTTTAAGTATGTTTTGGATTGGGGAACTCATTTGATCAACTCTGCTTTATATTCTCACTTCATTAAACTTATTATATTCGCTTACTTTCCTCCTCTCTTTTCTTCTCCTCTTTTATTATATATTTACCCATGAGCCATGACTGGGAAAGACGTCTTTTTGTAAAAAGGTTTAAAAAAAAGGAAAGCGGTCTAGATGGCCAGTAGCCGCTTAGGTGCCGCCTAGGTGCTAGACGTTCTGCAGACGCCTAAATAACCGCCTGAACCGCTTAAAATTACATTAATTTAATTTTAATATTCCTTTTTTATTTTTTAATTACATATATTTAAATTAATAAGTTTTATATCTGTATATGTAATTATAAATGTTTATATGTTGTTAATATAACTTAAATAAATGTATTTTCTTACTTTTGTTTATAATTTATAATTTTTTTTTTAACATATATTTGTACATAATTATATAATATTTTATGTTGTAAACGCCTAAACCGTCTTAAAACCGTTTAGGCTCCGATTAAGCGTCCTAGGCGCTAGGTCACTGCCCAGATACCGTCTAGGCTCCGATTAGGCGTTTTATCTTTGTGCTTTTACCCAAAAACTTTTATAGTACAGGGAGTAGTACCATCATAATTTATCGTAATAAAGAAGTCGGTTAAAAAAAATACTATACCATCATAATAAACCAGATTTTAAGTTTAGTTACACATTTCATCTTAATGCATAGAACTAAATAATTTTATATCAAACACAATTAATACATCATATCAATCTATATTTTAGTAAGAATTAAAAATACAAATAAAAATTAACAAAATATAATTCACAAAAAAACCTGAATTAACATTATTTAAGATATTTGTTATGTTGTTATCTCATAAGTACTAATTTTACCTCATGTCATAATCAATTTTAAATGAGTGAAATTTATAAAATAAAAACATATATAAAGATATAGAGACATTCCCATCAAATAACTGAAGATTCATTCCTATAAATTATAATTTATTTCAAATTATCTTCTGTTTTAACATATGTATTACAAAAATACATGTGTTGAAATTATAAAATCAAACATAAAAAAATTACTAATATTCTTAAATGAAATTTTTAAAAATGATACATATTAATATTTGAAATTTTGTAATCTAAAATAAATTTCATTGTTAGACATTTAGTTTAGTAATCACATTTAACTATCTATTTCATCGTAAAACTATAATTTTCATAGATTAGAGTTAAAATTTTAATAACAAACATTATATGAGCATCATATGAGATAATAATTGGTTAGTATTTTAAATTTAACAATAAAAATAATCAGTTAACATCCACAAAATTTTGGAAATTCAAAAATATCCTAAATATTATTCTTTTATATGTCATAGTTTCATAAGTAATACTTTTGTCAATTTTCATCAATTAACCAAAAATTGATTCCTACAAACTCATTTTTTCTATATTTTTTTTCCAGGTTTCTCCTATTACTACACGCATTAAAATCTTTAAAATAAAACATGTAAAACTATCCTAATACACATCATGTATTGAACTTTTTTATTTTTAAATTTATTATTCTTTCAAGATTTTGTGTACTTACTTACAAAAAATAACTATATTACAACGATAACTGCAATTTATATCCGTCTTAAACTATGTTAAATAATTTTTGTTATTTTTTTAACTATTGTTATTCATTATTTATTACTTAATATACATGCTTAATAAATTATTATTTTCTTACATATGTTAAATTTTATTAAAAACACATATAATATAAATAATATACAATAAAAATATATTAATTTTGTTAGTTTTCCTTTTTTTTAATTTAAAAAATAAAAATTTTAAAAATATAAAAATATAAAATTTTATGTAAATATAATTAGCCGTACTATTATGTTTATAAAAATAAATATCTTTCTTCGTGAAATAATTTGATCAGTGAGATTTGTCAATTTCTCAATTTGTCAACTTCAGTTTATATTACTCAGGGTTTTAGATTCTTTCTTCGTGAAATCAAAATCAAATTTGATCAGTGAGAGAGACGGAGGAGATATGGGTGCTCAGAAGAAAGGCGGCGGCGGCGCTAGGGTTTCAGAGGATGCGGAGGAACAAAGTCGTCAACGGTTGCAAGCAATTCTACTCGCCGATAGCTTCGCCACAAAATTCCGTCCCGTAACCCTAGAACGCCCAAAGGTACTGTTACCAATAGTGAATGTCCCGATGATTGATTACACATTGGCATGGCTCGAATACGCTGGGATAGAAGAAGTATTCGTGTTCTGCTGTGCTCATTCGACTCAGATTATCGAGTATCTTGAGAAATCTGAGTGGTACTCTCACCCAAACTTGGTTGTGAGAACGATCGAGTCTCACAAATCCATCAGTGCTGGAGATGCTTTGCGTTACATGTATGAACAACAGACCGAGACGTCTCAGATTCAAGGTGATTTCGTTCTCGTTAGTGGTGATACTGTGAGTAATATGCCGCTGGCTGATTTGATTCAAGAACATAGAGATAGGAAGAAGAAGGATGAGAAAGCTATCATGACTATGGTTATTAAGCAGTCTAAATCTTCGTCACTTACTCATCAGTCAAGATTAGGAACGGATCAGCTTTTCATTGCTGTAGATCCTTTGACAAAGCAGCTTCTTCATTACGAGGAGGATAAGATTGATCATCCAAGTGGGTCAGTTTGCTTAGATAAGTCGTTGTTGGAAAGTAATCCTTCTGTGTTAGTGTGTAATGATATGCAGGATTGTTACATTGACATATGTTCCCCTGAGGTGCTTAGTCTTTTTGAGGATAACTTTGATTATCAACATCTTCGTCGTCATTTTGTCAAAGGTGTGCTTGTTGATGATATTATGGGTTACAAGATTTTCACTCATGAGATTCATTCGAGCTATGCTGCTAGGATTGATAATTTCCGAAGCTATGACACGGTTAGTAAAGATATAATTCAGAGGTGGACGTATCCTTATGTACCAGATATAAATTTTAGTGGAAACCGCCCTTTAAGGCTCGGGAGACAAGGGATATACCGGGCTTGTGATGCTGTTCTGTCACGATCTGCTGATGTTGGAGCTTCTTCTGTCATTGGATATGGCACTAAAATTGGTGATGGGGATAAAATCTTGAACTCGGTTATTGGGAATGGATGTTGTATTGGATCAAATGTCGTGATAGAAGGCTCGTACATATGGAACAATGTGACGATTGAAGATGGGTGTGAGATAAGGAATGCTATCGTCTGTGATGGGGTGAAAATCAGAGCAGGAGCTGTTCTGCAGCCTGGTGTTGTTTTGTCTTTTAATGTTGTTGTTGGGCGGGACTTTGTTGTGCCTGCGTACTCCAAGGTTTCACTGCTTCAACAGCCAACGACAGAAGACAGCGATGATGAGCTGGAATATGCTGATAGTAGCAGCGCGACTGCAGATCAATTGTCAGGCCTAAATTTGCAAATGGAGTCCAAAGCATCTGAGCTTGGTCCTGATGGAGCAGGTTACATATGGGAAGTATGTGAAGGGGCTCATGATGAGGAGTGGAAGCATTCAGTTGCACCAATCCCCGAGGATAAACTTGCGGAGATTACTCAGGCAATAGACGATGATGACACCGATGATGAAAGTGTTGTCCCAACTTCTGGAGAGTTGAAATCTGATGCTGATAGTATCAACACTGATATGAATGATCCCAATGATGACTATGATTACTTTGAGAAAGAGGTTGAAGGTACAGTCTTAAGGGCTGTTGAAGAGAATATCAAAGTGGACCTTGTAACTCTGGAGATTAACGGGCTACGGTTGTCGTACAACAT
Source organism: Camelina sativa (assembly GCF_030686135.1). NCBI lineage: Eukaryota > Viridiplantae > Streptophyta > Magnoliopsida > Brassicales > Brassicaceae > Camelina > Camelina sativa. The sequence continues at coordinate 7,445,281 of NC_141884.1, read as the reverse complement.
GGAATCTGCAGATTGTGCAGGAGCAACATTCTACTCGATGATGAAACTGGCAGTTGATACTCCACACAACTCTGCAAGTGAGTTGTATAAAAACGCCGCGAGTATCATTACAAAATGGAAGGAGCTTCTCGGGTTCTATGTGAAGAAAATTGATGAACAGATAGAAGTGATTATGAAGTTTGAAGAGATGTGTCAGGAATCTCCCAAAGAGTTGGGCCCTTTGTTTACACAAATCCTGCATCTTCTATATGACAAAGACGTGTTGCAAGAAGATGCCATCTTGAGATGGGCTGAAGAGAAAGCAGGCGCGGATGAAGCTGACAAAGTATATCTTAAACAATGCGATACATTCATTCAGTGGCTTAAAGAAGCATCTGAGGAGGAAGATGAAGATGATGAAGACGAAGAAGAAGATGACTGAACTGGTAAACATGGGTTCGATGGCTCGCAAATGGAATCTCATTATGCGGTTGATTGCCTCACATATTTTGATTGATCATTTTACTTTTAAGAAATACTCTTGTTTCTTCTATCATCATCAATAATCTTTTTTGTTTACTTTTTTTGTAAACCATCGAGTTTTTTTTGCAAGAATTGTGTGTTTTATTTTATTTTCCAATTAGTCCCTCTACTTTCTCTTATTTACAAATAATAGCATTACAAATTTACAATTTCACTAGATCTTCCCCTTGTTCCTACGACGCGTTCTCTTCCCCTCGATTGAATCTTCCATCTTTAGACGAATCAGGGCTTGATCAAAGGTTACTTAAGAACCCTAATTTTTGGATCCAAGAAACCAGAACCTCCCAAATGGAGAAGAATCTCGCAGGAGACTCAATTCCGAGACCCAAATGGAGAAAAGTAGCTTACGGAGGGATGCAAATCGGATACGACGACAACTACACCGACGAATCGTTCCTAGAAGAAATGGTGATGAACGCAAACGTAGTGAGGCGTGATTTGCTCAAGGTGATGAAAGACTCAGTCTCAATCTCTCAATACCTTTGCATCGTTGCGCTTGTAGTCTTGGTTTGGGTTCACACTCTTGAATCATCTTTGGACGAGAACTCGCTTTTGCTACTTGATCTCTCACTTTTAGCATCTGGGTTCTTAATTCTCCTCTTAACCGAAGAAAAAATGTTGTCTTTGAGTCTTCTCTTGCGTTACCTCGTCAACATCTCTTTCTTCACCACGGGGCTTTACATCTTAGCTCCTATTTACCAGACGCTCACGCGATCTATCAGCTCAGATTCGATATGGGCAGTCACGGTTTCACTCCTCCTGCTTCACCTCTTCTTGCATGATTACTCTGGCTCCACCATTAGAGCTCCTGGAGCACTCAATACACCGAATCTAACGAGCTGCATATCTGTCAATGCTTCAATCGTTGCTTCAGTCTTTGTTGCTTCACGTCTTCCTTCTAGGCTCCATGTCTTTGCTGTGATGCTTTTCTCGCTACAAGTCTTCCTATTTGCTCCTCTCGTTGCTTACTGTATCAAGAAATTCTCATTTGGGTTGCATCTTGTCTTCTCCTTTGCTCTCATGGGTTTGACGCTTTACTCTATTTTTGCTCTGCATACACTCTTCTTCCTTGTCTTTCTTCTTCTTGTGCTTCTTGTCAATGTTGTGTGTCCTTATTGGCTCATTAGGATGCAAGAGTATAAGTTTGAGATTAATGGTCCTTGGGATGAAGCCAAGCTTTGTTTCGACATTACAGATTGATTGATTAGTGATTTACTCTCTGGATATATTTAATATTTTACTAGACTTGCCTCTCTTATTTTGTTTTGAGTATCTCTATAGTCTGATGTTAGATTTTGTGATGGTGATGTTAATTTAACAATCATAACAAGTCTCATGATCTTACATATCGTAGTCAACTTGTCAACAAAGTCAGGATGGCCGAGTGGTCTAAGGCGCCAGACTCAAGTTCTGGTCTTCGTAAGAGGGCGTGGGTTCAAATCCCACTTCTGACAATTGTTTTTCAATTATATGCTATATTTTTTTATTAAAAAAAGGTCATGTTCAAAACGCAAAACTATGTTGACAAAATACACACAAGAAAAATTTGCATTACACTCGATCATCTGGTAAATTCTTGGACGGAGCCACCGCATCTTTACTACCGGAGGTGGACCATGCACAATCAGCGAAGGAGAAACTCACTGAACGCAGCGGCCGACGATTATTGTTGTAATTATTCCGTTGGTACGAGAAGATGCTCCTCTCGCTTCCGGCACTTCTGCTTCTGTATCCCTGCCGCGAGCTCCTCTCTTGAGGTAACACCAACGCCACATGGTCCACCCTCTTCTTCGTCAGTTGCGGAGCGTAAACCGGTCTAAATTATTTACCGGTTGAACCACAGAATGTCCGGTCGAATGCGATCTCGAGAGTAATATCTGAGAGACGCGACACTGTGACAACCTCGTTGACCATGACCGATACGCTCTGTTTACATTGGTCCACGTCACACCATCCAATTGATTGATAGGATCCGAATTTGGATCCGGAATCAAGACGCTCCTCTCACCCGGTTGGAAGAAAAGATCCACACGACAAAGCGGACACGTGGAGTGATCAGAGAGCCAAGCATTTACGCAATCAGCATGAAACACGTGACAACAACTAGGTATCAAACGCAGCGTTTCGTCGTCTTCAAACTCACAGAGACACACCGCACACTCGACTCCACCTATCCCGATCCTACGCTCCTTCACCTCAGAGTAGAGAAACGTTGGGAACGAGTTGATGATAGCCTCGTCAAGCCCACGCGCCGCCGTAATACTCATACGGGATTCATCATCGGAGGAGTCTGTGAACGGGTTGATGATGGATTGTGCAGAGTGAAATTGGCGAGAAGTCCAACGAAAGCAAACCGAAGCCAAACCGACGACGAAGATGGCGAATAACATAAGCGTGATAACTATGATGGCTAGGTCGCTTGCTTTTGTCTCGGTTCCGCCAGGCTGCGCCATTGCGTAATCTGATGATTCGCCCGTTACGTACTGGAGCAACACTCTTATTTTTCTCTCAAGAAATAACATATGATTTTCATGAACAAAAGTATACAATTAGTTGTCTTAGTGGTTTTTATAAGACGTTCTGATAAACTAAGAACGAAACTAGACAATTCTGATAAACTCTCAAATCTTATCTAGGCCATTTTGTATACTTTTGGTTTTGATGTCTTTTCTAGGCCTTTTTTTTATATATCAAACATTTAATATCAAAAAGGTTGATACAATAATTAGCTTGCCATAACCAAATTCAAAATAAGAATCTTCATAAATAGGTATATAATAGATATGCTTAACGCATAAAGCATGTGTGTTGACCAGTTTGTTGATTTCCAAAAATCTTTAGTAAATTCTCAAATTATATTCAGTATAATGCCAAAATTGCAAATATGATCCAAGGAAAGAAAGACTCTAATTTCACAAACGTGGAAGACTGCACCACAACATTATTCCAAGAGAAACTAAACCACATTTTTTATTGGTATTGTATAGGTGTTTATATTACATAGTGGACGATCTACTCAAATGTCACAAAAACAAGCGGAAGATGACGTGATTATCTAGCAAAAGTAACTATGCGAGATACCTTTTAGTTCTGTTCACCAGTCACTTGCTATCAGTTAATGGATAAATGATAAATCTCATGAAACCTTTAAACAGTTGTGTAAAACCCATCTGGTACATATATTTCAAAGATTCACAATCTCACACATACAGTTTTTTTCTCCCTGAAACCATTAAACAATTCTTTTTTTGACAAAAAATAATTGTCATTTTTGTTGGTCATCATGCTCAAAAGTCAAAAAAAGCAAATGAGAGGCATGCATAACAACAACATCAAATCGCGAAAACAAATTGTAGAAAGATAAAATTAAAAAAAACAATTATTTACACTCGTTCATCTGGTCGGAGGCGTTCGAAAGACCGTTCACCAGGTTCAATCGCTGTCGGAAGATTCTTAGGCCCATCTCCGGAGCAAGCTGACCGGACAGAACCACTCCGAAAAGAGAATGAGAAAGACAACGAATGCAGCCGTCGACCATTATTATAATTCTTCCGTCCGTACGAGAAGACGCTTCTACCGCTCCCGACGCTACCGCTTCGGTAACCACTCCGTGAACACCTCGCCTGAGGTAATAACGTCACGTGTCCCATCGTCGTCCTCGATGTCTTCATCAGCTGGCGTCTCACATCATCCGGTAACCTCAACGTAAACCGGTCTAAATTCCCGACCGGCTGAACCAACGAATGCCCGGTCGAGTGAGATCTCGGGAATAAAATACCGGTTATACGCCAGCTAGACAATCCCGTTGACTTTGACCGAGGCGTTGTGTTACTATTGGTCCACGTCACACCATCCAGCAAATACGCGTCCGAAGATTCCAAAACCCCGCTTCCTCTGTCAGGATCCGTAACCGGATCCGAAGCCGTACCCGGATCCGAAACCATGTAGCTCTCACTACTACTAGCACTCTCGTCGTCACCCGTTTGGTCGAGGAAAAGATCCGCTCTACAGAGAGGACACGTGGAATGATCGGAGAGCCAGACGTCGACGCAATCGGTGTGAAACACGTGGCAACAAGGAGGCATCATACGCAGCGTTTCGTCGTCTTCGAATTCGCAGAGACAAACCGCACACTCGGCACCACCTTTCCCGATCCGCACCGCCTTCACCTCCGAGTAAAGAAACGTCGGGAAAGATTCTATAGCCTCCGCGTCGAGTCCACGCGCCGTCGACCTAGTGATCCTGACAACGCGGGCCTCGGCGTTTGCGTCGGTGGATTGGAAAACCGAAGGACGTGAGTAAAACCGCGCGTTGCTACGACGACAGAAGATGGAGCCAAAGACCATGACAAAGATCACGATGAACAGAATCGTGATCACTATCACAACAGGATCGTTGGCTTTCGTTTGAGTTGCGGGTGGTGTGGTCTGACCCGATCCGTAAGGAACGGACTGAAGCAAGAGAAAGAAGATGAGAAGCAAGACAAGGTTGCAACGTGGGATCCAAAGGCTGGAGTTTGTGTCGAGGATCGCCATATGATGATATCGATCATCGTATGTAAGTGAAGGAGAAGAAGAGGTTTTGTTTGGTGTGAAAATATAAAGGTGGTTAGAGAGAGTCAACGTCTGGGTTTGTGGAAACCCACGGGGGTGTAAAGAGTCGTTGCGTTACTGTGGATCATAACACTTGCTTATTGTATTTTTATTAGTAAAAGGCAATTTTATTTGATTTGATCTATTCACACCTTTGACTTTGAAGAAGTCTAGTGTGTCCTTTTTGTACTTTTACAGCTTGGAAAAAGATTATCAGTACACCACTTCTAAAGATGAAACATTTTCACGTCTGCAATTAGTGGTGACAATCTTTTTCGAAATTAATAGAAAATCTCAATGATTTAAATTATTCTTATTAACAAAAGATATTTTCATGAAAATAATTAATTGGTGATATATCTTTTTCTTATCTATAACTTGAAATCTTGTATAAATGAAACAAAGTTAATGGTTTACTTTACTTCCATCTTATTATAGAGAGAGAAATTTAGAGAGATGTATATTCTTAGTGGAAAACTACAATAGATGCATGATTCACCTGTATCATAATAGAGTGCAAGATATTCTAATGCAGAATCATCACAAGTTATTATATATATTTTAAGTTTCTGTGGTTAGCTAATCTTTTTTACTTCTCTTTGTATTAAAAGATAAATAAGGGGATAAAAATTGTTTACGTGTAAAGAATGTTGAATAGAAATAACTTAAGTGGATGTATTATATTTCGATTGTGTTACTACTAGCTAGCTACTACATAATTACTTAATCACCAAAATTGACATCTCAGTATAGAATAGGCATCCAACATTAACCTCGGACAATTCATATATGATAAAAACGTATATAGTAATACTTAATCTCGAGCCATATACAGTATGAGTCCACTAGCGAGTATTATATATCGGACCATATATAAATCTAATAATTTCAAGTACTGTAGGAATCTAATTATTTTTTTTTGGGTATATCCAAAACAAAAGTAAGTGTTTATCAATTGACATCGTGACAACTATAAACTTTCTATATACCATTACAATCCAATCAGCCTATGTAATTCACGACCATCATCATTGACTTAGATAATACAAAATTAAATATAGCTTAAAAATTTGATGTTAGTTAACTCGTGCAGGTTTCATCCAAAAACATTAACGAAACATGGAGTGTTCAATAATACACACAAGTTGACAAGATCCAATCATTACTTGGAGGAGTCACTTCAAACCCAAAACACAATGAGCCAAACAAATTTCATTAGACAATAAATAAATTAATACATTATTCAAAATCTTAGTCATCCGCTTAAGTCCAGACGCCGTCGTGTTTGGTATAAATTAATAACATCCTTTTATTCGGGATTGATTTAGAAATCATTACTTTTATGAAGATCATTTTGCAAATTCTATTTTCCAAATTTTCTTTCACCTTCTCCGACTACGGGACCTTGACCATACCAAACCTTTTACAATCGGGATTTCGAAAACCCCTAAATCAGCAACGAGGGAAATATGAAGGGAAATTGGTCGATCGTCCGTCGGGTTTTTCACCGCCGGTTCTCCACTCTCCGGTCCTCGACACCATCTTCGCGATTATCCACTTTTTCCAGTTCCGCCCGACCTCTTATGTTGGCGCCAAACTCGATGTCGTCGCTGATGGCTAGAAACTCGTTGTTTACTGCCTCCAACACTGGCCGATCCATCGATTTAAACTCCTCCAACACTTCTCTTCTCCACCGGCGAAGCCTCTGTTCAGAAGCTGGAGGTAATTGGTTCTGCAGGTTCTTGTGTATTTGCGTAAACATTGGAATTTGCAATCTTGAGTATATTATCTAGGTTAAAAAACGAGACGGATCAGAGTAAAAAGTATTGAAATTGGGAATTCTCAGAAATGAATCTGATTTTGCAATTTTGATGTTAGGTGAGAAAGGTGTTGTTATGGTGAAATCAGAGGAAGAGTTCACCAGTGCAATGAGCAAAGCTCAAGGTAAAAACATGATCGGATGCGTTTTAACCATTTATTCACTTCTTACTTCACACTAAGTGAATGTGACTTAGTATGAATCTCTGCTTATGTTGTCTCTTGATGTTTATCTGTGTTCAGATGGATCTCTGCCATCCATCTTCTATTTCACTGCAGCTTGGTGTGGACCATGTATGTTGTTTCTTCAGAATGTGAGAGTTTTTGTTCTGTATAGATATTTTGTTTTTGTGAGTGCCCTTATTAGTTTGTGTTCCATATTACTTCAGGCAGGTTTATCTCTCCTGTAGTCGTGGAGCTTAGTAAACAATACCCCGATGTAACTACGTATAAAGTCGACATTGATGAGGTATGTTGATTTGTTCTGCTTTTGTCTATTTTCCTTGGGTTTCTGTGAATAAAAACCTTCCCATAGTGTTATGAGCTTGAACCAAAGAATGAGACTATTTGGTGTTCTGTATAGAACCGGACTTGCCACACTCTGTTTCAATGTACTTATACCTACTTCTGTATGCTAAGATAGATAATGTGTAAAGATAGCTGAAATATACAATAAATATTCAAGCATCTTTTCACTGCTCTTTGATCAATCTTCTGTTCTCATGAATGTCCAGTTAAACTTAATTAACAAAGATATCATTTCTTGCATATATATATATATATATATCTATAGGGTGGGATTTCAAAGACTATCAGCAAGTTGAATATCACAGCTGTGGTGAGCTTCGTTACCATTTCTTTCCAAAACATAATTCTACATAATACAATCAGCAGGAATGACTCATGTTGAAACAATCTTGTGAACATTTATGATGCAGCCAACACTGCATTTCTTCAAAGGAGGCTCGAAGAAAGGGGAGATTGTGGGTGCAGATGTGACGAAGCTGAAGAATCTCATGGAACAGCTCTACAAGTAACTGTTCTAGTAAAGAAGGTGTTGAAAACTTTGCAAGATAGTCTGAGACTGTGCTATCAAATCAAGGTTAAACATTTATTTCTTCCTTTTACAAGAACCAGGCCTATGTAGCTTTCTCCAAATATGGTTGGATGGTTCATAATAGTTAACCAAGGAACTGAGGGTGGAGAATGCTTGCAAAATATGATCTCTTTTAAATAATAATTGCTGAATCCGTTGCCTTTTAGTATTAAAAGAGATTTATCCCCTATATATTAATAGAGAAACACTCTTAAAAGAATGTTGATGTGTCGTCGCACATTTTATCAAATAAACACTATTAATTAATCCTAATTACATATATGTCATTACAAACTTAAATAAAAATATATTAAATAAATTAAACTATTTGTAGTCATTTAATTTGAAACTATATTATACTTCTTAAAAAAACAACAAATTAATTTCTTTTAAAAATTAAAATAAATTTCATACAAATTTTTTGACCGTGTTAAAATTATTATTTACTTTCAATATCTCACGGGTGAAACATATGTTTATATAAAATAAACGTAAATTTGAATAAAACAAAAAATTTATTTACATATTTTATTTTACACAAACAAATATCAAATACCAAATAATAATTTTATTTGTATTGATTTATCCGCACTATGTGCGGGTTGTTACCTAGTTTGTTGTTAAAAGAAAGATTAATAAACAGAGTTTTGAGTGAGAGAAGTGATAACTTTTATCAAAGAATTGACAAATATATGAAAGCTTTGTATATCACTATATCCTAATAAATTTGACAAAGTTTTCAATATATACAATAAAATCGACAATCGACACCCCTGACTTTAAAACTTTGACTCCTCTGCCATGGCTAAAATAGGTGTAGAGTAATAAACGTGTAAGAAAAACAGTGGAATCAACTGAACAACTATTTGATCTGAAGACCCGCGTGTAAAAATTTTAAGAAAATTATTGAGAATAATTAAGTAGTAATACACATATTTTTAAATTTTATCTTGTAATATTTAAATATTGAATATGAACCTCTCTTATCTCATTTTAATACTCTTCCAATTCCATTATACAAGAGTTTTAAGACTTTTTTATTCTATTTTATAATATTTTCTTAAATTTCTATGTACAATTTTTACTAATATAACAATTTATGACTATTTGAACTGTGCAGTATATATTTCTATTTGTTGAAGTTTTATAAATGACATAATATATATATTTTTTATTAATCTTTGTGTTTTTTCCCAAAAACTCTTATAGGATAAGGATTACCATTTAAATAGCTATACTATCATAATAGACCATATTTTAAGTTTAATTATACATTTCATCTTAATGCATAGAACTAAATATTTTCTATCAAACACAATTAATACATTATATCAAATCTATATATTGGTAAGAATTAAAAATACAAATAAAAATTAACAAAATAGAATTCGTAAAAAAACTGAATCAACATTATTTAAGATATATTTGTTATGTTGTTATCTCATAAGTATTAATTTTACCTCACATAATCAAATTTAAATGAGTGAAATTTATAAAATAAAAATACATGTAAAGATATAGAGACATTTTCATCAAATAACTGAAAATTCATTCCTATAAATTATAATTTATTTCGAATTATCTTATGTTTTAACATATGCATTAGAAAATTATATGTGTTGAAATTATAAAATCATACATAAAAAATATTACTAATATTCTTAAATGATTTATTTAAAATGATTCATTCTTAAATGATTTATTCCTAAATGATTCATTCCTAAATGAGTTAGTATGATACATATTGATATTTGAAATTTATTTAATCTAAAATAAATTTCATCGATAGACATTCAGTTTAGTAAATCACATTTAACTACCTATTTCATCGTAAAAGCATAATTTACTTCTTCATAGATTAGAGTTAAAATTTTAACAATAAAAATAGTATGAGCATCATATGAGATAATATGTTTATTGGTAAGTATTTTAAATTTAACAATAAAATAATCAGTAAAAAATCAGTTAACATCCACAAAAATTTTGGAAATCCAAAAATAAATTAACCAAAAATTCATTCCTAAAAACTCATTTTTCTATTTTTTTAGGTTTCTCATGTTATCGCATGCATTAAAAATTTTAAAATAAAACATGTAACAAACTATACAAATACACATCATGTATTGAAAATTGTTCTTTTAAGTTCATTATTCTTTCAAGATTTTGTGTACTTACTTACAATCAAAATTTATATTACAACGATAAATACAATTTATAGCCAACTAAAATTATGTTAAATATCTTATGTTATTCTTTTTAACTTTGTTATTCATTATTTATTGATTAATATACATGCTTAATAAATTAAGTTTTTATTTACACATGTCAAATTTTATTGAGAACACATGTATAATATAATTAGCATAAAATGGAAAATATATTTATTTTGTTAGTTTTCCTTTTTGATTCTTTTTTGATTTTAAAAAATAGTTTTTTAAAAATATAAACATGTAAAGTTCTGTAAATATAATTAGCTGTTCTACTACGGTTATAAAAAAAAAAGTTTTGACACGTGTCAACATCTAATCAATATATTTGACACGTGTCACGATTTTGTTAATGAGTAACTTTGACATCAAACTTTATATAATAACATGATGTATATGTTACTTTTTAATTTTACTTTTTAATTTTACTTTGTTATTTAAATTGTTTTCAATATTCTTATAATAATTAAGGTAATACTTAATCCCTCATTTTACTAGCCTTATCGACAATAAGGTCAACTGGCCACGAATAGAGATGCGTGTGGGTAAGAAAACCAAGCTGAGCCTAAATCCGAACTAAATCCGCTTACTAGAACCCAAATTCTATTGGATTTTAACTAAAGTAGGCAAAGTAAATAATTCGATGGATTCTGGATTAATCTGTGGGAGCCTGGATTTTTTCTCTTTTTTTTTTATGTGAATTTATATATGTATTTGTGTTTTATATTTATTCATCTAAATATTTCTACATATTCCTATAAATTCATTTATATATATATATGAACTTGAACAATACCATAAAAAAACAATTTCTTCATACCCATTGACCTGTCTTAAAGTTCTCTTCCTCTGCACCTCCGGCAACTTGAAACAGCTCTGTGCTTGGATTTCGTTCACTTTTTTGGGTGGAAAGTTATACGTAGAATGTAGTAAGTGAACAACTACTGATTTTGTCTTGCTAAGCATTTTTTTTTGTTGTTGCAAACTTTGGTGAATGTGATATATATCAAAGAGATTGTGAGGTTAGCAAATAATTTAAATTTGCAAATGTAAGAAATTATCTTTACGTACACGAGGACTATAGTTTGTACACATACAAATTTTACATATGATCGCCATTTGAAACCTAAAATAGCTATAAAGTTTGCATAAAAATTAAATTCCGATTTATGTGGAAACAAAAATGAAGTTGTTCAAGTATCATATAGGCACCTTGTTTTGGCCTGATATACTCGCATCTTTAAAAACAATGAGACGAAATTTCCTGTAAAACCAATAAAAAGGGGTATTGAACAATATACGTTTCTCTTACGAACGTGATTTTGTATAATAAACCTCCTCGTCGATTGCATAGAGAGGTTTATTGAACAATATTCTAGATGCGCTTAGATTGAGAAGACCATTGTCTTGACACACTCTTGTAATCTTTCACCACCCTTCATAGTTCATAAGATAATTGATAGTATTTTGTTTGATTTAGTAACTGTTTGATCATTGTATTGACACGCTCTTGTTTCTTTGTCGCCCATTTGGTCTCATAGCAGTTCCCATGTCACGCATTTGATATCATAACTCCCATGGGTTCTTCTCCACTGCTCCACCACCACACTAAACCCATGGATTGTATTTTTGACTCTAAGTAAGGAAAACAACATGGTTCAACATATAAGTAATCAAATTCTCATAAACTAAAGAACATAAGAGATTCGTGTAGCATTTAAAACGAAGACAATAATATCTGAAGAACAATGGAGTTTTAGGAAACCAAAAGTGTGGAGAGGGGATGAAATTGGAATCACATGTTAATATGTTATGAGAGTCTGAGAAACCCAATGGAACTCAAAACAGATGGGATTGTGGGTTCATGAGAGACGATGAGTTTAGGTCAAAAGGGGGAGTGATGAATGTTACTTGTCGCCTAATCGCTTTTCCATAAACGTTTCACTAAACATTACGCTCTAGAGAAGTCTTTGTTATCATATTAACATTTTCTTTGCTCTTTAGCCAATACGGACAAAGAAAATAGCTAAGAGGAATAGAAACGAGCTAAGATCGCAAATCAATGTCCGGACTGCAACACGTTATTTACGTCCTTCCTTCCAAGGTCTAAAATACTATTTTCTTGGCTTTTTGTGAAAAAATATCAACAATAGAGGATTAGTTTATTATCATGGGGTTCACATAGATTCAGAGGCGGTTCGAACTCATAATGAGTGAGGCTTCACTAACACTCATAGCGCCACTAGACCAAAAAAACTTTTGAGAAAATAAAGCCGAATTTTCTATATAATATGTGCAAAAATCTTATTATAGAGATGTTAATGTAACTTAATTTCCATCTGAACCAGATGTGCTCCAAGCTCTAAAGAGTTCATGTGAAGCCATCTAAGGAGCAGTGATAACTAACATCAATTATACTGTACCCAAATATGATTTACCGGAGCCAAAATATAACAAAAAAAAATTGATAATTATAAAAGGCTAATTTATCAAGGATTTTCCATTCATAAATTTCAACTAGAAATGTATCCAGAATCACTAAAAATATCTCAAAGTCACCTTTTATTAAAATTTTGAAATTTAAATGTTTAGTTTGAATAACATTGGATTTGATATGACTTTTCTAAATCTTTGATTGAATAAGAGATTGTAAGTTATTTTGAATGATTTTAAATAAATTTCAAGTTCAATAACATAGGATTTGAAATGAGATTTTAAAATCACATTTTGAATAACAAAGGATTTAAAGAAAAAATTTAAAAAATTTAAAATCCTTGTTCCAATACAGCAACGTTGAAATCGAGTTCTTCGGCTCATTGAAAGCTTAAAAAATCTCCGTTAAAACACATTTTAATTTTTTTCATTCCATTTTGGCAGGTCAGTAGTAGGATTTTGATGAATAAGAGAGCCAATGATATGTAAATAAGATATGGCAGAACGGGATCCTGAGTATATTTCTTCTTCCTAACAATTAACAACATTTTCTTGAATTCTCAATCGTATAGTCTAAATAGGTGTAGGCTTTAGATTGATGAGTTAGGGATTAGTGATAAATGAAATTTTTGCATAGTGAAAAAACAAAAAAGATTAGTTCAAAAAATATAAGATTTCTTGAATATATCTCCTTCAAAAAAAGAATAAGGAGATTTTTTTTCATATAAACATCAGAAAACAAGTCGTAGGAGATTTTCTTTTTTTTTTTGGTTTGTGTAAAGTTTTGAATATGAATCTTAAAAATAAATTTCATACTTAATCTTTAGAATATATTTTAAAAAATAAAAATTATTGTATTAATAATAACTAGGATGGAACTGAAAAGGATGGAAACTATGGGATAATTAAGAGGATTATCCTACTATATTAATTGGGAAGTACAAATATGAAATTAACCTTAAAATGTGTAAAATATTACATTAAATTGCCATTAGAAAAACACTCACATATCAAATATAAAAGAATCTAAAAAAAATATATTTTCTCTCTCTAATAAATTATGAACGAAATTACTAAATATTTTTTTTCTAAAATATATAAACAAATCAGAATTGTAAAAACTAAGATTTTATATCCAAATATACAATATAATTATTTTTAATAACTAAATTTCAAAAATTTTGTTAAGATTTCAAATTATGATTCTCCTATCATCTTTATTTTATTTTATTTACAAACTATTTGGAATTTTCATATAATACTTATGATTAATAAAGTGCATAATTTTTTCTGCATATGTTGATTTGAATTTTTAAAAACGAAGATATATTAATCAATCTATGAAAAATGTATGTTTTAATTTCCAGATTGGCGGGTTGGTAAAACTAAATTTATATAGATGATAAATTAATAATTTTTATTTTCCCACAATTATAATATTAAAATTACTACTTTATATTTCACAAAATAATGATGCAAATACAACAAACAAACAATATAAAACTGTAATACTATACGTCAAAAATAAAATACTATAATATTCCAAAATACTTAATATTCAAATAGACTAATAAATTTACAGAACAATTAAAAATAAATATTATTTCAAACAAAATAACATTTTAAAAATAATAACAATAACTTTTATTATTATATTATAATTTTTTTTAAAATGTTGATCTGTGCTTAAAGCATGGGTATCTCCTAGTATGGAAGTTAATTTCAAAGGAGTTGGAAACCTACGGAGTCAAAGAGAGGGTTAGGCCAACAAACTGTCGGAGGAGGACCTTGGGCCTTGGAAATTTGGAATGAATGAGACAGGAAGAAGGGTATTATGGTCATTTACAATACTACTACGTTGGTTCTTTGTCTTCTTTCTCCGTCTCTCTCTCCCCTCGCGCATCTTCAGTGGCTCAGTGCTATAAAACTAACCAACGCGTAGATTGAATATTTTGGAGTGAGATTTACGTTTGAAGGTTTTGAAAAAGACGAAGACGATGGAGGAACAACCAACCGCGACGGAGATAGAAGAAATTCGAACTTCAGCTGTCACGACGATGCCGCCTCCTTCTCTGACGACGGGGTCACCTCACCAGGCTTTAGTGGAGAGACTCAAGGATTACGGACAGGAAGATGTTTTCGCTCTCTGGGATGAACTTTCACCGGAAGAGCGAGATCTCCTCCTCAGAGACATCGAGGTGAATCAGATAATTACACAGTTCCTTCGTTTCATTTTTGATTTTTTACTCTTCTAATTCAGCGAAATTAGCTGAAGATCCTGAAAATTACTGTGAATCGTTGGCTCAATTTCGAATTTGATTTAGATTAGTTTAAATGTGATGTGTTTATCCCTCATCTTCCAGAATTTGGATCTTCCAAGAATAGATCGGATCACCAGATGCTCACTTCACTCTCAAGGTTCATCATCTCTATTGATCCTCAAACCAATTTTTTTTCTTTGATAGAGAGAATTAATCGAACTCTGTTTTAATTTCACCTTATTTAGGGTTGCCAGTGGCAGCAATAGAACCGGTGCCGGAGAAGTGTGTGTCAACGGTTGAAGAAAGAACAAAGGAAGACAGAGAAAAATGGTGGAGAATGGGATTGAAAGCTATCTACGAAGGCAAATTGGGTGTGGTGCTTTTATCTGGTGGACAGGTACTTTACTTATTATTCTTGCGTTGCTTTGGAAACAAAACATATTGATCTGATCAGCTCTTGGGGTCTTTTTCTTGGAATAGTTCTAAAAGATTGTTGAGAAGGTTTTTAATGATTCTCGGATTATGGTTGGAATTGGGGTGGTGTGATTGCTGAAATGATGTTGGAATAATGCGTGATACCTACTCTAATAATTGCATTTATAGATTTCTGTTACTTAAATTATTGTCTAAGTCTCTGAAAAGTAGTAGTACTATTATTTTGATTAGTGTGGTCATAAAGGCTTTATATGAGTAGTAATCATGACTACTTTTTAAATAACTAACCCGTCGGTGCTTTCTTGTGAACCACCTTATCATGAGAAAGAATGGTTATCACGTGACCTGAAAGATGCTTTATTGGATCTTGTTATCTTCTTTTCATTTACTTTAGCATTTAATACCTTGAGAATATTTTTCTGTTGGTATTGATGGGAGTGTAGTCACCTGCAATTGTATGAATATAGTTGGCCAATTGAACAAGATTAAAGAGGGGGAATTACTACTTTTGTATAGATTTTGATTCGCTCTTTGATCCACATTGTAGTGATTGTTGGTACATTCATTGAATGAACATGCAAATGCTCATGGAATGATCTGGTTACAAAAATAATTTTGTAGGGGACAAGACTGGGAAGTTCAGATCCGAAAGGGTGTTATAGTAAGTAGTTCTCATTTTCAGCTCGATTTTTGCCATACGTCTTCTTTATATTGTTGAATATTGCGTTTTGCAAGTTCAGATTCTCTTGTTTTAGCAAATGCAACATATTCTATAATATTTATATGTTTACTGTTACCTCTATCTTTTGTTACCTTACTAGATTAGTTTTATTATCTCAGATATCGGACTGCCATCTGGGAAGTCACTTTTTCAGATTCAAGCTGAGAGGATACTGTGTGTCCAAAGACTTGCTGCTCAGGCAATGAGTGAGGGTAAAGTTCACAACTCTGCGTTTTATTTTTCCTTACAACTATACTACTATTAATACCTTGTTTCACATAACGTTTTTCCAGCAGCAGGTTCAACTCGCCCAGTTACAATACAGTGGTATATAATGACCAGTCCATTTACTCATGAACCAACACAGAAATTCTTCGAGAGTCACAAGTATTTTGGCCTTGAGCCAGATCAAGTAAGAGGGTTCTTAGCTGTAACGTTTGCATTTCTATTTCTTTCTTCCTTGTGTGCAAAGACCAATATCGATCCTGCTCTCTGCAGGTCACCTTTTTCCAACAAGGAACCTTGCCTTGCATTTCGAAGGATGGCAAGTTTATCATGGAGACACCTTTCAGTGTATGTGTCTTCAAAGCAAGTTGAAATAAGCTTAGACGCCGGTTCTTTAGGTTTATAGTCAGTTGCATTTTATACTTAAAAGACTTGCCTTATGAATTTCATTCTGTGTGACTAGCTAGCCAAGGCCCCGGATGGGAACGGGGGAGTTTATGCAGGTATATATTCTCTAGTCCTTCTGCTCTGATTATAGGGAATACTATTTTCAGCGTTCTCTGTTTATCAGAACTTCTTATATGTTTATTCAGCTCTCAAATCGTCAAGGTTGTTAGAAGATATGGCTTCGAGGGGGATTAAGTATGTGGATTGCTATGGTGTTGACAATGTTCTGGTTAGCTCTTTCAGTGCTCTCACGTCTTTATTCGTGTACTTTCTCAATTCTTCTCGAACTATTAGAACAATAAACAAGAATCTTGGAAATCAGGTTCGAGTAGCTGACCCTACTTTTTTGGGATACTTCATAGACAAAGGTGCAGCTTCTGCTGCAAAAGTAGTGCGCAAGGTATATCCAGAGAACTTTCTAATTAATTGGTTCGACAAGCTAATCGTCATTAGTTTTTCATTTTCCAGCAATTAATTTCTCCTGAGCCAAATCACAGTCAAGTTTTGACCGAGAAGCTTGTTGTTATGAAAACAGGCATATCCACAGGAAAAGGTTGGAGTATTTGTAAGGAGGGGAAAAGGTGGGCCTCTGACTGTAGTAGAGTACACAGAGCTTGACCAATCTATGGCTTCTGCAACTAATCGACAAACAGGACGTCTTCAATATTGCTGGAGTAATGTAAACTTCTTTACTGGCTTTTTAAGTTATACTAAGATCATTATTTCTGGCATTACTGCTATTGTTCCACTTTTATGCAACTTAGGCATTAGTTATTTCAAAATCCTGTAAGAACAGTGAGCGCTGTTATGGAAGTGGCTATGTGTCCTAAGTTCCTAATGTACGTCAAAATGTTGCAGGTGTGCTTACACATGTTCACTTTGGATTTCCTTAATCAAGTTGCGAATGGGCTGGAAAAAGACAGCGTGTGAGATGCTTTTTACTGATACTACAATATGAAAACCTTTGACATTTCCAGTAACTGATATCAAAACTCTTGCAGTTACCATTTGGCGGAGAAGAAGATTCCGTCTATAAATGGCTTCACAGAGGGACTGAAACTAGAACAGTTCATATTCGATTGCTTTCCGTATGCTCCTTCTACTGCACTTTTCGAGGTACTGTTTTGTTAAGACTGTTATATTGTTTGAAACACATCAAAAACGAGATTCACATGATTAGAAATCACATTTTTTTTTTCTGCGGTCTTTTCTCGTCTTTGCAGGTATTACGGGAGGAAGAGTTTGCTCCAGTGAAGAACGCGAATGGGTCGAATTTTGACACACCGGAAAGTGCGAAACTCTTGGTTTTACGGCTGCACACACGTTGGGTCATAGCAGCTGGTGGATTTCTAACACATTCTGTTCCTTTATATGCAACTGGTAAAGAGCACATCCCACTCTTCTATTCATTTGACTTTTTTTTACTACAATAATCGTGGTGTGGGTAAAGACGTAAAGTAACCAAGTAAACCAAACTAAATTGAAACTACCAAATTAAAACCAAATAGGTGTGGAAGTGTCACCATTGTGCTCGTACGCGGGAGAAAATCTAGAAGCGATTTGTCGGGGAAGAACGTTTCACGCACCATGTGAGATCTCCCTCTAATCTTCTTCTTGCTTTCTCTTATTTATTCTTGTAATTTGGCCATCTTCTATATTTTTCTTTTGGCTTGTTTCTCCTTTTTTTTTATTGGTGTTTTGGGTCTCTATATATGAACTGTAATTGGCGAAGGTGGTCATTAGTAGTCTCTCTAAAGTGTCACTCGTCATTATTGTAACAATGGTCTCTTTAAAGTGTCACTCGTCATTATTGTTTCATTATTTACCAGACATCTTGTTGTTAAAAAGGTCTACAAAATTTTTGTCAGAGTAATCTATCACCATGTCTCGAATTTGGCAGGAAATGCATCATTAACAAAAATTGACCCACCAAACTTTCTTACTCCCTCTGTTTCACAAAGAGTGTCATTTTGGAGAAAATTTTCACAAAGAGTGTCATTCTACAACACAAAGAGTGTCATTCTACATTTCCAATGTGCTTTTTAATGCTACATATTCTTTTTTACCCTTAAATCCAAAGCTCTTTCCATTGAATTTAAACCATTAATCACTAATTAAATAGGGGCAAACATGTATAATTCACACTTTTCTTAATTTATGTGAAA
Source organism: Camelina sativa (assembly GCF_030686135.1). NCBI lineage: Eukaryota > Viridiplantae > Streptophyta > Magnoliopsida > Brassicales > Brassicaceae > Camelina > Camelina sativa. The sequence continues at coordinate 7,426,359 of NC_141884.1, read as the reverse complement.
TGTGTCAGAATGACACTCTTTGTGAAACAGGGAGTATAGAACGAAGAACAAGGAGTATTCAGTACTAACTGGTTTAAATGTTACATGATCGAATCAGACCAAAAAATGGTAATCTATAAGTTGCATCTTCAACTACAAACAGAAAATATCCTGCAAGCTGTGTCATATCATTTCCTTATCGTCTTGATACTTCGGGCAGTTGAATTGTTTAGCCAACACCAAAATGGCTTGGCTAAATCGGTTATTTTGGTTCACCAATCTTAAACCAAGAGCCTGAATACCGCTCTGGTATCCAGAAGGAATTCAAATAACCAAGAACTCACCTTCTCCCGCTTCTGAAGTCATGTTCTTGTTCTTCCTCATTTTGTTGCCAAGATCGGATACTATCGAATCCAAGGCTTCAAACTGAGGATGTGACTTATCTCCAACAACAAAAAGATGCGTCTGATTCCCGATCTTAATCCAACTACAACCCGGCTGTTTCTTCAACCCTTTCTCCTTCATCTTCATTCTCATCTCTGCAGCTTCTTCCCTTTTCCCGCTCGCAGCATATATATTAGACATCAATACATAAGTCCCAGCATCATCCGACCCTGTTTCCAATACCTTCTTCACCACCTCCTTAGCAATAGTCACTTCACTGTGGTTATTACAAGCGGATAAGAGCGCTCCATAGAACGATCTTGATACCCTAGCCTCATCACAGTTGATGAAATTTAAAACATCTTTCAGTCTACCAGCACGACCACAGAGATCCACGAGACACGTATAGTGGTCTTCTCGCAGAGGAAGTGACTCGTCTCTCACAAGCTCCTTAAAGAACTCCATACCTTTCTCTACCAGTCCGGCGTGACTGCAAGCAAATAGCAAGTTAAGATAGGTAACCTCACTAGGTTTGAACCCATGTTTCCGCATCTGATCATACATTTCAATTGCTTCCTTCCCATGCCCGTGGTGTGCATAAACCGCAATCATACTGTTCCATGATATCAAATCCCGTTCGCATACCAGTCCATTATCAAACAATTTCCTAGCAGCAATCAGTTCACCGGATTTCGAATACATGTTAATAAGCGCTGAAGTAACAACTTCGTTCTTTTGGTGAACCGACTTAGATATCAACTGGTGAATCTGCTGCCCCTCCACAAGTCCAGCCAAGTCACTACAGGCACTTAAAATGCTCACATAAGTTCCTACGTTAGGCTTAACACAACCATCCCTTAACATCTTTGAGAATACTTTAAGCGCTTCTTCGTTTTCTCTATTCTCAACATATCCTGTAATCATCGTGGTCCAAGAAATAACATTCTTCTCAGGCATCTGGTCAAATAAAACACATGCCCTGTCAACTTTCCCATTCCGTACAAACCCTGTGATCATCGTATTCCATGAAGCAAAGTCCCTCTCAGGCATCACTTGAAAGAGTTGGTCAGCTTCATCTATCCTATTATTATGTGTGTAACCCGTGATCATAGCATTCCACGAAATGATATTTCTCTCAGGCATACAATCAAAAAGTCGTCTCGCTTCATCTACCTTACCGTTCTTTGCCAAACCATCGACCACAGCAGTCCATGAAATGACATCCCTTTTAGGCATTTTTTCGAATAGAATCATCGCCTCATCTATCCTACCACGTTGCACCAGCGCTTTAATCATCGTGTTCCAGGAAACAATGTTTCTCTCAGGCATTTCATCGAACAGTTTCAGGGCTTTCTCAATTCTCCCGCCCTGAGCATACCCATCAATCATAGTATTCCAAGAAACTACATTTCTCTCAGGCATTTCATGGAAAAGCATCTCAGCTACAAAAAGCTGCTTAGATCTCAAGTACCCACTAACCATGGCAGTCCAAGTCACCACATTTTTCCTAGAATCAACCCTATCGAACAATTCCCTAGCTTCTCTCATATTCCCTAACTTAATATACCCAGTAATCACATGAGTCCATGTGACCGCATCTCTCTCAGGCAATTCATCGAACAGTTTCCGTGCTTCTACAATTCTACCTTCTTTGCAAAGGTCCCCAATCAGCCATTCGAGTCGTGGCACACGCGAATTCGAGCTATATCCTCTATGGCTAGAAGAAGAGCAAATCGAACGAACGAGATTACATACTTGCACGGATCGTTCATGGTTTGATATGGGCAATACAAATGATCTTCTGTAGTAGCTTCTAAGGCGCAACAATGCGCGAGATTGCATCAGCTAGAAGATGGTAAAAGTGATCTTATTTACTGTTTGTTTTGGTCGATAGAGAAAAAAGAGGAGTCTTTATGTCTGTTGCGTTGTGGTCATATGAAATATTTACAAAAATATATATATGTGAAAGTTTGCAAATTGGGGAATCGAACTCGTGAATTGGGAAAAAAATTATACTTTGACGTCTATAGAGTGGAGTTACAAAAAAAAAAAGAAGAGAAGAGAGTCAACAAGCATAAGGAGCTTGACCAAGAAGTGGTTGAAGCACAGCCAATTGTTGTCTCAAGAAATTGTAGACTGACTCTGTAGAATCAGAAGCTATTCGAATCACAACTCCCTTTCCCTACAAAATTCACACTAACTTTGATTAGTCATTTATGCGGATTTGATCTCTTCAATTAAAAGTTTACTGATATTATTATTTACCTCATGGCCGAAAGTGCTACAGGAAGCTATAAACTCTGGCTTCATGAAGCGGTTAGGAGAGCTTGACACAGAGTTTTGTCTCCTAGAACGTCCTCCATACGAGATCTGTAGTTGTTCAGACATCATCTTCTTCACATTTTCTTGGACTTGCTTTTGGATTTCCTTCAGCTTTGACCTTTGACTCATTGTCAAAACACATTTTAGCAAAGATACAGAGAGTAATGTCAGACTAGAAAATGTGCGTGACAGTCGCATACCCGAAGAGTATGACCATTGCGATGGTGTGATAGTCTTGCATCCGTTCGGCTATGTTTTGGATGCTCCTCTTCTCTAACAGTACCTGCAGTCAATAAAACCACTACTCTAAAGCCAAAGGTAGATCTAATCTCGCTCACTGTAAGAGAGATTGTCTATAAATCTAAAAGTGGGCACAAGAGATTAGTAATTATTACTGTGTCAAGAAATAAAGGGTAATCATCTTCGAGGTAGACATTGTTGATGCTCTTATAAAACTCGAAATCCCATTTTTCACCATTTGCGTGACGCCCGCTAGTGATCCAATCCACAAGGACAAGATTAGAGTCTGAAACCAATCTAAAGATCTGTTTCTGATAGTACCGGGCAGTGGAGAAGCAAGTCACTGGATCTGGAATCACAACCAAAAGTGATTCACTCCCGATTCTCGCCTACTGTACACAACAAACCCAAAGATCAATCAAGAACACAAGAATTCAAAGAACAGGGTCCTAACAAAGCTCAAAATGATTAATAGCAAAAGAAACATTACTTCCAGTATTTGTTTAGAACACTTTGATCCTATTGCCTTGTATACCTGAATGAAATCACAAGATCCAAGTCAAGAAAAATCAAAGTAGGATAAAACTAGTGTTCACTTCAAAGAGAGAAAAAATCCCTAATTTGTGTCAACCTTAGTAGAAGACTGGGTTGTAATCACTGCAGTGCATCCATCACCAATGGTGAATTCACATGAAATCGAATCTCCCTACATAATTTGAACAAAAACTTGTTCGATGAATCAAGCCATCGATGGACAAAGAGAGAGAGAGAGAGAGAGAGAGAGAGAGAGAGAGAGAGAGAGAGAGAGAGAGAGAGAGAGCGAGACAGAGAAATAGAAAAAGGAGGAAGAGGGAGATACAGAAACAATGCCGCCACCATAGGTGATGCTGTAAATCCAGACAACGTCAGTTCCGGCAGGAGCTGCCTGAAAGTTCAATGTCGGGAATTTTAAAAATTAAAGATTGAAATTTTCAAACAGATTCTCCACAGGGAGAGTGAGAGATAGAGAAAGAAACCTTTGTAGGAAGTAAGAACTTGAGAGGATACTTAGAGAAGCAACTCGTAGCTGTAGATCTTCCTCCTACTTTCTCCACCATCACTTTCCCGGTCGCCATCCCTGAGCTTTCTCCTCCACAGTCGTGAACTTTCTCGTTCTAGTTTGAGTTGAAATGTTGGATATTTATATACACATCTCATCAGTTTCTGGGTGTTGTTGAGAAAAATATGATATTTTGGGTAAAAATGTCAAATTTAGGAACAGCTCTAATCATACACAAAGTCGAACGCAATAAAAAGTTACAACAATATTATTTCCCACTCTTTGTGTTTTGCTTGGTGGGTTCTCTCTTCTACAGAATCTTTTGGATATGTTTATAAGAGCAAAACTGGAGGATTGCATCAGTCAATGGCGGAAATGTCTAACGTTGGTGAAGAGCAGAGAGACTCCATACTTTTTGCAGCAATCAATGGCGTCTTGGTCTCTAATACTGCCTCCAGGTTCTGCTATCACTCCTATTCCTTTCTCACACGCCTCTTCCACCGCATCTTTCCAAGCTGCACAATTCACACAACAAGAATTTTCACAATTCAGATCGGCCAACAAAGTTGTTGGTTGATGAGTCATTCATTTCAGACAGAAGAATGGAAAAGAAAAAATACCGAATGGGAAGAATGCGTCACTGGCCAAGGCAGCTCCTTTGGCTTCCTCGCCAGCTTTCTTGAAAGCTAATCTCAGACTCTCTACTCTGTTTGGCTGCCCACTTCCCATCCCCAGCATACAATTGTTCTTGATCCAGAAACCGAAGAATCAGAAACAAAGTATAGAAACGAGAAACAAGAAAAAGGAATCAGAGAGAAGAAAAAAAATCCAAACCTTTGCTATCACAATGGCATTGCTCTTGACATGCTTAACGCAAAGCCAGGCAAATTTGGCATCCGCAAGTTCGCTTTCAGTTGGAGTTTTCTCTGAGACAGACTTGAAACTGATGTCTTCTGGAGTTTTATCGTCTGAGTCCTGAGCCAACCAGCCACCACCAACCTGTCTGAGTGATAGTTTCCCTTGGTCATTCTTTTTAGCCTCAAGGATCCTCAAAGTTTTTGATTTCCCTTTGAGGACTTCAAGACCTTTAGCAGTATACTTTGGAGCAACCACGATTTCATAAAACATTCTAGTTTCCCCATCTGTTGGACTCCTGAACTCCCGGAGCTCCCTCGCAAGAACCTAGAGACAAATACAGATCACTAAACAGTTGAAAAATCTATGGGACAACAGTAGTTTTAAATATTGATTACCTCGTCAACTTCAACATTGAAAGCTACAATGCCACCAAAGGCACTAACTGGGTCAGCTTTTACAGCTAGCCGGTAAGCCTCAAGAATATCATCACGAGAGGCCACACCACAAGGATTTGTATGCTTCACGACTACACATGTAGGGTTTTCAAATTCCGACACACAGTTCCACGCAGCGTCAGCATCAAGATAGTTGTTGTATGACATTTCCTGCTCACAGAAATAAATAGAAAAGTCAAAACATAATTGGCAGTATAAAACTATGGCCAGCTGCTATATACTTTTACAAAACTGATGGGTAAAAGTATATTACCTTTCCATGGTGCTGTATCGCAGTTGCGATACCACCAGCGTTCACTTCAGCAAGGCTCTTATCAACATAAAATGCAGCTTTTTGATGAGGGTTTTCACCGTAACGAAGAGAACTCTTAAGTTCAAGAGGAACTGTAAAGCTGGGAGGGAACTTCTCTTCTAAGAAAAAAACAGGATTAGTAATCAATGTAAGTTGCCAATTTCCATAACTAGTGTAAGGAGGATCACATAAAAAAATAACCACTTACTTCCTTCAGTCTGCTTCCATAGCCATTCTGAAACTGCAGAATCATATGCAGCAACATGCTGAAAAGCCTTCCACGCAAGTTTTCTGCGGAATTGTTGGTCACATTGTCCTCCTTTGAGATACTCTAAAACAGCTTGATAATCGTCTGAATCGACAACAATGAGAACGTCTTTGTGGTTCTGTCGAACAGAATAGTAGAATAAGTACATTAATAATCATGAAATGAATGTAAAGAATATAAGTCTCATATGCATATACCTTAGCAGCTGCTCTAATCATAGCAGGACCACCAATGTCAATGTTTTCAATCCCATCTTCAAAGCTGATCCCACCTGGAGCAGTAACTTTGTCATAGAATGGATACAAATTGACAACCACCACATCAAATGTACCTGTCATTGAATACAAAAAAGCAACACGTGAAGTTTAGTATGAAGGAGACATTATTATAGATGACACAACCTTAGAACATAGAGGGGTAAATTAAATGTCAAAACTCACCAATCCCATGCTCATTAAGAGCTTCCATATGATGTTCCACATCTCTTCTAGCAAGGATACCACCGTGTATGTTTGGGTGCAAAGTTTTCACACGGCCATCAAGCTTTAAGAGAAAACAAAAAGGAAAGCCAAGTTTAATATACTAGACTCAACAAAACAATGGTACAATCATTGCCAAAAGTCACACAATTTGACACCAGCTTTTTATGTTTATCGAAATCTTTAAAGAATTAAAATAGAAGACCAAATCTAAAGCAAGAGCACCGAGCTTAAGAGAAAAAAGCAAACTTGCCATTTCTGGAAAGTGAGTAAGCTTCTCCACTTTAGTCACAGAGACTCCAGCATTCTCCAAAGTAGAAGCAGTTCCTCCAGTAGAAACAATAGTGTATCTACGCAAATAACATATGAAAAAAGAGAACCAATTAAACCCATAAATTGAAATTTGTATCGAAAAAGAAAAATTGAAACTTGTATATAGTTGTAAGTAAGAGAATTGTAAAGAAGACATACCCCAAGTCTTGAAGACCATTGCCAAGAGAAGCCAAGTCACTCTTGTCAGATAAAGATATCAAAGCTTGCTTCTTTCCTGATTCATATTAAAACACACAAAACATAATCAAAATCAATTCCTGGAATTTGAAAATTGCAGCAAAAGAGAAAAAAATTGTAAACCAGAGGAGCCAGAGGAGTGCGGCTGATTCCTCTGAGCTGTTGTCTGAGACTCCGCCATAGCTCGAACTGCAACGAGACTCGGACGCAGCGATGTACAATAGACCTGCTCAATGAAAAATCCCACTTAAACATTAAAAAAAAAGTTAAGCAGAACGTGAAAACAAAAGACACGAGAGGAGAGAACTCACGGGTTGGGCAAACCGAAAAGGCGCGACGGTTTTTCTACGAAAATAACCGCAGAGAATATCGCCGGAGCGAGCACTCACGGAGGCAACGGTGGCGGTGGCGGTGGCGGCGGAACTGAGCATAGTAGTTTGGTTTTGTTTCAAAACAGTGTGCGTGTGTGTGTGTGTAAAGTGTTTTGAGAGCTCTGTTTTAGGTTTTTGCAAATTTGCGGCTAATTTTTGGAAATAAAATAAAAAATGGAAAAATATATAAAAAAATATTATTGGCGTCAGGTGGAATTATGTATTTATTATTTATGGCCTTGACAGTTAGATTACACCCTGTACTATATTTCCACCTGGAATATTTTTTGCAAAACCTTTATTAAAATTTTTATAGTTAAAAAAAGTGTTAAACCGATAAGTAAAAAATAAAAACTGGTAAATAAAAATATCTATGGAGATGATGACATAAGCTTTTCTACGATTTTTATATAATAGTAAATTTACATGTGAATAAAATAATGTACGAGATAGTAATTATATAATTGGCGTATAACGCATAGTTTGATTTTTTTTATTTCAGAGAGGAGGAGAATATAATTTTTTTTTTGTGGAATGTCCAAAAAAGAAGAAGAAGAGAGATTAAGGACTAAGGAGGAGGAAGGACTTGTCTTCTTTCTTTCTTCTACTCATCGATCGTCAAACCTCACAGTCTCTCTCTCTCGTGCCGCCTCTCACTGTATGTTCTTCTTGTGATACCATTTCTTTTGCTCTACTTCTTTTGCTTACTCAGCAGCCTTCCTTTAGGTTTCTGCTTCTTCTTCTTTTTTTTTTTTTTTCTGAATTTTGATCTTCTGTTGTCGAGAATTCTCTGGATCCGATGTGTTTCCGCTTGAATTTTGGGTATTGATACTCAGATCTTGCTTTATTTAGAGTTTCAGTGGTTCTCTTATGCTTGATCGGTTTTTTTTTTTTTTTCGTTTGAGGTTTGGAATTGTACGGCAGTGTGAGTCCGTGGACTTGATTTTGATTTTGGTTTTAGTTCTATTGGTTGATCCGTTGATTTTTCATTTTTCTGTGTGTCGGAGATACAATGGGTTTGCTATTAGTTTGGTGAAGCTGATCGATTTCAGATTTCAGCTCGACTCGTGTTAGTTTATTGTAGATGTAGGTTGAGTTCACTCTTTTCAGTTGATCAGTTTATATCTGTAGCTAATTTCATGGTTTAGAAGTATCCACAGTCAGATTTGCCAAGATGACCTGTCCTCTGCTAGAGTAGGGAGTTTTACTGGTTTTGTATACCCAAATTGTTCCTTATATAGTATATTTTGTTTCCAGTCCTAAGGTTTGCCTGATTATGTTTGATGCTTTAGTAAAATTACTCTTTTCTCTGAATTTCAGGCACCTCAATGAGAGTTTGAGTTTTTCATGTTAGAAGGTCTTGTTCTGCAGCCAAAAAACGTTTGATACTTACGAATGATGCTTATGCAAAGATTTGACTTGGGCTTTGATCATGATCTGTCGCCTCCAAGCGTCTCTGAGGGAGCTGATGAACTAGATGGATAGACAACTTGACAAAGAAAACATGGATCAAGCTAAAGGTTATGAAAACGTTCGGTATACTGCCCCTGACCCTAGAGATGAGGGCCTTGGGTCCATGAATCAACGGTTTCCTCACGATTCTTCAACTAATTTTAACACCAATGTACGACCTCCAGATTATGGTGGTACTTCGATCCCTGCTCGGCCAGTGCTAAACTACTCAATACAGACGGGTGAAGAATTTGCTTTTGAGTTTATGAGAGATAGGGTAGTTATGAAACCGCAATTCATCCCTAATGTGTATGGTGACCCCAGTGGTATGCCTGTTCCTGTTAACTTAACTGCCATGGGAATGGTTCATCCCATGGCAGAGAGTGGCTCTAAATCCACAGAAGAAAAACGTCAAGCCTTTGAGCAAGAGAGGAAACCTCCTTCTAGAATTGAAGATAAGACCTACCATGAGCTGGTCCAGTCTGCCCCAGTTATCTCTTCGAGAAATGATACTGGTCAAAGGCGTCCTAGTTTGATTTCTTCTAGAGCTTCTGATAGCTCTCTGAACCAGGCGAAGTTCTTGTGTAGTTTTGGTGGTAAAATTATACCTCGCCCCAGAGATCAGAAACTTAGATATGTAGGTGGCGAAACGCGTATCATACGTATTAGCAAGACTATTTCTTTCCAAGAACTCATGCAGAAAATGAAAGAAATGTTCCCTGAAGCACGTACCATAAAATATCAGCTGCCAGGCGAGGATCTCGATGCCTTGGTCTCTGTATCTTCTGATGAGGATTTACAAAACATGATGGAGGAATGTATTGTGTTTGGTAATGGAGGATCTGAGAAGCCGAGGATGTTCTTGTTTTCAAGCAGTGATATAGAGGAGGCTCAGTTCGTTATAGAACATGCAGACGGTGATTCTGAGGTTCAGTATGTTGTCGCTGTCAATGGGATGGATCTAAGTTCACGAAAAGGTTCCCTTGGAATAAGTGCTCCCGGGAACAATTTGGATGAACTACTGCAAGGGAATTTTGATAGGAAGATCAATCGGGCTACCACAGAACCAGCAGTAGCTTCGGTTGCTCCTTTGCCAGGTAATGAATCTTTATCAGCGAGCCAAGCTTCTCAACTTGTAACAGGTTTGTCTACTGGAAATGAGCCATTTCCACAGCCTTATCTAGGACAGCAATTGCACTTCACCGGACTTGGTAACCACCAAGTTTACACATCAGCTCACATGGCAAGCAGTGGCTATATAGATGAGAAGGGGTCTGCTCCTTTGCATGTTCAACCACAACCACATTATATCCCTTATTCTGTGAATCCTGAAACACCTGTGGGGCCTCACTATGCACAAAAGCCTGAGCAAGGAGTTTCGCGTGAGGAGCAGATCTTTCATGTACAAGACCCAGAACCAGAAGCTTCATCAAAAGAGGCTAAGATGAGAAGAGATGATTCATTTCAGAAGGTAAATGATCCTGCTAATGTATCTACTGATGAGAGCAATCTTTCGGCAAAGGAGCCAAAGATGAAGAGAGAATCCTCAACCCCAAGGGTCAGTGAGTATTCTGTTTCTTCTATGCCTGATGATTTGATAGTCCCAGACCACCTCGTAAAGGAAGAAGCTCCAATTGCCACACAAACATCCAGTTCAACACCAGATATAAGTTCTTCAGCTCTTCCAGAAAAAAGTCTTAGAAAATCCCAGGACCATGTTGAGAACAATCTGTCAGCAAAGGAGCCAAAGATGAAGAAAGAACCAACCACAAGGGTCAATGAATATTCCGTTTCCTCTGTATCTACTGATGCTAAGGTCCCAGATCACGCCCTCAAGGAAGAAGCTCCTATTTCCATGAAATTATCCAATTCAACACCAGATCCAAAATCCTTTGTTTATCCAGAAAAAAATCTTAGAACATCCCAGGATTATGTTCCGAAAGCGGGTGCTTTAGCTACAGCAAGTGAAAGCATGACAAAGAATCAGGACAATCCATTTTGTCTGCCTGGAGGACTCTCAGCATCTGGACATGGGACTTCAGATGGTAATTCATCTAATTTGAGCAATGTCGATCAGCCTGTGATTCATCCGAGAGTTTTTCATTCTGAGCGCACTCTCCGAGATCCAGCAGAAACTAACCGTTTGTCTAAATCTGATGATTCCCTTGCTTCTCAATTTGTAATGGCTCACAACACTTCAGATGCATTCCTACCTATCAGCGAATCATCAGAAACTTCTCATGAAGCAAATATGGAGTCCCAGAATGTACATTCTACCGCACCAGTAAGATCAGCTCCTGAAAGCATCTGGACAGCCGAGGGTAGTATGGCACAGTCTGAAAAGAGAAACTTGGAGCCTAACGCCTCGGAGCATGTAAGTCAGACAAAGACTTCACTAAAGGCTGTTCCACGAGGACACATTGAGAAGGGGGATATAGTTGTTGATATAAATGATAGGTTTCCTCGTGAATTTCTTGCTGATATTTTGAAAGCGGAAGAGTCTGTGAATTTCCCTGAATTAGGGCCATTGCATGCCGATGGGGCTGGTGTGAGTTTAAATATTCAGAATAATGACCCTAAAACTTGGTCGTACTTTCGAAATTTGGCGCAGGATGAGTTTGAGAGGAAGGATCTATCCCTTATGGATCAGGACCACCCTGGATTTCCCAGTTCCCTGACTAACACCAACGGAGTTCCTATTGATTATAGCTACCCACCATTGCAGTCTGAGAAAGTTGCTTCAAGTCAGATAAATTCACAAATCCACTTTGATGGAAATATCCAGCCGGATGTGTCTACCACTACCATAGCAGATTTGAACACAGTAGACACACATGCAGATTACAGTCAGTCACAGATCAAAGGTGCTGAAAGCATAGATACAACTTTGGTAAGCTTATCATATTCAACCTAAATATGGAAAACCTAAGCAAGTTTAGCTACTAGAAAACACCTGTCTCAACTGATAATTTACTAATTCCTATAAATTTGAATTTGGATATGCAGAATACTGGAGTTCCTCTCATTGACTTTATGGTTGCGGATAGTGGCATGAGGTCTCTGCAGGTATGCATTTTTCAGCGTATGGCTTAACATGTTTACAAGCTGTTGCGTTTGCACCTCTCTATTTAATCAGATACTATGTAATGTTTGAACAACCACCATTAGTGAAGTGAACAGCATCACAACAAAGGGCCTGGTTAATTGTTCTGGTTTATTTTAAAAGATGGCTTTCGTACAACGAAGTATTACTCTTTAGCATTACAGACCCTAAGTACCAGAAGGACTTTTATATTCTGTCAATCAAGTTATGACTTTCTAATGCAACCTTTAAGCTGTCTTTTCTGTTTATGGTATTTGCCTGCTCTTGTTTAAAGGAATTTTGTAGAATAGGCATCATGTAGCCCCATTGGCAGGTGAAATCATTGGAAGTTTATAAATCTTTTTTTAATCTTGCTCCTGGGTTTCTCATTGATGGAGAAAAAATGAAACGATTGTTATCTATTTTGTTTTCTGTTTCAGGTCATTAAAAATGACGACTTAGAAGAACTGAAGGAATTAGGTTCTGGTACCTTTGGAACTGTTTATCATGGAAAATGGAGGGGTACAGATGTTGCTATTAAGCGAATAAAGAGGAGCTGTTTTATTGGTCGTTCATCTGAACAAGAGAGATTGGTGAGCTTTCTTTCTTAATAAGTTGAGCGTTCTTTAGATTTATATAAGTACATTGATCACTGACTGGTTCTCCCAAATTTAAGTAAGTGAATGCTTTAGGGTAACTAGAGTACTGCTAGAAGACACTACCACTATCTCAACCCAAAACCGAGCTTTTCATTGTCCATTTTTCTATTGCCTGAAGCGGTTTTTAGATGCTTGTTATGAGCAAGAAGTTGGCATTCCCTATAGAATCGTATTTGATTTTTCCTTCACAAAAGTTGCATTAGTTTAATTGGTTTTCAGTTTCACCATCCACTGATTGAAATTTTCAGACCTCCGAGTTCTGGCATGAAGCTGAAATTCTTTCAAAGCTTCACCATCCAAATGTTATGGCATTTTACGGCGTAGTGAAAGATGGACCAGGAGGAACTTTAGCTACAGTGACAGAGTACATGGTCAATGGATCGCTTAGGCATGTTTTGCTCAGCAACAGGTAATTGTTTATTACAGCTTGTCGTAATCCTTGCTTCCTCAAGATATATCTAGCTTTATATCAATTCAAATTTGGCGAATACAGGCACCTTGATCGACGTAAGCGCCTTATCATTGCAATGGATGCAGCTTTTGGAATGGAATATTTGCACTCAAAGAGCATAGTGCATTTCGATTTGAAGTGTGATAACTTGCTTGTCAACTTAAAAGATCCCGCCCGTCCCATATGCAAGGTGACTTTCTAGGACAGTTTGAGAACAGAATGATGCAACCATTTTCATTTTGTTTTGTTTAAGTAACAAAGATATGATGCTTTATGCAGGTCGGTGATTTTGGTCTGTCAAAGATAAAGAGAAACACTTTGGTCACTGGCGGCGTAAGGGGAACCCTCCCTTGGATGGCTCCGGAGCTACTTAGTGGCAGCAGCAGCAAAGTTTCTGAAAAGGTACGAGTCCATAACATCCTTCTGCAAATGAATGAATTCCAAAGCTCTCAAATTACTTGTTGGTAGATGAGAAACAGAGAGTATCGGTTTTTGTATTTGTTTAGTTTTCATGCCCTTTGAAAGATCCTGCAATTAATGTTTCGCCATGGATACTTCATGTCGCACAGGTTGATGTGTTCTCTTTTGGAATTGTCTTGTGGGAAATTCTTACCGGTGAGGAACCCTACGCCAATATGCATTATGGGGCAATAATCGGTAAGTTACTCTCTCTTTTCTCATTCGCTCTCAGATTCCTTTCTTACCAACAAGGTTGTGTACAAGTAGGTTTGTCTGTCTTGGCAATAGTTTTAAAATTTGAACCTGGCCCTGGTTTTGAATCTATGTGGGCATACTTTCTAGAGCTGAGTCGGTGGGCTAACCCGCCGTAACATTCCTATTTGCATTGATGAATATCAAGCTTAACTGTTTCGGTAGTCTGAATCTCTTGCTCATTTGTTACTTGTGTGAATAAAAAATCGTAGGAGGCATAGTGAACAATACATTGAGACCAACCGTGCCAAACTATTGTGACCCGGAGTGGAGAATGCTGATGGAGCAGTGTTGGGCTCCTGACCCATTTGTTCGACCTGCCTTCCCGGAAATAGCCAGACGTCTCCGCACCATGTCCTCCTCTGCGGTCCACACAAAACCACACGCCGTCAACCACCAAATTCACAAGTAATCTGTCAATTTATCGTTGCTGGTACTTATTCGTAAAAAAAAAAAATGGTTTGTGTATAAAATATCCTTTGCTGCTTCTTTCGGATTTGAATGCTACAGTTTCAAGGTGAGAAACGATTGTGTTGATTTGTACAAGAAACCCTAAAAAGCACATATTGTATAGCCATTTTTAATATTTTTGAGTGTAAGTAAATTGGTTTTGGTACAAGGTCTTTGGGACTTTGACTCTTTCTCTGTACTCGGAGTCTTTTTCTTTCAATAATAAAAATATCAATTTTATATGCATAACGAGTTGGTATATTTCATCTCATGCACCAAAATTTTGGTATAACTATACAACATCATAAACATTACATACAAGCAGAGTATTAAAAACGCATGAATATACATACAGTATATCATTATACATAGAAAATCTGACCAACATTCAAAAGACTCTCCTGAGGAACATTGTAGATAGCACTATGTTCTCTACAAATCTTCCTTAGAAACGCATACACATAGTCAATGGCTATCTTCTTGTAGAACCTGGCTTCTCTCCTGGCTCGAACCACCGTGTTCCCCATAATGTGCACTACTCCCGCATCACGGCACCTATTTATAAACTCCAGCTCGTCTACTCCACCGCTCATCTGGCTCGACGCTGTCACCGTGTGGCTCACCCGTTTCACTGGCGTTATCGACTCTATCGAGTCAAATGTATCAAACGTTGCAAGATTCTCGTTCTCGTTTCCGTTCCCAAGCGTGTCTTTAAGCTGTTGCTGGCTTCCGCAGATGCTGTACTCATCGGAGTCCGAACAGCCTCCTTCCATCATCGATTCAAGGCGGACGTACAAGAAGAGGCTCTCAAAGAGTCGTTTCTCAAAGTCATCATCCTTCTTGTGCAAATCTCTGTATCCGTACCTGTTAACACAATGGACGACGAAATCTATAATAGCTAATACAAGAGTGTTCAGTCAGGTTTTTGGATAAACACTGTTTCAGATGGTTACCTTGCAACACAACGGAACATGTGGAAGTTTTTGGGACCAATCCTTTTAACAAGGAACCGCTCTTCCTCAGGGACGGTGTAAACAGGGAGGTTCTTGACGCATACGAACACCACAACGGAATGAATGGCCGGTAGATTTGTAATAAAATGAGAGAAAATGTGAGGGACTCCACTGGCTAGCTCCGTGTAAACGAGACCAACCCCGGGGACCCGAACAAGTCCAAGACTAGGACCAAGTCCGACGATCCAAGCCATAGAGACTTTACTGTGCATTTCAAACTCATACCTCTTCAAAGTTCCATAGTGCCATACCGACATGATGAGGAGAAAAGCTGCAGCTATCACAAGCGGAACCCAACCACCTTGGTCAATCTTGAAAAGCATGGCCGAGAAGTAAGTGCACTCCACGACGAGCGAGAGGATGGTGAATATGAGAACTAGAACCCAATGGCAACGCCACACGAGGATCATGATCAGAGTCATAAGAAGTGTTGTCACGAGCATGACAATCACAACCGCGGTCCCGTAAGCGTTTCCTATCTGACTCTGGTTCTTGAAACCAGCAGTGACAGCAATGCAAAGGATCATTAGGATCCAGTTTATGTCAGGAACGTAAATCTGACCGAGGAACTTGCGAGAAGTATGCACCACTTTCACTCTTGGAAAACACCCGTGGGCTAGAGCTTGCTTCACTAAGGAAAACGTAGCCGATATTGTTGCTTGGCTCGCCACAATCGCTGCAGCCGTTGCAATAATGAACATTGGCCAATATACACTTCCTGCAAAGAACATATAATTTTACTTAAAATGATCTTAACATTTTCTCTACAGAACTGAAAGAATCGAAGAAGAAACCTGGAATGGAACGGTAAAAAGCATCAGCCACATGATCAGGATGCCTCCTGATGTAGGCAGCTTGTCCACTATAAGCCAAAAGAAGGCAAGGAAACACGATTACAGTAAAAGCTATTTGCACAGCTGAGACCGGAAAATGCGATAGATCAGCGAAGAGTGCTTCGATTCCTGTTATACTAAGCATAATGCCACCAAGAGAGGTCCAGCGATCCCGACCACCTCTTTTAAAATAACGGTATATATAAACAGGGGAGAAAGCTTTCAAGACGCTAGTGTCGTGTTTCCAGATATTGTAGATACCGATACTTGCAATAGAGAGGAACCAGAGGAAAACAATAGGCGCAAAAAGCCAACCAACACGGTCTGTTCCATAATGCTGTACACTAAACAAGCTGACTAGTATCACAACAGCAACAAAAACAACAACACCTGTAAAAATAATAACCACATACACTTATGAGTACTATAGACGTTTCAAGATGAAGTTGAACGCCTGCAAAAATGCTAATACCATTGCTTATGTGAGGAAGGTTTACTCTTAGCCCACCAGCAGCTGATAGAACTGCAAAAAGATTTAAAATTTACCAAATGACTTTATTGTAAAAGGTAAAAGGAAAACAAACAATGGAGGTGTCATACCGGAAATGGCGGGAGTAAGGATTCCGTCGCCGATGACCATACAGGTACCAACAAGAACTAAACCAAGAAGAGCTGTTTTTCTAGATGTATGCTTTTCTAACCACCTTTTGGTTTTGGCAGCAAAGGAATGCTCATGAAACGTAGTGCGGCTGTAAGTAGTAAGCTCTTCATCAGTACGGTGTTGGTTCTGAATTGTTTTCACTTTGGCATGTCTACAGAGTAATGAATACAGAGCAAACGTCCCACCTACAAAACAACAATCAAGTCAGTAACAGCAACAAAAAGGAAACTCCCAAAAGAAAGGAGAAGCTTGTGAATTGGTACCTTGACCATTATCATTAGCTTTACAAACAACGAAAACGTATTTGAGAAGAGGGATGAGTGTGAGGGAGTAAATGATGAGAGATAAAGCTCCAATGATATCTTCAGGATCTTTGATCCCATGAGGAAATGTATTGTAGAAAACATAGAGAGGAGAAGTCCCTAAATCTCCATATACAACACCAAGGCTCTGAAACGAAAGCTGCAGAAGCAGAAGCGCCGAGAATTTCTGCAAATATAATGTTACAAAGTGTAATAATAATTAATGGATCCAGTAGGAATGAATCTGTAATAATATAAGAAATGATACCTTTTCTCGGTACATGTTTCTAAGACGACCAGCTTCTTCATCCATAGATTGATCAAGCTTCTGGTCCAAATCCCACATGCTACCTCTCTCATCACTCTCTTCTTCATCAATCTCAACACCACCACCCATCGATGCTGCTTCTACTCTTGCCGCCATTTTTATACTACTCTTCTGTTTCTAACACATCACAAAACCTCCTCCTTTCAAAGCTCAGGTCTTTGATACAACCAAAACCTGAATTGGCTTCGAATCTTCAAAAAAAACAATGGGAAATTTAACAAACAAAAACAGAGTTTTCAAGAAGAAAAAGAAAAGTTCCCAAAAGAGGAATGTCGTAAGAGCAAACTATACCAAAAATATATAGAAAACAGTCAAAAAAAAAAAAAAAAAAAAAAAGAGAAAAAGAGATGGGAATAGTAGTAAGTAGCAAAGATCCCTGTTTTATTAACAACCAGCCAAAGATAATCTGGAAAATGTAACAATCAAACCCCCCCCCCCCCCCCAAAAAGTATCAAAAAAAAGAATATCCCTCTCCAAATCAAAAAACTTGTCTACAGTAATAATAAACCCATCACAAAATTATTATTACTAAAGAGAATTCAAAAACCCGACATTATTTCTTCTAAACACACAAAACGAACTGCAAACCCAAAAAAAAAAAAACGAAAAAAATATGTCTTTATAATAATAATAACAAGAAGATTCTCACGGTTCCATTAGTGGGTCCTTTTTGATTCAGAACCATCGAAATATATATGAAATAATCTATGAATATTATTCAAAGATGAATTGTTGAAGTTACCAGGAAAAAAAAAAGAGCTCTGTTTTTGTGTGTGAGGATTGAGAAAGAAAGGAAGAAAATTAAACGCAGGAGAGAGCTGCGTTTTTGTCTTTTCTCTCCCGTAACGTAACTTAATGAGAGTAAGAGAGTTGTTGTTATAAAAAGAGAAGAAGAAGAAGGCAACTTCTCTGTTCCAAGAGAGAGAGAGAGAGAAGGAGAAGTACATATATGATTCTGAAGTTTCTTCTGACAGAGATGAACGTGGAGAGTTTTTTTTTAATCTGTCAAATTTTTTTAGTCCATTCATGTTTTTTTTTTTTTAATGTTTTGTAATTATCGAAGAAGTTTTTCTTTTAAAAAATATATTTTTCAGATTGATCATACGATCCTTTTTACACATAAAGACAAAGTACTCTACTGAGATTAAAAAAAAAAATAACTTCAAAAAGGGAACAAAATATTTGGTATTAAGTATTTTAGTATCAAACAGTTTTTGGGATTTTGTTATGAAAACTCATTAGTATGAATGATAATTTTTAGTGTAGTGCTATTTCTCACTGGATGAATTGTGGGAAGCAGCACCATCACCAGATGTAATTTTTGATGCATAAGGCTACCTACCTAAAACAAATATTGATTTATGTTGGAAAGAATCATTAGAGAAGATGAAAGTAAACACTTGTTTGTTTCCTAGTTTTTCTTAAAAACTAGGTTTAAAATAAGGGCAAGAAAATTTAAATGTTAAAAATATTTTTAATTATACTATTAGCAATTTAAATTAACTACTTACTACTACCAAACTGTTAATTTTTTAAATTTAATATCTGTTTTTATACCATATTCTCTTCAATCGACAAAAAGTTTATTACAACCACCTTGGTAGGAGAATCTCAAATCAACAATATTCACAAAAATCAATTAACCAATATTTATATTAGTGGTTCTTGCTAGTGCTTTTACTATATTATCATTATCATCATTTGAATTCAAGTACACATTGATATATGTTGTTGTTGACAAAAGAAAATAAAGTAATAATGTGAAACTAAAGTATGTAACGTAAATGTAACGGTCAGCGAAGCTCATCAAAGGAAAAACTCAAAAAAAGATAACGAGGTGATTTTGTCAAACGTGATTCCTTGTTTAGTCTGTCAGAGAAGAAAGGCTTTTTTTTATAGTGTAACAAATTAAATAAATAATTAAGGGTACTAAATTGTTGGGGGAAACAAAATTAGGTATTAAATCTTTTTAAAAATCTTGGATCCATTCCCTCTTTCTTTCTTTTTTTTTCTATAGTTTATATTCACATCTCGATCTAAAATACCCAACATGTTTACAGTTTTTTCTTTGTAATCTGTGTCATCAAATTTTTAATGCTCTTAACGAATTGCTGGCTGATAGTATATATATGTAATATATATATATATATATATATACATTTATACAAATATAATAGCACTTTTGAAAATCTAGAATGACTGAAATAGTTTGTGTTTTTCTTAACTTATTAGACCAACCACAACTAAATAGGTAAGCACAATGATTTTGAAATTTTGAGAAGGTGATTTGTACTTCACCAGAGATAAGCTAGTGTTTCACTGTTTTAATTAATTAATGGAGTTCTTGTGTCTTGATTTTTTTTAAACAATGTTTTTTGCAAAAATTTGTTCGGTAAATATTTATGGTCTTTCACTTGCTTTGACCTTAGGAGTGTGTTTACTTATAAAAGACATTGACCATGTAAACAAAAGTAATTTGTCCATTTTGGGTAACCCTGTCTCCATGTGATCACGTACTTTCCCTTTTCGGCAACAATAATTAATTTATAAAGTCCTTCCAATTTATTTATTGAACCCTTAACTTTGAAATATTGACACTTGCTGTAGAAAATAATATTCAGAAAGATTCACAACAAGATCAGTTGGATCCAAGATAATGGTTTATTAGTAATGAATACAATTCTCTCTCGAGTAAATTTTTATATATATTATGAATTTATCATCGACTAGATTTATATATATATATATATATTATCATTCCATGAGAGAAACCGTCACGTCATTTAAGCCAAGAGAATCAAAATGAAACGTTGTATATATCCTGTGTAGGGTAATACATATATTCTTTTTGATATCATTTATTTATCGATTAGGTCAACGACTCACGAAGAGAGAGCTTTCAATTATTTATATTCACGTACAATTATCAAAACAATTAGAAAAAAAAATTACGATTGGACCATGCGTAACGCTGAACCAAGTTTCCTGCAAATAGTCTATTTTGGTTGTACATATATGCACATGAGACTTTGTTTTTGTAATAAACATCACATGGCTTTCGTTAAAGTCTTTGTAGTTCCAAAATTGTGTATAGAGATTGAAAGCAGTAATATCAATTAACATTAATATGATTATATTTTGAACTAGATCTATATAGTACAGGATCGATGCATTAAAATATATATATATATATATATATATATATATATATTCATATACTGTACATTTTATCTCACACTATATTCCACGACGTCATTATGTTGCATGCATCTCGATTACACACCTGAATTCCTGAATAATGTAATGGCGTGGCGTTTCGATAATTCATTAATAAATTACCGACGAAAAAAAAAACCAAAATAACTACGTACGTGCAATTTTTAATCTGATGTAGCTGATTTTCTGTTTTGCTAGATGATAAAAAATTTCTATATTTCAAATATAATTGAATGTCATATCCCAAAAGTACCAAACAATTGATCATTTTGCTTTCATATATTCATTTATGATCATACATATATGTATATATATGTGGTTACAAATTGGTTTTTTCTTTCTTTTTAATGCAGCTATATGATTTATAATGCGATAGGTGCGCACCCACGTGGTTGTATGCTAAATATAAACAATAAGACAGCTGGTACGGATAACTAATGATGTATATGTGGTCCTCGTCCAACACACACCGATCCAAGTTTTTCTTTTTCCAAATTATTAGAGACTCGCATATCGCTAAAACATTGAAAATTTGTAGACTAATGTTAATTTAAGTTGAAGTGCTTACCAAAAAAAATCGAAATACCCCAAAATCTATGGATATCAAGATTCAGAGAATAGAGATGCACGAATCCTAAAGAGTCAAGATGTAAAGACTAAAGAATATGTAAATTTGTTAGTTTAGATACTTAAATGTAAGTACATGATATCTAGTATAGCTTTTCTATCTACATATAGATATGTACCCAATCATTAGTAATAGTATAAAATTTATTTTCTTTACGGTTTTAGAGCTAAAAACATTTATTCAACTTATATATGTATATTGTTTTTTTTTTCTTTTGCGGCCATCGATCAATCCAACTATATATGTTAGTCTCTTAACTATTCATTGCCAATAAACACATATGTCTTAACCGAGACGACTATTAATCAAGATGATCTCATCCGACGAATGTAAAATATATCCGGTCATCAACGTCGCTAGCTAACATGATAAATGTGGTTTATTCAAGCTCATGCTCTTTTTGTGGTTATGAACTATAGCCGACAACAATATTGATGGATCCACTTAATCTCTGCCACCAACATTAACAACCACGAACAGATTATTATCGGTTATAAACATGGATTCGTCTATTACAAACGGCAAGATAATTAAGCTCCTCCATGGGGACTATAACTCTTAACTACAAACTATTTTGTCAGAATAGTTTGTGATTTGTAAAGCTACAAACTATTTTAACTATTCCTCCATGGGGAATACTTAAGCTCCTTCTTTGTCCGATCATAGTTTGTAAAAACGTTTTCGTTCTTTGTGATTGTCTTTGAGAGATGGGGAGAATGAATGTGAGAGAGATCGATGCAGAGTATTAATTTGATTCAGCTTGCAGCCCAAAAAGAAAAGAAAAACAAAGACTAATAATGTTTAACATGGGATATTGCTAGCTATAGCTAGATTAGGCTTTTCCTTTTGCCTAAAAATGTGACCAAGACCAACCATACTTTGAAGAAGTTTTCGAATTTCAGATACAATTTTCTTTCCAACATTTGTCTAAATTATGTTTGGTCCATGCATGATTGCAAAAAGAATAATATCCTTATTAAATTAAGAGACATAATAATCCATATATTAATTTATTTGTTCAGACGACAAAAAATAAAATAAAAGAAGGTATATGTACAAAAATCATTTATTCATGTCGTGTATTTATTCGTACGTGTTTTCGTTTTCGCAGCTACAATTAGTTTTGTCAACATATGGTGATGTATGTGTGTGAGTGTGATGTGATGCTATGAAAAATCACATCGGATTTTAATAACACGTAGCACAATCTTATTGGTGATGGATGATCCATGTGCCTGCAACGATGTCGCGGGGCATATCTAGATTAGAATCGAACCCAACATTCATACGCATAAATATATGCATACATGTAAAACAATATACGTGTGTGTCGCAGTGCCGGGTAGTTTTTAGGCCAACAAAAGTTATTCTTTTAGTTTTCGATTATTAAACATTTGTTGGTTTTACATCAAATTCTTTTTTGCATAATTTTATATTGCATCTAAAATATTTTTGTAATAATTTATGCATCGGTTTAGATTGGGTTTTGGAGTTTCGGGTTTTATGTGCAAGCTTATCTTATACTGTTATTAACAACAACATATATATAAGAAAGAAATTAAAAAAAAAAAAAAAAAACTATATGAGGTCAAAAGAAAAAAAAAAACTATATAAGTCGTAATTGCACCAAAAGAGGAGTAATGGGATACTTGTAAACCTACTTTATATCATAAATTCAATCTCTTCGTCTTTATATTCCTTGTGAAGCAAGCTTTTTGTTTTCGTTAGTTTCTTCAAACATCCGTTATCAAATAAAAGTGACTTCAATCTCCTTCCACGCACTAGAGTCATGGCAATGCAGCAGGCGATTAGCATCGGAAGAACCCGAGGAGGTCTGAGTTATCGCTTACTTTCTTGCGGGAAGTACAAATCTCTCAACCATGTCGACACATTAGGAAATATTAAGGTTCTAGAGGCGATCAACGTACCCTCGACACAAGCGGAGGCATTAACCGGCACCATCACCGGTGGCTTGGAGTCGGTGATGGAGAAGGTCAAAGCCGACATCGCCAAATCCGAGGCAACTCTTCTTTTCCCAAACATTCGTTAACTAGCTTTCTACTATTCTCAATATTACAGGATGGATATGTAGAGATGCATGTTTTCTTGCATATCTCTTGCAAGCATTGTGAACTTAATTATCCTTAGAAATTTCCAACCTAATTAAGTGTCCTTCATTGTCTTTTTGTGCAGGAGTATCAATCAGCTCGTGTTGCAGTAGAGGTTCGAAAACTGCAAGCCGATATTGATAAGATGCGAACCGACCGGAGGTATTTGACTCGCTGTTTAATTTTTGTTTTGTCCCATTTAAACTAATTAGACCTTTGATTTTGAAACAGGTGTGATCATGATATAAACATAAACAACAAAATTGAGCAGGTATAGGTTTTGTTAATATTGTTTTTGTTTTTGCACTTGTTTATTTGAATATTGGCGAGTTAAAGACTAGAAGTTGCTAGTGTTTTAATGACATTATCAAATACCCGAACGATAGAAAATTTCCTCTATTCATTCAGCTTACACTTGTGACTTTAGGTTAGTAAAATCGGAAATCAGAATGAACTAATTATATGTTTTGGGCGTTTCAGGGTTTTGATGAGTTGAAAGCTGAGTTCAAAGCAACAAAATATGAAGTCGTGAAGGTTGCTATATATACATTGGCTTCTGTGGCAGTAGCTGGGTCGGGCATGTTTTGCTTGATGTCATAGTAGACACGATCTTGGATCTTTGGAAAGAATCGAAAATTTTATTAGGGACGAACCATAACATATCCGCAACTAGATTAATGACTCGTGGACTTTTTTGGTTTTGTGCTTTTTTATTGACATTGGTTTTATGCTTTTGAAAAGTGATATTTTTCACTTACATTGTTAATAATAACTCATTAATTAACTCCATTGTACTTCCGGTGCCATCACCTTAGTCCAATTGCATTAGCATGCAATAGGAAGTCCACTTTTAAAGCAGCATGAATGCAATAGTAATATTGTGAAAGGGAGTTGGGTTCCCATCAAAGTCTTATCTTCTGATAAGCTTTTAAACTCAAATTAAACAACAGACGCCTACTAATTTTGAACGCCCTGTAGCTAAGTAAAAAAGGGGATCATCTGAGCTAATCTTATAGGCCAACAATTTGTTTTAAACCCTTTAGTAGCAGCAACTAATAAAGATCGGTTTAAAAGATCCCTTCCAAATAATTCGTAGTTGCAGGTAATTCTCGTTGCTTCTAATTTGTAACTATGTTCATCAATCACCTATATGTGCCACTTACTATGACAAAGTAAGCTTGATTTAGTAGCGTAATCGAACCATACCGGTTTACTTCATTCTTTTCAGGAACATCATGATCTTTTAACGGCGATGTTACCAGCTGTAGAATTGCCTCTGGAGTACGTTAGTGACCTCAGTAACAACCTCTCCTCTGCTCTGACTGCACTTTTTCAAAGAACTTTACTTCTTATCTACCATACAACAAGCCAGGTAAACAATACAAGTGGGTGCAAGTCTTACAGTTGCTTGCGCATGCTCTGTTTTCAATTTTTCTTGCAAGTCACTAAACGTAATTGTGCTAATTCCTTAAATGTAAACAAACAGGGGTTAATGCAATCCTTATTTCACTAGCTAGACTCTAAAAATATCTTTCCTTGTCATCATTTCTTCCCAAAAAGTTTCTCCTCCCACTTGATTCTCTTGTTCCTAGCTTTCTCCTGTTCGACTTCCTCGGTCCTGCCCTCTACTTCAATCTGAACATCTCTTAAAATCTTCAAACCAGAGCAAACACCACCAAAGGCAATGTTGTACGCTATCAACATGGACCAGATACGTTTCCCTAGCTTTGCTTTATCCATCTCTGCAGAGAAAACAAATAGATTCAGCAACTTTAACTACAGTATAAACCCAAAGATCGTCAAGAAAAGTAGTAGAAGAAGAAGAAACTTTACCCACGAAATGATTGATTGATTCACAAGGAAGAGTCAAAGAAAACGACGGACTTTGTTATCTGAGAAAACTGCAGAGAAAACAACCAAATCTATCAACCAATGATTAGAATAACTAAGAGAAAGCATAAGGCCAAGAGAAAGAACAAGAAGTGTTTACCCACGAGAAGCAGGGAAGAGTCAAAAGAAACTGACTTTGTTAGATTTTCCGGGGAAAAAAGAATAGAACTGCAGAGGAAAAAAAAAAGAAAACGAAATCAGTTGAGCAAAGATTCGAACTAGTATAAACTCGAAGATCGTCAAAAGAGAAGAAGAAACGTTTATCCATTAAATGCTTGAGTCGCAAGAAAGAGTTAAGAGTACGGACTTTGTTATCAGATAAATTTTCCGGGAGAGAGGAGCTGCAGAGAAAGAAAAGAAGAAAACATAATGCCACGAGAAAGAAGAAGAAGCGTTACCTTCAAAATCCTTGCTGCACAAGGAAGCGTTCCTTTAACCTCAACTTCTTTACTCTCAACGTCGTGCTCTGATTCCTTATGTGTGTTCTCGCTTGCCTTCTTCAATTCCTCACAACTTTAGAAAGATACATTGATATTTGCAGAGAAGAGTGAATTCGCAATAACAACTGAGCAAGAAAGAATTGGGAGAATCACGGAAACAACTCAAAGAGAAAATGTCACAAAAACTTAAAAGAGAGAAAACAAACTCACAAAGGCTCTGTTTAATTCCGTTAGTTAAAACGTCGTCGTTTACAGCTCATAATTTTGGATAGACATTTTCTGATTTTCATCATCATCCCGAACCGAAACGAACCGAACCGAATCAAACCAGATTTTTTTTTCTTTTTTTCAATTCGAATTGTTCAAAATGACGAAGTAATTTATCAAATTACTGTATAGTAATGTCTATTTACTAAATTTGGTATACATCTAGTGCACTATGAAAGGAATCAATCAAAGTTAAAATAAGTCATCAGTATTTTTAAACATTATTTAGAATAAATTATTAATCAAAATAAATTAAGTAATTATGAAAACTAGTATTAAAGTTTTTAACCATTATTTAGAATAAATTATTAATCAAACAAAAAAATGTTGAAGAAAAAAAAGGAAAATATTTTTTGGGCCGATCTGAATTAAATCGGGCTAAGCCCGAATGTTTGGACTGGGCTCAGTGCGCGGACCAGCGGAAATTTAAAATTCAAAACAAAGAAATCAAGAACCTTTGTTCTTTTCCAACAGTTGATGATGGATCATATGGGGTTGAACTTTATTGCACTAATTAGGGAGAATTTGAGTATTGATTCCTTATCTTCAGAGGTTTGTCACTGGTCTTTTAGATTCTTTTTGTTGTGGGTTTTGTTTTTAAAATCAATTAAATATATTTCATATAAAATCATATGAAATGCTACTAAAAATCTCAAAGATTAATTTAATTTTTAATTTCTTTTACATTCACCTTAATTTAAGTTATATTGCTAGGTTAAATTCTAATGATTTCCTTCTTGTAGTAAAATTTTGGAAATGGAATATCAAATTTTTTTTTTACATAGAAAGCATTAAATTATAAAATTTTGAATTAAATTATAATATAATAATCTTTATATAATTATATTTTGGATAATAAGAACTAAATATAATGATGAGTATACAAAAAAATGTATTACAATTTGTTTGGAGGTAAGAGAGAGTTAAAAATTTTGATTTAATAATTCTATTATGATAGTTTATTTTGTACATTGCATACTTTAAAATAAAATAAATATACATGAATGAAGATGATTTCTTTAGCTTGATTCCCTCATTGGACTTTGATTGAAATTAGTATTGTTGAATCTGCACGATAATTGTTTTTTACAGCCATCAAATTTTTATTATACATATGTAATTGAAAATTAAGAATAATAAGAAATTAATAAGACAAAGAAGGAATGAAGAAATATATATAAAAAAAAATTGAACAAATTATAAGATAAATCTAGCAAAATATATAATCACACTCTTACGATGAGTTTTAAACCCATGCAAGAATATAAACAAAACAAAAAAAAAATATTTAGAATTTGAGATATAGTGGATGATGATGTGAGAATGGTTATTTATAGGATTTTAAGCGATGAAAGTTACATTTCTAAAATAATTTAATTAGAGAAGTTACAATTATATTATAGTGTGTTTGAATGAAAATGAATGGAAAATAGTCAATTTATAATTTATGTAATTTCAGTTACAATTTATTAGTAAAGTGTGGATTTAAAGTAATAGATTAATGTACATTATTACATTTTTATTTAATTAAAAATAAATATTACTTTTTTAGAAATTAAATGTAATAATGAGAGAGTGAAATCTTACATTTAAATACTAGAGAATTTTAGTACCGCGCATATATTTTATTAGTCTTTTATGATATGAGCCATATTTTGATAAGTTTTACAAATTGATTTTGGAATGCATTAGTTACCTTACTAAACAAAAATTTTAGTTGGAAATAATGAACTTAAACTATCTCATATTCCCATGGCTTTGTGGTCCATATACTTTGGCTCTCAGGCTCTTTCACATATCGTCTCCGCTAATTGTGCAGTTTGATGATGAGCAATTAATTGTCATTGAATCTTAAGCATTTTCAAAATCTCTAAACACATTTCTTCAGTTAAGTGGTACTGGTATCATATCTATGTTTCCAACAATCTATGGAACATAAGGAGTTCATATAAATTATTAGATGTAACTGAACCAAACTCTAAGCTTAAAAAAAAATTGAGGAAACATAGTTATCTTTTTTAAGTAGAATAATATTTTTCTTTCCTACGTTCCCAAATCAATTCAATGTTTTCAATTTTGGGTTTGCTACCTTCTTAAGTTGTTTCCAAGATAAAAAATTATAAAGTATCGGTAAAGATATACCTGAGACTAATGACCATTATACTTAAACCAAGTCATTAAAATGAACTTTGATTCAAGAAATTGGAGTAGATTCTATTATACTCTTTAAAACTGTACTTGAAGAAGAACATAAAATATTTATTAAAAACTGAGTAAAGGGCCACTTACATCTCATGACCAACTTGTGTAGATATTTTGTATGCATACCACTTAAGTTGTATTGTATGAGCTGGTTACTGGTTATGATTCGAACTACTCTTGCCACTGCCCACTGCCATGTGCTGCATGATATATCATGATTTTTGTGGTTTTTAACCATGATATAAGGAGTCTTTTAGTGTCTTTTCATTTGTTTCTAGATTGTTTTTGAGTCTTTACAGATTTTTAACATGAAAGGAGCAAAATGGAGCAATTTGGATGATTCTGGAGCATTTAACTGAAGGAAATCAATTTGGAGTCTGATCCTATGAGGAGCATCGACCGACACCACACAAAAGGGCATCGATCGACACCCCTCTCTGCCGACTCAAGATCCAAGTGTTGAGAAAATTTACAAAAGTTACCCAAAGTCTTCCATAATTGCAACATAAGTCCCTAACGTGTTTTAGGACATATATATATAGTTTTTAGGTTTTTAAAACCCTTAAGTTTTATTCTAGCAAGTTTTATTTTTCTGTAACCCTGAGAGATTTTTGAGAGCTATTGGAGAGAGATCTGCTTTGTAGAGAAGAATTTCTAAACTTCTTCTTACTCTTTTAATCTCTATTGCTTATTATTCAGAATTATGTTTTGTTCTTCATTGAATATGTCTGAGTAGTTTGCTTGTTAGGTTTAGGGTTTTTCACAGGGATTTTATGATTTATTAGATCTGTTTATTTAGGATTCATTGTCTATCTAGATCTTCATCTTAGGTTGTTTTTCATATTAATCATTGATTGGCCATCTAGAATTAATACCCTAGGAAAATAAATTGATATGAGAATATAATTGATTTTCCTGATAAAACCTTTTGATGAGCAAAATTATTTCTTGCAAAGAGATTTGATTTAATAATTTTGTGAACAATCTAAACCTGATTTTATTGCTGATTTTTAACCTAGAATTTTACAAAGAGATTTGGATTTTCTGGTTTTAAATTTAGATATTATTTGCAGTGAGAACTGATTTAATTTACAAAAGTGTTTAGAGTTCTAGATCTGTTCTTAATTGCTTGAATCCTATTTATTTCCTTGATTTAATATTTCATAATTTCCTGAGAAATTCCCTAGGTCTAGCTTTTTGATCTTCTGAATTTACAACAAGTTTTATTTAATATTTTGCATTGCTTTTCTTTTACTTCAATTTAATCTGTTTAGCATAATTGAAAAACTCTATAATTTATTGTGTTTGATCTTGAGTCTCTGTGGAATTCGACCCCTAAGTACTGCATTCACCTCTTAATTTGAGAGAGTAGCTCTAGGGTTTTATTTGAGCATATCAAATTTTGGCGCCGTTGTCGGGGACTCTTTGATCTACCATTAGATTTGAGTTTTAGATTTTGTCTAAATTTTTCTTTTTATTTGAAACTTACACGTTTATGTTTTTCTTCTCTTTGGTGTTTCAGGTGCATGCCTCCTAGACCTCACACAAGGAGCAACAAGTCTGGTCCTACTGTGAATCTGTCAAACCAAGAGTTGGGAAAACTTGAGCGTGAGAACAGAAAAGCAGCCAAGTCTCTGAAGATGGTTAAACCGATCATTCTGATGCGTGATGAGGCTGGTGTTTTGAGGGATCAAGAGCGCCACTTGCGCAATGAGCAGGGCCAAAAGCTTGATGCAGAAGGAAACGTGATTACTGAACCTGTTGTCAACGAGCAGGCTGTCGTGAACCAGCAAGCTGGTGTCGTTGATGATCCGAATCTTGGTGTCGATCGACACCAACCAGGTGGCATCGATCGACACCCACCTGCTGCAGACGGACGTGGAGCTGCCAACCACGTCCAGAACCCAGTTCGAAGACAGGATCAAAACCGGGACCTGATCCGGACCATTGCTGACTATAACCGGGATGATCTTGTGTATGAGAACCGGTCTGCTATTGTTCCTCCACCATTCCAGAGGAATGAGTTTGAGCTGAAGCCTGCTTACTTTCAACTGGTTGGGCAGAGACCTTCTCAAACCTGCCCCATGAGAAGCCTCTGGACCACATTGAGCACTTTGAGGATCTTGTGACCAGTATCAAGGCTAATGGAGTGACTGAGGACTTCATATTCTGCAAGCTCTTTCCATACTCACTTGCAGGAGAGGCATCTCAGTGGTTGAAGCAGTTGCCAGCTGGATCTCTGACAAACTGACATGATATCAAGGTGGCTTTCCTCAACAAT
The DNA here is from genome assembly GCF_030686135.1 of Camelina sativa. NCBI lineage: Eukaryota > Viridiplantae > Streptophyta > Magnoliopsida > Brassicales > Brassicaceae > Camelina > Camelina sativa. The sequence goes on along the minus strand of NC_141884.1, from coordinate 7,396,188 downwards.
TTCTATGATGATGCAATGTCAGATGAGCTGAGAGTCAAGATCTCTTCATTCAAGCAAGGACATGATGAAGCTTTCAAGGCAGCTTGGGTGAGGTTCAAAGCTTATCAAAGGGACTGTCCACACCATGGTTTTTCAAGGGTACAACTGTTGAGAATTTTCTTTAGAGGGTGTGATTGGAAGTATCAGTTAGCTTTGGATGCTGCAAGTCATGGGAACTTCAAGACAAGATTTCCAGAAGATGCTGAAGTTTTGATTGAGAATTTGGCTTCTAGCAATAGCACTAAAAGAGCTGATGCTGAAAAAAAGAGACTGCATGGAGAGTTTGATTCAAACCAGCTAGCTTCTGTTAATGCTAAGCTGGATTCAGTGCATAATCTTCTTGTGGGAAAGAAGTCAGTCCAATTTGCTGCTGAAGTTTAAACATTTGAGCCAGAGTCAGAGAATACAGAGGAGAATGTCAACTATGTGTATGGAGCTGGGTATCAGGGACAGAGATTTGGTAATCAGCAAGGTAACAGACCTTACCATGTGACCAGAAGCAGCAACAGAACAATGGCTATACAAGGACCTATGTGAACTCATCCTATCAGTCTCCACCTCCTAAGAATTCTTCAGAGAGTAGAATGGAAGCCATGCTTGAGCAGCTTTTGCAAGGACAGGAGCAATTGACAGTGACATTCAATGGGAAGATTGACAATGTCTACACTGAGCTGAATGGAAAGATTGAAGCATTGAACATTCATGTCAAGAAGTTGGAGAATCAGGTTATTCAGACTGCTGGGTCAGTCAAACGACAAGAGGGTTTTCTCCCTGGAAGAACTGAGTCAAACCCCAAGCATGCTTGTAATGCCATATCTGTGAGGGATGAAGATGCTGTTGAAATTGCTTCTGCAGAACAGGAAGAGAAATCGACCAAATTCTCGGGTTCAGATGATGGTGTCGATCGACACCACCTGGGTGTCGGTCGACACCCTTCTCAGACAGAATCGGAAAACACAAAATCTTAGGTTCCAGCTGTTGTTGAAAGGGTCTACAAGCCTAAGGTTCCTTTTCCCAAGCCAAGAAGGTCTAAGCAAGAGCTTGAGGAAGCTAGATGCAAGGCTATGATGGACAAGGTGATGATTGAGATTCCATTGATTGATGCAGTGAAGCTTTCACCACCACTTAGTTGCTATGTCAAGAGAATGGTATCAAATGGTTTGAGCCCTGAGGAAGGAGCACTGTTTACTAAGGATGTCAGTGCAATTCTGTTAAACCAGCCTCCACAGAGGAAGAAAGAGAAGAAGCAGGAGGTGGTTGTCTCTAAGAAAGTGAGTGCAATCATTCAATGTAAGACTGCGGAGAAGTTACCAGATCCTGGAAGCTTTGTACTTGATTGCTCTGTCTCCACAGGAAGGTTTGCACACTCACTTTGTGACCTTGGCTCTAGCATCAACTTGATGCCACACTCTGTTGCTGTGAGACTTGGGATGACAGAATTCAAGCCAACTCAGGTTTCTCTTATCTTGGCTGATCACTCCAGAAGAATTCCTGAAGGTGTTTTAGAGGATATTCCAGTTAAGGTTGGCAACTTCATGATTCCCACTGACTTTGTGGTGCTGAAGTATGATCAAAAGCCTAAAGATCCTCTCATCTTAGGAAGATCTTTCTTGGCTACAGCTGGAGCCATCATTGATGTGAAGAAGGGACACATAGCACTGAATGTGGATGGTTTGAGTTTGAATTTTGAGATGGATAAGCTGAGAAGGGCTCCTACTATTGATGGACAGACTTTTTCTGTTGAGAAAGTTTCTGATATTCGAGCATCAGGCTCAGTGTCGATCGACACCAACAAGAGGGTATCGATCGACACCCCTCCACGACCGAGACAAAGCTTGTCCAAAACTGATGCTCCGAGTCAGCAACCTGTTCCCAAACAGAAGAGTCACCAATCCACACTCTAGAGCCCTCAGGTAAGGCCAAGGTATGCATCTCCTTCTCCTAAACTTCCTCCTATCATCAACAAGAATTTCAAAAAGATAAAAACTGTTTTGCAGTTAACCAAGCCACAAGATTATCGTAGAGCGCTTGTTTCTTCTGTTGATGATTTTGCAGGACATAAAAGATACCCTCCCATACCTAAATCCCGCCCTGGTCTCCTTGGCAGACCTCATGCACCTAAAGCTTATACACCACCTTGGATGAAGAGGACTTCAATGCCATGTTCTGCTCCTCTGGATGCCCGCGCTCCAACACAGTCAAGCTAATGACTGAAAACAAGCGCTTAGTGGGAGGCAACCCAGTGGTAGGTTTTTCTTTTTCTTTTTGATTTTGATTTTGATTTATTTTATTTTTATTTTTGCTTTCCTCTTACTTGATAACACTGGGGACAGTGTTGTTTAAGTCTGGGGGAGGTTGTCTACTAACTATGTTTTCTGTTTTTGAGTTTCAGCTGTATCAGTCAAAACTATAAAGTTTGAGTCAAATTTTTCAAAATTTTTCTTTTTGTCTTTGGGAATTATGATCTTGATTAATGATTTCTCTTATTTGGCTAACACTCTAATGATTATTTGTTTATGCTTGATCTCAGAACTGAAGCTTAGAAAGACTATGAGCCTTATCAACAATCTTGAAAGCCCTTATTTAATGGATATCTGATTGATCTAACGTTGTCTCAACTTTTATCAGGATTTTAACCGGACTTAATCACTTACTTTGGGGTTGGAAATCAGTGGACTAGACTTCTTCTTCAGGCCATACAAGAAAGTGCAGTTTTTCAAAGTATGTCTCCCCTCTCTCTTCCCTTCAGTGCTTAAAAAAAAAAGATCAGAAAAAAAGAGAATAAAAGATGAGATGATTTTGATCAGTTTAGAGAGGAAGGTAAATTACCTGTGACCTCATTATTCTACTCTTGAGTCAAATGATCACACAAAGCTTGGAAGCGAGGGGTAGGTAAATTACCGATGACCCCGGTATCCGCTTACACCTTTGATTAGAAAAAAAATAAGAAAAGAAAGAAATTGGAAGTGAGAAAAGGGAGAGGAAAGGAGATGTAAGAAGAAAGTCGTGGCATGAAAAGAGTCCATATGCCACGGTTCTATACACCCAAGGTAAGAACTCACCTGTATTTGCTTTAATTTATGTAATGAGATGACAATGGAGATTTCAGATATTCTAGAGGATTGTGGGATTTGAGTAAGGAATGTTGATGCTAATCATGGTTAAGTATAAGTAGTAAGTTCTTGATTCAGGTAAATGAAGAGTGCAAATAAAAAATCATCATGCAGTTGAGTGAGTTCCCTGTTTTCAAACCTCTTTCACAGGTCTAAGTTTATGTTTTGCTTGAGGGCAAGCAAAGGCTAAGTCTGGGGGAGTTGATATATCATGGTTTTTGTGGTTTTTAACCATGATATAAGGAGTCTTTTAGTGTCTTTTCATTTGTTTCTAGATTGTTTTTGAGTCTTTACAGGTTTTTAACATGAAAGGAGCAAAATGGAGCAATTTGGATGATTCTGGAGCATTTAACCGAAGGAAATCAATTTGGAGTTTGATCCTATGAGGAGCATCGACCGACACCACACAAGAGGGCATCGATCGACACCCCTCTTTGCCGACTCAAGACCCAAGTTTTGAGAAAATTTACAAAAGTTGCCCAAAGTCTTCCATAATTGCAACATAAGTCCCTAACGTGTTTTAGGACATATATATATAGTTTTTAGGTTTTGAAAACCCTTAAGTTTTATTCGAGCAAGTTTTATTTTTCTGTAACCCTGAGAGATTTTTGAGAGCTATTGGAGAGAGATCTGCTTTGTAGAGAAGAATTTCTAAACTTCTTCTTACTCTTTTAATCTCTATTGCTTATTATTCAGAATTATGTTTTGTTCTTCATTGAATATGTCTGAGTAGTTTGCTTGTTAGGTTTAGGGTTTTTCACAGGGATTTTATGATTTATTAGATCTGTTTATTTATGTTTCATTGTCTATCTAGATCTTCATCTTAGGTTGTTCTTCATATTAATCCTTGATTGGCCATTTAGAATTAATACCCTAGGAAAATAAATTGATATGAGAATATAATTGATTTTCCTGATAAAACCTTTTGATGAGCAAAATTATTTCTTGCAAAGAGATTTGATTTAATAATTTTGTGAACAATCTAAACCTGATTTTATTGCTGATTTTTAACCTAGAATTTTACAAAGATATTTGGATTTTCTGGTTTTAAATTTAGATATTATTTGCAGTAAGAACTGATTTAATTTACAAAAGTGTTTAGAGTTCTAGATCTGTTATTAATTGCTTGAATCCTATTTATTTCCTTGATTTAATATTTTATAATTTCCTGAGAAATTTCCTAGGTCTAGCTTTTTGATCTTCTGAATTTACAACAAGTTTTATTTAATATTTTGCATTGCTTATATTTTAATTCAATTTAATCTGTTTAGCATAATTGAAAAACTCTATAATTTATTGTGTTTGATCTTGAGTCTCCGTGGAATTCGACCCCTAAGTACTGCATTGACCTCTTAATTTGAGAGAGTAGCTCTAGCAGTGGCGGATCCAGAACTGATTTCTACATGGGGCACAAACTATAAATGACAATTAATACATAAAAAAAAAATCTTTAAAACATGAAATGAAAGAGGAATCGAACCCAAGACCTTATATATAGCATGAGGCAACTTAAACCAAATCAGCTAGAAACACTATATTAGCTGTAAACATTTGATAAATTTCTTAATACTGTATAGGGCACGTGCCCTACTAACCTTGTGAGTAGATCCGCCCCTGAGCTCTAGGGTTTAATTTGAGCATATCACTCCATGTACATCAATTAAAGTTAGAGTACGTTTGAGATTTAAACATACAATGAAGACAGTGGAAACATATAACATATATATTCTAATTAGAGCTTAAAAATAGAACCATATATTGGAGTGGACAGAAGTTTTGCTGCATATTAACATCCTCATAGTCCTTTCCACGTTCAGTTAAGCAACGGTCAAATACATATTCAAATTAGAGATTTATACATATAAAAAAAAGACTTTGTGGAAAGGAGTTTTAGATAAATGAACGTATTAGAGTTTATCAAATATGACTTTAAAACAACAGTAATTAGAGATCTTTTTGCCTAAAAAACAGTTTAATCAACGGGTACATATTGGTTCTACATGTAGCTTGTCAAATAAGAGCTAAGTTTAATCGTTGCAAAACTTGTTATTGTTTATGGTTTTCAAATAATATACATTTGGAGCTTCACTCTATGAAGCTGGTGCAACTTAAACACAGGAACGGAAGTCCCTCTATCTAGCTTATGGCGACATGATGATATTCAGCCACAACAAACAAAAGTGTAATCCAAAGAACTTTAAATAGGTTAGATAGAGGGACTTTTTCGTTAACTCCAATTTTTTTTTTTGTCTAGAAAATTCTCTTGCAACATCCTATACAAACCCTGAATAGTAATGTGTGATCAAATTCAGAAGCATAAAAATAGCAGCTTAATGAGTACATGAGAAAGCATAATCTCATAATATAGTTCATCACCTTTCCTTTTAATTTTTGAGTCCTTACCGTCATCAAACCTGGAGCTTCTTTGAGGTGTCAGGGCTGATTTGAATATGCTTATTGAACCATGTCCTAGATATAAGTCGGACCATTTTAACTTAGAAGTTGAACATAGTTTCATACTTGAGAAAAAAAAATCTTATGAACGTGTTCTTGAATCCAACCATCTGTAATTATGTCTTTCCATCATCACTACTCAAGATCTGAAATTTGAGATTTGTAGAGAAGTTACTTCAAAAATATGATTTGCTTAGGATACAAACTCCAAAGTTCTTTAAACTCTGTCAATGTAGATCAATAGTAAAACATCAAGGTTTTTTACTTTATTTTCTCTGACTTCATTCGGAGTCATCCCCTGCTCTCGCTCTTTACGTAGATAGTTTTGTAAACCAGAATTTGAAAACAAACATAGTGAGACAATCTTATTATATCTTTGCCTTACAATAAAATTGAGTAATATTTGGGTTAGAATCAGAAGCTAATGCAACTGTGTTCTCATTAAAACACAAAAGCAACATTAAGGCTATGAATGGCAATAAGTTTTTCATTGGTTTTTAGTTTTTAGATTTTGGTTTTTGAATTTTTGTTTTTAAATTTTTGTTTTTTGGTTTTTGCTGTATATTTAAAAATTAATAAATTAAAAAGTCAAAAATAAAAATTTACGCTGGAAAAAAAGGTTTTCCACAAAATCTCAAATTTATGGTTTTTAGTTTTTCTTTGAAATTTAGAAAAACCACTTAGAAACTAGTTTTCCTAATCTTTAGGGAATCCAATTTTTGAAAATCTTGAATGGTAAAGAAATAGATTTTCAAAAAATCAAAAACCAAAATCAACTTAAAAACTAGTTACCATTCAAGGCCTAAGCTATCAAATCCCACACAGTTACAAAACCAACAAATACATTATTTTGAAAAGTGACATTGTTAGCATCTGCAGGAGAACAGAGAAGATGCTTCTTTTGATCTAGTTTTTGTCCATGTTGAGTTCATAATCCGCAACGTTTCACAGAAGTCGAACCGTTAATAACACACTTCTGTTCCAAAATCTTGCTTCACAATGTATTGCTTGCAGCATCAAATTACTCAAAGTACCAAAAGACAGACGACATGTACGCAATCTTATATGGAGAGTTTGTTTCCGAAATTTTATTTGGTGAATCCAAGAGATTGTGGTATTGTGGGGATTTGATAGCCTGTAAACAGAGTTGGATTTGAGACGATCTTCGTAGCGGAATAGGCGGTTTGCTGGAATGTAGCCTTGGACTCCATTAGACTGTAAGTTTTAGAGTTAGGTTTGGTTTTTTGATTGAGTGTTTATTGGATACATTTATTGGATACATATATGATAGACATACCGTAGAGTCCATGAGAAGCAGTTCTACGCCCATAAGCATGTTTCCTTTTCTTGAAGTTTTGGGCTTCCCAAAAATGGATCAGGCGGACAAAAACGTCTTCCTTGCAAAAATCTCCATCAATGGTATCAAAAAACTGAAAGGTGAATGGATGGATAGAGGGTTGTAGTTGTGATTTTGACATCTTCAGACTTTGGTGGTTTTATGTATTTGTTGGGATTTATGTAGTATGGTCGGCGAGGGTAGCTGGTTTTATAGATTTGATTTCTGAAACTGTTAATGACTTTTGAGGTAGTGGCCATTAAATTGGACTGTGGAGAAGAGGAAGTGGGGAAGCTATGAGGTTTGATACAGTATGATATTCTCAAAATACAGTATGATATTCTCTAAATGTTGGCAGAACTAAATCAAGTGTGTTATGTTTTCGCTTTTATGACATGTACAGTAACAGAGTAAGATAGAATAGCAGTTAGGTCCGTATAAAATGTGCCACTCACTATCAAGAACAAGAATACTAATGGAATCTACAGAAGAAGAATGATTTCAAAAACATTTCTTCCTTATGAATCTGTTGCCATGCGTATGCTCTTGTCTTCCTTACCGGAGAAGCTGAGCCAGGGGAGGCGAATAATGCTTGTGTATGTCTCGGTGGTCAAGCAGTTGAGATGGAGAGAGTTCAAACTCCTCCACAACCCAAAGTGTCTCTTTCAGTTGACAAAGAGATTGGTTTAAATGGAAGTGATAAGACCGGTTTGGTTTGTGCATAGACATGAGCAGTTTGGTTCGGTTAAGTTTCTTAGGACGAGGCGTCTGTCACGGTTGCTCATTAGCTTGATGAGCGGTAACTTCTGCGAGACTTGACGCCAAATTTCCTTCACTGCTCCATTTGGGTTATCATAGTCAAAATACCGTGTTACCTGTGTGCATTGCATCATTCGGGTATGAGAAACATTCCTAAGAGAATCAAATATTTTGAAGAGGTCAGAGGTTGAAAAGAAGGAGAGGGTACCAATCTCATCTCTCTCTGATACTCCAAGATCTTCTTGGTTTTTATCTTCCTCAGCATATGAACCAAAAATCCAGGCTGCAGAGCTGCATTTGCCTCAACAAAAATCGAAAACTTTCTATAATCTATAACATCTTCAAAAGGTAACTCGATACCATCGCTAACAATCACGGGCACACACAAACTGACAATGGAGTCAAAGAGTCTGCAGGCGGATGGGGTGTCACCCGCAGGATTTAGACAGAACTTCGAGGTATGCATTCCTTTCGTAGCAGCTCGTCGGTTTTCCCTGGATTGAGTTCCATGTTTTATTGTTACATCTCCTTCCTTTTCAAGAACTTGGAATAGCAAATCACGAACTTTTCCACCCTGATAGAAACACCCAAAGAAGCAGTCAGAAGAAGATTCAATATTGTCTTCTTCATAAAAGACAGAACTTGATACGATATTGAGCCAACATAAGTTACAAATTCATTAACTGCTAGAGTCTGTTAAGGCCACAAAGTTTCAACATTATACAATTTGGTATTCATTAGTCACTTCCTCTAGAGTTACACTAGCTGACCAATCTCTTTAGACACCTAAAACCTTAGGAAGCTACACAATTTGAACATTTTGAGCTCTAATTATTCACAACAGCAAAGGCAAAAGAGACTTACATCTTTGCGATATCGATTTCCCATGAAGAAGAGCAAAGTGTTGCGAGCCTCAACTCCAATTTCCCCATTGAAGAGATTGACCCTATGAGAGTAAGGTATCACCACATCCTTGACGAACGATCCTTGATCAGGCCTCAGCCGTCCGAAATCCGCCACGAGCAGAACCGCATTCTTGACCCGGTCCAAGATCCGATACAAGGCATTAGGATCACCGGCGGGTATCACGTGATCTCGGCCACCGTTCCTCCTCCACCACTCTTGGCCCTCAAGCCACTCCATCAACCCTTCCTGCATCTTCTCATCGCTGTAACCGGATCCGGGTTCAACGGGTCGACCCGCATTCACAATTAAGCTGAGGGAAGAGAACACCGGGACGTAGAAGAGATCAGCGTCGGCAGGATCCAAGACACGGACAATCGGAGACCCGGATCGATCGACTTCGGGTCGGTTCAGATCCGAGAAAAGATACCACTCGTGCATATGCTGATGACCCGGATACTTGAGCGCGGTGACGTCATCGGCGGGCTTCTTGACTCCGCCGCGAGCGATTGAGTGCTGCTCGATGACACCGTAAGTGAATCTCTTGGGGAGATTGTACATGTAAACCCTAACCTTAGGCTGAACCGGAGCACGATCATCATCATCTTCTTCGCGGATTAGCTGGCGAGGGAGATCGGATGAGGAAGGGAGGGAACGGCTCACGGAGGCGTTGAGAATTACATAGATTGCGATCACGGAGACGACGGCGATTGCTGCTCGTTTGAGAAGGGAAGATTTGCGCGCCATTGGAAAGGAGATTGAAGAAAGCTTAGGCCTTTAGGGTTTTCAGGTGAGAGAGAGATTGAAGTTTGAGCTCACACTAATGAAGATGACTGTTGTTGTGATTTGGGTTCGTTACATTTCGTGCACTTCTCTTACCCAACAGCTGATTCTTTAATTTTCACTTATGTGTACAAATACAATATTAATAAATTCATACAGTAATTATCTAAATAATAATGTTGTTAAGTGTTGATTTATTGCATGAAAATTGTTTAATTAACTTTTACGTAACTAACGGAATTGTGAAATTTAACAAGAAAAAAAAGGTATGCATAAGTTTAGTGGTGCAACTGCAACATAATAAACAAGTGTGTTTGCGACTTGCGAGGGTATTTGTACAAATCTAATCATCTCTCTCTACATAACTGTTTTTCTTCTCTTTAGTAGAATGTGGGGAGTGTTGTTGTTTACTTAGTTATGCTGTTTGTATGAGATGGGACCAGATCTTGAGACAGCAAACCTAGGAAGTGGACTAGGACCTGTGCTGTTTGATCCTGACCCTCCTTTATGGCTCGAGCTGTAATCCAGCGGTCCTGAACGACGGGAACTACCCCTTTGTTTGTTGTTGTTGTTGTTCTCATTGTTCCTTGAGTTTCCAGTTTCCGGTTCCATGTAGTGTTCCTGACCGTAGAGTGAAGATGATGAGCCTTTGAAGTACCCTGAATCCGGGGCAGCTGCGGAGCTACTGCTGCCGCTACCACTACCACGCTGGGGAGTCGTGGGGTTTTTCATAGAGGGAGAAGCGTGGATGAGCGATACGGATGGAGAATGGTATGGAGATGCTGTCGCGAGCGGTGTGGATGGTGTGTTGGAGTAGTATTGCGTGTAGATTGACCTGAGGATTGTATATGGGACATGTGATTCAAGGGAGCTTCTTGGGAGGTATGGTGAGATTTCGCAGAGTTGGTCTAGGAAGATAAGCTTAGCCACAAGATGAGATCTGAAGAACAAAAAAGGTTGATATGATGATCATGTGGATAAAAAATGAGGGATGGAGTTTAAAATGAGTTCCAGGTTTCTCTTACCTGTTGGCTTCGCTCCATGAATCTAGCACAATGGATGCAGCGAATTTCACAAAGAGTAACATTGCGGATTTAATGCTTGCTTCAGCGGTTACACGGGGTTGAAACTCTGTGTCCAGATTTTCACTAGAGTGATGACCATTTGAGAGGGACTGATGCTGCTGCAGGTATTCACGCTGTAACCTCACATACTCACTTCCTGCAATGACAGCGCTAATACATCGAGCCAAGCAATGGATGTTGTTGCTGAATCCACCAGTCTCGATGTTGAAGCCAGTAGTGTTCCAGGCGTTTGAGGTCATAAAAGAGGCGAAAAAGTAAGGTAACAAACTCCATGAGTTGTCATTTGCACCTCCTACCTCTTCGAGGATTAATCTAACCCATTCAGAGTCATGATCACCAGCTACGCCAACACCATTTGCCACACCTTTGATCCTTCTGATTTCTTTCTTTTCAGGTATTTCTTCAGGTATGTGTTCAACGATGCCAGAGATCATCGAGTGTATCAAGGATGCATTGTCTTCAAGAACAGCTCCAGAGGCTTCAGCGAGGAGCTCATCAAAAGCCAAAGCTTGACCAGCTTCAATACAAAATCCTATCACGGTATCCAAATCCACTATCTGCCTAACGGATGCGTCTCTCTCCACTCTGTCACCAGAATGCATACTTGCAGCAGCTGCCTCAATCAATTCCCGGTTTGACCTCAGAGATGTTTCTATGCAGTTTACTAGGGCAGCTGTATGAACTTTCATCATCCTATCCAGCCGGTCTACTCCATAGCCGCCGAAGATACGAACAAACGCCTGTAATTCCTTGACGTCGGTGACTGACTCTGCAAAATACCCTCCAACTGGTCTAGTGCTTTTGAAGTATTTGTGCCTCGGAGCAAAGAGGATTCCTGCACCAGACACATCCTTGATGATATTGTCCATGTACCAGTTGCACACAACTTCAACTGCAGATCCAGTGTTTTGCTGTGGTTCAGCAGGTTTTTCAAATGTGTGCAAAGACGAAACAGGCCCTGAATAGGCTTCAGTGAGTAAAATTTCTCTAATGCCTTGGGTTAGGTCCATGCTAACGTGCTGCTCTGCTAAGTGAACTATGCTCATATGCCGCCTGATAAGAGATTCCAAAACAGAAGGCCGCTGAAGATCGTTATCGATTTGCAGTGCAGTAAGAAATCTTCTCTTGAAGTTCCCAAGAATGCATTCTCTCATGTACTGCAAGTATTTAATCGGCGGGATAAAGTCAAAAAGCCTTAAAAAGCTTAACAAGACCAGACGATAGGAGAAATTTCATGGGATCTTTCCATAAGATATTCTTTTAATTCACGAGATATAGAAGAAACATGCAACCTTTTTCCATAACAGATTCGAGCAGATACCCTAAAAGAATTCAGCCATCTATATGTGCTTCTACCACGAGAAAATTCTCGAGTTAAATTTAGTAGACTCACCTCTCTTACCACAAATACGTGGTTTATGACACAAATAGGCTCCATGTCGTTCAGAATTGAACACAGATTAGTCAATCTTTGGATTGCAGCTTCCAACCTGCCATCACGAGATACTTAAGATAACAATATCTAAGGAACACTGACTTCATGAATAGAAAATAAAAACTTGAGGCCAGACTTGGGCACTCACATCTTAATAGACTTATTATTCTCAGGATAGCTCTCATGGCCGGGCAAAGTAAACCCGCCTACAACCCTGGGGGATTTCATTGAAGGAGCAGAAATTCTTGATGCATTATTCAGATAAGCTGCAGCTTGTTCTGGAAGAAGCTGTGAAAAGTCAACAAATCAGTTTGAGGACAGTAGTTAAGTAGAAGATTGCTTTTGTTATAACATTGATTTTGGGGTAGGATATCTGACCTGAGATTCTAGAGCGCCAAACCCGCCTTCTGAATCAAGAATATTTATTAGGCCCTCCAGTCCCCCCATTATTGATTCAATAAGAGACTCTACGTAAAGCACTGCATCTCGCCCAAATTTGGTAACCTGTGGAGAAAGACAAGAAGAGGGGCCTTTCCGTTTAATAGATGGTATCACTGCTATAGAAAAGGGAGACATAACATATAGGCAATGAGAATTTGTGGTTCACCAAAACGAGAAACATTATATTGGTTTATTAAAAAAACTTTTTTAAAAAAATGGCATGCTAAGAGAAAGATTTGAAATCCAAAATTAGCCTATGGAATCAATAACTTTTGTCATTGCACATATGCAACATGTAACGGGGTCAATCCAATTTTACAATCACTTTAATCATTTATAGTCATATTGAGAGTAATATGGTTGCTCGCTGGGTGGTCTTAACACTACGAGAATCTCATGATCCAGACATGTACTATGGAAAGAATGCAAAATTCATTGAGACTGAATTATGGATTTACCTCCTCAGGAATTATTAATGAAGCACATTCCGGAAAACTACTAGCCACACTGAGCCATGCACAACAATGCTGAGGACGTCCTTCTGGTCCAAACATTGTATTTCTGAAAACCTTTTACAACAGTCAAATGTCAGATTATGCATAAGATGACATGTGGGGAAATAGTAGACAGAGAACAACAACAGGAAGCATACAGCTGTGAGGTGTTGATGGTAGAAATATAATTTCTTTAGACTTCCATGCTTTGATAATTGAGACTCCAACTCATCAACACATCTGCATTAAAAACATGGAATTCTGCAGTATATTAGTTTCACTGTTTCTCTAGCTAGAAGTTAACCAAGTAATGGTAATAATATAAGGCCGGGAACAGTACCTGGACCAATTATATGCAGCATTTCCTTCCGATAGCAAGCCCTCCTTCCCAGTAGAGACTGTGGCTTTTTCCAAATGCCTGATGTTTATCGATGATCGAGAAGAAGTGACAATCATCAAAATGGACAACCAATCTTTCCGGAATTCCTGTACAACAAGAGGCGCTGAGCATTAGAAAATAGATTAGATAATTGTGTTGAGATCAGGCTACAATTAGGATTGATGACAGGCCTAATGGGAAACGTACAAGAAACATGAGTGAATTTACTATAAGGTGTGTATTTGATTATCTGTGAAAGATAATGTAAATGCATCATCTGACTTAAAAAAACAAGTGGATATAGTCCATTTTTCTTACAGATAGGTCACATGTGATTGCAGAAACATTTTCTCCCTGCGCTTTGGGTATATTTTCAAGATGTTGCACAATACGCTGGAAAAGGCCTTTCAAGGTAGGATCAAGGTCCAGAGCCACAATGCCAGGAGTGCCCATCAGGTAACGAATCCTTCCAGCAGATGAAGAAAGGTATGATAGTGCATAACCTCGAGCAGCTGCATTCCAACACCAATGTTTCAAAATCCTGTACTTACAACCTTTGTCCGATAATGTGATATCTTAAAGTAACAAACCTGAGATGTACTTGCGCACTAAACAGCAGAGACGGTCCATTCCGTCGAGCAGGAAGCCAATGGTAGGATCATTTGGATCCTAAGAAACAGGGAATGACAAATCAGCAATAGTGACCAAAGTTCATAGAAAGTCAAAGTTACAATACTGAGAGGCTTTCAAAGTTCAAGCAATTAACTTACTATGTCAACTGGTATCACTCGAGCAGCCTTGGATCTTGAAGATGCAATACCAGCATGTTGAAAATACCAGAGAACCTCCGATTGGGCCAAAGCCAATGCAGAGAATACCATCTAAGAAAAGAAAAGTATATAAATTAATAATTGGGAAAGCTTAGGGAAGGGAATTATGAGTATAATACTGGATAGGAGGCTCCAATCTCTGCAGAACTTCAATGACACCTATCATTTGACACAGATATTTTGCAGAAGTTTTCATTTGACACTTTTCACAAGTCTAAGTCATACTTCCATGAAAGCATTGTCTGTTTTCTCTGGGATAAACCAATAGCACCGGCCCACGATCATGTATTAAATTTACAGCCCCTTGTTCTAAATGCAAGCATGATATTGCAAGCTTTTGAAACAATCACTGACAGACGATAAACCTTAAACCCTAATATGCAGCAGACTAAACCTATACCTGAATGTTTGGCGCCAGCAAACTTGGTTGATCAGTGAAAAATAAAACCATCCGACCTATTTCCTGCTTCAGCAATATTCTCCTTTCTCGGTGTATGGTATCACATAATTGCAGTGCTTGCTCATGCACCTCACTGGAAACAGCGACCAAACATAAGTAAGTAAATCTATAAATTCAAGAGCTATAATCTCTGCAAAATCACAAACTTAGAGGAAAACAACACTTTTCCAGTATCATATGAGGATTACAAGTCAGATGCGGCTCATAAAGTTAAAAGTATAGCACTAAAACGATGTGGAGTTACCTGATCATTTTCTCAACTTGCTTTGCTACACTATATTCTAGATCAGCTTCTTTTTGTTTAGTCCGACCAGACTTCGCCATCTTCTTTGATTCTAACACACGGGGTAAAACATACAACTGGTAGTCTTCGTGCAACAAGATGTACTGCATGGTCAGGTTAATAGATTCAGCAGATGCAAAAAAAATACCAATACAAAAATATTTGTTGCAGACCATTTGATATGAACTCACCTCATCCCGAAATAAAGTCACGACTAAGTTTTCCTTTAGCACAACCTGAAACGCAACAAGACAGTAAAACATTTATTAGAGCAGCAATTGTTTTGTACATCAAAAATCTAGGTCCATTACTACTAATCTTAGTTTAAATAAAGGGTGCAAAAATCACAAAACATTTTAGAATTTTTGGAAGATATACTTCTTTATTAAGATCTCAATCGAGAACAAAAGGAAAAACAGATTCATACCAGGGCGATATCAATGCTAGTAACACGAAGAAGCTCGTCTGGGCAAACGAGATATCCAAGAAGCACCCATTCTCGGTACGACGTAACATTTGCAAGATCTTGCGCTCTCTGTAGGAAGCAAGAGCGTAATATCCAATATTAGCACTATACTAAAGAAAATAACTGTAAGGGGTATACTATAGCATACTACGAATTGGGAGAACCATAAGTCTTTAGCTGATAATTATCTAGCCGAGTATACCATGGGATGAGCAGAATTTGTAAGTATATCTGGGAATCTAGGATGATATGGGCTTAAGAATCCCTCATTTCTCAACTTCCTTGTATCTGCTGATAGAAAAATACTGGGTCCTACAGCCTCCAGGACCTAAGAAAAATGAGTAACATTGTTAGTACTGCTATATCAATTGCAGTATTAGCTCATAGTATACCTTGGATATAACAAGTGCAGCCCCAACTCTTATAATCCAGCGAAACCCTAATAAACATAACAACCAAATCAAATTAAGTTGAAATATTAACCTCTCCAATCCTTGGGCTGACAAAATTCAAATCTTCTTGTAAGCCTTTCAATGGGGGATCATAAGAGTCTATGAATTGCACCAAGCTGGATGCATGAAGAAGAGTTTTAATTCATGGTTATTGCCCAATTGATTATATATAAATATATATGTTAAAAATGACACAACAAGGGAAAAGGAATCAATACCGGTGATAAAAGTCACAGTCTCGATCATTTCTTGATAGCGCATGCAGAAGGTTGTACACTTGCAGCAACATTTTCCTAGGAATCTACTTAGACAGAATAATCACTCTTACAGGTTGATAATAAAAAAATGTGAATGCCTCATTTGACATGTGTTATCAATCCAAATAAACAGAGAACTTGGAAAAAGAATAAGCTCAGCATACCTTCTCTGCGAAAAGATTGACTCGGACAAATGCACAAAAGAGATCCATGAACGCATGCAGTATAAGTGAGTTCTGATGAGGCTGCAAAAAACTGAACTAAGTTATGAGCTAATCATGAATACTCAACAATTTTATCCTCATCCCCACAGACAAATTTTTGAATAACGTAATGGACAAAAGATTTCATGACCTCCACCTAACGTACGAGCTCAAAAGAAAGCTCAAAGTTTCAACGAAGAGCAAGTAAATACTTTCTGCAGATGAGGGACATTGACTCACCAGCAAAGTAATTACAGTGCTGCTTAGGTCCAATATAAGCCGTAGTGCTTGTTCTCGAAATGCCATCAAGTCGAGCAGCAGCTGATTCAAGAAAAGGAAAATACATGACAAGAGGAATATGAAGGCATCCCTTACTGAAAACTAAACACGAACTGAAACAAAAAAGCCTAACAAATAACCATGTATTAAGTATATTTTATATGTGTGCCCGCACATACAAGACTGATTCATGGTGAGACGGAATATAATGAACAAAGTAAACTTAAAGAAGAGTGACTATATGGCATGTAGGACTTTCGGGATGCTTCACTATTCCCGAGCAACAAGTTTCAGAACAGCAGAACATAAATCCAAAAACGTATTACATAGATAGTTTAATGTTACCTGTATCCATGGCTCTAAGCTCTGTAAGTGAAGTTCAGCACCATCGTGCAAGCTATCCAGTGAAAACTTGTCAATCTGCATACATATTGCATTAAAGGGAAAATTTAGCATATAACAAAGCACACACTAAGCCTAACAAAAAAAAAAAACAAAACAACTCCTTACTTACACGTTCGAGTTGCAATTTGCTAAAATGCTCAGGGAACTTTTTAGAGAGCAAAGTGCAAATCCGCGGATGGTTAGGGAACACACCGGCTTTCCAAAACGCATCAGAGAAAACATGACCAACAGAATCAGGATACTCCAAGATTTGATTGAGTCTATACATTTTAGCCATGAGACCTTCAGCAACCTCAATCATTTGAACAACCCATTGTATGTTCAAAGCCTTAGTGGAACCACCACCAGAAGAACTCTGAACATGTCCATCAGAAGAACTCAACTGCTTAGAGCTCCTAGATGAAACTGATGAAGCCATTTCAGGTCCCAAGTACTCAGTCCATCTGGAAGGACCTTCCCATTCCCTTGATCTCACGGAAGTTGGGGACATTGACTCATCTTGAGAAGGATAGTACTGACGGGACTTCGCCATTAATGGAGAATTCTATTTTCAGAAACAGATTACACAATTCAGCTCTCGTAATTCTCAACAAAGAGCCAAGGCAGAGAGAGTAAATGCGGGAAAATTAAAGTAGAGATGAGTGAGGAACTAAAAACTCAGTCGTCATTTTCTCAGAAAACAAACAAACAAGGAGCTAAATCAAGAAACCCAGGTGAAGCAAGAGTCATGTGAAGATATTGAATTACCTGAGGAAGCTCCAAAGGAGAAAGTCAATTAGGAGAAGAAAGAAATATTCAGTAAGATCGCAGCTTCGGCTGGAGAGTTCAGATCTGAATTTTGTGTTAATCAACTCCGGAGACGATGACGACGAAGAAGAGAGAGAGAGATAGAGAGCGTAGTCGCGGGCTCAAATCGGAGTGTGAACCGAGAAATAAGAGAGTTGCTAAATTCGTTCGTTTGGGTCTCTCATTTAAGACAAAATTAGTCAGTACATTTTCTCTAATTTCATTTTCCTGATTACCCTTTTTAATATATACTAGGATATATCCCGTACTTAAAGCACGAGTCAACATTTTTAAAAAAATTTATAATATAATAATAAAAATTATTGTTTTATTTTAAAAAAAAAATTATTTTGTTTGAAATAATATTTATTTTTAATTATTATGTAAATCTATTAGTCTATTTGAATACTAATTATTTTAGAATATTATACTATTTTATTTTTGACGTATTATTACAGTTTTATATTGTTTATTTGTTTTATTTGCATCATATTTTGTGAAATATAAAATAGTAGTTTTAATATTATAATTGTGAGTAAATAAAAATTATTAATTTATCATCTATATAAATTTAGTTTTACCAACCCGCCAATGTGGAAATTAAAATACGCATTTTCATACATTGAGTAATATATCTTCGTTTTAAAAAATTCACATCACAACATATGCAGAAAAATATGCATTTTATTAATTATAAGTATTATATGAAAGTTCTAAACAATTTGTAAATAAAATAAAAATAAGGATGATATGAGAATCATAATTTGAAATCTAACAAAATCTTCGAATTTAGTTATTAAAAATAATTGTATTTTATACTTGGATATAAAATCTTAGTTTTTAAAATTCTGATTGGTTTATATATTTTTTAAAAAAATTAGTAATTTCGTCTATAATTTATTAGAGAGAGAAAATATTTTTTTAGATTTTTTTTAGATTTTTTAATATTTGATATGTGAGTGTTTTTTATTTTTAATTTAATTATATTTATTTAAATTAATTAATTAAGCTTAATTAATTTTTTCTAATGGCAATTGAATGTAATTTTTAACACATTTTAAGGTTAGTTTCATATTTGTACTTCTCAATTAATATAATAGGATTTTTTTTTTTGCTCAAACACATAAAAGTTTGAAAATTGAGTTGGAGTTGTCCATTTGAATTTTAAAATTGCAAGAAAAAAAATATATATTTGTTGCTAGACCAAATAAAATAAAATTACTCAATATTATGTATCAATTTATATACCATTAATTCAATGGATTAACTTATAAATTTTGGATTGTGAATAACAAAATTACATCTTCAACTTATATTTATAGGGTACCAATCATCCCCTCAACTATTCTGATTTTAGCATAACAAAAGAATGTGCTTTTTGTCATATACACTATCAAAAGGTAAATTGAAATTTACGAAATCTATTTATATAATTAAAATATTTTTATATTTAAAACAGGATAGTATGATGTATTCTATAGTACTATTTATAGTATTTTAATAAAAGGAAATTCTGTTAGAAAACAAAAAAAAACAAAGGCTCTAGTTGGGTGGTTGAAATATAAGTTTTCAAAGCTTTGAGCCTTTGACAAAAGGAGGACAAGTCCCTTAACCGGTAATTATAATATTCTCAAAAAAAATTAACAAAAATATCAAATATTGATGACTAGTTGTTACTATCATTACTTCGACATATATCACTATATCAGCTAATAAGCTTTTAGGTGTAATAATTGTCAATAATTCTAGAATTACTGTGTTTAACTTATATAATTCAGTTAATAATTAGTGTTTCTGACGTTTCTGATTATGTCATCAGTCGCTGTTCAAATACCGATCCGGTTCTTCTTACCCAAGTATTAAGGATAAATATTTTGCATATTAGTGGCGAACATGACACATTATAATGTAATAAGTAGGGTTGACAAACGCAGGAATCTTGTATTACAAGGCGGATCTTGTAACCTTAGTTGGACAATTGTGGCTAACAAGCTTGTATTCCACAATAAGCAACAATGATTCCCCAAATCTTTTCCCCACTGTGCACATATCATTGCATTCGCAGATTTTTTTTTTTTTTTTTGTTTCTTTTCTTTTCACATTTCCGTTTTGAGGTCTTTTAAGGAACAAAAACCGGTTTCACACGGTTGCTACAATATCTACATATATTCTTTCTTTGTATGAATCTTCCATTAGATCTTTCTTGGTTTTTTTTATCTTGGATCTCAATTTCTTAATCTCACCAATTGTTTCATTGTCTTGATTTATCTCAAGGGTCTACCACTAATGTGAACCGTGCTGACCTACATTCTTTTTGTCAACATGTTATCTTATATAACAGGGCCATGATTGGTATAACACAATCCGGATCAGATTACCTACAAAGTAGGATGCAAATCGCAGAGGCAAGTATAAGAAGTAAACACATCCGGTTGAGAATTACATTAACAAGAAATTAAGCGCAAAGAGAAAGAGAGAAATCTTTGCTGATGATGCATAAACTCAAAAAAAGTTGCTTGCCAGCCTTCGCCATTCGATACAAGCCTCCATCTTATTAGAGTAGGTTGGCAACTATTGATGTTAATCATTGCTCAAATTAAAAGCTTCCAGTTCGGAGCTAGAAATTGATTCGAGAAGTGGTTCTATCACTTAAAGATCCCAAAGAATGGAAAAAAAAAAAAAAAAAACTCAATTTGTTAAGTAAAGAGGCATAGCATAACTCCATGAAATATCAAATCAATGTAAACGCCAAAGCTCTTTATTCTCTACCATTGTTCAAACAATTTAACTAAAAAAAGCAAAACATAAAAAGAGAACGAGAGATTGGAATCTTCAGAATTTTCTTAATTCATCCATCGACAAAGATCTGAGAAACAACAACAATCTGTGTTGCAGTGAAAGCTTCGAGAATAATCTGGAAAAGATAAAAAAAGCTCAGTGCTTGGCATCTTCTTCTTCGCAGAACTTAGAGTACTTGTCTGAATCCATCAGCTTCTCTGCCTCGCCTGCATCACTCAGCTCCACCTTTACGATCCATCCTTGTTCATATGGGCTCGAGTTCACCTGTAAATTATAACACAAAAACATCAGCTCCTTGTTCATGTGGGCTCCAAGTTTAACATAAGAGTATCAGCTCGAGACCACAGAATCAAGAACCTCCAAGTTTGAGATATCTAACATCAAATCTAAGAATCAAGATTCTTAAATTTTCCAAGAATCGAATTTGGAAGCAAGGAATGTACTGTATGTCACCCATTTGTGATGAATTTGTTAGCCACCACTTGCATCAAATGAAAAACAAGCAACCAAACAAAGAGACCCGCAAAACCAAGATTTCAGATATGATTATGGCAACACAGTTATTGTTTGAAGCGGTTCAACAGAGATTATCTGTCTAACAAAGCGAATCAATGGTAATACAATTGTGAAATGAGGACTCACCAATCCAGGGGACTCTGTCAGCTCCTTATTGACTTCAACCACCGTACCAGAAACTGGAGAATTGATATCGCTAGTTGCTTTCACACTTTCGACCGCTCCAAAACTCTTTCCTTGTGACACCGAATGTCCCAGCTCAGGTAACTCCACATAGACCACATCACCTAAATGGTCCTGCGCGTGATCCGTTATTCCAAAGGTTGCTTTATTCCCCTCTATCTTCACCCATTCATGTGAATCAGCATATTTCAGATCCTTCAAAACCGCTATAACACACAGAACAAAAAAAAAAACAGTAAGGTTACATGGCTAAAAAAATATACAACATTCTAAAAAAGAGAATCGAAAACAAAGTTTTGAATAGTTCTTATTTCTCTGTAAACAAGTTCCATAAAAAACACAACAAAACCATTTATAAATCTCACCCAAAAACAACATCAATTATATAAAACGGGAGAAAATACAAATAACATAGAACATATCATCACTCACTGCCTCCAAGCTTTTGAACATTCCTAAGAAGATCATTACAATTAACAGAGCCTCGAGGGATCAAATGCTATTTCTGGGATTTGATACGAACAAAAGGTGAAATATAAGCTGCTATTAGGACACAATCAATCCAACAACAAACTGAATTTGCAAACACTTCTAATCCAATCAGATATCAACAACAACCAAACATTCACAAATTCAAACAGAACAATTAACAGATCAAAAAAGACAGAACAAACAGAAAGAGAAACCAAAAAGGGATCAACGAAAGAGAAAGGAGATTGAGATTCACCGGAAGCAAACCCTCGTTGAGCAACGGAGATCCTTAGATGAGAAGCAACCCTAGACGCCCACAATAATCTCAAAGCCATATTTTTTCGTTGAGATCTCGCGCAGATATTCACAACAACAACAGAGAGAGAGAGAGACAGAGAGTGCACTCACCGAACGGCTTATTATTATATTCTGAATCTTACGACTAAGGGGTTTGGTGGGTTTGCTTTTTTCTCCTTATAAAAATAAAAATAAATCACTTTCTGAATCATTCGATCGTGGACCAATTTCGCATCAATCGCCCCACTAAAGCAACATTGTGGGTGAAACCATATTATAAATTTATAACCCTTTTTCGATATATACAAAGACTCTGTTGATAAAAATCCAAACTTTATTATTAAGGCAAATCTAAAAATGCTATCTTTTTTTTTTGCTTCAGTTTACAGTTAAGGATTTAGCCATTAGCTTTTGGGGGACAAGAGAACTCACATTCACACTTTTATGCATTGTTCTAAGCACTGAAGTAACTTGTTCAACTTGATCCTCACTAGAACAAGACGAAAGAAGAACCTTTGCTGTTCCCCCATCTGGTGCACAACCCGAATCAATCATCTCCTCAAAGATCTCCAAACATTTCACATACAGTTTCTTCCTCGAGTAAGCTCCGATCCTCGAGGTCCATGTCACAACGTCTGGTCTAAAATTCCTCTCCTTGAGCTCGCTAAAAAGCTCTTCGACTCTCTCCAAGAACCCGGCTTTACCGTAGATATTGATCAAAATGTTGTATGTGCTTATATCCGCAGTGCAAGGGCCATTCTCCATCTCGGCTAGAATCTTTTCCATCTTGGTGAACTGCCCTAACCGGCCGTATAAGTTGAGCATGCTGTTTAAGACAAATGTGTCCGGTTCTACTCCGTTTTCACTCATCTCTTTCACAACGGCTTCACATTTTGTTACGTCTCTTGCTCTAGAGTAAGCTGATAGAAGCAGCATGTGGGATTTCATTGTCGGGGCTATGCCTAGCCTCTTCATTGCTTCAAACACAGCTTCTGCATCTGCTTTTCGAATATATAAAAAGAGAGAGAACGAATATAGCATACTTTAGACAACAGCAAAATAGTTACCCTGGCTAAAGAAGCTTATGTGTTACCTGAGTGAAGACCTGCTCTACCATATGCATCTACCATGATGTTGTAAGAAGCTCTGTCTGGTTCACATCCCATATGTTGCATTAGAGAGAAAATCTCAGCAGCACCATATGGATAACCTGCACGACTGTCTCCGGATTTTGAGGACGTTACAATATTTAAGCTTGATTGATTTCTTGGCATCAGTCCTTTTATGGAGAGTTTTAGGTAATCACCTATATGCCTCCATGAGAGCGTTATAGACATAGACATCAGGTTCAAGACCATCTTCTTGAAGCTGTTCAAATATTTCTTCGGCTTTCTCGCAAAGACCTTCTCTAGCAAATGCATTCAAAAGTGCTGTGTATGTGATGATGTTTGGTTTACACTGATGACTTCTCATTTCACAAAACAATTTCCAGGACATGAATGATTTACTTGCCTGCAAGAAAAACCAATGACATAAACATCCAAACTCTCAAAAGTCAATTCATATCAATCGAACTTGGACTAAACCTTTCCGTATAAATTTATCATCAAGTTGTAAGTTTCAGTGGTTGGTTTGCATGGATCACGCTTCATCCTTTGGAAAACATTGATTGCTTCTTCGGTGTTTCCTTTCCTCTTTATTAACCCCTCAATGTATGCATTGTATACAGTAGTACCTATACAAACACAATGTTAGATCAAAACTAGAATATCTAGCTATCTGGAGTCTCTCAAAACAAGAAGATAAGTATAACTGAAAATTATGAGCCAACGTTTAGTACCAATGCATATAAAAGCTTAGGAGATGCAGAAACATACTTGGAGAAACATGATGATTTTGCATCTCAACTAAAACAGCTTCAGCTTTCTCTATGAGCCCGGCCATACAGTATGCCTTTACAAGAAGTGCGTATGTGTCTTCAGTAGGCACACAGCGGGATTCAAGAAGTTGTACATAAAGTGATTCCGCCTCTTTGTACCGGAACTTCTGTCCATAAGCATCTATAAGCAAATTGAAGCAGATCACATCAGGCTGAAAGGAGCTCCTCCTTAAAATCCACTCACACACCTAAGACAAGATTGTAGCTTCAGCCAGTTAAAAACTATTCAGTAAACATAGCACTGTAATAGTGACAAGTCCTTATGCTAATCTAGTATAATGATAGCTAACCAGGATTATGGAATCCCATTTTTTGTTCAAACGGAGTTGGACAGAAACATTGATTAGATCATCCCATGAGGCATGTGTAGAAGGAAGAGTTCCAAGGACATCAGCTACTTTATCAGGATCAGTTTCTTTCTGGATGAAGCTCAGAATCTTCTGAGCAATGGGACTCAGAACAGGAAAAATCCCATCAACAAACCCGGATCCATATTTCCATCCTCGTCCTCTCAAAGAGCCACCTAGTATATCAAAACCAAAAAGTTCATCTCCAAATCTTAGAAAGAGATAATTAAGAAAGTTTCCTGATTTGAGTCTTACATCGTTTCCTGGAGAGTTTCTTCCTACTGAATCTTTTCAATTTCCCACGTTCGTCTATGACAAAACCCTCTTGCTTACAGCTTTTAACAGTCCCACCAGTGAAATTTGTGACTCCAAAACCCAAATATCTCTGAAAGCCACTGCTGGGATCAATGAATAAGCAATTCAAAGCGTTTCCAGCTACCAACCTGTCAATCAAAACCCAATTTTGTGAAAAAGATTACTCAGAACCCAAATATTAAGCAAGCAATTCTCAAAATGTTTAACAAGAAAGAAACCATAACAACACTCAGCAGAAATGAACTAGAAGTGACACAGTACAAAGAGGCAATTGGTTAATGTCCAAAGCATTAGACTTTATCAACATTCTCCGCTTACTAACAAAATCTCCATCACAAGCAAAATTCAGCAGATGGGTATTCTGAATTTATAGTAAGAAGTTGGAAGTAAACGGCCGGCACAAACTCAGAAAACAGAGTGAGAGAGTGGGGTTCTTACATGACCGGAGAGATGTAGTCTGTGGATATAACCACTCTTCTTTTCCTGAGATAATAAATTGAGATAATGAAGGATGGATAACAAAAGTCGCAAGGAGAGTATCCGTTAAGTAAGAAGAGGCTCTGGCCTCATGCTTTCATTTGTCTTCTTGCTTTTTTTCTTTTTTTTTGGGAAAAACAAAGGTAGACATTTTTTTTTTTGGTATATACTGTAGTTTCAAAACAATTACTCAATGGTGAGCAGCCATTAAAATGGTGATTGCGGTTCGTATCGTATACCAAAAAAGTGGTATGTGTTATACATATAAAAATAATTATTAACCCGCAATTGAAACATCTAAATTAGAGGGGGTTTAAGTGCAATTCTTTTTTGCACAAAAAAAAAGTGCAATTCTTTTTAAATAAAACATTTGGAAATAAGGTAAAAAGTCAAATGCAAATAAGAAAGTACAAAAGTAATTCCTCCGTTCACAATAGAAATCAAATCGAAGTTGATTACAGCAAAACAAAACAAGATAAGGTCTGATTCTCTAAAAGTAAAAAGACCTATTAAAAAAAAAAAAAAGTGTTTTATTTAAGTAATAAATATATGATGAATTTTGTAATATATATCTATATATATGTAATGAGAAGAGTAGGAGAAGGAGAGGAATTTACATGCGTTCTCTTGCATTCGTAATAATGTGTATTTCATATGAACGAATACATTGGTATTTATAGATAAAAACTGAGACAAATATTACTGTGAGTTATAATGACAATTGGGCTCCATTTTCACTTCCATACGTAAAGTCTTGACTTTTGTAATATTCCCCCTTGGAGTCCATTGTCATTTGTCCTTTTGATATGTTTCGCTGCCTCGTTAAAAACCTTTCTAGGAAACTTGTTGAGAAAAACCATAGTAAGGTAAAAGAGTACAATCACACCTGCTCCCCCTCGAATGACTTAGTGTAACACTTCAGAGGTTCCGTTGATGACGCATCCCAATGTTATGGACATGTTTTCTGAATATTGAAGTAGGTAATGACTTTGTGAAAAGATCTGCTGCATTGTCAGAAGACCTAACATATCTTATTTCAAGTACCTTATTCTTCTCAAGCTCTTGGGTATATAAGAAGTACTTTGGAGGGATGTGTTTAGTTCTATCGCTTTTGATATATCCTTCTTTAGTCTGAGCAACACATGCAGCATTATCTTCATATAAGATAGTTGGCTCTATATTTACGTTGATCCCACTACTTGACATAATGTGTTGACTTATTGACCTAAGCCATACACACTCTTTACTTGCCTCATGGAGTGCGATGATTTCAGCATGATTTGAGGAAGTAGCTACTAAACTCTGTTTTTGAGAACGCCAAGATATGGCGGTGCCCCCAACAATAAAAACATATCCAGTTTGTGATCGAGCTTTGTGTGGATCTGATAAATATCCTGCATCTGCAAAACCCACCATTTGACCCTTTGAGTCTTTAGGATAAAATAATCCTAAATCAATAGTCCCTTGAAGATAACGAAAGACATGTTTTATCCCATTCCAATGTCTTTGTGTAGGAGATGAGCTGAACCTTGCCAAAAGGTTAACTGCAAATGATATATCAGGTCGAGTGCAATTTGCAAGGTACATTAGTGCTCCAATTGCACTTAGATACGGTACTTCAGGACCAAGTATCTCCTCATTTCTTTCATGTGGTCGGAAGGGATCCTTTTCAAAGTGATCTAACGACCATTGGTGTACTGAGAGGATTTGCTTTATCCATATGAAAACGTTTTAAAACTCTTTTAGTGTATGTGGATTGGTGTACAAATATTCCCTTATGAGAATGTTCAATTTGTAAACCAAGACAAAACTTTGTTTGTCCGAGATCTTTCATCTCAAACTCTCCTTTTAAATAGTTTGTTGCTTTCTGTATTTCCTCTTGAGTTCCAATGATATTTAGATCATCAACATAGACCGCGATAATTACAAATCCGGATATTGTTCTCTTGATAAAAACACAAGGGCATAGAGGATTATTCACATATCCTTCTTTAGTTAAGTGCTCACTAAGACGATTATACCACATACGCCCAGATTGCTTTAAACCATATAATGATCTTTGTAATTTTATTGCACATAATTCTTTTGGTTTAGAAGTTAACGTTTTAGGCATATTAAATCCATCAGGAATTTTCATATAGATATCACTATCTAATGATCCATATAAATATGCCGTTACAACATCCATGAGACGCATCTCTAGATTTTTATCAGCTGCTAGACTCATTAAAAATCTAAATGTGATAGCATCCATAACGGGAGAATATGTTTCCTCGTAATCAATCCCAGGTCTTTGAGAAAAACCTTGGGCTACAAGACGAGCTTTGTACCTTGTTATCTCATTTTCTTCATTACGTTTTCGGACGAAAACCCATTTATAACCAACAGGTTTTACACCCTTAGGTGTGGCCACAATTGATCCGAATACATTTCTTTTATTAAAAGAATCAAGTTCGACTTGTATTGCATCTTTCCATTTTATCCAGTCATGTCTCTTTTGACATTCATATACTGACCTTGGTTCTGGATCTTCGATTTCATCATTTATTTCCTTTGAAACAAGATAGGAAAAAACATCATCCATTTTCTTTCGATTCCATATCTTTCCACTATAAATATAGTTGATAGAAATCTCATGATTTTCTTCAGATTCATGCTGCTCTATATTGGTGGAAGAATCATGATTCGTTTTTTCCATAATATTTTCTGTCATTTTGGGAGCGTCATGTTTTTCAACTTCCTTTCTTTTTCTAGGATTTTTATCCTTCGCACCAATTGGTCTACCACGCTTTAAGCGTATTTTAGACTCATGTGTTTCATCAATTTTCCCATGTTCTTGTGCGATTTCAATTCTAGCAGGAGCATTTGCTGCTGGTATATGTGATTTAGTTACCGTCTTGATATCTACAAATGCATCAGGTAGTTGATTGGCTATACTCTGTAAATGCATAATTCGTCGAACTTCTAGTTCTGACTGCTTTGTGGGAGGATCAAGGTGTAACAGCGATGGTACACACCATTTGATATCCTTTTCCATCTTTTTATTTTCTCCCCCTAGAACCGGAAATTCTTTTTCATCAAAATGACAATCTGCAAAACGTGCAGTAAATACGTCACCAGTTTGAGGTTCTAGGTATCGTATAATTGACGGAGAGTCACAACCAACATATATTCCCAACCTTCTATGTGGTCCCATTTTAGTACGTTGTGGGGGTGCAATCGGTATATATACCGCACAACCAAATATTTTTAGATGAGAAATATTTGGTTCTCGACCAAATGCTAATTGTAGTGGAGAATAATTATGATATGCACTTGGCCTTATGCGTATAAGTGATTCAGCATGCAAAATAGCATGTCCCCATATTGAGGTTGGTAGTTTTGATCTCATGATCAATGGTCTTGCAATTAATTGCAGACGTTTAATTAAAGATTCTGCCAATCCATTTTGTGTATGCACATGGGCAACAGGGTGTTCAACATTGATCCCTGTTACCATACAATAATCATTGAATGCTTGGGACGTGAATTCACCAGCGTTATCTAATCTAACTCCTTTAATTGGATAATCAGGAAACTGAGCTCTTAGTTTG
Source organism: Camelina sativa (assembly GCF_030686135.1). Classification (NCBI taxonomy): domain Eukaryota; kingdom Viridiplantae; phylum Streptophyta; class Magnoliopsida; order Brassicales; family Brassicaceae; genus Camelina; species Camelina sativa. Next base: position 7,367,609 of record NC_141884.1, on the reverse strand, counting down.
ATTATCTGAGTCAGAAATCTCGATAAATGCCATATTTCGAGATGATAACAAACAAACATGTGACCATCTACTAGACGCGTCTATCATTACCATGAAATAATAGAATGGTCCACATGGTGGGTGTATAGGTCCACAAATGTCACCTTGAACTCGTTCAAGAAACTTTGGTAATTCTTTATCGATTTTGGTTGGCGATGGCCTTATAATCAGTTTTCCTAGAGGACATGCAACACATGTCATTTTATTCCCCTGATAAATCTCTTGGGGTTTCAGTGAATGTCCATGTGAGCTCTCTATAATTTTTCGCATCATTGTGGTGCCTGGGTGACCAAGGCGATCATGCCACAATGTGAAATCATTTTGATTTCTTTTGATCACAAGGTGTGATTCTATTGAATTTATGTATGTATGGTGCAAACCTGACGGGAGTCTTGGTAATTTTTCCAATACATGTATTTTCCCCGATTTTTTAGAAGTAATGTACATGAACTTCTTTCCATTCTCAGTTGCAGACTGAGTGTCATATCCCTGAAGGTATATGTCTTTAAAACTCAACAAATTCCTCTTTGAATTTGGAGAAAATAATGCATTGTTTATTGAAAACTTGGTCCCGTTAGGTAATGCAAAATTTGCTTTACCAGTCCCTTCAATTAAGTCGGTGGGACCTGATATTGTATTAACAATAACCTTTGTTGATTTCAGATCGGAGAAATATTTTTTTATGTTTCAGAATAGTGTGCGTTGTTCCACTATCTGGTATGCAAATGTCTCCATGATTTGTCTTAGATAATGTTCCACTTGTAATGTGATCCATTTGGTTATGTGTGAAATAAATATAATCGGTTAATAGAAATTGAAAACAAATTTATTCATAAAGCACACAATAATTATACAAGATAGGTAATAGAAGCACACAAATATGGGAAATTTCAAATAAACATCGACTTATTTATGGCATAATTGTCGGAAATTCGAGTTTCATAAGACAAGCATTTCAGTTTTCTGCAAGGACATCCTCATCAGGATCATTTGCGAAGTCAGCAGCCTCAAGGTGGGTTGTACCCTCAGAATGTTCCGCAAGGTTCACTTCCTTTCCTTTTCCCTTAGCGGATTCTTTGTACAGAGCACAAAGATGTGCAGGGGTTCGGCATACCTGAGACCAATGTCCCTTAGTGCTACATCTGAAACAAGCACTCTCACGTTTCTGGGTGGTATTTGCTTGGATTTCTTTTCCTTTCGGACTCTGTTTAGAGCGAATCCATTGGTATGACTTCCTGCTTTGAGGGTTATAGCTTCTCCCGCGTCCGCGATAGTTTCGACGACCGCATCCTCGAAAAGCTCTATTTTCTCTCACCGGATTTTTAACATCCAATGCATTAACCTCAGGAAATGCTTTTGATCCGGTGGGTCGAGACATGTGATTCTTGATGAGGAGCTCATTATTCTTTTCAGCTATTAAGAGCGCCACAATCAAATCTGAGAATTTGGTGTATCCACGCAACCTATATTGTTGCTGCAGAGTGATGTGATTCTTGTGAAACGTGGTGTACGTTTTCTCAAGCATCTGAGATTCAGTGATGGTTTCACCACAATATCTTAGCTTAGCGACAATTCCCAACATGGCTGAATTGTAATTCATCACCTTGTCAAAGTCTTGGAATCTTAGACTTTGCCATTCATCCCGAGCAAGTGGGAGAGTTATGTCCCTTTGATGATCAAATCGATCCTTTAGGGACTTCCACAACTCTTTGGGATCTCTCATGTGTGCATAATCATATATGACATTTTCATCAAGGTGTCTTCTAAGAAAGATCACCGATTTTGCCTTTTCTTGGTCCGTCGATTTATTATTATCTTTTATGGTTTCAGTTAACCCATAAGACTGTAGATGTAATTCGACATTGGTAGTCCAAGATATGAAGTTAGCTCCAGTGATATCTAAGGCCGGGAATTGGAGCTTCTCGATGTTTGCCATTTTGTTTTTCTTTCTTTCTATAAAATAAAATCATAAAAACATAATTAGAGATTTCATTTATTTTAATTTTAAAACATAGGAGGTGCTTGCATAAGTAGCGCAATTACAAGAAACACAATTACATAAAAAAATAAAATAAGAACCATCAAAAATTCTTCGGGAGAAAACTCTCCAAAGAGTAAACCGTAAATAGCAACAATTATAAAACCTATTACAAAAACTAAGAATGGATGAATCATTTTTCCTAGTAAAACTAATTAATTTCTTAGGAAGATTTTTGAAAGAGATGAAAAATTTGAGTGAAATAGATGAGTAAAAATGAGTGTATATATAGATTAATTTCACTGTTCATTAGCCGTTTAAGTAGCCGTTTGAAAAGTGAGAAAAGTTAAAATTTATTTAATTTTTTTTTTTCACTTATGACCGTTGAGACTTAAAATAATAAATCAAATTATTTTCTAAGAAAATTTTCTTATAATTGATCTACAATAATATGTATTAGTTAAAAGTATAAAATTATATATATGTATATATATTTAGGTGGCAGAGCCTCCTTTTATAAATATAATAAAATGATAATTATATGGTGATTAAATCATCCATGATAAATTAAAGCAATAAAAAAACAGTAAGTAAATTATGGTGATTTAAATCATCCATGTTTAAATCAATAAATTAGAACAATAAATAAAAGATGGTGACTTTTAATCATCCATGTTAAAGTAATAAATTAGAACAATAAATAAAATATGGTGACTTTTAATCATCCATGTTAAACAGTTAAAGCAGTAAATTAAATCATAAATAAAAGCAATAAATATGTTATGGTGATTAAAGTCATCCATAAAAACTATAATTAAATTATGGTGACTAAAGTCATCCATAATAGAAAAATAAATCAAAGCAGTAAATAAATCATTATGCATTAAAATGCCATGGGGCGGCAGAGCCGCGCTCCTGTAATAATAAATATCATCTTGATAAAGTGGTCGTGAACTTGGCAGAGTGATCGTGCTGATAACGTGTTTTATTTAAGTAATAAATATATGATGAATTTTGTAATATATATCTATATATATGTAATGAGAAGAGTAGGAGAAGGAGAGGAATTTACATGCGTTCTCTTGCATTCGTAATAATGTGTATTTCATATGAACGAATACATTGGTATTTATAGATAAAAATTGAGACAAATATTACTGTGAGTTATAATGACAATTGAGCTCCATTTTCACTTCAATACGTAAAGTCTTGACTTTTGTAACAAAAAGTGTATATTTATGATGTGGGGGGACCATAACCAAAATACAAAACTATATAGAGAGAGAGCTGAACCAAAATCCCCCCATTAACGAAAACGGAAAAAATAAAATCTCTCCTCGGTTTCTCTGCGTTTGTGTTTTTCCCCCAAAAGAAAAAAAAAAAAATTCTCTTCTTCTTCATTCGCTTTCCCCCCCCCCCCCCCTCCTTCGCCGTTTCGTGTTCCGGTAATACTGAAAAAATTTTAAAACCCTAAATTCCCCGATTCTCTCATTCATTCTATATATAGTTCCCCCGATCGTTCTCTTTCAATTCCTTTCTTATTTCTTGTTCTTTTCATCTTCTTTGTGGGATTTTTTTTCTTTTTTTTGCATGTTTGATTGTTTTGGTAGAAGCTGATCTTTAACAAACCCAGGCAACTCCAAATTCAGGTCTGATTTGTTAACATTTGCTTATCTCTCTATAAAAATTAATGTATACATATGGCTTAATGGTTTCGATCGTTCTATTACATGTCTCTGATTGTAATTTGATTATAATGCTTTGTGTGTGAGAGTTAGCGTCAGCGTTTTCATCATTTGTGAATTTTTTCCAATTGCGTCACTATCTTCTTCTTCTTTCCTTGTTGTTGTTGTTCTAGTAGACTAGTACCACTGTTTCTAATTTTTTTTGGATTCTGGGGTTTCACTGTTTACACTATTCAATTTGCTTTATTCAGTCATGTTGCGTGTGTTTTTATGCTCTGTTTGTTGACTGTGTGTTGATCAATCAATCAATCTACTACTACTGTTTTGGCTGGCTCCACAAGTCTCTTGATGTTTCTAGTATCTCTTTACCTACAATTCAACAAATGAAGGATAGTTAGTTTCTGTGTTGTTATTTTTTAGTTTTTCTGTAACAGCATGCCAAAGCATCGGAGGATGAAGCTTATGGATAGGGAGGAACAATCCTATGGTGGTGCTTCTGGAGAGTACCCTGACTTTGGTGCAATTTTCATGTCCAATAACTCCACGAGAAAGGAATGCCTTGGACGCGAGCTTTTCGGTTTGCCAATGAGGCAAGCCGGTTTTGTTAAACAGGTCAAAGCCGGAATGTTGTTGTTTTTGTTTGAATTCGAGAGTAGAGAGCTACATGGTGTCTTTCTGGCTTCCTCTGATGGTGCTATCAACATTGAGCCTGATGCTTTCTGCTCTTCTGGCAAACAGTTTCCTGCTCAGGTACTTGGGAGTTGGGATACACTTTCCTCCTTGAGTTTTTGTTATTTTTTGTGTCAAACATTACATTTTTTTGCCGTGATCTCATTTTCTTAGGTCAAGTTTACTGAGAAGTGGCGTTGTAGGCCGCTTCCTGAAAGCGAGTTTCGTCATGCTATTCGTGAAAACTACTTTACAGCAACTAAGTTCAATTTTGGACTCTCGAAGGCTCAGGTGTGTGTGCTTAATTTTCTCCAGTGAATCTTAACATCTCTGCTTTATTATGGTTATACTTCTCGAACTATCTTTGTTTGGTGGTCGTTGTTTATTTACCTTCTTATGTGGTCTGACACTCTGTTTGGAAATGTCATGTATAGGTTCAGAAGCTGTTGAAGCTGTTTAGCTTGAAGAAAGAAGATAGATCCAGGCTGAGGAAAACTGCAGTTGTAAAACCCACTAGAGAAGCTGAAAGGAATCTGAGAAATAGAGTTGGTGATCGCTGCTTTCGGAATTTTAATGCAGGAGAAACGGATGGAGATGTTGACTGTGAGTTTCCCTTCAGAGTTACTTCTGCAGGAGATGCCCGTGATCGTAGGCCAGCAGAAAATTATGGTTTTGAGGATGAATCTGGTATTGGCGTAGAGGTTGATTCAACTAAAGGGAATGAGTACTCTGGAGACACGTCTGGCATTAACCTGAATTATAGCTTTGGCACTGATGCTTTAACTAATAATTCTTTTGTTAATGATCGAAGAGTCCCGAAGAACCTGAGACACACTGCAAGTGGCTGGTTAGAAAACAAGTACAATGAAAAAGATGGTATCGCACAGTGGTCTAACGACGAACACCTTAAGTTTGAGGCAGTTCCAGTGGTTACTCCTCGTAGCATACCTTTAGACTTACCATATGGAACAAACAGAGGATACTATGACCCTTGTGAGCCTGGGATCATGGGAGATGCAACAATGACAAGCTCTAGGCATGATCTTGGTGCACCTAATGATGATTTAATTGGCTCAGCTTCCGTTCCAGCCAACTCAAATTATGATTTTGGAGAAGAATATATACCTGTTGGTGGTTATGTCAGTGACAACTTGCCCTCTAAGAACTCAAATTATGATTTTGGAGAAGAATATATTCCTGTTGGTGGTTATGTCAGTGACGCCTTGCCTTCTGAGACAGTCCAACCATTTTCTGATGAACATAATGGTACTAGCGTGAACACTAGTAGTCTGGAATATATTCCAATGCCTATTGAACATCATCGTCAATACCAAACTAACATTGGCATGTCTGGAGTTGCGGGTGCTGAATCTGAATCCAGAAATGGACATCTGCGTCATTATCAGTTTCCTGGTGACTTAACTTCTACAAGGGCCACTGAGAACATGAGGAAGGTTGAGAGGCTACCGTACCCCGACGACCGCATCTTTCCTTCATTTACTTACCCTTCATCATCAAGGGGTTTTTCTTCTAAGGACGAACTCAACAATGAAGTTCAAACATATAAACACCAAGAAGAATTTGGAGGTCATGTTTCTTATACAAACAAGACGGCTGTTCGGGGTTCCAGTATTTACCCTTCTTTTGCTTATCCTTCAACAACGGGGGATGGAGCTGATTTGTATGACAGAACTAGTAACAAAGGCCAAGCTTATCAACGGCATGAAGAATTTGGCGGTGATGCTTTTGACTCTAACAATAGGGTGACTCGAATGAAAGAGCGTGTTAATCATGCTGAACTTGGAAGAACTAAAACCAGAGAGAGTGTCTTCAAAAGGCTGGGTGTGCCTCCTTCAAAAGAACGTTATGCTGAAAAGGATACGTCTCCGGAAACTGAATCAGTCGATGATGTCATGGCCTTTTTAAACGACTGTCACAAAGTTTGGATGGAGAAAAAAAGATCAAATATGAGTACCTCTGAGGATTCTGGCAAACCGAAGAAGAAAAAGGAAAAGATTCAGAGAGCAGAGGTACTTGACAATGATTTGATCCACCCTTTTACTGAGACTACTCCAGATGATCTGTTGGATTGTGAAGGAAGTATGGAACAAAATGTTCAAAAGCTACCATTCATTAATTTTAAGCGCCGTAGCAAAGCTCCAAAGAGCCCTGGTGATCTAACTCAAGGGTGTAAAGAGAGCCCTGAAACCCCAGCTTCTCAGAACAAGAAAAGAAAGCTGCTGAGGCCAAAACTCATTGAAGATGACTCGGAAAAGGATAGAGGAAACAAAGATAATCCTATTCGAATTGTCTTGGCCTCGGAAAATGATAGAGGAAAAAATGAGGATCCTATTATTGAAAACATCTTGGCCTCACAGTCTGCTGGTGAAGTCCCCGTCCATGACTTCATTGGACGTAAGGAAGATGACTCGAAAAATGATGATAGAGGAAAAAATGAGGATCCTACTGAAAATATCTTGGCCTCACAGTCTGCTATAGAAGTCCCCGTCCATGACTTCCTTGGACGTAATGAAGCTGACTCGGAAAATGAGGATCCTATTGAAAATACCCTGGCCTCACAGTCAGCTGTTGAAGTCCCCGTCCATGACTTCCTTGGACGTGATGAAGATGGCTCAGAAAAGGATAGAGAAAACGATGGTGATCCTATTGACAATGTATTGCCCACAGTCAGCTACTGAGGTTCCCTTCCATGACTTCCTTGGACGTGATGATCAATAAACGCTCAAATGGAGTTGGAAGTACTAAAGGACAGAAAATATGGCCTCTTCCAGGATGTACTTCTACAATAGAAGGTGCAGGTTGTTCCTTAGCTGTTGTGCCATTTAGTTTGTCTTCTTAATCATGTTGACTGTATAATATCTAGTACTAGCATAGAATCAATGCTTACATACTTTGGCAGAACAGCCATTTTGAGGTACTTGTGGATTTTTGTGCTCATGTCAAAAGCACAGGTTTGGTTCAGAAACTTTTTCTAGTGAATCTTGACAGGTAAAATACCTTAGATTTTGTAAAAGTCTTAAACTGACAAATGCAAAGATTCGACTTGATAAACCATATACAGGTTCCCGCAAGCTTCAAACTCAGGATAACAGACATTACTGTCTCTAATTTATAGCGTTTGGTCCAAAGCATCTATTCCTAGTAAGATCCCAAACCCACTGAATCAGAAACTTTCTTCCTTTAACTCCATTCACATTATACACATTCCTCCACCTATCCTTATACACGCTCCCCATATACCCTCCTCCTCCTCCTGACCCGTACACTCCCAAACATAAATCCGCTATCTCTGTCGGTGCCGTCGCGTCATCTCCTCCGTACCATCCGTTCAACATCGGGTTACTCGACACTTCCGCCAGCTCATGGGCTATCACACTGATCATCCCATCGATTCCCACCTCTCCGTTTGGTGGTTTCATCTTCTCTCTGGCTACAAACCCGCTTCCTGGAAATGGCTTAGGCTGCGCAAACGGGTACGCACACATTTCTGGACACTGCTTCCCACTGTTCCCGACCCAAGCGTACGGTACGGTTGCACCAACGATGCTTGCGAAAGTGAAGTAATGAAACCCGCAGATTGCTCTGCAGAACTCTTGCATCTCTACATCATCTGAGGTCAGAACTAAGTACAAGCCGTTTACAGCATTTAGTGGTAACTTGGAAGTAACGGCAGTCCTGATCAGAGACTGAACAGAGAAGCGAGTGAGGTGAGATCCATGAGAGTACGTTGAGTCGTGGAACTCTCCGGACAAGACAAGAGTGTCGGTTATGTTGGAACCTGTCTGGTCTCTGTATAGCCTCACTGTCTTCCACCAGTTCGAGACTGACGGGTACTGAGCCGGTGTCGGTGAAGAGACAGAGTAGATGAAGTCCCGGATTGTAGATTGGTGAGTTGGGTTCCATCGGCCGTACCAGATGATGTAGAGACTCGTCGCCGGCGAGGATATGACCGGACCTAAGTGGTATTGAAGGTCGACGAGATCGGAGGAGCCTTCGTAATTCTTGCTCTCGTCAAAGAACTGTCCATTGGATGCAAGAGAGAATGAGAGGAAGAAGGAGAAGAAGATGAGAGAGATCATCATGTCGTTGGCTCTATGATTTGTTTAGTGGGAACGTTGGAGTGTTATTCTTATAAGGACTAGGGAGTGAGAGTTATTTACTTCTTTTTTTTTGGTCAAGTAATTTTAATTGGTAATCTTTCTATTTTAAGTTTTAACCAGCGACCATAGCCATAGAATTTGCATCAAAATGACTAGAAACGAGATAAAGAAATGTATATAAATTCAAAAGAAGAGGAGATTAGATCAGAAATGTCATGTCTTTTATGTCATAAGGTAGCTTTGATTTGTACATATGTAATTATGTGTGTTTTTCACAGAAGGTGTCGGTTAAGTACAACTTTTGAGCTTGATTGGTGGCACTGTTAGAGGCCACTTGACCAAAAAGTTTGTTTACCCACCCTAATGATTTCTTGTCAAAATAGATTCGTACTGAAAAGCAAATGAAAAGTGGTCATTAGACTCATTACCATAATTGCATAAAATTTTATAAGACCCAAAATTTTAAAGCTTTTTCATTTAACCTAAACAGTTTCTTCACAAATCTAACTAATACTTCTACTAAGTTTTAGTTTTTACTATATACCATTTTCATAATTGCACTCATCTTTGTAGTGACTTTTAAACAATGGGAAGTCGTCATACATTTAGGTATCCATTTGAATTGATTCACTCTTTTGACCTAAGTTTTAACTAAGACTCCTCCAGATTATTCAGTGTTAGTGGTTTCCTAATTGACCAAACCGGAAATCATAAGTAAAAATTCTAACTCATTATCCGGTTAATGTTTAATACCTTTCTTTAAATTTCATAAAATATTTAAGCTTATACATTTTTGCTACATAACTTGGTCCCGCTACATCTTTCGTCCGCAAAGAATAATAATACTATGCACAATTACGACATAAAATTTTGGCGATTTATTCAAGTCGCCATTAAACCAAACTAAACCGGTTTTAGCTAAGAAAACTTTGGTTTCTTTAGTTTGGGCTCACCTAGATGCAACGATACGTTAACCTCTTCTTCGGAACTGTTCTTTAAATCGACGAGATCGTCTAGTTTGGGTTTCTCTTGCCCTTTAATGGCAGAAGTGGACTCGTTAACCGATATAGGAGCAATGAACACAAGTTCCTCTATTACAGGTACTGGCTTGATAGCTTCTTCTATATGAAACTCAGGTGGAATAAATCGCTCATAGCTCTCGTCTTGTTTGTCTCCTGATGGAACAGGGTCGGGCGGGGATGACTGGCTAACAGTTGATTCAAGGGCTGTAACCGATGTGTTCCTCTGTACTCGGGCCGCTGCTGCAAAGTGTACAAAAGCCATAAAGAACAAGGCATGAAAACTTGGCAACCATTCTAATAAAAGATAAGGAAAAAGAGTTCCAAACCTTCAAGCTCATGGTTCGATGTGATGAGATCAAGCTCCAAGAGATCCAATAGGCGACCAAGATCCACTCCACTTGTCCAGTTCTCGGGTTCTTGACCAGCTATTAGTTTAAGTCTTCCTCGGTTTGCTGTCCCACCCCATATGATCCCTACTGGTCGTGGCTTCTGACCATTTGGACCCGTTAAGAGTATAAGGCTTCCGCTGTCACCTTCAAGGTCAAAAGTTTGCTGGTTTTCGCCTATGACAAGAAAATCCGTGAGGAAACAGATCCCTTTCTCGTCGTTGTATTCCAAAGCATAAGCCATTATTGTTCCGGTGGTATATCCAGAGCTTCTTCCAACTTTGACAACTTGTTTCCCAATAAGGCTATCAATTGGGGATTGCAAATCTATAACGTGCACATTTCCTATCTCACCAATGCCTTTTATCACTGTAGTTACATTGCTCGTGTTGAAATCTTCTGCAAATGGAATAAAGGCACCGTCCGCTCTCACAAATGTTTCTGCATTGTGATAGATATGAAAGATGACATGTATAGTCAGTATGAAAGAAGAGTCTCCCCAGATATGCCGGTTCCTGAACAGAACGATGCAGAGAATTGCTAATGAAATTATAACTGGAGTACCTGGATTTGTGCCAGCAAATATGCCGTACCACTGATCATCTGTGATAAACGATGTTGCTCTCTCAACTGCACCGAGGTAGACACCCGGTCCAAGGCTTGGAGGTAAAGGATGAAACATTTTCTGGCTTGGATAATCCAAATCAACTGCGACATGCCGATTAGTAAGGAAACCAACCTGATGGTTACCAGTTCTGCTTTTCACTATAGCTCCCAAGGTTCCATATGTTTCTTGGCTTGCAACCTACACAACATGAAACAGAAACTGAGACTTTACAGTTACAGTTCGTGGAAGATGGAGAATAAATAAAAAAATGTACCTGAGAACCCGAGCCAATGCAGGGATCACTTCCTCTCAAACCATCTACAAGTTCATTATAAACCTGTTCTTTAGGTGTTGCAGCAGGAGCACCGTAATATTGGAATTCCACAACATCTACATCGCACCATACCCCTCCAGGACCCTATTACGAAATGAATACAACATCTTATCATATATGCTCCCGTAAATTTTCTGAAAGGCTGTTTGTAGAATGGATAAACACAAGACAACTAAAACCTCGAGGGCAGAAGGAAGACACTGCATTGGACTTAACCATTGCCTATGGACTTTCCTAGCAACAAAGACAAGTATCGCTGGAATATTCGTTAGAACACCACGGCTAATCCGAAACCCAACTGCAGTACCAAGGCTGAACCGGCGCAGGATTTTACTATGAAACGCTCTAATGGTCATGAGCTCGAGCAAGGTGGTGGCTTGTTGTCCTGAAGGCAACCTGCCAACAACTTCAGGTAAAACCTCTTTCTGGAGATTTCCAAAGTAGTTAGCTCGGTCTTCAACAGCATCGTTAAGCCGGCTGAGAGTAGGCCAAGAGAAGTAAGGAGCATTGCTCTCAGCGTGCTGGATGTTAAGTGTAAATGGCTGAAGAGGAGATGGACTTGAAGATGATGATGGAAGACTCAAGTGATTGCAGTGATGATGATTTCTCTCTAAATCCAAAGCAGAATCCTCAGATTCAGAAGAAGTTGCTGCTTGGATAAATCTCTGACTCCAACCTCCCAAAGTCATCTCCTTTTGTAAACAATGCTACTACTTAACCTGACTTCTATTGAAGAAAACACCAGCTCTGTCACAAGAGATACAACACAGACGTCAGCTTCGTAAATTACAACACTTTATGCAAATTACAAGTAATATAACGACCCAATTAAGATAAAATCATCCCAAATTGCGTTTTATGAACCCTAGAACTCGAGTAACAATATAGAATTATACCTTGAAATTCAAAATTATAATCTTTTAACATAACACGCCAAACGCGCAAAAGGGCTTATATGAAGAAGAGAACCTAAACGAACCCAGAATCAAACATCATGAGAGAAGCCTAAAGAAATCAAATTTAACACAAAACTCGATACAGAGAAGATTCTCGAACTCACCGACAGAAGAAGTCGTTGGAGTAGCCGAGACAACTTCATAGCGAAATGGGAGCTAAGACGGAGAATTGAAAGAGAGGTAGCTGCATTTAGATAGAGATAAAAGTAGTGATTGAGGATTACAGAGAAGAAAATGGGAAGAAGAAGACGAAGAGAGAGCAATAGCTGCATAATAATAACAAGTTACTGTTGTTGATGGTGGTTGGTTGTGTTATACAGTACAGCGTTTTTTTTTTTGTCGACGCATGAATAAATTTGCTTATTATAATGTGTAACCAATCAAATCTCTTTAAAATTTAATTTCTTATTCATTTACTTTATTATAAGTTTCTTTTTGCTGTTATGTTATTAATTTATGATTATCTCTTTTGAGCTTTTGAGATTAAAAAGAAAATTAATGGGAAAGTTTAGGAAAGGACAAGAATAAAGATTTTGTTTAGGTATTTGATAAATTGATAGAAAGCAGTACTACTATAAAAGATATGACGACAAAAAACAAAAAAAAAGATAGAATAAAAAGGCATCAAATCAAATATTTGGGTGCTCTTAGTCGAGTAGTAGTTGGAGTGTTGTTGGACCTAGGAAATGGATTCACACTAGGAAACAACAACCATATGCTTATTTGGTAAGCCAAAGGCTAGGTGATTCTAATGCCATGGTTAGTTTCTTCTTCTTAGCTTTATTTCCTTTTTCAAAATTAAAGTTGTGAAAAATACCACTTTTATTGTTTCCTTCTTAGAAATGCTATTTTCTTGTTTATGCCATATAAGAAAAATACAATTTTACCTTTAAATTACAGGAAATGAAATTTTCTTTAAAAAATGAGAAAATTGTGCAATCAAGTTTTTGTCCACCACATTTATGTCCTTCGGTTTGATGAGTAACCAGATCCTGCTTTGTTGACGAACACTTGTCTACCTCAATTATGTCTACCGCTTTTTTAGTAGACCATATCTGCTTGGTTTGACAACACTTGTCCACCCCAATTTTGTCTTCCGTTTTTTTAGTAGACCAGATCTGCTTGGTCTGACAACACTTGTCCATCAATAACATAAAACAATTTTTTTCACTCTTCATGTATGCAGATGCATATACAGATCTTATTGTGTCTCCGGTGGACCAAATTCAATGCTTGGACTGGTTTTTGTCCACCATAGTTTTATCCATCGGTTTCTTTAGTGAATTAGATCCGCTTAGTTGACAACACTTGTCCTTCGATAACTTAAAACTGGTCCACCCTTGCAGGTCTGCCCATGCCCACGCTAATCGTACAATCGACAAGTGGATAGACAAATGTCGGTAGACCATATCCGAATCATGTCTTCTAAATCTGGTCCATCAAGTAATATCTAGCTTTACTTCCAATGATAGCTTCTTGGATTCCAACACTTGTGTCCACCAGCTGAGCCGCAGATCTGAGTAACAGAGAAAAAAAACTAATCAGATCTGAAAATTGATATCTTCAAATAGATAAAATTGATAGACTTAATAGACACAAAAATTAGGTAATGTCTCTTACCTTGTGTAGTCCAATTCCGTGAAAAACAATGTTGTAGAAGCAATAAATGGAGAGATTCGCTTGGAATGTGAAAAGATGATGAATTGAAGAGAAATTAAAGGTTTTGTGAAAAGATGAGATGTTGAAGAAAGAAAGAGAAAGAGATGAAGAAACGTGATAATAGATTTTGGAAAGAAAAATATGGTAATTAAAAACAATAAATTTAACAGGGTAAATTTGTCTTTCTAATTTGCTCTTGTGGCAGGCGGGAGAATAAATAAACAAAAGTGGCATCTTCCAAAAGAGTTGTCACTGTTCATGGCATAAATAATAAATTTCTCTTTATTTTTTATAGTCAAAACAACAACAATTTATCCCAAGACAAAAACAACAACAACAAAATTGCATCTCATTTTTTGGGATCAATGTTTATAAGTGACATGATGGGAAGACTAACCTTTAATCTCAAACTATGGTTTAGTAAGTTTTGAGACTTTGACATTATTCAAAAATTATAGATGATACATTGTGTTATATCACATTTGACAATAGCATTAGGTAGTATTTTCCATATGAAAGTGTTTGTTATTATATTTTTTTTTCTAGAGCCTTAACAAATTAACCATCCTCTTGATAAGGCTAATATGATACTTTTAACATTTTTTTTTTATATAACTTTTTATATAACTTTTGTTGTAGTAGAGATTATTATTTAAAGCTTTTATTAAAATATCTTGTTCCAAAAAAAATACTTCTAAAAATATCAATATATCTAAAAGATCTCTTAAATTTTCTCAAATATTATATTTCCAACTAGATTAGGATCCGCGGTACACCGCGGGACAAATTATTTATAACTAAAATGTTTAAATTATAAATTGTATTTGTTGGTTAAATATGTTATAATTATATAATAATTGTTAATTTTTTGGTATAAAGTTTAAACCATATAATACTACAATATAATTTAATTTTTACATAACATTTATTAATCAATTTAATTAGATATGTCTATTCTCGGATACCGATAGTGTTAACAAAATAATAAAATGATGTTTTACCCGTTTAACACCAAATTAATGATATTTTAAATTTATATAAATATCGACAAAACCCGTCCCGCTATATAACTCCGTCCCGAGATATTTTAACTCGCACTATATAATCTTAATTTTTAATATTTATTGTTTTGTATTGTAATATCAGATTGAGTTGATATATTATTTATTAAGGTTGTAACCATTTACATTTTATAAGATTGGTGCTTTTTATAAAGTTTAAATAATTCTTAAAATGGTTGAGTATTTCTCATATTTGAACTTTCGTAAAAGTTTAAATATAATATTAATATTTTAAAGGTTTTCTAATTTTTAAAAAAGTTTAAATATTTATAATATTTAAACTTTATTTGAAACTTCATAAATGTTTAAATATTATTAATATTTTCAACATTTTATAAAGTTTAACTTTCTAAAAAATATAAATATTTATAATATTTATACTTTTTATAAAATATAAATATTTATCATATTTATACTTTTTATAAAAATATAAATATTTAACTTTTTAAAAGTCTTAAATATTTCTAATATTTAACTTTTTAAAATCTTTAAAATAAAGAACCAGAATAAACCAATTAAAAGTTTTTTAAATTAGAATGTCTGATAAATCAAGCTTTCTACTCAATTGTATTATGAATTATTGCCCAATTTTTTTAGGCGATGTGGGATATTTTACCCGTAATTTTTTTATTATCTATTGAGAAATATATTTCTTTTTAAAAAAAATTGTTTTACATCATATGCTGTAAAAAAACACAATTTTTATTCACTAAATGCTTTATAGAATAATTCAAGATAATTTAAATATAAATTTAAATAAAAATGAAAGGAAAATATATACTTATGTTTGAATGAGGAAAAAATATTTCCTTATTTCTTTAAATCTTATCTATAATTAATTTTGAAATTTTTGATAACTAATATTAAAATCAATGCATTAAATGTAAAAAATTTCCAAAAAGTATTTTTGAGCAAAAACTGCTGCAAAAATACTAGTATAGATATTTATTAGTAGATTATATATTCAACCAGGGTTTAGGATCTTCTCAGGAAAAAGTGAATAAAACATTATCCCTTTTAAACTCTAAATCATGCAAATTGCATAAAAATACAATATTTCATATAAACGTTTTTATTCATATGCTAACATCTTCAACAACCTCTATCTAAGTAATCTGGCCATTGTTAAGTTCATCAAATACCAAATAATTAATATAAAAATGTTATGTTACATTGCTATATCTAGTTTTTAAAATTGCTATTGCTACTTATCATCAATTCTTTTTATATAATTAACACCTTTTTAATAAGATCTATATGCAATAGTTCATGTTTCTTCTTGTTTTGTTATTTTAGAGATTATTATTATTTTTAGTCCTACTTGTAGCTTTGGTACTATAGGTGCAATCAACTAAGTTTATCATATACTTTCAAACCTTTATCCAATTTGCCATATATCTCTTATTATATAAAGTTGGATTTTTAAAGTTAGTCATTTTATTATCTAAAGTTGGATTTTCATAGTTAGTCATTAACAAGATCATGACATGTGTCAAGTATACTAATGAGATATTGACACATGTCAAAATTATTATTTTTCAAAACAGCTAATTAAGAAATTAACATTAAATCTACAAATTTACATGTTTATATTTAAAAAAAAATCCTAAATCAAAAAAACAAAAATTAACAAAACTAATATATTTTCTATTGTAGACTAATTATATTATATGTGATTTCTCAGTTTGATTTTAACATATATAAGTTTTGAGAAAATTCTAGAAAATAGGAATATGAAGATCTTTAGAATATTCTCAAAGATTATATTTCCAGTAACAGCACTAAAAATCTCAACAAAAATTAGGTAATATATATATATATATATTCACAAATACAAAAACAAAAACAAAATGGAACAGATATATTATATTACCAGACAGCAAAGTTTGTGCAGAACATGATAACAAATTTGAAGTGACACTTGTGATCAGTCAAGGCTTTACTATCTGAGCATAATATGATTGGTAAAATTGTTGGGCCAAGGGAGAGTCCTGGTGATTAGCAACTTGGGTCGATTTTCATGTCCTCTATCGACGGTATCAAGCCGCTCAGCATTTCGTCGATTAAGCATACCTCCTCCGAAAGGATACGACGCCGTTTGGTTTCGGAGCTCTCGACCGTTTCCAAATTCAACTTTCGGTTGGACATTGTTTGCAATCTTTTGAAAAATTTTAGGTTTCAAATTGTTTGTGCATATATCTAATTGTGTTGGGCTCTTTATATACCTTCAAAGTTCAAACCTCTATCCAATTCACCGTATATTATCTATAAATTTCTTAATTCCAGTACATCTATAAAATTCCTTCCAATTAATTTATTTAATTAAAATTTAAAATCGAAATGAAAGTAACCTTGTGTTCAGTTGTTGATCTAACGCCAATTTTTAAATCTGAAATGAAAGCCTCTCTTTGATAGATGTTTCGGTTTCCTCAAAACCAAAATCGATCTGGAAAAAATTTACTCTAAAAGTATAAGAAAATTACAGAAGCTATGAAGATCTCTAGAATATTCTCAAAAATTGTATTTCCAAAAAAAAATTACTAAAAATCTTAAAAAAAAATTAGGTAAAAAAAATCCAATTTTTTTTTATATTTATATTCTCAAATAATATATTTACAATAAAACATCATTATTATAGTCTTGTAGATTCATTAAAACCCTAAATCAATATTATAGCAGTTTTCTTCATATATAATAATAATTAGAATAAGTAGAGGTTACCGAGCACTTTAACCACACAGAAGAGAGGCATGAGATGCATGAAAGACAATTTACCAAACTGATTTTGTTTTGTTTTGTTTTGCCTAATTACCCAATTTGAGTAGGCGACTCCTTATATCTCCCGCTCCGGCCAATCGTCTCGTCATCTCCGCCAATTTGATTTCGCCTGGTAAAATCTCTCTACCCTTCTTCTAAGACGCAAGATTTGATCTTTTTGTAATCGCTTCCATCTCTCGTTTCACTGCGTTTCTGTTGAGAACTAGACAATGTAATTAGGCAAAAGTTGGTAATTTTGAGATTTGGGTTCAGTTTCTAGATTTTCATGGATTTAAGGGTTTTTTTTAGAATTCGTTCATATCGTGATGATCAACTTATAATATGCATTGCCAAGTGTATTCATTTACTTGATTGCAATCTCCTCTATATATGCATGTTGTGTAACTTACTAGGATGGTGCTTTTTATAGTTCATATTCTTCTATTACATGAGTAGGAATTGGAGATAGTAACATGGTACATTCAGAGTCATCAATACTTGATTCGTTGCGCGGTGGTAGTGAGTTTTCTAAGGAGGAACCAGCAACATCAGTTTCTTCAGGGAATGGTAGATACACTGATCCTCTTGGTAGGAGGAAGTCCAAGCGGTTTAAGGTTGCAGCAGAAAGCGAGTTATCACCTGATTGTGGAACTGTTTCCATGCGGCTCAGATCGAGAACTGTACAGAAGGAGGATGTCCTAATTGATACTCGCGAGAACAACAGGAATGTTTCTGATAATGACTTTGCTCCTTGTTCTGAAGCTGAGGTTGAGTTGATTCCTGGTGAAAACGTGGTCGGGCAAGATCGCTTGAAATCAGTTGATGTAACCGAGAACACAAGTGATCTAGGTATGGTGGAGGTCCATGCTCCAAGCATTAGCTTGCAAGAAGATGTGGTTCCATTGGAACTTGAGAAGTTGAAAGTTACAGTTCCAAAACCAGTTGAGGCTGCAGGTAAAAGTCGTACTCATATTATCGGAGCTGTGGCTGGTGTTGAGGTTGGCGATGGATTTCAATATAGAATGGACCTGAACCCTATTGGTTTACATAGACCAAGTCAAAGTGGTATAGATTATATGAAAGACTACGACGGGGAACTAGTTGCCTTGAGTATCGTATCATCTGGAGGTTATGGTGACGTGCTTGATAACTCGCATGTCTTGATCTATACAGGCCAAGGCGGAAACTTGGGGAAGAAAAATAAAAACAATGAACCCAAAGACCAAGAGCTTGTTAAGGGAAACCTCGCGTTGAAAAATAGTATACACAAAAAGAACCCTGTGCGGGTCATAAGAGGCTACAAGAATACGACGTTAAAATCATCACCTGCTGCAAAGAATTATGTTTATGATGGTTTGTATCTGGTGGAAGAGTATTGGGATGAAACCGGGTCTCACGGTAAGCGTGTCTTCAAGTTCAAACTCCGACGTATTCCTGGACAACCCGAGCTTTCTTGGAAAGTGGTTGAGAAAACAAAGAAAACGGAGTTAAGGCAAGTTCTTTGCAGTGTTGACATCTCAGGAGGGGAAGAGACATTACCCATACGCGCTGTGAATGATATAGACGACGAGAAACCTCCTCCGTTTATCTACACGGCTGAAATGATATATCCGGATTGGTGTAAGCCACTTCCTGCAAGGACCTGCGGTTGCACAAAACGCTGCTCCGAATCAAAAACTTGTTCTTGTGTTGCAAAAAACGGTGGAGAGATACCGTATAATAACGATGGAGCCATTTTAGAAGTAAAGCCATTGGTCTATGAGTGTGGACCACACTGCAAATGCCCGCCTTCTTGCTACATGCGAGTCACACAGCACGGGATCAAGATAAAGCTGGAGCTCTTCAAAACAGAGTCAAGGGGATGGGGTGTGAGGTCTCTGGAAACTATTCCAGTGGGAAGCTTCGTCTGTGAGTACGCAGGAGAGCTTCTTGAGGATAAACAAGCTGAAATACTTACCGGGAAAGATGAGTATCTCTTTAACCTCGGGGAGGAGGAGGATCCGTTCACCATAGACGCAGGACGGAAAGGGAACATAGGGAGGTTTATAAACCATAGCTGCTCGCCTAATATGTACGCGCAGGACGTGTTGTACGAATATGATGAAACCAGAATTCCTCACGTGATGTTCTTTGCACAGGAAGTTATACGTCCACTTGAGGAACTCACGTACGATTACAACTATAAGATCGATCAGGTACGTGACTCCAATGGTAATATCAAGAAGAAATTTTGCTATTGTGGCTCGGCTGAGTGTTCCGGTAGGCTCTACTAGTAATAATATGTTGTTACCATTTGTATTCTCTTCATTTTCTGCTTGATCTCCAGTTCTGAATAAGCAAAATAGTGGACAGCTTTAGCCAAGATTACAGTACACAATTGGTGTTGTGATGTTTAGATTCATTGCTTCATTCTTCAGTTAATTCCCTGAATCTCACCATAAGCCAAGTCTTATTTTTTCATACTTGCATTGTTATGTATTTGCAACTATTGTTTTGGTGCGTGTGTGTGTGTGTTTTCCTTGAGATTTGCTACTTCATTATGACACCTGAAACCACAGAAGACTAGGAAATACATGACGTTACCATCTGTCAAAATTGTTCGCTCATGATTATGAGGATTGAATCTTGATCATTTTGACAGAATTAAACAAATAGGAATGGTGATCGCTAGGCACCAAAGATAGCTAGCTCTCTTGTTTGTTTGTCCCAATCTCATCTCAGATTTGGTTTGATTGGGACATCATTATTGTTACTATTACTTAATTTATAGCTATGCATGGGATCCACTATGTTTCGTTACATTACATATACTTTATTGCTGATTCCAAAACTATTCACTCCACATTGTTTTTTAGCTTTTAAAGTACAAAAGGGTTTTGAGATCCATAAGATTTACTCTTGCATTAGGATAGTAGATAACAATTATGTGCATAGATAGGGATCATGATGTGTATTGTATGGGTAGCCATGAAATATATGGATAACGAAAAAGTGAAAAGCTACAACTTATCCATCCATTGAGATTCTCAGGGATTTGGCTGGTTGGCCTTTTGGTAGTCTCTAATTTTCTATAACCATATGAGTCCATGACTATGACCATGCTTATCATTACATCAGCCATATTTCAAGATATTAACTAGCAGTTACAACTGTATTTTTACTTTGACTTTAGGCTGGATACAAAAGTTTTTTACACACCACATCTAATTGAATTTTACTTGGGTCACTAATAAAAATCACAAATTCAATTGTTTTGGTCCAATCATTATCAAACATCAATTTGGGTAGGCCTCTCTACTTATGATAAAATCCCATTTTAAATTTTACAGTCAAGAGGACTAATGATTTCTGCAAAATAGATTAAGAAATTAATAACCGTCCAAGAAATTATTGAATGTTGCTTTTATGACCATCTTAAACGTTTCTTTTTCTGAAACTAGCCTTGCTAAATCTCAAGCCACTTATTACAAAATTCCAATGGGTTCACTGAATTTTGTGTGTTTGGAAGCATGCTAGCAAATTTAATTTTAAATCGCTAAACTAATCATATTATCATTGGTTGTTGTTAATTAACAACCAAACCACCCAAATAAATCAAATAGAGACAAATAAATAAAATACCCCATTTAATAAGAGACGCCATAAAATTTAAAACACCTGAAGTTTATGCGTTAGATTCATCCATTGAAAGCGAATAAATTATAAGAATCTTAGAGAATAAACTTCCTTATTAACTAAGGAGATTTGTTTTAATCATTAATTAATTTTCTGTCATCAAGGATTGGGTCAAACAAGTGGCAAAATCGATGGCATGTTGGTAAATAAGTCAAAACTCAGAGGTGTTTATTGGAGATCCTTTCCTTACCTTAGTTTTTCAAAAGTTCAAAATTAAGCTTTCTCCTTCATCTTCCTCCTCCTCTTGAAGCAGTTCAAGGAACAAAACAAAGAAAAACAGAGACTTTGATTTGAAAAAAACCCTAATTTTTCAAGAAACCCTCAATTCCAGACCATTTCTTCTCAAACCCTAAATCAAGTTTCAAACTCTTTATGTAAATGCATCTGAAGAATTCATCAGTAACAGAACGACGATTCATCGGGAAAGAAGATTCCGATCAGAGCCCAGATAACAATCCGCAAGATCATCATCTCACGGTTGATATCCCAATCTCGACTCCGCACAAAAGGTCTGTGGTGGCTCAACCGTCTAACATCTCCGCCGCCGCCGCCGATCGTTTCCGACGAGGACGTACAAGGGCACGATTGGGATCGGTTTCTTCATTTTCCCCGACGAATCTTTTCTCTTTCCTTTCATCGTGTCGTCCTGTGATTGTTCGGTTCTTGAGGAAGCTCTTACGCCATATCCTTAGAGCACGTTTGATTTGTTTCCATCTTCGTTTCTTGCTTCTTCTCGCTGTTCCTCCTTTATACGTCTTCTTCCTTGTCATCAACCTTCGTATCTTTCTTCGTCTCATCTTTGCGCTTATCGCTTTATCTTTCATCTTCTCAATCTCTCTCAGATTCGCTCTTCCTCACTTACCTTCAATTCGTCTGTTCGTCGCTCGATTGCTGACTTTTCTCCCCGCGAGATTCGCTTCCTCCTCTCAGCCGAGGAGCACGAACCAAGTTGTTTGGTCTATTGGGTCGAAGCCAGTTTCGGAGATTAATAAGACAAATTCAGGATCTTGGGTTCAGAAGTTTGGAAGCGATGATGTTTATGAAGGAGAGTTTCATAAAGGGAAGTGTTCAGGAAGTGGTGTTTATTACTATTCAATGAAAGGCAAATATGAAGGTGAGTGGATTGATGGGAAATATGATGGTTATGGAGTTGAAACATGGGCTAAAGGAAGTAGGTATCGAGGTCAGTATAGGTTAGGGCTAAGACATGGAATTGGAGTCTATACGTTTTATACAGGAGATGTATATGCTGGTGAGTGGTCTAATGGGCAGTGCCATGGGTGTGGTGTTTATACCTCTGAGGATGGAAGCAGATATGATGGAGAGTTTAAATGGGGTGTCAAACATGGCCTTGGTTGTTACCATTTCAGGTCAGCATTATTCTTTTTTTTTACTCTTCATTGCCTTTTTACTCTGGTTTGTCATTTGAATTTCTGGAATTTGGTTGTGCTTTGACTTGTGATGGTGTTCTAACTCCAAAATCACATACGCTGTTGACATAGTGTTAAGTGAGAATCTGAATCTTGATGTTGTATCTGGTTTACAAGATCTAGTTTCTTCAGACTAAAGTTGTGTAGTGACTTATGGTGGTGTATTAGGTTTCATGTATATGTTGCTTGTCTGAGTGTGTTTCCGACATTGAGTTCCATTGTTTGTAAAGGTTCGTGTAGTTTTCTTTCATAGTGGCCCTTGTTCACCTTTGGATCAATTGTGAATCTGTGAAAGGCTTTGAATTTGCTTTCGGCGATTTGATGAATAATTAGGCTTCTCTGTTACTGCATTAGCATTGATCTTAGGAATTTGCATGAAGCACTGGCTGGTCAAATGTGCTTTAGTTGTATCATGGCTTTACAGCTATATTTATCTTGGACTTATTGCAGAAATGGAGATTCATATGCTGGGGAGTATTTTGCAGACAAGATGCATGGTTTTGGAGTGTATCAATTCGGGAATGGGCATAAGTATGAAGGAGCTTGGCATGAGGGAAGAAGGCAAGGACTCGGTATGTATACTTTCAGGACTGGTGAGACACAGGCCGGTCACTGGGAAGACGGCATTCTGAGTTGTGCTAGCGAGCAGACAATCCGCCCTGGTTCATCTTTTACCATCAGCCATTCTAAAGTTGTTGATACCGTTGAGGTAAGTAAACTATAGTAGTGTTTATCTTTTATCTGCAAACATCATAAATACACTACTAGAATCTTCAATGACCAACTTGTTCTCTATTTTTCGCATTGGTTCAATCATTAGCAAGCAAGGAAAGCAGCTGAGAGAGCAAAGGAAGTTGTGAAAGTGGAAGAGAGAATCAAGAGAGTGGTGATGGCTGCAAACAGAGCAGCGAATGCGGCTAGAGTAGCAGCTGTGAAGGCTGTCCAAGCACAAACCTTTCACAGGAATGGTAGTGATCTTGGAACCGTATGATGAATGACATCTCATATACTCATGGGTCAGGATAGTTTTTAGTTTTCCCTCCATGAGCAAAGCTTAGTTTTAAACTGTAGATAATAATAAGCCAGTTATTGTGTTAGCCAAAAAGAGATCTTTGTAAATCAACAAAACATTGGGTCTGCTTAATGGAATGCAATTGACAAGTTGACAAACATGTAGCCAAAATCCCCAACTCCATTAAATAATCAGAAATCTGGTCTATCATATAAACCTTTTATAACAAAAAGATGGAAATAATATTGAATCTGGTCTTGAAAAATGTGTATGATGAGTTAGATAGAAGTCTAGCTCTCAGTTTGTTCTCTGAGCCTCCTGATGGTACTCCTAACAGTGACAGCACTGGCGGTATTCATAGTGTAGGCACCACCAGCCTTAACTTTGCCACAGTCCTTACATCCCCAGATTCCAACAGCCTTCCTCTTAACAGCATACTTGCCACAGAACTCGCAGAAGTATTTGCTGTGCTGACTCACTTAGTCACTTCCATCTTCTTGATTTGCTTCCTAAGACTTGCACCATATCTGGTCCCTTCACAGACAAAATTTCAACACATTCATAAACGAACCAACACATAAACAATGTATTATAATGGGATGATGCAATGAAGCAATGATTTTTGTGACACAAAGTTATGGGAACTGACCATATTTGCGGACAATTCCAGCCTTGTTCGTCCTCTTGGTCTGAAACCAAAAGATAAAATCACATAAGGTACATTAGTGCTCATAACTTGCCGTGAAGAAAGGAAGAATATTTTGAGGAGAAGGATGAACTAAAAGCAATTACGTACGTTACATGGAATCCAATTACTTTATGATTGTCGGATATTACAAAACTCTAAAGATGAGAAAACATGAGAGAATTATCTGAAAAGTCGTACCATTGGTAACCGGTGGTTTGAGAGATCGACAAGAAGAATCAGCGGCTGATGAAATGCGAGCAGCAACAAGCCAACAACAACAAAAACCTTTGATAGGGAGGGAGACGTTTTTGTAATGTAATGTAACCCCTACCGGATCATGGTTTAACCCACACCAATAATCTTTAGTTGGATTCGGGTTTTTGAATTAAGCTAATGTAAGAGTGTTGACCGTTGGATCTGGAGAGGTGACCAAATCCGACGTCCCAGATTATATACGATTTCTCTACTGACGAACGACGTCGTGGAGGGTCCCACTGAATTTTATAGGGTAATCAATCGCAGGTTTTTTTTCAAAATCTGTCTCACTTTTCGTCCCTTCGAGCCCAAATCAAATGGCTAAAAAATAGCTTTTAGAAATCGGATCCCACAAGAACAAAAAAAAAAAAAATGTCCCAGAGAAATTAGGAAAAAAATAAAACTACGTGTAGGGAGGGAGAGAGCTTTGAGATTTTGATTTTGTGTCTCTCTTCGTTATCGATTTTGAAAACATCCACATTGGTGTCGTAGATCTGAAGAACCAAAAAAAAAAACCAAAAAAAAATCCCCACACGGGTTTTGGTTATCACGATTTGCGCGTTTTGTTGTTCGGTGACCACCTTGTTGACATCGCGATTTCGATTTTTCTTTGTGTTTGTTTGTTGGAGGTCTCTCACGACGAGCTAAGTGATTCGATTTTCCAGATCCATACGGATCTAAATCTCGGCGAGTCGATTCCGTGGGTCGGCGTAGATCTGATAAAAGAGGGCATTTGAAATTTTTGTAGAGAGATGGATCCAATCTCTGCGGTTAGCGAAGAGCTGGCTGAGATCGAAGGACAAATCAATGACATTTTCCGTGCTTTAGCGTGAGAATCAACCCAACCCTCTCTCTATCTTCTTCTTCTTCTCTTTTTTTTTGGGGATTTTTTCGTGTTTTATGTGTAAATGTTTTGATATTTTGGTTATCATCACCAGAAATGGATTCCAGAAGCTGGAGAAGATCAAAGATGCTAGCAGGCAAAGTAGGCAGCTCGAAGAACTCACTGACAAAATGCGTGACTGTAAAAGGTTATTAATACATTGATCTTCTTCTTCTCCTCTTATTGAATCTTGTTATAGATTGATCTGATGATGATGATGATGATGATGATGATGATGATGATGATGTCTTCTTCTTCGCAGCCTTATTAAAGATTTTGATAAGGAAGTTAAAAGTCTTGAAAGTGGAAACGATGCCAACACTAACCGTATGCTTAACGATCGACGACAATCTATGGTATATATTTTGCACTTCTTCTTCTTCTTCTTCTTCTTCTTCTTCTTCTTCTTCTTCTTCTTCTTTTATATGACATTTGGTGTGAGGTCTGTTTGATGTTTTCTAATGTTTTGTCTTATTATACAGGTCAAGGAACTGAACTCATATGTTGCTCTTAAGAAGAAGTGAGTGATACCTTTTGCTAATTTCTCAATTGATGTTCATAATAATGTCTACAAGTACATTAATTTTTTTGTTTGTGTTAATGGTGATTTGATATTAATGAGGGGTGGTTGTACAGATACTCATCTAACTTAGCAAGCAATAACAAGCGAGTAGATCTTTTCGATGGACCCGGTGAAGAACACATAGAAGAGAATGTCTTATTAGCTTCAAGTAAGCCTTTTAAATCTCGTTATTTTGCAACCCAACCAAACTATGATATATATATATATATATTTATCGCACATTTAGTTTAGATCTTTGATTACAACTACCTAGAGTATTTACTGGAAACTTATTTTACTCTCAGACATGTCCAATCAAGAGCTTATGCATAAAGGAAACTCAATGATGGATGACACAGATCAAGCCATTGAGAGGGGGAAAAAGGTCCTTTTTCAGATTATATGATTATAGTCTAATGTACATGGAGCTGTGATGTGCCAACATCTGATAACTTTTGTCCAATTTACCATCTTCACATAACCAAAAATCTCACTGCATTTTCTGTGGATTTGGCAACAGATTGTTCAAGAGACTATAAATGTGGGAACAGATACTTCAGCAGCTCTTAAGGCTCAGGTTTGTAGTTAGCCCACACTTTTTTGTTACCAAACTGTCTTGCTTCTACCCGAATCTCTTTCTTTTCTTTTCCAAGATTGTGTGTAAATTCTGAGAATTAAGATAGTTTACCTTTTCCTTTTTCAGACCGAGCAAATGAGTAGAGTTGTCAATGAGCTCGATTCCATTCATTTCTCACTAAAGAAAGCCTCCAAGCTTGTCAAGGAAATTGGTAGGCAGGTTAGTCTCGGAAATCTTCTTTTTCATCTAAAGAAAGCCTCCTTGTTGTCCCTTTTACTTACTTTCTGCCCTTCCTCTCTCAGGTTGCCACTGACAAATGTATTATGGCATTTCTTTTCCTTATCGTTATTGGTGTCATAGCAATCATTATCGTCAAGGTACCTCTTAACTCCTCTTCTTTTTTATATGTGCACACACATTCGTATACTTGTTTGAGTTGAATAGTTTAGATTCCTCTGATCATCTTTTTCATAGATATTATGAGGTAAAGGTTATAGTCTTTTCTGGAAACCATGTTAATCAAAGAACGCATAAAACGCACACATACCCACAATTTTTCTTTCTCTTATGAAATGCTTAAATTATCTCCTCTGTGATTGTTTGTTTGATCTCTCTTTCTGACTTCATCTGCACTATATGTCCTTCCAAACGCTTGTATTGTGTCCACATGTAACTTCTTTTTCTCTGTTATATAGATTGTGAACCCAAACAACAAAGACATCCGCGGCATACCGGGCCTAGCTCCACCAGCGATGAACAGACGTTTGCTCTGGAACCATAACCATTACTGAAAGGAAAAGAAAATATCTCGCTTTCACCCCATTTAAATTACTGGTAAATTTTTTTGTCACATACACTTCTTGGTCATCCCTCCCCTAAGTCCATGTTGTAGTAGATGAAACGCCTCATCTGAGTACTTAACCAGTTTCTATTCACATGGCTCTTGGCTGCTGCGCATTGAGTAGTCAAAGGAATCAAATTCCCTTTCGTTAAAATCCCAGAATGAAAACCATCTTTTTTTTAGCTCTGTAAAAGGATGACTCTTTGTGTTATATCATATGTACGGGTATTTTTTTAAAAACGTCGTCTCTGTTTCATGACCTGCCAATAAAACTTGTTCCTCCATTTCACTGATTCATATTGGAAGTTGTAACTGAGTTGTATCATATTCGATATTAGTATGACTTAGACTCTCATTATTAGCGTCTCCGCAAAAAGTATCTGGTTCTTTTGCAAAGCTAAAATAGAGATATTAAATAGTCTTTTACTAGTCAAAAATTGGTTGTAACAAACAAAGGACAAATAATGATTCTGTAAGCTCTAGCTAATCATTGTTTCATATCACGATTTATCTTAGATAAGTTTTCACTCTTGGGTTATCAATCTAGTTTTGATTATTTAAGATTGATAAAGTTTTCACTTATAAATTATTAGGAGTTTAATAAAATATAATTCTATCAGTGTAGATTATATAAAAATTTTGAATGTTCTTTTTATCTTACATACAAATAAAAGTAAATACAAAATTTTTAACTAAATTACCTCCCACGTAATAGCGAGTCAGTAAATCTACAAAACGCAACGGATCGAGAATCAAGGCATATAATCCGGAGCTGATGAGTTAAGCCTGTAGTTAGTTACACTAACCATTGGTTATGGTTAAGACTTAAGATGAGTGGGGGCTTACTAGTGGTGGCTTTATCTAATCAAAATTACAAAAAGTTAAAACCTTTTTCTATCTCTCTCTCTCTCTCTCTCTCTCTCTCTCTCTATCCTTCACAGCAAGCAACAGAGATTCAGAAAAAATGCGAAAAAGCGAATCAAAACGCGACAAAACTCAAGTGCGGTTGTGCGTCGACGAAGTAGGAGGAGGAGGCAGCGTTTGGCAGAAATGCTCAAGACACGACCTGTCCGAACGCGGTTTCGTCTGCGTTGGCGGCGTTTGTCCTTACTGCCTCCACGAACGCCTCTCATCTCTATGCCCTGACTGTGCCCACGATCTCCCCTGTTCGTGTGCTCCACGCGCCTCCGTTTCTTCCGCCGGTGATGTTCCGTTCGCCGGTATCGGATCGGTTGGCCGCGTTTCCAACTTGATTGAATGCGAGCCGGCGTTTCGGAGATCGACATCGATCGCGGTTCCGTATGTCTGGTCTGCTAAACCGGAACCGGTTTCGGAAACCGGGTCGGATGTCAAACCTAGTCGTGGATGTTGGCTCTGGAGACTGTTCAGAAGAAACAAGAAGGGAGACACGAAAACGAAGGCTGCTGCCACGGTCATGAAGAAGTCTAAATCCGACGCCGGAGAGGTGTTATTATCTCCGGCGCCGGTGACGAGCAAAGGGAATGGTTGGTACTTTCCAAGTCCGATTAATGTTTTCAGGCAATCAAAGATAATTTTTCAACAACGATCTCCTTTGTACAGAGGTTGAGTATTAAAGTTCTTTTTTTTTAGTATGTGTGTTTTTATATTTCTTTTCTTTTACGTAAACGTTCATTTGTATATCTTTTCAACATGAAAATGTTAGATGTTACATGAAAATATGGATATGCTTTACGAATTGGTTGAAGTTTTAGGTCATTTTCATTTACCAATGGGTTTCTCAAGAATTCAAAATATTGTTTCCTACTAATTAATTGAGGTTATATATCATTTATAACTAATTAACTAAAAAGACAAAAGTGTCGTATTGTTTTGTGATTTTGACTACATAATTGGGGTTTATATATGTCTTCGTCAAAAAGGGTTAGAAGGAATTGATTTTTACAATCATATGCCCAAGTTTATTGTTTTTGCTGGCTACTGTTTTAGCATCATGCTCTTTGTAATGAAGGTTCAGCCTGATTAATCTTAATTAACGAATTATGAGAGAGCAATTTCCTAATCTCTTTTCCGTTTATGATATATTTTAACATATTGTTACAAAACTACAAACATAATCCTTTTCCGAAACGTTTATACTTTATATATCCGAATCAGTGTAACAAACCTTCACACAGAGTTAAGACAAAACATATATATTAAAAAAAAAAAAAAAACACATACTACTTGATAGATGTTTTAAACTGCAAAAAGTACAAAATCTCAATTATCGAGAAGAAGAAAGGTTGATGGCTTTTTAAAATATGTACAATTCTAATAGAAAACAAGGAAGAACCGAAGAAGTAACATGGTTACATGTGCATGGAAGCTCCTACCAAACACGTGAGCGAAGAAGCCTTTGTCCATTTTTAAAAGATACTACTATATTTTTGTTGTATTCTTGTAAAGAGAAGAAAGGATGAGAAATAGGGAAACGTGAAGAAGTGTTAAGGAGATAGAGAACAGAGCCGACAAAGAGTGGCGACAGACATACCCACACGGTTGCACCTTCTCTCCATTGTCATCATCACCATCACCATTCACCACTCTTGTGCTTCCATCTCCACCTCGATTTGTCAAGATAAATCCCTCAAACCTTACTTTTTGCCTTCTGAAATTAATCACCCAATATAATATATTCCAATCATCCTACATGTATATTTTCGGTTGTCTTCCTTTTCAGAAAATAAATAAATAAATGAATAAATAATAAGAATATAGAAAAGGACTAAATTCATATAAATTTTAAGTAAGTAGAGATACCAATTTAAGCATTTTCAATAGAGTACATTTAGTCTCAATCATACAATCTTAATTTCTTGGTCTCTTGAACATAAATTTTTTTATTTTATGTTACTAACTCATGGTTGAGGTGCTCCTAAATCCTAATTTTGATTTTGTTTAATAGAGGTATAATCAGGATCTTATGAGTTAGCTTTAAGAAAATTAGTTTTGGGTAACCAAAAATTGTAAATCCTAGCTAGATCAGAAATGTTAATTAGTTTTTGAACTCATGAATTTGAAAAATTCTTCTGTGTTTTTTTTTTCTGTAATCATTTTACGAAAATAACTCTCTTGTTTTAAGCAGAATTTTTTTGTTATCTCTATATATGGTTTTTTTATAATTGCTTAATTACATGAAAATAATCACTCAAATTTGTAAAAGGCTAATTAATGACGACAAACAATACAAGTAAGGGTAATAATAACAGATCAGTAAGGGTTAATTACCTCTCATAGTTGGGGTAAAAAAAATGCAAAATTGGTTGGTTTGTGGAATTAACTAACTACCTCTCGTTACCGTTACAAACCAAAACGCGCGAGATAGTAAAAAAGGTTAAAATGGTCAATTTCACGTACCAACCTCTCACCTTACGGCTGGATCTCACGCAACCTCATTTATAAACCCCTCGATCTCTTGCGTTCTTTTCGAATTTTTAATCTCTCTCTATTGTTTTTTTTTCATCTTCCCTCGATCCAAAATTTTCACATCTTTAGATTTTTTCCAGGAGAAAATTTTTGTTTTCTCCCTACAATGGCGTCCGAGAATCTGAATGATAAGATCTCTGTTTTTAAGAAGCTCAAAGCGAAATCAGACAATAAGGTAAATAAAATATTGCCTTCTTACAGCTTCATAGATCCGATTAAGATTTGGAAGTTCAACGATCAGATCTGAGATTTTTTTGATCTTTGGTGGTTTTTGCAAGATTTGTTTTGATTGCAATGCGAAGAACCCAACATGGGCTTCCGTTACTTACGGGATCTTTCTCTGCATCGATTGCTCAGCTGTTCATCGTAGTCTTGGCGTCCACATCAGCTTCGTCAGGTTTCATTTTGAATGGCTTTATGTTTACAGATCTTTCAGATGCAACATTTCGTTGTGATCTAGGGTTTAGAGGATTTGTAGATAGAATAATTTATCATAATGTTGAGACGTTTGATCTTAATTCTTTGTTTAGGTCTACAAATCTAGACTCATGGAGCCCTGATCAGTTGAAGATGATGGTGTATGGAGGAAACTGCAGGGCGCAAGTCTTTTTCAAGCAGTACGGATGGAGCCAAGGAGGTAAAACCGAAGCTAAGTATACTTCTAGACCTGCTGAGTTGTATAAACAGATTCTTGCTAAAGAAGTTGCTAAAAGCAAGGCCGATGAGGAATTAGATTTGCCTCCATCTCCTCCTGTTTCTTCTGCTCAATCAACACAAGTGCCTAATTGTCTCTCCAGCATCAAGACCAATGAAGCTCCTAAGGAGCAAGATAAGTCTGAAGTTGTTCCCGTCTCGCCAAGAGTTTCTCGCAGCGTTAAGAAACCTCTTCGTGCTAAGAGGACAGGTAAAACTGGAGGACTTGGTGCCCGGAAGCTAACTACTAAGGTTCAATAATGCTCTTTCTTCTTTATCAGATCCTTCAAATATTGCGTTTAGGGAATTTAAATGAGAAGTTTGGTGAACTTGCAGTCAAGCGAGACTCTTTATGATCAAAAACCAGAGGAATCTGTTGTCATACCAACAGTGACTTCTCCAGTTTCAGCTAAATCAGCTAGGTCATCGTTTGCTTCTCGCTTTGATTATGTGGACAACGTTCAAAACAGAGAAGACTACATGAGCCCTCAAGTGGTTAGTCATGTAGCTCCACCAAAATCAACAGGCTTCTTCGAGGAGGAGTTGGAAATGAACGGAGGCAGCTTTCAGAAGAAACCCATCAGAAGTTCCTCAAAAGTGCAAGTAATAAGCTCATCCTTCTCCCTCAAAAGTGCAAGTTTTCTTGATTAAAAACTTTGAGCAGGTTCTTTTTGGTACTCACCTTCTCTAGTATCTCTACCAGATTCAAGAAACAGATGAGGCCAGGAAGAAATTCACAAACGCCAAATCAATCTCCTCTGCTCAGTACTTTGGAAATGACAACAACTCGGCTGACCTTGAGGCCAAAAGTACATTAAAGAAGTTCTCAGTACGTTTCCTCATAACTAACCTTCATTAACTTGATGTGTCTTTCTATTGGGTTTTAAAGAAACACTCATCACTATTTAAAAAACAGGGTTCATCAGCAATCTCTAGTGCTGATCTTTTTGGAGACGATGATGGAGATTTCCCTCTAGATCTCACCGCCGGTGATCTTCTCAACCGCCTCTCTCTCCAGGTACCATTTCTTTTAGAGTTTTTTAAGAGTTCTACCACATTAGTATTACTGTAGTGTCTAATCTACCACATTCCTTCTATCCTTTTCTAATGTACCACAAGGATAACTTAAAATGACCATACTATCATATTAAACTTAAGCCTGAGAAACAAAATTAGGAGAGTTGACCTCCATTATTCAAACCATTGCAAAATCCAAAGTAAAAGGAATCTCTCTCCCCACCATCTTCTTCTTCCTGTTCTCTCTTTCTCCGAAAACACCATCGATTTGATATTTTGGAATCCTAACATCGCCGGATCTAAGTGATTTTTGGGTCTTCAAGAGAACATCGCCGTTTTAATTCGCCAAAATCCTATAAACCCTACAGATCTAAAAGACATCATTGGTGTCTAGTGCAAGTTCATAGATTCAGCCACAAAGAACCAGTAGCCTCTCTATCTTCTACAAAACAGTGTCTAATTAGGGTTTATCCTTTAAAAGATTTTTCCTAATAAGAGTCACCAACCACGACCTCCTCAACAACACCTCAATCTCGACATGTCCCTTGGAATCTGGGTAAAATTTTGGTTGCTTAGTTTTAGTTGTGTGGACAATTTCGTTTTGTTGTCCTATGTTAATCTTTTTCTATGGATTTTGCTCATCTTATCTGTAGACAAGTTAGATATCCTCGTAGACCATTTATTAACTTAGTGGACATGTTTCACCACAAAGCCCATCAAAGTTATCTTCTCTACATAGTTTTTTTCTAAATTTTCTCAATTACCTACTTGTGGACAAGTTGAAACTTAATATTTTTAATAGACAATATTTTACTAATTAGATGGACAATTACAACCTCAAAAATCTCCATGAGCACATTGTCATCTAGCTTTCTAATGGATAAACATTTTTTTCTCTCTTAATTGTTACTCTAAAATTGTGCATCCTTTCTACCTGTTGACATATAACATGTTAAATCTTAAAATGTTCTTATAGACAACCTTTTATTTAATGATGGACAAATTTAACCCTATCTCATCTACAATAAGTGTGCACAACTCTCGTTTATGTGTCAACAAGTAAAAACTCACAGCTCCTGTAAACAATATTTTATTAAAATGGTGGACAAGTTCCCCCGTAAACAACATATCTATGAAAATATTGTCCTCTGTTAATCGTGAACATCTTTTCCCATAAATCGTCATAGACAACGTTAACCATGCTTCCTAGAATAATTTGAAGATTAGAAATATATAATAATTAATGTTTTTAAAGTTGGTTGTGATTGTGGGTTTGAAAAAGTCTGTCTACATTTAATGCTATCACTGTCAAATTATTTGTAGTATTATAAAGAGCAACAAAAACACAGTTTTCTATCAATAATAATGGAGGATATAATGGTCATCTCGTCTCACTCTAAAAACTGGATTGTGGTACATTAGAAAAAGATTTTTAAATGTGGCATTTTACAAAAATTTTGTTGCCAATGTGGTACATTTGACTAAATTCCCTTTCTTTTACTCATGCTCTTTCATATAAAATAAAAATAAAAATTAGAACCAAACATTTTTTTGTTTGTTATCATTAACACGTCGTCGTTTCATGGATATGTTAGGCCCAACAAGACATTTCATCATTGAAGAACATGGCAGAGGAGACAAAGAAGAAGCTCGGCAGCTTATGGGTCTGAAATGATAAATCCATTCATTATTTTTTGCTTATACACTAATTTCCATTTCCAAATCAATTATTCTATTCATTATACTAGGGAAACACTGTTTTTGTTTATCAATCTTTTGTATAATTGAGATTATGTTTTGTAAAAATTGTCATCAAATAAAAATATGTGGAGTGTTTTTCGACGTTTATTTTCTTTAGATGCATCCGACTTTACACCAAAACTCAAAAGGAATATAGAAACAGACCACCAACAAAGCCATTTAGGGAGATCACAGATAAAAAAAAAAAAACCAACGTCCTAACCAACGACCAACACAGAGGGCAAAGCTAATGGTCAACTACTTAATTTTTAGAAATATATAACTCTATTTTGATGTTTCTATAAAAAGGCGAACAAACATCTACTTAAGATAGGTTGCAGTGTCCTTTTATTTCTATTTTTGACATTGTTGCACTACATATTTAGTTGTATAAAGCTAAAAAAACAGTTCCATGTTTCTAATTATAAATCTTTGTGGGGTTTACTTTTTTAGACTAGTTGATGTCGGTCGAAGAAGTGGGGGGTCCAAGTTATAAATCTCCCACGTTAAAAATATGCTATGTATCTGTGCCAAGGAGAATATATATATATATATATATATCATCAGGTACTATTTATCATCAAGTTATATATATGCTGACAAAAAAATATTGTAATAATTAAGTTAGTAAAATAAATGAGTGGGTCATAGCTTTTGTACGACGTCTATCAGTTCAGTTGTCACTATAATGCCTATAAATTCAATTGTGTGGGTGAAGAAGAGTGTGTCTGGAAACAGTTGTTATTCTGCAGATAACCAAAATTGGACCATCAATACTTTTTTGGCTGGTTATAAGAATTTTCAGAAACTGCTTTTATAATATCGTTGAGTCTGGCAGCACCAACTTGGTTTCTCACGTGCACTTCATGAAATGCGACCGTGACTAAAAAATAAGAGAAAAAAATATGACGGATTTCAAAAAGCATGAGCTGGTAGCCTCATTAGATCATAATAATATGCAAAACGGTAAAGTCAAATAAATCATGTTAATTAGAAAAGAATCAGCTTATTTATTTTCACTGCACCATTTTGTCCTTCTAAATGTTATGTAAAAACTCTATCTTTTGGTAAACCAAACAAATAAACTCTTTATTTTTGTTTTATTTCTAAAATCACAGTAAACAATACACCAAAAAAAAATTCTGTATACTTATGTACTAGTAATCTAGTATATAATTAAAAAGGTGAAAAATATCTTATAAGAAACTGAATTCTTTTTGAAGTTATATAAATATTGAAGATGATAATAGAAATTTTTTCATATTTGGATGTTCATAGTAAATCTCATTACTTAGGTATATATAACTTTAATCATTTTGTTAGGTTAATAACCTCATGTTACAACGGAATAAGATTATAAACGTACGCATCCTAGAAGGTTATGGGCATGTTTTAAACAAATAACATGGTTAAACAAACAAATATATTATTGATTATTACTTAGTAGTCTACACTAGCGTCGACTACTACGTATTTCATATTCAAATATGATGCTGGGATAAGCTTGAAAAAAGCTTAAAGAAGAGAGCTAAGTCCTAGTCCTACTATGATTGTGTTTACAAAGAGATAAGGATCAAGTTGTATTTAGGAGTTATCTAAGTAAGAAGGATTTTTATTAGGATTAGGATTAGCTAAGTAATATATAAGGATGTGTTGAGATGTGACACAACTTATGAGATAGAGATTGAGAGTTTAAGAGAGACCAAAATTTTGAGAGATTTTCTTTGGTATTAATAAAGAGAGTTATTCTTTGTTATTTGTGTTCTTAAACTATCTCTATAAACAAGAATTGGTATCAGAGCTTTGTGAGATCATTGAAAGAATCATGTCCGAGCTTACACTACCACCACCAACACCCAAAGAAGGAGGAGGCTCATCCTCAATAGTCTGTCCTATGCTTAACGCAAGCAACTATACTGTATGGGCAATGAAGATGAAGATAGCACTCAAAGTCCATAAAGTTTGGGATGTTATAGAAGCAGCAACCGACCAAGTTAACGAGGATCGGAACAATATAGCTATGGCTTTATTGTTTCAGTCGATACCCGAAAGCTTAACCCTGCAAGTTGGAGAACTTAGTACGGCAAAGAAAGTATGGGAAGCGATCCGGGCTAGAAACGTTGGAGCAGAGCGTGTTAGAGAAGCGAGACTGCAAACTCTAATGGCTGAGTTTGATCGACTGAGGATGCAGGAATCTGAGAGAATAGATGACTTTGTTGGTAAGCTTGCAGCAATTGGATCAAAGTCAGCTGCACTGGGAACAAATATAGAGGAACCAAAGATTGTTAAGAAATTTCTTAACAGTCTTCCTCGCAGAAAATTCATTCATATAGTTGCCTCCTTGGAGCAAGTTCTGGATTTAAACACTGTTAGTTTTGAAGATATTGTTGGTCGCCTAAAAACCTATGAAGAGCGAATTAGTGGTGAAGAAGAGTCTCAAGAGGAACAGAGCAAGCTTATGTTTGCAAATACAAATCAACAGACGAACCAAAACCAACAATACAAAGAATACAGTGGAGACTTTGGGGGTTACAGAGGAAGAGGTCGTG
Organism: Camelina sativa; assembly: GCF_030686135.1. Classification (NCBI taxonomy): domain Eukaryota; kingdom Viridiplantae; phylum Streptophyta; class Magnoliopsida; order Brassicales; family Brassicaceae; genus Camelina; species Camelina sativa. The sequence continues at coordinate 7,330,966 of NC_141884.1, read as the reverse complement.
GAGGTAGATTTGGATACAGAGGACGAGGAAGAGGACGGTTTGGACGAGGAGATATGTCACAAGTCGTTTGTTTTAGATGTGATCAAACAGGACACTTTGCTTCACACTGTTCAGATCGACTACTAAAGTTACAAGAGACACAGGAAACAGACAACAAAGACACAGAGGATGCAGACGAACTGCTAATGCACGAAGTAGTCTTCTTGAATGAGAAACGAGTTGTGCCTAGTAAGTTTGAGACTAGCAAAGACGGAGATAGTATTTGGTACCTTGACAATGGTGCTAGCAACCATATGACTGGAGACAGAAGATATTTTGAGAAGCTAGATTTGTCTATTACTGGGAAAGTCCGTTTTGGAGATGATTCGCGAGTCGACATAAAGGGTAAAGGAACAATCGTTTTTATGGATCAGTATGGGAAGCAAAGGGAGATGACCGATGTTTATTTCATTCCAGACTTAAAAAGCAACATTATTAGTCTTGGACAAGCTACGGAGTCGGGTTGTGACATAAGGTTGAGAGGAAAGTATTTAACGATAAGAGACCAGCTGGAAATCTCCTTGTGAAAACAGAGAAATCGAGAAACAGGCTCTACAAGGTGCAGACGGGGTTGAGAGATAATGCGTGTTTGTATCTTACAGAAATAAGCGAATCGAGTAAATGGCATGCAAGGATGGGACATGTGAATTATGCGACTTTAGGATCAATGCTGGGTAAAGAGTTGGTTCTAGGAGCACCAAAACTGACCGTGAGAAAGGAGATTTGTAGCTCTTGTTTGCTTGGAAAGCAAACTCGACAAGAGTTTCCCCAAGAAACTATTTTTCGAGCTACAAGGAAGTTAGAACTGTTACATGGTGATCTATGTGGACCAATATCACCAAGCACAGCAGCAGGAAATAGGTATGTTTTTGTGATAATTGATGACTTCTCTAGATACATGTGGACCATATTGCTTAAAGAGAAAGGGGAATCTTTTGAGAAATTTCAAAAGTTCAAAGCTGTTGTGGAGAAAGAATCAGGAGAAACCATTAAAACTTTCAGAACAGATAGAGGTGGAGAATTTGTATCTCAAGAGTTTAATTCTTTTTGTGAAGCATCTGGTATAACAAGGCACTTGACAGCTCCTTATATACCACAACAGAATGGTATTGTTGAAAGAAAAAATAGAACTTTGATGGAAATGTCTAGAAGTATCCTAAAGCATATGCATATGCCTAATTACCTTTGGAGAGAGGCTATCAGACACTCTACATATCTTATCAACAGAATAGCTACTCGAGCTTTAAAGGAGAAGACTCCTTATGAGTGTTTTCGTGATAAAAAGCCAACAGTCCAGCATATCAGAATTTTTGGTTGTATTGGCTATGCAAAGGTGGAGAAACCTAACCTGAAGAAGCTTGATGATAGAACACGTATTCTTGTTCATTTGGGAACAGAACCAGGGTGTAAGGCATATCGATTGTTAGATCCACTGTCTAAGAGAATTGTTGTCAGTCGTGATGTTGTGTTTGATGAAACCAAAGGATGGCATTAGTCTCGAGAAAATTCTGCAGTAACAAGTAATGAAAGCTTTAGAGTTATTTTTGATGGTTTTGGGAATCATGGTCTGCAAGAAGAGGATGAGAACAATAAGAAAGAACAGACACTTGAAGATGAAGAAAGTCAGAGCGAAACAGAATATGGTGATGTCTCGGATACACATGTGCGAACGGTTAAACTCGAGACACACCAACCTGCAGTTACAAGGAGTCATCAACCTGCGGTTGCAGGTCAGCCTACAGTTGTGATAGAACCAGAGTTACGGAGGTCAGAACGGGTGAGAAATAAGTCCAGACATCTTAAAGATTATGTCTTACTCGCTGAAGAAGAAGGTGAGTTTTTACTTTTGTGTATCAACAACGAGCCTGCGAATTTTTATCAAGCTAGGGAGTCTAAATAGTAGATAAAAGCTTGTGAAGATGAAATAGGATCCATAGAGAAGCTTAGAACTTGGGATCTTGTTGACTTACCCATTGGAGCAAAACCAATTGGTTTAAAATGGGTATTCAAGCTCAAAAGAAATTCAGATGGGAGCATTAACAAGTATAAAGCTAGGCTAGTAGCTAAAGGTTATGTGCAAAAGTATGGGGTTGATTTTGAGGAAGTGTTTGCACCAGTAGCGAGGATTGAGACTATAAGACTCCTGATTGATCTTGCAGCTTCACATGCTTGGGAAATTCATCATCTAGATGTAAAAACTGCTTTTCTTCATGGAGAACTCAAGGAAACTGTTTATGTGAGTCAACCTGAAGGTTTTGAGATAGCAGGAAGTGAGGGAAAAGTTAACTTAACAAAGCCTTGTATGGCTTAAAACAAGCACCTAGAGCATGGAACAACAAGCTTAATCAAATTTTGGAGGAGTTACAGTTTGTGAAGTGTTCGAAAGAACCTTCTGTGTATCGAAAGGATTATGGTAAGGATCTTTTGATCATAGGAGTCTATGTTGATGATTTGTTTGTCACAGGAACAAGTTTAACTGTGATTAACAAATTTAAAGAGGAGATGGCTGATAAATTTGAGATGAGTAATCTTGGGAGGCTATCATACTATCTTGGAATGCAGGTTTGTCAACATCAAGATGGGATAACATTGAGTCAGGCTCGGTATGCACAAAAGATCCTCGAGGAAGCAGGGATGTCAAACTGTAATTCGGTTCTTATTCCCATGGAAACAGAGTTAAAATTGTCAAAGGCTGAGAATGAAGAAGAGATTGATGCAACATTGTATAGAAAGAATGTTGGCTGTCTACGATATTTGCTCCATACACGACCAAATTTATCTTACTGTGTGGGGATATTGAGTAGATATATGCAGAGTCCAAGGCATTCACATGGTGTAGCAATGAAGCATTGTCTAAGGTATATAAGGGGAACCACACATTTTGGATTAACTTATGGAAGATCGAAGATACCAAGGCTGATAGGGTACAGTGATAGCAGCCATAATGTTGATTCTGATGATGGAAGGAGTACATCATAACACATATTTTATCTTGGTGAGAGTCCAATCACATGGTGCTCGCAGAAGCAAGATGTGGTGACTCTATCCTCTTGTGAAGCAGAGTTCATGGCTGGAACTGAAGCAGCAAAACAAGCAGTGTGGTTGCAGGACTTGTTAGTGGAGATCATTGGAGCTGAAGAGGAGAAGGTTACTATACGAATTGATAATCAGTCAGCCATTGCCCTTACTAAGAACCCTGTTTTCCATGGGAAAAGTAAGCATATACACAGGCGCTATCATTTTATAAGGGACCGAGTGGAGAGCGGCCAGATTGTTGTTGAACACGTTTCGGGAAATGTACAAAAGGCAGACATACTTACAAAGGCGTTAGACAAGAACAAATTCAAAGCAATAAGGGATTTGTTGGGAGTTAAGACTTATCAAAACAGAGCTTCAAGCTTAAAGAGGAGATTGTTGGGATAAGCTTGAAGAAAGCTTAACGAAGAGAGCTAAGTCCTAGTCCTACTATGATTGTGTTTACAAAGAGATAAGGATCAAGTTGTACTTAGGAGTTATCTAAGTAAGAAGGATTTCTATTAGGATTAGGATTAGCTAAGTAATATATAAGGATGTGTTGAGATGTGAGACAACTTATGAGATAAAGATTGAGAGTTTAAGAGAGACCAAAGTTTTGAGAGATTTTCTTTGGTATTAATAAAGAGAGTTATTCTTTGTTATTTGTGTTCTTAAACTATCTCTATAAACAAGATATGATGCTATATAGATTGATGTGTCTTCTATAATAAGTTCCATGTTTAATTTCTTCTCTTCATAGTCTAGTTGTTGCCGGTCGTCGAAGAGTGGGTATATACGCCAAAAGGCAAAAGCTCCCCACGTTAAGAATGTGCTCTATATGTTCATTGGTTGGAGTAGAATATTATCACGTGCTGTTTATTTTCATGGAGTATTGAATCGCTGACAAATAAACTGTAATAAGTTAACAAAATAATGGAGTAGTCAGTAGTGATCACAGCTTAGCAGTTGTCACTATCATGCCTCTAGATTTTGTGGTTAGAGAGTGTTTGAAAATAATTGACACGGTAGCTACCAAAAAATTGGACTATCAACAGTATTTTTCCTAATTTAATGAGTTTCAATATTTTATTATATTTTCGAGGGGTCCGGAAATTCCCTTATTGATTTTGGTTCTAAATAATTGAAATAAAACTGGCTTGGGATGTATTCGAACACATTTTTCTATCGTATATATTAGGGCTGTTTTGGTATCTAGCTAGTCTATAATTTGGAGGAGATCACATTTAAGTGAACGGTTATGGTTACACCAAAACTCAAAAGAAATATAGAAACAGACCACCAACAAAGCTAGCCATTTAGGGAGATCACAGATAAAAAAACCCAACTTCCTAACCAACGACCAACACAGAGGGCAAAGCTAATGGTCAACTACTTATTTTTTAGAAATATATAACTCTATTTTGATGTTTCTATAAAAAGGCGAACAAACATCTACTTAAGATAGGTTGCAGTGTCCTTTAATTTCTACTTTTGACATTGTTGCACTACATTTTTAGTTGTATAAAGCTAAAAAAACAGTTCCATGTTTCTAATTATAAATCTTTGTGGGGTTTACTTTTTTAGACTAGTTGATGTCGGTCGAAGAAGTGGGGGGTCCAAGTTATAAATCTCCCACGTTAAAAATATGCTATGTATCTGTGTCAAGGAGAATATATATATCATCAGGTACTATTTATCATCAAGTTATATATATGCTGACAAAAAAAATATTGTAATAATTAAGTTAGTAAAATAAATGAGTAGTCATAGCTTTTGTCCGACGTCTATCAGTTGTCACTATAGTGCCTATAAATTCAATTGTGTGGGTGAAGAAGAGTGTGTCTGGAAACAGTTGATATTCAGAAAACCAAAATTGGACCATCAATACTTTTTTGGCTGGTTGTAAGAATTTTCAGAAACTGCTTTTATAATATCGTTGAGTCTGGCAGCACCAATTTGGTGTCTCACGACTCACGTGCATCTCATGAAATGCGAGCGTGACTAAAAAATAAGAGAAAATAATGTGACGGATTTCAAAAAGTATGAGCTGGTAGCCTCATTAGATCATAATATGCAAAATGGTAAAATCAAATAAATCATGTTAATTAGAAAAGAATCAGCTTATTTATTTTCACTGCACCATTTTGTCCTTCTAAATGTTATATAAAAACTCCATTTTTTTGGTAAACCAAAAAATAAAAATCTTTATTTTTGTTTTATTTCTAAAATCACAGTAAACAATAAACCAAAAAAAAAAATTATGTATACTTTTGTACTAGTAATCTAGTATAATTAAAAAGGTGAAAAATATCTTATAAGAAACTGAATTCTTTTTGAAGTTATATAAATATTGAAAATGATTATAGAATTCTTTTTCATATTTGGATGTTCATAGTAAATCTCATTAGTTAGGTATATATAACTTTAATCATTTTGTTAGGTTAATAACCTCATGTTACAACGGAATAAGATTATAAACGCATCCGAGAAGGTTATGGGCATGTTTTAAACAAATAACATGGTTAAACAAACAGACATGTTATTGATTATTACTTTTTATTTTATTTAAATAAAGTTAATGATCTTTTAGCTTTAATTATCTAGTACTAGACAACACACAGATTTAGTTTGGGTAAAAAAAAAACATATAGAAGTGATCTTTTTTAACTGATCAATTCAGTCCACAATATATATTAGGGAAGAAGTAGTCTAAGCCGAACAAAGGAAGAACATTTGATGCACGTTCGAATAGTACCCTTTAGAGCCGGATCTGCTATATTCCGTTACTAAACGTATAACTCCACCAACCACTGTTTTACATGATATCCATCATATGCCAAACACACACAGTCTCTATCAGCTTTTTGGTGACAAATACCATCCATTTACATTTTAACTTTGTCTATAGGTTTATAAATAAACAATATATTAATTACTACTACATGACAGCATTGATGTTTCTAGAAAGAGGAAAATAGTTGTACCGTAAGAATTAGTTGTACTCTTACACTAGCGTCGACTACTACGTATTTCATATTCAAATATGATGATATATATAGATTGATGTGTCTTCTATAATAAGTTGCATGTTTCTTCTCTTTATGTAAAAGGTAATATGACTTGATGATCTTTATTCATTCACAAAGGAGCAATATATATATCAGTGCCGGCGTTGATGTGGTGCAAGCGGTGCTTTTGCACCAGGTTTCATTTAAAAAAAAAAAATTAGAAGGCTTTGAGCCCTCAAAGTTTAATATTTTTGATAAAAATAATTCTAAATTTATGAAATCTACAATTAACACCTTAAAAACATCAATTTTTTTTTTTTTTTGCACCATGTCCAACAACAACTTGAGCCGGACCTGATATATATAAGAGTAGAACAGCTAGGGTATTGCAGAACAGTAATGTAGAATATACACTTTACATAAATAGAGATTCTAATCAAGAGATTGTAATCAAATCATATCCCAAGGATTACTCCTTAATATGTCCCCTCAAGATGGAGGGGCTTTGCGTAACTCCAATCTTGAAAGAAGAGTTAATGAACGCAGCAGTCGAGAGTGGCTTTGTGAGTGCATCGGCAAGTTGGTCTTTCGTCGAGACATGAACAACCCGTAGAGAACCGTTATGTACCTGTTGACGAATAAAATGATAATCGATCGCAATATGTTTCATGCGAGAGTGAAAAACAGGATTAACACTCAAATATGTCGCGCCAATATTATCACAGTAGACCGTTGGGGAGACAGCTAGTCGAATGCCCAGTTCAGTTAATAAAGAGCAGACCCATATAAGCTCAGAGGAAGCATTTGCAACGGCCCTGTGCTCAGCTTCCGTTGACGAACGCGCAACACCCTTTTGTTTCTTAGAAGACCAAGAGATAGGGTTACTACCAAGATACACTATGTAAGCATTAGTTGATACCATATCAACCGTATCACCACCCCAATCTGCATCTGAATAAGCATGTAGAGTTAAAGGTGATTGCCGTTTAAGAAGAATTCCATGAGAGGATGTCCCACATAAGTAACGAAGCACCCGTTTAACAGCCTGCCAATGTAAGTCAGTGGGTTAATGCATGTATTGTGACAACCGATTAACAGCGAAGGAGATATCTGGCCTTGTAAAAGCAAGATATTGAAGACTCCCAACGACACTTCTGTACTCAGTAGGATCAGAGAGAGGAGAGCCAGAATGTAGTGTGACCCGCGGGGTAACAGCCATCGGAGTTTGCACTTGTTTCGCATGGAGCATCTGCGTCTTTTTTAACAGATCAAGTATATACTTCCTTTGAGTCAAAAACAGACCAGTGGAGTTGCGACAAGCTTCAATTCCAAGAAAGTAGGCCAAATCTTGGTGATCCTTTACTGAAAATCGATCAGCCAAATCCGTAAGTGTACTAAGAAGGAGAGCTTTATCATTCCCTGTGACAAGAATATCGTCAACATAGACAAGCAAGTAAACGATGGAGGATCCGCGTCGGAGAATAAAGAGAGAGGTATCTGAAACAGAGTTAACAAAACCAGCGGCAATCAAATACTTCTTGAGCTCCAAGTACCAAGCCCGGGGTGCCTGTTTTAAACCATAGATAGCTTTGTTCAGCTTGCACACAAAATCCGGCCGATCTGTATCAATAAAACCTGGTGGTTGAGTCATGTAGACCTCCTCAGTCAGAGTCCCCTGAAGGAAAGCATTGTTTACATCCAACTGACGAATCGGCCAATCGCGAGCAACGGCAACACCCAGCACAACACGGATAGTCGTAGATTTTACAACCGGACTAAACGTATCTTCATAGTCAATACCAGATTGTTGATTGTATCCCTTCGCGACAAGGCGAGCCTTGTATCTACTCACGGATCCATCAGTATTGTACTTTGTAGTGAAAACCCAGCGACACCCCACAATCGTAACAGGGTATGAGGGTTTCGGAACTAAATCCCAAGTTCCGTTACGAAGTTGTGCATTTATCTCATCCGTAACAGCCTTACGCCAACGATCATCCTGAAGGGCTTGAAGAGCAGTGCGAGGTTGTGATTGAGCCAGACGAGCAGCGAGACCATACTTCTTATTTGGTTTTCGTATACCCAGTTTGGAACGTGTCTTCATGGAGTGGTGATTAACCGGTGGCGGCGGAGCTGGTGGTTGCGGGGAGTCCGCTGAAAGCAGAGACGACGAAGCAGACGACAGAGACGAAGAGTGTGAGCGAGACACAGACGGGGAAACAGAGGATGACGAAACCGGACTTGACGATCGGAGAGACGGTGACGAGATATCGCGAGATGGTAAAGTTGGTTCGGCTGTTTTATTGGGCTGATTCGGAGATGGATCATCATTTTGGGCCTGAGGTTGTGGTTGAATGGGATTGTTTGCTGTTTGGTCGTTGAGTTGGTTTTGATGGACTGGATCAGGATTAAGTGTTTGTGCCTGGGCCGTGGGTTGCGGCCCATTTTGAGTGTGAGCAGTGGGCTCAAGATTAGTTGTGGTTATCGGAGAGAGAGAAGAAGAAGAACTTACCTGGGATGACGAAGCTGGCAAGGTGGACGGAGAAGTTGACGGCGAGTGAGAGAGCTGATCCACGGGGGAAAGACTTATCGGAGAGTGTAGAGGAGTGACCAATGAGTGAGGCGAAACCGGTGCTGGAGATGAATCAGTCGGAGAGTCAGATCGAGCAAACGGAAATTCAGTCTCAAGAAATTGAACATGTCGCGAGACATACAAACGGCCAGTGGAAAAATCCAGACAAAGGTATGCACTTTGAGACATAGAGTAGCCTAGGAAAACACATTGCTTGGACCGATTATCCAGCTTATGCAAAGCATAAGGCCGTAGCCATGGGTAACACGTACAGCCGAAGACTCGCAACTTATCATAATTGGGGGAAGCTTGAAAGAGCTTCTCTTACGGAGACTGCTGTTGCAACACAGGCGTTGGTAACCGATTGATGAGGTACTTTGCGGTTGAGAAAGCAAATGACCAATATGTCGTTGGTATCGACGCACGGGAAAGGAGAGCGAGACTTGTCTCCACTATATGATGGTGTTTCCTCTCAGACAACCCATTGAGCTCCGGTGTGTGTGGAGGAGTTGTGTAATGTTCAATGCCCTGAGAGGTGAGATAGCTGCAAAGAGCAACATATTCACCACCATTATCAGAGCATAAAGTCTGTATCTTAGTGTTGAAACGATTCTCAACCATGGCTTTGAAAGCGATAAAGGTAGGTTTAACATCGGACTTCTGTTTCAGTGGGGAGAGCCACATATAATGAGTGTGATGATCCACAAATATAACATAGTACTTGCAGTTGTCATGTGAAAGCACAGGTGACGTCCATACATCCGAAAAAAGATATTGTAGTGGTTTTGTTGATCGAAGAGAAGATGTTGAAAAAGGTAGTTTATGTGTTTTATTAAGCAGGCAGTCAGAACAAGACAGAGGTTCTGAAGTAGAAGTAGAAGTAGGTAAAGAAAATTTTGAAATAACAGCTTGTAAGATGGTAGATGATGGATGACCAAGACGAGCATGCCAGGAGGAGAGAGTCGTTTTGGATGTTGGTGAAGCATAGAGAGCCTGAACTTGAGATCTCGTCACTGGCCACTCATACAAACCATCTTTAGTCTTTCCTTGTAGCAACAGGCCCCCCGTGATCAGATCCCTCACCTGAAAAGCAGCAGGGAAGAAGGATACCGAAACATTGTTAGTGTTGCATAACCGATATACCGAGACAAGATTTTTATGAATAAGAGGTACACATAAAACATCTTGTAAAGTTAGAGAGCGAAGATCGGTAGGAAGGGTGGTTAAACGCTTGTGAGTAATTGGCAAACCTGAGCCATCACCAATCACCACAGCATCATCACCCGAATAAGGTTGATGAAGGGAAAGATTGCGCAGGTCGGAGGTGATGTGGTGAGTCGCACCACTGTCAAGCATCCATTCCTCAGGGTTGACGGTTGAACCAAGTGCAAGATTTGCTCTTGGCTGCCAGGGAGTAAAAGGATTACGTGATTGAGAGCCAGACACAGAGGGATGATTCTGAAGTTGAGGACACCGACGCGCAGAGTGACCTTGGGTGTTGCAAAACTGGCATTTGCCAAGGTAGGGACGATAAGACCGCTGATCAGACCGCTGGGAAGAGGACTGATAGGAGTTGTTGTTATTGAGGCGAGACTTGTTTGAAGACCCACCACGAGAGTTGTTAGGATGACGCTGAGTAGCCATGTTGGCGGTAACATGAAGCATGGAGACGGACGCTTTGGACAAAAGCTTTGCTTCCCGGTTACGTAAACGCTCATGGACATAGGCGATGGTGGGAGAGACATCACGAGCTTCGATCTGATCTATGACAGGGCGATAATCTTCTAGTAACCCATCAAGGATATTCTCGATCTGATCATCGTGCTCCATTGGTTTGCCCAAGCTAGCAAGAGTATCAAAGCGGGTAGTGAGCCCTTGAAGATACTCATCAATAGTGCGACTCCCCTTGGTCCAGGCTTTAAGTTGATCTTTCAATTGTTGGACATGGCCACGACTGGGCTTGGCAAATGTTTCCTCCAATGTAGTCCAGATCTCAGAGGCGACGGTTGTGCGAGAGAGAATAGGTTGAACTGGTAACGAGACAGCACCGAGAAGAGCACTATAGACCAGCTGGTCTTGTCGCTTCCAAGTAACAAAGGCAGGATTGACAGAGACAACATCGTTAGTGGTGAGCGTGGATGGCGGGATTGGTAAGGAGCCATCGAGGTGTCCAACGAGACCATGGCCGTCAACCAAGGCTCGAACCTGAAGCTTCCACATAAGGTAATTTGTTTGTGTGAGTTTTGTGACGTTTATCATATTGACATGGAGGAGTGTTTGATTGTTGGTGACAATGGTGTCAGTCATTGTAGGAGAGGAAGCAGAAGACATTGAGAAGATGGAAAAGAGAGATGAAGAAGCGTAAAAAAAAATATTTTGGTGTTTAAGCCTGCTCTGATACCATGTAAAAGGTAATATGATTTGATGATCTTTATTCATTCACGAGGAGCAATATATATACAAGAGTAGAACAGCTAGGGTATTGTAGAACAGTAATGTAGAATATACACTTTACATAAATAGAGATTCTAATCAAGAGATTGTAATCAAATCATATCCCAAGGATTACTCCTTAATACTTTATATACAATAATGTGACATTTGGTAAAATAATAGTATTCTTTAAAACTAATTATGATTTTTTGGAAACACGGCGAAGTTTATAACAGTTTCATTTTGCAAGATTTTACAATAATGTGACAGTTTTATTTACTTAGGTTATATTGCATGCAATGTCTTAAGGTCGAAATGACAAATACGATTCGATTAATGTAGTGCGTTTATCCAAATTTCATCTCCTAGTCGAATGGAAACATGACAGAATTGTTCAAAACTGGTGACCAAGCGAAGACTAATTAAGCTTCTTTTCGTTGACTAACTTTTAAGTATGGCACGACAAATGATTAAAGCGACCAAAAATTATCGATATATAATTTGATTATTAACAAACAAATCCTTCCATACTTCAGGGACTTCATACATTATAATCATACTTATGATCATTTAACTGAACTCAATTCAATACATATTAACAATTGACTACTCTCCTAATAGTGACCAAACTAACCACCACCTCACGCAACATTATCTAGAATCATGAATTTTAGCACAGTCCCTTTCAATAATGAAGCACACATATACATAATTAACGATATAGCCTCACCTCAGATTCCTTCCGGTTTTCTCAGTCGAAACACTCTCTCTTTGTTTTAAAACGATGACTCAGTATAATAACGCCGAAGACTCAACCATGGAGGGTTTCATGAGTTTCTCGGACAACTCGGAGAAGTGGACGGTAGAGACTGTCCAGAAGCGATTACAAGCGGTGTTGGATGGGACTCACAAGGGCTGGACCTACGCCATTTACTGGCAGCCTTTGTTAGATAATTTCGGCGACACCGTACTCGTGTGGGGAGATGGTGTTTACAAAGACCAAGAAGATAAGAGGAAAACGATGTCGTCTCCGGCTGAGAAGGTGACATGTGAGCTTAACCATGAGGACAACAACGTGATAGTGAAGGACATAGAGTGGTTCTTCTTGAAATCAATGTCATGGAGCTTTTCAAGAGGATCCGGATTGGTGGGTCATGCGTTCTCCACGTCTACCCCGGTTTGGGTTTCCGGGTTGGATCAGATACACATGTCAGACATTGAGCGAGCTAAGGCGGGAGGAGATTTCGGAACGCAGACCATCGCATGTATCCCGTTGGCTAACGGAGTCGTGGAACTTGGTTCGACGGAGCTGATCCCACAGAGCTCAGATCTGATTAACAAAGTCCCAATCCTTTTCAACTCAAACACTTTTCATCACAGCCTGAGCCGTGACCGGGTTAACGTAGCTCCAAGATCAAGCTCCATGGTTTTGTCTAAGTCAAGAAAGCTGGAGAGTGGTTGTTCAAGTCCCACCAACAAGAGTTTCTCTAGCGAGGAGTCAGAGAAACTTTTAAAGAAACGAGGAAAAAAATCGTCGAAAGGCAAGGAAGAGCCGCGAGACCACGTCGAGGCTGAGCGGCAAAGACGTAAACAACTGAACCAGCGGTTCTACGCGTTACGTGGTGTGGTTCCCAAAGTGTCCAAGATGGACAAAGGGTCGTTGCTTAGCGACACGATCGCTTACATCAAGGAGCTGAAGTCCAAAGTAGAAAAGGTGGTATATGAGAGAAATGAGATCCAGGTCCAGCTCGAGGAAGTGAAAAGAAAAGTCGCATCATTCAAGGAGACGGAGGAGATGGAGATTGAAGTGAAGATAATTGAATGTTATGCCATGATCAAGGTCAAATCAAGCAAGCAGAATCATCCAGAGGCAAGATTCATGAAAGCGTTGAAGGATTTGAAGCTAGAGGTGGACCATGCGAGTATTGTGGTGGTCGAGGATCTTATGGTTCAACAAGCTACGGTGAAGATGGATTTCAGAATCTATACGCAAGAGCAGCTCCGGACCATGTTGATATCCAAGATAAGTTAGGGTTTTATCTAGGCCAGGGATCGGAGGGCTCTTTGAGAAATTACGAGGATGCATGTAAGTGAGTTTATTGGGCTTTTTATTTTATTTTATTTAAGTTTATATTTTAAAACTAAGTGACTAATAAAATGAAGATTACTAGTATATTTTTTTTTCTTTTTAACTCAGTTAATTACCAATTTAAAAAAAAAAGCAGGAATGTTTAACACTGTGATATGGATTTGGATCTTCCGAGCGGCTCAATCCTTTTCCCCCAATTGGCTTTGGTCACTAATCACTATTTGTGTTGTCGGTGTACGATGCGGGAACTGAAAAAAATAGCAGGGGGCCTAGCTAAAAAAGAATTTAAGTCCTCATATGATATATACTCAATTAAGAAAAAAAGCATAACAAAATTTATGGTTTAATATTTTATAGTAATATTGGCAGGACCAATTTTTTTATTAACAATATTTTATTCTATTTTGAAATGATATATATATATATATATATATAACCATTTCTTAGTGTGAACCTTGGAGTTGGAGGTATCTTTTATCTTATAATTTTTTAAAATAAAAGATAGTAGTAAAGGATGAGAAAGAGTGAAATGGGTTTCTTATTTTAAGACCTCGAAAGCATTTTCTAAGAAAAAATCAAATAATAACGATAATAATACTTTTTTTTTTATTATCATTAAAGATATTTTTTGCTGGGTAGAAAGATGCTGTTACAAAAATGAGCTTCACCGGTTCACATGATGTGTCGAGCAGTCGAGGGATGGCCCTTCCCCTCGCAAGCTAAACTGTTGCCACAGGGAATGTACTTCCCCTTCCCAAAAACTGATAAATTCTTTACACGCACATTTTTTTCATCCCCGACCTTTCATATTATTCTTTTGACGAATAACTCATCATTATAAAAGATATATATAAGTCGTCACTCGTCACAACATAATCATATAAGATACTTCTAACTATAGGACCATCCATTTATATATTTTCTGGCTTCATAGTACAAATGTTAATGAACAATGCTAGGTATGGGAACTTGATCACGTGTCTGCAAGGAACTTGAGTATGTCCAAAATATATTTGAATCAAACAAATAATTCAAAGAGAAATATCTAAAACAAGCGTCATAATCATATTTTATATGCATCATGCATCGTTATCCATGCTTTGTAAGTATATATGGGTCTACCATTTAGAAACAAACAGCCAAAACCAAAGAATGAGAGGGATAAGTCAAGTCAAAACACAAAGAGGTTGAATTCTGTACTTAGAATAATTGCATTTGAATCGCTCTTTTTTTTTCCTTCGGTAGCCTGGAAGTGTAATCTTGAATTTTAACCCTCAAAATAAGTAGACTTAAAATAGAAACCTTTATAAAGCGTATACTATAAAAAAACTCTTTTCTTATCCACCGAACGATCAAACACTAAAAATAAGCAAACTACCAACCCTGACCCAAAAAGCTCACAGATGTTTTTTTCTCTCTTTCTTCATTTGCATAAAAAGAGTTAGTATCACCTTTTTACCCCCTAACTGCTCAACAAAAACAATCAAAACCCATTCATAAAGGTTTTTCATTTTGGCCTCATACTTTTCTTGTCAATCAAACAACCTAAACCCTAAAAGGAACATCTCCAAAAGGTTGTCATTTGGGATTTGAGCTCTCTTTGTGATACCACAGCCTGCAGTTAGAGTTCTTCCCCTTTGAAAACCTCTTTATTGTCGATTTCATTTCCGTAAGAAACAGAAACGATGAGCCTCAACTGCCTCGCTTGCCACATCCTCCAAAGAACAGACTCGGACAGAGACATAGGAAGCCGTAAAGATTCAAACTTGAATGAAAGTTTCGCAAAGTCAAGGTATGAAAAGATGAGAAGGAACAGATCATCGTTGCCCGTACCGAGACGGGTCAATAAGGGTCATCGCAGGCTTTACAGTGCCGAGATGGTGGTCTATGGGGATCTGGACGAGCCCAAGCTGGTCAGGAGCAGTGGGATCAGAAGGGATTGGAGCTTTGAAGATCTAAAGAAACAAAAAGATCAGCTAAGAATTGAAGATACGATAAAGGAATAAGAAAGATCATTTACTAGGTTTCCCTTTTCTATATAATGTCCATGTTGTTGTTAACTTGTTGTGTTGTTTTCAGATCATAAGGACAACCTGTGCATTGTAAGATCTCAATAAGTTTACGAGTTTTCTGGATCCAACATGACAAAATCTGTGAAATTTCATATATATAAATTCATTTTCCTGATAAAGATTCTATAATAACAAACTTGAAGTGTCTACTCGTTCATGAGAGGAAGGAACAAATGATTCGCCTTCTTCGGATAGAGTTTGTCCCTTTGATGTTTAATCCTTACAAGATCCTTTGAATCCGCCTTCTTCCTTTTTAACCGATTAAAGCTCTGCTTCCGGCTCTGCTACCATCTCCCTATACTTGCGTTGCCTTTCTCCGTTCTTCATACGATATATCATGAGATGTTCACGGATGCCTCTTGAAACGTCTTTGTTCTCAACCATATGCACAAAAGTATATAGACGTTTTAGAGAAGCTAACCGTAGTGTTTCAAAGTTCGAACAAGAGAAATTAATAGCTAATAGAATAAAAACTAGTTAAAGAGCAAATGGGGTGGTGGCGCAGTTGGCTAGCGCGTAGGTCTCATAGCTACTGAGTGATCCTGAGGTCGAGAGTTCGAGCCTCTCTCACCCCATTCATTTTTATTTCTAACATGCCATTACAAAATTTCTGTGTGTTTTACTTTGTTCAGGAAAAAAGTTAATAAAGGGAGTTATAAAATATGCAATTGATATGTACCGAGTGATATAAAACGGTTTTTTTTTCATATATTTTTTTTTTCTGGAGTAAAAACTATGTAAATATTAGGTGTAATTTTATAATTTCGTGGACCAATTCTAATACTATAATTCCAATAAAATGGAAAAAATTAAAGGATATTTCAACCACTATCAAATAAGATTAACACAAACTTACCTATCCTCAATTTTTGTGAGGAATTTTATCTTAATAAAACAAAATCTAGCATCTAACTTGTATAATCTGTTAACCACAAAAGCATAATACACAACAATAGTGAGGGACAAAAATTTTCAGAGATTTTTTTGTTCATCACTAAAGTTAACATATTCATTGATCATATTTTGATTTTTCTTATCCAAGCGAACCTATCTATTTTTCATGTTTTTCATAGGTTCCAATGCTATTGTAAACGCATTTATCATTAAGATCCAGATCTAGTTTTTTTTTACCCATGCAAGCTTTTCTTTGAATTTTTTTGAGGTAATATGAGTTCAAATCTAAATTTTTCAATTCGAAAAAACGGATTTCGCAAGGTAGAGATTTTATAAATAGCTGGTTTTATTGCAGGTTATCCACATGCTTTAAAAACTATATTAATTAATTATTTATTAGTAATACATTAAAATATGAAATATTCTATGATATATATAAATTAATTATCAAATCTTTCATTTTTTATAAATAATATGTGTATTTATTATTCATAGTAATTATTTTTCATCTTAAATTATTTATGAATATTTTAAAAGCGATTTATTAGAATATTTGAGGCAACATGCAGGTCCGGCCAATTCAAGCATATAAATGTGGGTATACTATTTTACTACAGTAGATTTCGAACAATAGATTTTTATGAGTTAAAAATTTTAAAATGGTTGATACAAGATGGACTTAGGAGATGGGTTTAATTCACTTAACATTTCTATATTAAGTAAATAAGTTTAATAATTTTAAATTTTGAAATAAAAAGTATGATAATTAGAAAAGAATAAAATGGTTTCCTTATTATTATATATTTTTTTATATAATTGGAAACTTATCACTTAAATAGATAGATATATAAACCTTTTGAGAAAAGAGTAGGCACATATATATATTTTGCTTTTTCCACTAAAATTGCTCTATGACAAACATAGAAAAATACTTTGGGGAAGATGTATACTGTATATGTAGGAGATGAGTGTGATGATACGAACACGTCAGCTCCATATCTCACCAGTCTGGCAAAACACGATTAATAAATTAAAAAAAAAAAAAAAAAAAAAAAGACACAAAAACAAAAAACGGAGAATCTTTAGTTTCGTCTCATTTCTTCGTTGACAGAACAACAGAAACTAGGGTTCACTTCGATTCTCTTGTCTTCTCTGTATCGTGTTTTTTAAAGATCTGATTGAAATTAGTCTCTGGGCTCCTTCTGTGTAAAGCTCGGATCCAGAGTCTCAGGTGAAAGACCTCTACTTTTACTCCTCTCATCTTAATCTCTTCTTCACTTCTTTTGGGCTGAATAATAGAATTGGGGTAGAGAGTGTCAGAATTGTAGTTCTTGGAGTATTTTGCTTTACTGTTTGATCGAGTTTTTGGTCTTAGTATCATGGGTTTTATGTGGGTTCAGGGGAGAATATAGTTAGCTCAAGAACTAAGGGATCTACTTACTTGTAGCTGAATTTTGATTCGATTCTGGACTCATTAGTTTGGGTAGTGATTAGTTATAACTTTCAGGATTGGAATTGAGATAGTATATATAGTATTGGAGTTTTATAGTGTGGAGATGGATAGGCCAAGGCCAAATGATCATTTAGGTGTGAATAAAACTGGGAAGAGTATAAGAAAGAGTCCTCTGCATCAATCGAGTTTTGCTTCAAATGTTCACAACAACGCCACCACCACTGGAAGGCCTCAAAACCAGCCTCAGGTTTATAACATAAGCAAAAACGACTTTAGAAGTATTGTTCAGCAGCTAACGGGTTCTCCAGCACGTGAAAGCCTTCCTCGCCCTCCTCAAAACAACAACCCACCAAAGCCTCAGAATACTCGGTTGCACCGGATTAGACCAGCTCCTTTAACGCAGATCAACCGGCCTGCGGTTCCTCTCCCTACCATGGTTCCTCCACAATCTCATCCTCAGTTTGCTAGACCGCCTCCACCTCAGCCACCTTTCCCTCAAGGCACACAACAATCAATGATGATGGGTCACGGGGACCAGTTTTGGTCTAATACAGCTGAGTCTCCTGTCTCTGAGTATATGCGTTATCTTCAAAGCTCACTTGGGAATCCAGGACCCGGTGGTAACCAAATGCAGCCAGGTCATGAGCAGCGGCCATACATCCCAGGTCATGAGCAGCAGCCATATGTCCCAAGTCATGAGCAGCGGCCATATAGCCAAGGATATGAGCAGCAGCCATATATGCCAGCACAGCCTCAACCACAACCTCAACCTCAGCCACATATGATGCCTGGATCGCAACCTCGTGTGAATATGCAGGGGCCAATTCAACCTAACCAGTATCTACCACCACCGGGATTAGTTCCTAGCCCAGTGCCTCGTAATCTACCTTCCCCTCGGTTCAATGCTCCTGTACCTGTCACCCCAACTCTACCGTCTCCCAGGTTCAATCAGATGTATGGTGGATTTCCTTCTCCTCGATATAATGGTTTCGGGCCACTACACTCACCCACATCCCAGTTTCTTCTACCATCTCCTACTGGTTACCCGAATATGTTCTCTCCGAGATCACCTTACCCGTTACTATCACCAGGAGTTCAGTATCCTCAACCACTCACCCCAAACTTCTCATTTTCACAAATTCCTCAACCTGGGAGTCTTGGAACCGGTGCAGGTCCAGGTCCAGGTCCTGGTCTGCCTCCTCCTTCGCCAGGGGCCATGTTCCCGTTATCTCCATCCGGGTTCTTTCCGGTTTCAAGTCCAAGATGGAGTGATTATTAGATGCTCTCTTCCGATTCATTGAATTTTAAAATATGTTTATTCAATCTCCCTAGGTTGTTAGTGTGTACTATGAAAGAAGCTTTATACTTCAGAGCCTATAGTGGAATAGACGCAGCAGGGTAGAGGCGTAAAACACTAAAGGAGCTTTTTTTTAGAAGCAGTGAAGATTTATAGGGTTTTTTTTTCACTGTGGGATTTTTATAGGTCAAAAGTTGGGAATCTTGGGACATGATGGTTACCTTTGTTTTTGTTTGTTACATTATAAGTTTTATCTTTGCTTAATTTGTATACAGACTACAGACGAACTCAGTCAGTTTATATGATTTTTGGGTGTTTTCAAAGCTAAGTATCTCTCTACTTTTACTAAGCATAATCAGATTGCTTATTATTACAGTAATTCGTTTTTCCAATAGAAACATTGTCAAGTGAGAATTTTTTGGATAATAACCATAGATGCAAAAAAAAATGGTGATATCACCCAGTTTTTTGCAGAGACAATTTGTAACTTATGCTGAAACAATTTGTAACTTCAGAGCATAGAGCGTTAATCACATGGAAACTTCATCATAACCATTTTTTTTTGTAACTTATGCTGAAACAATTCTAACTTGAAGGTAATCTTTTGAGACACATTTGTCGGTCTCAAGACTTGATGCTGGATTACTTAAAATCCACCAGATTGGCATTCGCGTTTGGAGGACATGTGGTTTTTGATGAACACTATTAAAATTTCTGAATTAAAAAAAAAAGTTATGTAATTATTTTTGTTTCTAAACAAAGTTCAAACGTTAGTAGAAAGTAGAAACGAATTCTCAATTTCTCATCATCTCTCATCCAAACGAGCCTTTATACAGTTTGAAATGATAAGGCCCAATAATAACAAAGTTCAAGCCCAATTAGTTTTACCCCTTTTACCTTAAACCCTAGTCCCGTCATCGTCGATCATCGCCGGGAAGTCTCAATGGCGAAAACACTATCCCGATCAACGGCCTCACGCGTAGCTAACCGTTTCTTCTCCACCTCAAATGCCGCTGCTTCTCAATCCCCGCTTCCTTCTCACCTCCTCTCCCGTCGAACCTCACCGACGCTGTTCCACGCCGTCGGGTACACCCCTGCTTTGACCCGTTTCACAACGATACGGACCCGGATGGATAGGTCCGGTGGATCGTATTCGCCGCTCAAATCCGGATCCAATTTCTTTTAACGAATAATAAATAATGTATATATATAATATGGTGGTGTTTTGGTGAAAGCGAATGCATCAAATATGTTTCTGCAACTATCGATATGAATCTTCTTTCCTGAAATGTGTTTCAGGCTCATACCCTTTTGGTTTTACATTTCGTCGAACATTTTGGATGCATGCCCAACTTTACTTAAAAGTGCAAACCCAAAAAAAAAAAAAGATCCCATCAAATTCCTTATTACCGGTTCGTAAAAGTTAAAAACCCAAATGGAAAAAAAAAAGCGAGTGTTTTTTTGGGATGTAGGGAAAGAGAAGATTAAAGAGAGAAAGCCGAAATCATGCGGAGGAGGCTACTCCGTTGCCTTCACTGCCCTCGTCCCCTCCGGCCTCGCCGTCGCCGTGGCCGTCGCCGTCGGGTTTGAACACGGGCGAAAAGTCAATGACGGTCTGAATAGCTGCCGCAAGCTTTTTCCTTCCTCTCCTCGCTTTAGCTCTTTGATGTGCTGCCTTGTTTTCCAGCCTCTGACTCGTCCGCCTACTTGGCACGGGAGCTGGACGACAATTCTCGAGGAGTGCTGCATCGGAGAACTGAACCGCAATACGCTGCACGGGAGCGACATCTGCGAACGAACCAAATAAAAAACAGAGAGCATAAGCTTGAAGCAACCAAAAGTAAAACTCTAACGCGGACTCAATAAGCAACCAAATAAAAAACTGGATCGGTGCAAAACTCAGAATAAAACAGAGAGCATAAAATAATCTCTTATCGGACTCTCAAGCTTGAAGCAACCAAAAATAAAACTCTAATCAATCAAGCAACCAAAAAATAAATTTCTCAATCAATCAAGCAACCAAAAAAAAAAAAAAAAAAACTCTAACACGATCAAAGATGTTCTGTTCCATGGTTTCAAAAAGAAAATACAGATTTTACCTGGTTCAGCGTCAGCGGGCGACAAACCGAGGACTCCTTCTCCACCGATGTGTTCAACTTTGTTACTGGAAAATGGGAAACGACTCTCATCAAAAGAACAACACCAAAGGAAACAAAAAAAAAAAACACACAAAGATCAGAGTAAAATTACGGTAGATCCTCTCCATTGGCCTGAATAGCTGCCGCAAGCTTTTTCACTCCTCTCCTCGGTTTAGCTCTTTGAGGTGCTGCCTTGTTATCCAGCCTCTGACTCGTCCTCGTCCGCCTACTTGGCACGGGAGCTGGACGACAATTCTCGAGGAGTGCTGCATCGGGAGCGACATCTGCGAACGAACCAAATAAAAAACAGAGAGCATAAGCTTGAAGCAACCAAAAGTAAAACTCTCTTAACACGGACTCAATAAGCAACCAAAAATAAAACTCTAACACAGGACTCAACCAATCAAACAACCAAAAATCAATTTCTCAAATAAATCAAGCAACCAAAAAAAAATAAAACTCTAACACGATCAAAGCAGCTAGCGATGTTCTGTTCCATGGTTTCAAAAACAAAATCCAGATCCAAAAAGACGCTTTTACCTTGTTCAAGGGTCGACAATGGACCATCGCCGAGGAAAACGGGAAACGACTCTTCTTCACCGATTTCTTCATCTTCGTTACTGGAAAACAGGAAACGACTCTCATCAAAAGAACAACACCAAAGGAAACAAAAAAAAAAAACACACAAAGCAAAAAACCATCAGACTAAAATATTACGGTAGATCGTCTCCTTTCACTTTCGCTTCTTCAACATTCTCTTCCCTTTCTTCCTTTTCTTCAACGGTTTTCATGATCACGCCTTCTTCACCACTACAAAACAGAGATCCAGATCAAAAAAAAAAAGAAGAAAAAAACAAAAATAAAAGAAAGTAAAATCAAAAAGAAGAAGAGTTACGACGAGAATTTCTTCATCATGGTCTTTGCTTTTTCAGGTCGAGGAGAGGAGAGGAGAGTTTGTTAGACTGACAATGACAGTGACATATTTATTTCTGATTTTATAGACAACGACGGATTTCAGCCTAGACGCTTAATTTGGCTATCGACGCTTAATTTGTTTTTTGGAATCCGCATTTACATATTATTAATTTTTAAACGAACTTTTTATAAAATGGCTTAATTATTGTAAAACTATATGTTATCTCTTCCCTACACACATACATATATACTCATTAAATTTTAATATCATATACATTCCAAAACTCAAAATATTTGTTTCATTCACATTATATATATATATATATATATATATATATATATTTTTTAAAAAAAAAAAAAAAAAAAAAAACAAACTTGTCCCATTTACTTCATTCAGATGTAAGTCTCTAATCTTTTTTTTTTTTTTTTTTTTGCGTTTGTTCTAACATTTTCATCAACTATTAAGTGTAGTCATGCATGCTTAATATATAAACGACATGCAATATAATAACCAAATGGATGTCAAATTCATTAATTAGTCTCTTATCTTATCTTCTTTTTTTTTTTTGCGTTTGTTCTAATCTTTTTTTTTTTTCCTTTTTCTTGCAACACACACGCACCAATAAAGAAGAAGAATAATATATGTATGCATGCCATCATCCATTTCCATCCATCAAATCCTTGGACTCAAGTTTGTCCCTACCATCTTTCTTAATTTGGAATATGGAATCTATATATATCTATCTACTTATTAATTAATTAATTGACATTTATGGGTGTCGTCTCATTTCTAACGTACTCTTTCTCGACCATGCATGCAATTCGTTCAAATGTAATATATACTCCATCTGGACTATATATGCATGTGATCTATATTTGCTTGCTTTAATAATGATTGATTTAGTCTTTTATATATCTTCTTATCCACTAAGACCATTAATCAGTACTTTTGTTCTTATATTATTAAAATTAGCGTGCGTGTGTGTGAAAGTGTGAACAGGAGCTCAAAACGGTATTTTTTTTTTTTTTTTTTTTTTTTTTTTGTTAAAGATGCGGCTGAGAAGGTTAGTTATATATAGTAGTATTAGTATACTATACTAGTAGAAGATGTAGTTTTATAAGAAGCAATATATCAGTTAACTCAACTATAATATATATACCATGATCAGTCAGCTCTACGGATCTTCATCTTCCTGATCCTTCACCGTACGTAAGTCCCCATATTATTTTAATTCATCCGATGATACTTCTTCTCTTCTCTTGTTAATCATTTCTTTAATTTATTATTATCATGGTATCCGATGATACTTCTTCTCTTCTCTTCTTTTTTTTTTTTAAGTTCAAATTTAAGTTGACTTCCGGGTCTGTCCAGACAATCGTCTCACAGAGCCAAATATACGAGCTCGTACGGAAAAAGAGAAACCGTCGCTGAATCACAAACGAGAGAGAAACATTCAGAGAAAAAAGAAGAGAAATGAGACTGACCAAATTTGACATTCTCTTCTTGACAAAATGGAGGGATGCCATATAATTTGTAAGGTTTGAAGAAGAACTCAAATCACAAATTCAGTCTAGACAGACAAGCTAGTAGAGGTGTGAATGGAAGTCGCTTACTTTTGTAGAGAGAGTGCTTGATGACCATAAACTATATAAAATTAAGTATCATATAAAATAACAAATAAATTAAGGGATAATTAAACTGTGTTCGTAGTCCCAACACTCACAAACAATATTGCATTAGAGGTGTAATTTATTCAAGTGTACGTGGAAGTACACGAGACGATCTCACTCTTATCCCGTATGCATCACGTTAAGAAGACGCTCACTTTGATCCGCGGCTTTCCCCAAGAGGTGTAACATATGAAGCCAGGAAGATATTGCAAGATGGAGCCTCCCCGCTGTGGGATGGTCAGATCGTGGTCAACTACAAAGCAAGAAGACGTAGTGTCCGGAGCCAATGGTCACTGATATCATATCCCGCAAACACATGTAAAGTCGAGGACGCGGTCGGGATGGGACCGAGTGGAAACGGCTGCTGAAATATCGTGAGCTGATGTACGATGACCAAAGTTTTGAGACGCACTTGAATCTCATAAGAGTTTTAGCAGGCAGTTTCGTAAGGATCTCATCCCTCACCACATCCATAGGAGGAATCTCCATCTCAGGTCGTCTTCTTGTAAACAATCTTTTAGGGTTTGAATTAAGACTGCTATATGTAAATACTAAATAAGTATATTATATTCTGGTGAGTATTAAAATACTACTATCATTATGTAACATATTGTTTATATATATATATATATATTAAAACATTATATATATATATTGTATTATTTAAAGCTCGTCTTTTCACTATCTATATACAATAGTGGATAAGAAGATAAAGTACTAATTCAATCTTTAAAGAAAGCAAGTATACATAGATCACATAGTCCAGAGTCTACTACATATGAAGGAAACTTATTTCGTGATTGAAGAAGGGTACGATTCCATTTATTGAAAAAAACAAAACATTTGACACATTGTTTCGAGTATTTAGCAACTTTGCATTATCTTTCGATCTAAGTACAGAGCCCAATATTGATTAAAGAGTTCAATTTACAAGTATCACTAACAACAATTCAACAGAAAGACAAGTATATATATTTTCAAAAAAAAAAAAAAAAGGTATATATGGAGAAATTAGAACCGAAGAAGAAGCAACGAAACACGTACCAACGGTAGAAGTGGAAAGTCAACAAAAGAAAAACAAAGGCAAATGCTTTTGCTCAATATTAACAGAAACCAGTTTTTATTGTTTCCCACAACACACGACTAACACCAACTGGACTAATATAAATATACGTAATAAGACTTTAATTGTTATGAAAATAAACTTTTAAATTCTGTTCTTAATTTTGTTTTTGGACAAAGCTGAACTTTAATCTAATTAAATTCACATATCCGATCCGTTTGCTTATTTATTGTTAAAATTTAGGTGTAGTCATGCATGCTTAATTAATATATAAACAACATGCAATATAATTAACCAAATGGATGTCAAATTCATTAATTAGCATATTCAAGATTTGTTGTTCTATCTATTACACCGATTGGTGTACGTATAGCTTCTTATTTTTTTTCTTTTTCTTGCAACACACACGCACCAAAGAAGAAGAATATATATGCATGCCATCATCCATTTCCATCGATCAAATCCTTGGACTCAAGTTTGTCCCTACCATCTTTCTTTGGAATATGGGATCTATATCTATATTTACTTATTAATTAATTAATTGATATTTATGGGTGTCGACTCATTTCTAACGTACTCTTTCTCGACCATGCATGCAATTCGTTCAAATGTAGTATACTCCATCTGGACTATGTGATCTATATGTGCTTGCTTTAAATCACTTTTGTGTGAGAAGAGGAGCTCAAAACGGTATCAGTCATAAATTCTTAATTATATAAAACTGACATTGTGCTCTTTAAAGTACGTATGCGGTTGAGAAAGTTTTGTTTTTGTTAAAGATGCGGTTGAGAAAATTTTGTTTTTGTTAAAGTTTTATATGGAGGGATGCCATATAATTTGTAAGGTTTGAAGAAGAACTCAACAGAAAAGTAGAGGTGTGAATGGAAATCGCTTATTTTTCTAGAGAGAGTGCTTGATGACCATAAACTATATAAAATTAAGTATCATATAAAATAACAAATAAAATAAGTGATAATTAAACTGTGTTCGTAGTCCCAACACTCACAAACATTGCATTAGAGGTGTAATTTATTCAAGTGTGGAAGTACATGAGAATCTCACTCTTACCCCGTATGCATCACGTTAAGAAGACGCTCACTGTGATCCATCAACGTCACTATAACGTTCATTTTGTCCTTGCTAAACCAGTGGTCAGGTACACCTTTGATTTCGATCTTTCTCATATCATTGCTTTGAAGATCATAACAGAGAATGTGAAATGGAGAAAACAAATTCTCTGGTATCAAGAAAACCTTGCCATTTTGAGTTGTACCATTGACTTTGAATATAGTGTCGTTATTGACTAAATGTAGCTGAGAAGGCTGCAAAACTAGAGTCTTCCTCGACCATTTATTACTCCCGGCATCTTCGACGGCCCATAAATCAAGTCTACCCTTTTCTCTAAGATTGCTTTGGACAATAAGAGTTACTTTGCCACCATACTCTATAAGACTCACATCCGTGACCCTTGAACGCAGCTCATCTCCGTCCCTGCGAGGTACTTGGATCATTTTGAATTCTCCGGATCTAATGTGGAAACTCACAAGCACAGAATTATACGAATCAGTCCAACCCAGGTAATATATAACCCCATCAATACACACTCCTCCCTTGACCGGAATGTGAGGACGAAAGTCAGCTGGACACGTTGGAGCCGCCTTTTTCCAAATTCCTCTTCCTCCAGCTTCTAGGAAAAAGACCCGATGCTCTGACCTCATCTCTTGACGAAATCTCGTTCTGACACCAGTTGAACATACCACTACGTACTGGTCGCTAACATGGTCGTGTCCGAAATAGTAAGAGACGACTTTTGCACCTTCTCCTGGAGGAGGAGTTATGATGATGTTGGATTTGATTGCCGCGGGGAAGGTGACAAGGTGTCTGGTGGCAGGATTATAGATCCGCGGCTTTCCACAAAAGGTGTAACATATGAAGCCAGGAAGATATTGCAAGATGGCGCCTCCCCGCTGTGGGATGGTCAGATCGTGGAAAACTACAAAGCAAGAAGACGACGTAGTTTCTGGAGCCAATGATAGTATTACGGAGTTATGGTGGTCACTGAGATCCCGCAAACACATGTAAAGTCGAGGACGCGGTCGGGATGGGAACGAGTGGAAACGGCTGCTGAAATATCGTGAGCTGATGTACGATGACCAAAGTTTTGAGACGCACTTGAACCTCATAAGAGATTTAGCAGGCAGTTTCGTAAGGATCTCATCCGTCACCACATCCATAGGAGGAATCTCCATCTCAGGTCGTCTTCTTGTTTGGGCAATCTTTTAGGGTTTGAATTAAGACTGCTATATGTAAATACTAAATAGTATATTATATTCTGGTGAGTATTAACATACTACTATCATTATTTAACATTTTTAAAAAATCAGTATAGTTTATATATTAAAATATTTAGAAAAGGAAACAAATATATATATATATATATATATATATATATATACAGAAAATAAGAGAAATGTAAATTTAAAAAAAAAAATGGAAATATTAAAACTTTAAAAGTTTATTAGAATATAAAAAATAATATTAATATTTAAAAGACATCTATATTATTAATTGGAAAGCACAAAATAGAGAATGTCCAAAAACAAAATTATAATTAGTTAAAATGTCAATGTGAATATATATAGAGAATACATATTCAATTTCAAGTGACCAATTATGAGCCAATCCGGATTGGGAATAACCCGTTAGGATCTGGATTTGAGCAAGAGGTGGATATTTAGTTTACTTTCAAATTTGTATACCTGTTTAGAAGAAAAAAAAATAAAAAAATCATATTAGATTAGCAAATTATAATAAAATCTATATCCCTGAAATATTACACTACAAAATAAACAGGATATTACGTCAGTTATAAGTGGGGTTAACGTCGGTTATTAACTGACTCAAAAAACTTAACGTCGGTTTACAAACCGACTTCTAACCCCTGACGCAAACTGTTTTTACATCGGTTTAAGAACTGATGCTAAGTTTAACGTCTAATATTAACGTCAGTTAAAACGTGACTCAAATGCTCAAACATAAAGTCAGTCTATAAACCGACGTAAGATGCCAATTTTTGTTTCTGTATATATATTTATATATTATATATAAACAACTATTAAATATAAATTAGATTTTAGATTGCGATACCAAAACACTAGAAAACAAAAACTTAACCCATTTACATATCAATTATTTGTCTGAAGAACATAATATTAATAAATTACAATGTTTCCTGTATACTACTATACTACTCACAAGTTACTGAGATCATGTCGCCACATTTACTTGGGTATGCTTTTGATTGCATATGAGACTCAGTTGCAGGTGTGATTGTAGCTACCTTCCAAGATTCATCTCCCTCGAAGCTTAGACTAGAAGCAGAACAAAAAAAAAGATAGAAGAAATATATGGATGAGTAACAAGAGTAGAGACAAACTTAAAAATATGATGAAAACCAAGTTAAATTAATCTCTATAACATTCTTACCTCACCTTGTCAGGCGTAAGTGTCTATGAAGATCTAGTAACTGAAGCTCAAATATTCGTGTATGCAAATCTCAGTAGATCTCATGACGTAAACCATCAAATTCTTTGGACAAGAGGAAAGATGATAGGTCTGACACTCGTGTAGGAACCCTTGCAATAGAAAACCCTTCAGGTACATCTACAAAGCAAAACATAAAGCTCAAGCACATCAGCAAACACAAAGACAAATTGCATATTGTGAGAGAGAAATGTGATTGAGTAATAACAACTTGGAACATGTCATAATTCAAATGGTCAAATTATTGAATCCATCTCATTAGTAGAACATAAATGGTTTCCATGGCTGAGTGGCTATAACACTGCAAACATATACAGGAAATCAAGGTAACCTGTCTGGAAGGAAGTAGACAAGCAGTCCATCCTTAAACCTCTTTAACACCAACATGAAAATAAGGACTGATGACTCCACACTTGTTCAGCCTTCCATCAAGCTCAACAACATACTCAAACTCGCCGATGTAATCTAAAAAATCGAAACACAAAATTACACTTAAAACAATAGACATGAAAGCAAGTAACCGAGTCATAGCTACTAGCTCTGCAAAAATCACCATACCGTGCTTTTGCATAACGATAAGGAACTCGATGATAACTTTAGAAGAAGGCCTGATCATAACCTGCCTCTTTCCCCTCTTCTCTGCATTGTACATGCTCTGAACTCTGAAGAGCGTCATTGAGGACATCGATTCTCACCACTCTACATTGAAAACTGTAAATCATAAATAACAAAACTGAGCTAATTGAATCTTAGGCTTATCTAAAACAACTCGAAACAGCATCAATCATCTCCAAAGCTTTGAACCCTAGATTCTGCAGAGCATTAAATTGGGAATACAGCAAGCAACCACAACATAATTCACAAATCCATCTTATCCTTGACCTGAATTTTAGAATGCTTGCTAAAATCAAGCAAATCGGCCATAAACACAACAAATTTTGTTTCATGCTCACCTTAATCATCGAAAACGATCGCTCGCTTGCGAACTCATATTATATAGTCTACAAAAAAGGTTGTGTACTTCCGTTTTATTATATAGGGGATATGGAAACGAGAATAGTACAAAATGGGAATGGACAGGACGGAACAGAACGACATTATGGCCTCTCCTAAATATTTGTATTTTTCTTAAACGGGTTTTAGTCGTTTTTATTGATTTTATATCAAATTATAATATTTTACGATATTAATAAAAATTTAACCAACTACTAATCCGGTTCAATTTGATATTGGTCTGATTGTTGGATCATTCTGAGTTATAAAATATTAGTGCAATCATTATTATTTAAATTTTTCAAACAATAATAAATTAGATTGAAACCAAATGAAAAATCAAACTAAATACTCAACTAATATGAGTTCGAATTTAGATATTATATTAAATATATTTATATAAATATTATCTCACATGTATGTGCATAAATACATTTGTCATGCAATAGGAATTTGAGATCATGTATAAGACATAACAAATATTACATTCTTTCTCAAAATATTTATATTTGTTTCAAACGGGTTTTAGTCGTTTCAGACGAGATTTAATCGTTGTGAACATAACCATATTTGGTTTTATAGTTCATGTGTTTAATGGATCTCTAATGGACCATTAATGAGGTTAAGGTTTTATTTTGGTATGACCCCTAGGTCATTCCAAAAATTAAATTAGTGATGAAACCATCATTATTTCATAAATTTAAACCAAAAAATTTGTATCAAAAAAAATTATTAACAAACATAACCCCGCACGGGTCCGAACCTAGTATATGTATATATTACTAACCTTCTCCGCCGCATCTTTAACAAAAAAAAACCCTTCTCAACCGCATACGTACTTTAAAGAGCACAATGTCAGTTATATATAATTAAGAAAGAATTTAAGATTGAAACCGTTTTGAGCTCCTCTTCTCATACACGCACGCTAATTAATAATATAAGAACAAAAGTACTGATTAATGGTCTTAGTGGATAAGAAGATAAAACAATAATTCAATCTTTAAAGCAAGCAAATATATTTTTTATTGTAGTGTTAGCACCTACCATAACAATAATTCAATCTTCTAGTAATTTTCTTGTAGTGTTAGAACCTACCATAACAATAATTAGAAGGAAGCATTAAGCAAAATACTTGGAGAATATCTTTTACCTGCAATTAAAAAAAAGAAGGTAACTACTGGTAATTCACAAAATTAATCATGATATATATTTTGACCTCAATTAATCATGATATTTTGATGTTTTTCTTATTATGAATTAAGAAAAAGAAACTAGCTGTTGTCAGAAACACTGGGAATGATAACTTGTTTGTCAAGCAAGGCACAATGACTTTCCACAGATGAGACGGAATGCACATGAGCTTCTCTAGGTCAGCAAATATTTATACACAAATAATATCGACGTAGCAGCAACACAGGAACATCTCAAATCGGACTCCAATGCAATCCCATGGCATCCTCAGGCGTCAAAGATACTAGCGGAAGAGTATGATACGCCCTAAAATACGCTATCCATTAAAAGAGAAATAATAATAAACAATTAATATGTCTATCTAACTCACTTGTTTTTAATTATGTGACATCAAACGTAGCTAAGAGAATAAGAGCAAACTTATATTTAAGTTTTGATTTAGTTAGGTCTCCTTTTTTCTTTGGTCTGACTCTTCCCTAGTCCATTGACTTTTCACCCTAAATTACTTGTGCCTAGTTACTAAACAATCAACCCTGTCTGTATACTTAAAGAGCACAACTATGATTGATATATTGTATATTTTTTTTTGTATGAATGTTAATTCAATCAAAAAAAAGAACCCTGTTTACATTAGATGCATCCATAGTCTTATTTTTGGCAATTGAAACTAGAGATTGAATGTGAGAGAAGAGCTAGTGAA
This sequence comes from Camelina sativa, assembly GCF_030686135.1. Classification (NCBI taxonomy): domain Eukaryota; kingdom Viridiplantae; phylum Streptophyta; class Magnoliopsida; order Brassicales; family Brassicaceae; genus Camelina; species Camelina sativa. The sequence goes on along the minus strand of NC_141884.1, from coordinate 7,299,880 downwards.
CAGAAAGATGAGGCCGCCGGGCAGCGAACCATTTGCACAAAGCATCGTCGAACTTGCCTTGCGCCTGTAGAGACAGTAGCCTATTACGAACAGTGGTGTCAATGTCCTTTAATGGCTGAGATACAGTTGCAGGTTGATCCCCATGACGTCGCTTGTTTCGTTCTCTACATATAGCATAAAATTGTAGTTTGAAAGGCATATCGCAGTATGAATTGATGTGTCTGACCATAGTTGGAGCCGGAGATCTCGACCAGCAAATCTCCAAAACAAGAGATATACCGCTGTTGGGTGAGTCCACACAGATAAGCGTTCTCCAGATTGAGGAAGTGAACTGACAAGAGAAAAACATATGGTCTCGAGTTTCCATCTGGAAAATATATTGTATTATTTAAAGCTCCTCTTCTCACAATCTATTATCTATATACAATAGTGGATAAGAAGATAAAGCACTAATTCAATCTTTAAAGAAAGCAAGTATATATAGATCACATAGTCCAGAGTCTACTACATATGAAGGAAACTTATTTCGTGATTGAAGAAGGGTACGATTCCATTTATTGAAAAAAAAAAAAAAAAACATTTGACACATTGTTTCGAGTATTTAGCAACTTAGCATTATCTTTCGATCTAAGTACAACAGAGCCCAATATGGATTAAAGAGTTCATTTTACAAGTATCACTAACAACAATTTAACCGAAAGACAAGTATATATGGAGAAATTAGAACCGAAGAAGAAGCAACGAAACACGTACCTTTGGTAAAAGTGGAAAATCAACAAAAGAAATGCTTTTTCGCAATATTAACAGAAACCAGCTTTTTTGTTCCCACAACACACAACTAAGACCAACTGGACTAATATAAATATACGTAATAAGACTTTAACTGTTATGAAAATAAACTTTTAAATTCTATTCTTAATTTTTTTTTTGGACAAAGCTGAACTTTAATCTAATTAAATTCACATATCCGATCCGTTTGTTTATTTATTGTTGAGCAATCATAATGAGATATTTTAGTTCAACGTGAACTGTATAAAAACTTGTTCAATCTACTAGTCTTTGCGGCAAATTAATGATAGAGATTGCGATTTTTCCTACTCATATATATATAAATGCTTAGCTAAGATATATAATCTTTTGAATTTTAACATTAGGTGTTATATATCTATATGTTTTTACTTGTTGAATTTAAAATGCTAAAAACTTTTTTGTGTATGTACAAGTATTAAAGTACATATAGGATATATGTATGGCATGCATATGATAATCTGGATAATTAAAGAGCATATATAGAACTCTCGTCAAAGCTGTCTCTCTTCTCTATTTCAAAAAGTTTTTTTTTTTTTTTTTTTGATTCAAGAAAACAGGTTGCTGAGACAACACTGATCATGAGTACTTGCTTTGACGACATACATACAATTATAATTATTTACACCAAAGTAAAGTCATCAAATTAGTAAATTTAGCGTGTCCATGAAGTTAAACCACTCGTTCATGTCCTCCTCGATGCTTTGACTATAGGAATACATCAGTTTAACTCCAAAGCTGTGCCTACTCACAGCAAATGGAAATATTCGCCTACGGTCCCAAATTTTTGAAAAAAAATTAAGATGCTATATTTAGTGCTAGTGGTTATAATATGAGAATTACCGATTTAGTAACGTTAGAGGTTAATACAAATATTAAAGGAAAGTAGGCGAAATCCTCAATACAAAGAAACTTAGGTGTATTTAAATTCTCGCACATAAGTTAAGAACTCAAGATTGTTAATTCTTTCCTCTTGTCTAAACTCAAGATTGTTAATTCTTTCTTCTTGTCGAAAAAAGAAACTATATAAAATTAAGGGTTTTGTGCAAAAAAACTTTCCAAATAGTTTTTTTTGCAAGAAAACCATCCAAATCAAATAAATGCAATTCAATACTATAATATCAAAAGTCACCCGCAATATAACATTTTTCTGTATTGATGACGTGACAACTTAAAAATCTTACAATTTTGAAAAAAAAAAATGGCAAGATGTTGCATAATGATAGTAGTATTTCAATACTCACCAGAATATAATATACTATTTAGTATTTACATATAGCAGTCTTAATTCAAACCCTAAAAGATTGTTTACAAGAAGACGACCTGAGATGGAGATTCCTCCTATGGATGTGGTGAGGGATGAGATCCTTACGAAACTGCCTGCTAAACCTCTTATGAGATTCAAGTGCGTCTCAAAACTTTGGTCATCGTACATCAGCTCACGATATTTCAGCAGCCGTTTCCACTCGGTCCCATCCCGACCGCGTCCTCGACTTTACATGTGTTTGCGGGATATGATATCAGTGACCATTGGCTCCGGACACTACGTCTTCTTGCTTTGTAGTTGACCACCAGCTGTGCCTAGAGATACGGAGGCAGGAGGCGATATTAAAAAGAAAATACAATCGATATAAAACAAAAACTTGTAAAATAATAATGGAGCATTCTCAAAAATACCCCTTTTTTCATACCCCTTTTTAAAAATATCCCTTAATATTGACCATTTTTAAAACTACCCCTCTTTATATACAAAATGATCAAATTACCCTTTTTGAGTGACAGCAATAATGTACAGTCATCAAAATCGAAAATATTTTCCCGCCAAAAAAGTTTCCTGCCAAAAAATCTTTTTCCCGCCAAAATCGAAAAATTTTTCCGAAAAAATTATTTTTTCACGCCAAAAAAAAATTTTCCCGCCAAAATCGAAAATTTTTCCCGCCAAAAATATTGAAATTTATACCTTTTAAAAACATTGTAAACGCTTTTAAAAAACTTTTAAAAATGTTTACAAGGTTTTTAAAAGGTTTTTAAACACATTGTAAACGCTTTTAAAAACCATGTAAATGCTTTTAAAAAGCTTGTAAATGCTTTTAAAAGGTTTTTAAACACCTTGTAAACGCTTTTAAAAACTTTTTAAAAGCATTTACAAGGTGTTTAAAATTTTTTTAAAACCCTTTTAAAAATCTTATAAAAACTTTTACAAGGTTTTTAAAAACATTGTAAAAGCGTTTACAAGGTGTTTAAAAACTTTTTTAAAATCTTTTTAAAAACCATTTGAAAACCTTTTAAAAACCTTTTAAAAACCTTTTAAAAACCTTTTAAAACCTTTTAAAAACCTTTTAAAAATCTTGTAAAAGCGTTTACAAGTTGTTTAAAAAACCTTTTAAAACTCTTTAAAAAATCTTGTAAAAGCCTTTACAAGGTGTTTATAAGGCTTTATAAGGTAGAAAACTTATAAAACCTTTTAAAAACCTTGTAAATTTTTTTTGGCGGGAAAATTTTTTTGTCGAAATTTTTTTATCAAAACTTTTTTGACAAAAAAATTTTTGGCGGGAAAATATGTCGGAAATTTTTTGGCGGGAAAATTTTGTTTTTTTCTTTTTATTGAATAAATTAATTTTCATCTAAGGGTAAAATGGTCATTAAAAATTAAAAGAGGGCAAAAATAAAAATAGCCGAAAAGAGGGTATTTTTGAAAAGGGGTATATCAAAAGGGGCATTTTTAACAAATTCTCAATAATAATTAACATCTTACATATAAAAAATGAAAATAGTAACAAAATATTAAGTCCAAAAAATAACTTGTACCCCTTTTTTGGCATAAAGAGTGATGCCATTACTATTTTTATCTTAGTATGTGAATATATTAGTTATCATAAATTTTAATCTCTATGTTTATTTTAGGTTTATTAAGTTTTTAGTTTAAAAGACCATATAAACAATATTATTATCCAAGACTAAAAATGTCATGTTTCTATATAAACAATGAGCTTCTAGTTATTATAATAGATAAAAGTACATAATAAACCTTAATAATTTTTCCAAAAAATTGGCCGTAGGCGAATGTTTCATTTGGTCACACGTACGCACGGCTCTGTTGACCACGATCTGACCATCCCACAGCGGGGAGGCTCCATCTTGCAATATCTTCCTGGCTTCATATGTTACACCTCTTGGGGAAAGCCGCGGATCAAAGTGAGCGTCTTCTTAACGTGATGCATACGGGATAAGAGTGAGATCGTCTCGTGTACTTCCACGTACACTTGAATAAATTACACCTCTAATGCAATATTGTTTGTGAGTGTTGGGACTACGAACACAGTTTAATTATCCCTTAATTTATTTGTTATTTTATATGATACTTAATTTTATATAGTTTATGGTCATCAAGCACTCTCTCTACAAAAGTAAGCGACTTCCATTCACACCTCTACTAGCTTGTCTGTCTAGACTGAATTTGTGATTTGAGTTCTTCTTCAAACCTTACAAATTATATGGCATCCCTCCATTTTGTCAAGAAGAGAATGTCAAATTTGGTCAGTCTCATTTCTCTTCTTTTTTCTCTGAATGTTTCTCTCTCGTTTGTGATTCAGCGACGGTTTCTCTTTTTCCGTACGAGCTCGTATATTTGGCTCTGTGAGACGATTGTCTGGACAGACCCGGAAGTCAACTTAAATTTGAACTTAAAAAAAAAAAAGAAGAGAAGAGAAGAAGTATCATCGGATACCATGATAATAATAAATTAAAGAAATGATTAACAAGAGAAGAGAAGAAGTATCATCGGATGAATTAAAATAATATGGGGACTTACGTACGGTGAAGGATCAGGAAGATGAAGATCCGTAGAGCTGACTGATCATGGTATATATATTATAGTTGAGTTAACTGATATATTGCTTCTTATAAAACTACATCTTCTACTAGTATAGTATACTAATACTACTATATATAACTAACCTTCTCAGCCGCATCTTTAACAAAAAAAAAAAAAAAAAAAAAAAAAAAATACCGTTTTGAGCTCCTGTTCACACTTTCACACACACGCACGCTAATTTTAATAATATAAGAACAAAAGTACTGATTAATGGTCTTAGTGGATAAGAAGATATATAAAAGACTAAATCAATCATTATTAAAGCAAGCAAATATAGATCACATGCATATATAGTCCAGATGGAGTATATATTACATTTGAACGAATTGCATGCATGGTCGAGAAAGAGTACGTTAGAAATGAGACGACACCCATAAATGTCAATTAATTAATTAATAAGTAGATAGATATATATAGATTCCATATTCCAAATTAAGAAAGATGGTAGGGACAAACTTGAGTCCAAGGATTTGATGGATGGAAATGGATGATGGCATGCATACATATATTATTCTTCTTCTTTATTGGTGCGTGTGTGTTGCAAGAAAAAGGAAAAAAAAAAAAGATTAGAACAAACGCAAAAAAAAAAAAGAAGATAAGATAAGAGACTAATTAATGAATTTGACATCCATTTGGTTATTATATTGCATGTCGTTTATATATTAAGCATGCATGACTACACTTAATAGTTGATGAAAATGTTAGAACAAACGCAAAAAAAAAAAAAAAAAAAAGATTAGAGACTTACATCTGAATGAAGTAAATGGGACAAGTTTGTTTTTTTTTTTTTTTTTTTTTTTAAAAAATATATATATATATATATATATATATATATATAATGTGAATGAAACAAATATTTTGAGTTTTGGAATGTATATGATATTAAAATTTAATGAGTATATATGTATGTGTGTAGGGAAGAGATAACATATAGTTTTACAATAATTAAGCCATTTTATAAAAAGTTCGTTTAAAAATTAATAATATGTAAATGCGGATTCCAAAAAACAAATTAAGCGTCGATAGCCAAATTAAGCGTCTAGGCTGAAATCCGTCGTTGTCTATAAAATCAGAAATAAATATGTCACTGTCATTGTCAGTCTAACAAACTCTCCTCTCCTCTCCTCGACCTGAAAAAGCAAAGACCATGATGAAGAAATTCTCGTCGTAACTCTTCTTCTTTTTGATTTTACTTTCTTTTATTTTTGTTTTTTTCTTCTTTTTTTTTTTGATCTGGATCTCTGTTTTGTAGTGGTGAAGAAGGCGTGATCATGAAAACCGTTGAAGAAAAGGAAGAAAGGGAAGAGAATGTTGAAGAAGCGAAAGTGAAAGGAGACGATCTACCGTAATATTTTAGTCTGATGGTTTTTTGCTTTGTGTGTTTTTTTTTTTTGTTTCCTTTGGTGTTGTTCTTTTGATGAGAGTCGTTTCCTGTTTTCCAGTAACGAAGATGAAGAAATCGGTGAAGAAGAGTCGTTTCCCGTTTTCCTCGGCGATGGTCCATTGTCGACCCTTGAACAAGGTAAAAGCGTCTTTTTGGATCTGGATTTTGTTTTTGAAACCATGGAACAGAACATCGCTAGCTGCTTTGATCGTGTTAGAGTTTTATTTTTTTTTGGTTGCTTGATTTATTTGAGAAATTGATTTTTGGTTGTTTGATTGGTTGAGTCCTGTGTTAGAGTTTTATTTTTGGTTGCTTATTGAGTCCGTGTTAAGAGAGTTTTACTTTTGGTTGCTTCAAGCTTATGCTCTCTGTTTTTTATTTGGTTCGTTCGCAGATGTCGCTCCCGATGCAGCACTCCTCGAGAATTGTCGTCCAGCTCCCGTGCCAAGTAGGCGGACGAGGACGAGTCAGAGGCTGGATAACAAGGCAGCACCTCAAAGAGCTAAACCGAGGAGAGGAGTGAAAAAGCTTGCGGCAGCTATTCAGGCCAATGGAGAGGATCTACCGTAATTTTACTCTGATCTTTGTGTGTTTTTTTTTTTTGTTTCCTTTGGTGTTGTTCTTTTGATGAGAGTCGTTTCCCATTTTCCAGTAACAAAGTTGAACACATCGGTGGAGAAGGAGTCCTCGGTTTGTCGCCCGCTGACGCTGAACCAGGTAAAATCTGTATTTTCTTTTTGAAACCATGGAACAGAACATCTTTGATCGTGTTAGAGTTTTTTTTTTTTTTTTTTTGGTTGCTTGATTGATTGAGAAATTTATTTTTTGGTTGCTTGATTGATTAGAGTTTTATTTTTGGTTGCTTCAAGCTTGAGAGTCCGATAAGAGATTATTTTATGCTCTCTGTTTTATTCTGAGTTTTGCACCGATCCAGTTTTTTATTTGGTTGCTTATTGAGTCCGCGTTAGAGTTTTACTTTTGGTTGCTTCAAGCTTATGCTCTCTGTTTTTTATTTGGTTCGTTCGCAGATGTCGCTCCCGTGCAGCGTATTGCGGTTCAGTTCTCCGATGCAGCACTCCTCGAGAATTGTCGTCCAGCTCCCGTGCCAAGTAGGCGGACGAGTCAGAGGCTGGAAAACAAGGCAGCACATCAAAGAGCTAAAGCGAGGAGAGGAAGGAAAAAGCTTGCGGCAGCTATTCAGACCGTCATTGACTTTTCGCCCGTGTTCAAACCCGACGGCGACGGCCACGGCGACGGCGAGGCCGGAGGGGACGAGGGCAGTGAAGGCAACGGAGTAGCCTCCTCCGCATGATTTCGGCTTTCTCTCTTTAATCTTCTCTTTCCCTACATCCCAAAAAAACACTCGCTTTTTTTTTTCCATTTGGGTTTTTAACTTTTACGAACCGGTAATAAGGAATTTGATGGGATCTTTTTTTTTTTTTGGGTTTGCACTTTTAAGTAAAGTTGGGCATGCATCCAAAATGTTCGACGAAATGTAAAACCAAAAGGGTATGAGCCTGAAACACATTTCAGGAAAGAAGATTCATATCGATAGTTGCAGAAACATATTTGATGCATTCGCTTTCACCAAAACACCACCATATTATATATATACATTATTTATTATTCGTTAAAAGAAATTGGATCCGGATTTGAGCGGCGAATACGATCCACCGGACCTATCCATTCGGGTCTGTATCGTTGTGAAACGGGTCAAAGCAGGGGTGTATCCGACGGCGTGGAACAGCGTCGGTGAGGTTCGATGGGAGAGGAGGTGAGAAGGATATTGACCATGATCACATTACCCATATCTCTATGTGGACGTCCATGAGAAGTTCGAAATCTCTTTATAGCCGTTAGAGGAGAAGAGGAAATAAAGTCTTGGGCGGTGCATTTAAGGAAACAATTAGAGGACGAGTTCAATCTTGGGAAGAACTAATTCTCCTTCCTTATTCCCTATGTGATTTATTGTAAAGGGTGTAGCCCTAGTCCTCTTGGTATTTATATCATTTGTAAACCTTTGTAAGAGTAACTTATGGGATTTAATTCTATCCTTATTCTCTTTGCCGTTCTCTCCCTTTCTTCTCATCTCTTCCGCTTAAATCCCAACATGTTATCAGAGCAGTTCTTCGATCATTGATTCTTTAATCTTATTCTTATTCTCCGTTACTCAAGTCTCTTCTATTTTTCTCCAATCTCTTTCTTATTCTCGGAATACTTGGGTTCTTCTCTCTCTGTTCGACATTCTTAGTCTCAATCTTCCCATCTCGATCATGGACACTACCAAGCCTTTTGTTACACCGGTGGTCTTAAAAGGGGCCAACTATTTGTTGTGGAAAAGAACAACAAAGACCGCGTTGAGTGGCCGGGGACTATGGATTCACGTTGAAACGAATCAGCTTCCCAAGAAAGTCACCAAAAACGACGGTAAAGAAGGAAAAGAAGAAGACAAGGAGGCTGAACTCGAAAAGGAAGTCAAATGGTTCCAAGAGGATCAGACCGTGCTTGCCATTCTTCAGAATTCGCTTGATGCACCAATCCTTGAAGCATACTCGTACTGTGAGACGGCCAAGAAGTTGTGGGAATCACTTGCGAACGTGTATGGAAACGTGACTAACTTGACCAGGGTGTTTGAAGTAAAGAAAGCTATCAACAGTCTTCACCAAGAAGACTTAGAGTTCACAAAGCACTTCGGCAAGTTTAGGTCTCTTTGGGCTGAACTAGAGATGCTTCGGCCAAGCACCATAGATCCGGCCATCCTTAACGAAAGAAAGGAACAGGACAAGGTCTTCGGTCTTCTCCTAACTCTGAATCCTGCATTCAACGATCTTATTAAGCATATCCTTTGTGGTGACAAGCTTCCAACCCTTGAAGATGTGTGTTCACAAGTTCAAAAAGAACAAGGGTCACTAGGCTTGTTTAGCGGTAAGGAGGACTTGGCTACGGCTAACAAGGGAGTTTACAAGCATGAGGACCGTAAAGTGATGGTTTGCGACCATTGTAAGAAGAGGGGCCATCTGAAAGACAAATGTTGGATCCTTCACCCACATCTCAAACCGGCGAAGTTCAAGGCAAATCTTTCGCAAGGAGGACCAAGCGGTCAAGGCACCGGAACAGCAAGTCAAGGAGATGCAACAGCCACGGCCATGACAGCTTCCCTTGGAGACCTGGTGAGAAAGTCGGACCTTGAGGCTCTCATCAAGTCCATTGCCGCACTAAAGGAATCCGGTACCACTTTCTTCGCTTCAAAACCGAGTACCTCTCTTGTTGTAGACTCGGGTGCTTCTCACCATATGATTAGTAACCCTAGTCTTATACACAACATAAAACCGACACTAGGTAATGTTATCATTACCAATGGAGATAGAGTACATGTTAAAGGAATAGGAGAACTAAAGTTGTTTGATAAAAGTTCTAAAGCCTTCTTTATGCCTTCATTTACCTCGAATCTCTTATCGGTAAAGAAAGCGACTACAGATTTGAATTGTTATGCGATTTTTGGACCTAACAGTGTACATTTTCAGGATATTAAAAGTGGAAAGGTCCTTGGAGAGGGAGATGGTAGAGGAGATCTCTATGTCCTAGAGAAAGCTTCAAGCCCTTCTAATTCATTTTCTTTTGCTTCGAACCTTAGTAGTAGTTTAAGTGATGTGTGGCATGCTAGACTAGGCCATCCTCATTCTCGTGCATTTGAATTAATGTTGCCTAATGTTTCGTTTGATAACTCCACTTGTGAGTCTTGCATTCTTGGTAAACATTGCAAAACTGTTTTTCCTAAATCTAGTACCATTTACGAACATTGCTTTGACTTAGTTCATTCTGATGTGTGGACATCTCCTTGCCTATCTAGAGATAATAACAAGTATTTTGTGACTTTTATTGATGAGAAATCTAAATATAGTTGGCTCACCTTGTTACCATCTAAAGATAGGGTCTATGATGCCTTTGTCAATTTTCAGAATCATGTTACTAATCAATTTAATGCAAAAATAAAGGTACTAAGATCGGATAATGGAGGTGAATACACAAGCCACAAACTCAAAGAGCACCTTGCTAAGTATGGAATTCTTCAACAGACCAGTTGTCCATATACGCCTCAACAAAATAGAGTGGCCGAGAGGAAGAATCGACACTTAATGGAGGTGGCTCGGTCGATGTTGTTTCACTCGAATGTCCCTAAGCGGTTTTGGGGGGATGCAGTCATGATGGCGTGCTACTTGATCAATCGGACACCAACAAAAGTCTTAAATGACTTATCACCCTATGAGGTACTAAACAAAATTAAACCTTCTCTTGATCACTTACGTGTGTTTGGGTGTGTTTGTTTTGTTTTAGTGCCCGGAGAACAAAGGAATAAACTTGAGGCCAAAAGCACTAGAAGTATGTTCATCGGTTACTCAACAAGCCAGAAGGGGTACAAGTGTTACGATCCGATCAATGGCCGCACTATGGTGTCACGCGATGTCAAGTTTCTCGAACAACAAGGCTACTACGACAAGAGGGATTGGGAAAGCTTAAAAGACTTATCTCAATCTAACACTGACCGGGCAGCCAACTTGCGGTTCCTTCTTGACCACCTTGGCGTCACTAAACCGACATCTCTTGGTGAACAGGACATCACTACCGATCCTTTACCGTCGTCTCCAAACCAATCCGAAGATAGGCCGAATACGAGTTCTCCTATTGCAAGTCCACCATTGGACCAAGTTGCCGAACCTATTGCTTCATCAACTAAGGAAATGCCTACCGCATCCGATCATGTTGAGCAACAAACAGGGAGCACAGATAGAGAAGAAACTCTTGAGCCACTAGACCAGCCGATTACTCAACCATTGCTACGGCGCAGTAACCGAATCCGATCTCATCCGTCTACATGGAAAGACAAGAGGGTTTACTACAATAATCAGGCTGTTGCCCACCCTATTCAGGCTGTATGTTCGCTTGACCTTATTCCCGCTGCTCATGCTGCCTTCCTCGGTAAGATGGATGAGCATTTTGTCCCTCAAACCTACGAGGAAGCTAAGCAATTTAAGGAGTGGTTTGATGCGGTGGACGATGAAACAGCAGCTATGATCCGGAACAGAACTTGGGATGAGGCCGATCTCCCGAAGGGTAAAAAGGCTGTCAGCTCAAAGTGGGTGTTCACTATCAAATATCTTAGCACTGGTGAGATAGAGCGCTACAAAGCTCGACTGGTGGCACGCGGCTTTACTCAAACCTATGGTCTTGACTATACGGATACCTTTGCACCGGTGGTAAGCTCCACACAGTTCGAGTAGTATTATCCTTGGCCACTAACCTCTCTTGGGAGCTCTGCCAAATGGACGTCAAGAACGCATTTCTTCAGGGGGAGCTGACTGAGGAGGTCTACATGCATCCTCCACCGGGATTAGAATATATTGTTGCTCCGGGTAAGGTTCTCAGGCTCCACAAGGCGATCTACGGTCTCAAGCAATCTCCGAGGGCGTGGTACCATAAACTCAGTTCTACACTACGGACGAATGGATTCAAGCGCTCTGAAGCTGATCATACGCTGTTCACCCTCCGCACTACCAGTGGTCGTGTCGTCGTTCTTGTTTATGTCGATGACATTATTATCACCGGCGATGATAGGGATGGTATTTGTGCCACTAAGGCTCTTCTTAACTCTACCTTTGATATTAAGGATTTGGGTGAACTCAAATACTTCCTTGGGATAGAAATTTCTCGCTCTCCGGAGAGATTGTTTCTCTCTCAAAGGAAGTATACTCTTGACCTTTTACATGAGACAGGTAAGATAGGTGCCAAGCCAGTGTCCACGCCACTTGAAGAGGGCTATCAGGTCAATCGAAAGGGGGAGAAGCCAACACCTGGTGCTCCGGTTCCCAAGTCGCACCAACCATACGAAGATGTGGGACGCTATCGAAGACTGGTGGGCAAGCTTATCTATCTCACGATTACGAGGCCGGACATTTGCTATGCGGTGAACCAAGTTAGTCAACACATGAAAGCTCCAATGAACTTTGATTGGCAAACGCTCGAGCGGATTCTATGTTATCTCAAGGGGAGTCCGGGGCAAGGTATTTGGATGGGAAAGAACAACAACACGGAGCTCGTCGGCTACTGTGATGCAGACTACGCTGGTGATACAACAGATAGGAGATCTACAACAGGGTATTGTACGTTCGTTGGAGGGAACCTAGTAACCTGGAAGTCAAAGAAACATAAAGTTGTGTCCAATCAAGTGCCGAGTCGGAATATAGGGCTATGAAGAAGCTAACCAATGAGCTAACATGGCTCAAAGGCCTCCTCAAGGATTTTGGAGTGGAGTCTGATCAACCAATCACCATGCATTGTGACAATAAGGCGGCAATACACATAGCAACCAACTCGGTCTTCCATGAAAGGACTAAGCACATTGAGGTTGATTGTCATAAGGTGCGAGAAAAGATTGAAGCAGGTGTAGTCTTGCCGTGTTACACTCCGAGCAAAGACCAATTGGCGGACATCTTCACCAAAGCCACGAGCCCTCAGATTTACGAATACATTTCCAGCAAGCTTGGACTAGTTGATCCAACTCATCCGTGAGGAACTCCTCTAACCCGTGGAGATCATACTCTTTTCCTTAACATAGTTTTGTCCCATGTGGTTTTCTATGTTGAGGTTTTTAATGAGGTGATCTTATGCGGGTTCCAAGATTAGCCGTCTTCTTTGGCTAAGCTTGAGGGGGAGTATTGACCATGATCACATTGCCCATATCTCTATGTGGACGTCCATGAGAAGGTTCGAATTCTCTTTATAGCAGGAGAAGAGGAAATAAAGTCTTGGGCGGTGCATTTAAGGAAACAATTAGAGGACGAGTTCAATCTTGGGAAGAACTAATTCTCCTTCCTTATTCCCTATGTGATTTATTGTAAAGGGTGTAGCCCTAGTCCTCTTGGTATTTATATCCTTTGTAAACCTTTGTAAGAGTAACTTATGAGATTTAATTCTATCCTCATTCTCTTTGCCGTTCTCTCTCTTTCTTCTCATCTCTTCCGCTTAAATCCCAACAAAGGAAGCGGGGATTGAGAAGCGGCGGCATTTGAGGTGGAGAAGAAACGCTTAGCTACGCGTGAGGCGGTTGACCGGGATAGTGTTTTCGCCATTGAGACTGGTGTGTGGTTCCCGGCGATGATCGACGATGACGAGACTTGGGTTTAAGGTAAAAGGGGTAAAACTAATTGGGCTTAAACTTTCTTGTTATTATTGGGCCTTTTCATTTCTAAGGCTCGTTTGGATGGGATATAGAGAAATTGAGAATTCGTTTCTACTACTGTACGTTTGTAACTTTGTTTAGAAACAAAAATAATTACATAACTTTTTTTTAATTCAGATATTTTAATAGAGTATTGTGATATGATATGAAATAAATAAATGATATGAAAACAACTTTATTTTGTATTTTTTTTTGGAGTTGTCACCTTAAATTATTAAAATTGAGATGATTAGATAAATATTTGAGAAATAATTAAAAAAGAGAAAAAAAATTGTGAAGTCTCAGGTTTTCGGTGGGCACACTTGAGTTGGACTAACACAGACATGTGGGATCCTCCAGCGGTGAATTTTCTCATAGCATTAAATGCATGCTATCATGATTTCTGCTACTTTCTTACGTACCACGAAATCTTCATTTCCAGCGGGAAAATCTTCATCCAACTAGGTGTCGAAACATCAGCTTTAAGTATGATACAATGGAATACAAATAAACACGACATATGGAAGACTTACATGCCAAAAAATGTGGCTAGGATTTGAGAATAGCAAGCAATTAATCATATGTTACTTTTACGTGTTTTCACCAGAGGGCTTGTCCATGACAATCAACTAATGCTCGTAGCTGCAACCAGGAAATGGCAGGTAACATTTCAGTGGGTGGTCAATCATTGAAACTGGATCCAGAATTGAGAGGCGAATAAGAGCCATCACACCTATCCATTTGCTGTCTGTATTGTTGTGAAACGGATCAAAGCAGTGATTTAACGGATGGCGTAGAACAATATCGGTGAATAGAGGTGAGAAGGAAGCGGGGACTGAGAAGAGGCGACATTGGAAGTTGAAAAGAAAGGATTCATGAGGTGGTGGGTCGGGATAGTATATTATATTCTGGTGAGTATTAAAATACTACTATCATTATTTAACATTTTTAAAAATCAGTATAGTTTATATATTAAAACATTTAGAAAATTATATATATTTAAAGCTCCTCTTCTCCCAATCTATATACAATAGTGGATAAGAAGATAAAGTACTAATTCAATCTTTAAAGAAAGCAAGTATATATAGATCACATATATAGTCCAGACTCCAGAGTCTACTACATATGAAGGAATATTTCGTGATTGAAGAAGTGTACGATTCCATTAATTGAAAAGAAAAGAAAACATTTGACACATTGTTTCGAGTATTTAGCAACTTAGCATTATCTTTCGATCTAAGTACAGAGCCCAATATTGATTAAAGAGTTCAATTTACATGTATCACTAACAACAATTTAACCGAAAGACAAGTATATATATTTTCAAAAAAAAAAAAGGGTATATATGGAGAAATTAGAACCGAAAAAGAAGCAAAGAAACACGTACCTACGGTAAAAGTGGAAAGTCAACAAAAGAAAAACAAAGGCTTTATTAATTGAAAAATAAGAGAAATGTAAAATTTTTAAAATATATATGGAAATATATTTTAATATAGTTTGCTTTATTAATTGAACAATTTGTATATATTTCCATATATTTTTGCTTTATTAATACAAATTGTTCTCTTATTTTCTGTATATATATATATATACATTTTTTTGTTTCCTTTTCTAAATATTTTTAATATATAAACTATACTGATTTTTTTTAAATGTTAAATAATGATAGTAGTATGTTAATACTCACCAGAATATAATATACTATTTAGTATTTACATATAGCAGTCTTAATTCAAACCCTAAAAGATTGCCCAAACAAGAAGACGACCTTAGATGGAGATTCCTCCTATGGATGTGGTGACTGATGAGATCCTTACGAAACTGCCTGCTAAATCTCTTATGAGGTTCAAGTGCGTCTCAAAACTTTGGTCATCGTACATCAGCTCACGATATTTCAGCAGCCGTTTCCACTCGGTCCCTCGACTTTACATGGGTTTGCGGGATCTCAATGACAGCCATAACTCCGTAATACTATCATTGGCTCCAGAAACTACGTCGTCTTCTTGCTTTGTAGTTGACCACGATCTGACCATCCCACAGCGGGGAGGCGCCATCTTGCAATATCTTCCTGGCTTCATATGTTACACCTTTTGGGGAAAGCCGCGGATCTATAATCCTGCCACCAGACACCTTGTCACCTTCCCCGCGGCAATCAAATCCAACATCATCATAACTCCTCCTCCAGGAGAAGGTGCAAAAGTCGTCTCTTACTATTATGGACACGACCATGTTAGCGACCAGTACGTAGTGGTATGTTCAACTGGTGTCAGAACGAGATTTCGTCAAGAGATGAGGTCAGAGCATCGGGTCTTTTTCCTAGAAGCTGGAGGAAGAGGAATTTGGAAAAAGGCGGCTCCAACGTGTCCAGCTGACTTTCGTCCTCACATTCCGGTCAAGGGAGGAGTGTGTATTGATGGGGTTATATATTACCTGGGTTGGACTGATTCGTATAATTCTGTTCTTGTGAGTTTCCACATTAGATCCGGAGAATTCAAAATGATCCAAGTACCTCGCAGGGACGGAGATGAGCTGCGTTCAAGGGTCAAGGATGTGAGTCTTATAGAGTATGGTGGCAAAGTAACTCTTATTGTCCAAAGCAATCTTAGAGAAAAGGGTAGACTTGATTTATGGGCCGTGGAAGATGCCGGGAGCAATAAATGGTCGAGGAAGACTCTAGTTTTGCAGCCTTCTCAGCTACATTTAGTCAATAACGACACTATATTCAAAGTCAATGGTACAACTCAAAATGGCAAGGTTTTCTTGATACCAGAGAATTTGTTTTCTCCATTTCACATTCTCTGTTATGATCTTCAAAGCAATGATATGAGAAAGATCGAAATCAAAGGTGTACCTGACCACTGGTTTAGCAAGGACAAAATGAACGTTATAGTGATGTTGATGGATCACAGTGAGCGTCTTCTTAACGTGATGCATACGGGGTAAGAGTGAGATTCTCATGTACTTCCACACTTGAATAAATTACACCTCTAATGCAATGTTTGTGAGTGTTGGGACTACGAACACAGTTTAATTATCCTTTAATTTATTTGTTATTTTATATGATACTTAATTTTAGGGTTTGGTGCAAAAAAACCCTCCAACTACTGCGGAGATATAAACAAACAAAGGAAGAACAAATAATAGTTTTGTTCTTTAATCTTTATTTAAAAATAAATGGCAACATCTTGCCATTTTTTTTATTTCAAAATTGTAAGATTTTTAAGTTGCCACGTCATCAATACAGAAAAATGTTATATTGCGGGTGACTTTTGATATTATAGTATTGACTTGCATTTATTTGATTTGGATGGTTTTCTTGCAAAAAAAACTATTTGGAAAGTTTTTTTGCACAAAACCCTTAATTTTATATAGTTTATAATATTAATTTGGCTCTGTGACGGTTTCTTTTTTCCGTACGAGCTATAATATATTTGGCTCTGTGACGATTGTCTGGACATACCGGGAAGTCAACTTAAATTTTAACTTAAAAAAAAAAGGTCATCCTCAAATTGTTTGAAGCATGAAGGAATTCAAATATAATATAGTCTCAAGTCATAAAACGTATGTAAAGGCACGCAGAAAATACCATGAAGATAATAATAAATTAAAGAAATGTTTAACAAGAGAAGAGAAGAAGTATCGTAAGATGAATTAAAATAATATGGGGACATACGTACGGTGCAGGAGGAAGATGAAGATCCGTAGAGCTGATTGATCATGGTATATATATTATTGTTGAGTTAACTGATATATTGCTTCTTATAAAACTACTTCTTCTACTAGTATACGAATACTACTATATATATATATATATATAACAAAGAAACCTTCTCAACCGCATCTTTAACGAAAAAAAAAAACCTTCTCAACCGCATACGTACTTTAAAGAGCACAGTGTCAGTTTTATATAATTAAGAATTTTAAAGATTGACTACACCTAAATTTTAACAATAAATAAGCAAACGGATCGGATATGTGAATTTAATTATATTAAAGTTCAGCTTTGTCCAAAAAGAAAATTAAGAACAGAATTTAAAAGTTTATTTTCCATAACAATTAAAGTCTTATTACGTATATTTATATTAGTCCAGTTGGTGTTAGTCGTGCGTTGTGGGAAACAAAAAAAACTGGTTTCTGTTAATATTGTGCAAAAGCATTGCATGCCTTTGTTTTTCTTTTGTTGACTTCCCACTTTTACCGTAGGTACGTGTTTCGTTGCTTCTTTTTCGGTTCTAATTTCTCCATATATACCTTTTATTTTTTTTGAAAATATATATACTTGTCTTTCGGTTAAATTGTTGTTAGTGATACTTGTAAATTGGGCTCTGTACTTAGATCGAAAGATAATGCTAAGTTGCTAAATAGTCGAAACAATGTGTCAAATGTTTTGTTTTGTTTTCTTTTCAATTAATGGAATCGTATACCCTTCTTCAATCACGAAATAAGTTTCCTTCATATGTAGTAGACTCTAGACTATGTGATCTATATATACTTGCTTTCTTTAAAGATTGAATTAGTACTTTATCTTCTTATCCACTATTGTATATAGATTGGGAGAAGAGGAGTTTACCCCTTTTACCAATAATAACAAAGTTACAAACGTACAGTAGTAGAAACGAATTCTCAATTTCTCATCTCTCATCATCCAAACGAGCCTTTATTCAGTTTGAAATGACAAGGCCCAATAATAACAAAGTTCAAGCCCAATTAGTTTTACCCCTTTTACCTTAATGTAAAAAATAATGTCAAATTTATATTATTTAAAGCTCGTTTTCTTGTAAACAACTAGGTTTTCACCCGTGGTACACCGCATGACTAAATGATAAATTATTGTATTTTAAATAATAAATTTTAGTTTATTTAGTTTTCAAATTCCTAATTAATTAACTTTTATCTAATTAATTTATAATTTTGTTTAGAATATTTTTTCTCCTTCTTACTTTTTATACAGTTTAGAACCTAATTATATTAAATTTGTTATTAGATAGAATATAAAATTCTAAAATATTAGTTTTGTTTTCAATAATTAAACAAAGATATATGTCTATATGGTGTGTTAGGTCAAGTAAAGAACAATATTTGGGTTTACCCCTTCATTCACCTCCTTATAAAATAAGAAAATAAAATCTGTATACATTTGCAATTATGTTTGTTACCTTACACTTAGTTTCTATAAAAATAATGGAATATAGGTAGAGTTAATTTGTTTATTAAATAAATTATTAATTACCAATGGCATGCCTGTAAATAAGTATCAACTTCAGGATTTATTTTATAAATGTCTCCAAAAATGTATATATATATATATATATATCTTTTAGTGTTTGAATTAAGACTGCTATATGTAAATACTAAATAGTATATTATATTCTGGTGAGTATTAAAATACTACTATCATTATGTAACATATTGTTTATATATATATATATATATTAAAACATTATATATATATATATTATATTATTTAAAGCTCGTCTTCTCACTATCTATATACAATAGTGGATAAGAAGATAAAGTACTAATTCAATCTTTAAAGAAAGCAAGTATATATAGATCACATAGTCCAGAGTCTACTACATATGAAGGAAACTTATTTCGTGATTGAAGAAGGGTACGATTCCATTTATTGACAAAAACAAAACATTTGACACATTGTTTCGAGTATTTAGCAACTTTGCATTATCTTTCGATCTAAGTACAGAGCCCAATATTGATTAAAGAGTTCAATTTACAAGTATCACTAACAACAATTCAACAGAAAGACAAGTATATATATTTTCAAAAAAAAAAAAAAAAGGTATATATGGAGAAATTAGAACCGAAGAAGAAGCAACGAAACACGTACCAACGGTAGAAGTGGAAAGTCAACAAAAGAAAAACAAAGGCAAATGCTTTTGCTCAATATTAACAGAAACCAGTTTTTATTGTTTCCCACAACACACGACTAACACCAACTGGACTAATATAAATATACGTAATAAGACTTTAATTGTTATGAAAATAAACTTTTAAATTCTGTTCTTAATTTTGTTTTTGGACAAAGCTGAACTTCAATCTAATTAAATTCACATATCCGATCCGTTTGCTTATTTATTGTTAAAATTTAGGTGTAGTCATGCATGCTTAATTAATATATAAACAACATGCAATATAATAACCAAATGGATGTCAAATTCATTAATTAGCATATTCAAGATTTGTTGTTCTATCTATTACACCGATTGGTGCACGTATAGCTTCTTATTTTTTTTTCTTTTTTCTTGCAACACACACGCACCAAAGAAGAAGAATATATATGCATGCCATCATCCATTTCCATCGATCAAATCCTTGGACTCAAGTTTGTCCCTACCATCTTTCTTTGGAATATGGAATCTATATATATATTTACTTATTAATTAATTAATTGATATTTATGGGTGTCGTCTCATTTCTAACGTACTCTTTCTCGACCATGCATGCAATTCGTTCAAATGTAGTATACTCCATCTGGACTTTGTGATCTATATTTGCTTGCTTTAAATCACTTTTGTACTTATAATATTAATTAGCGTTCGTGTGTGAGAGCAGGAGCTCAAAACGGTATCAGTCATAAATTCTTAATTATATAAAACTGACATTGTGCTCTTTAAAGTACGTATGCGGTTGAGAAAGTTTTTTCTTTTTTTTTGTTAAAGATGAGGTTGAGAAGGTTAGTCAGTATAGTTTATATATTAATATATTTAGAAAAGGAAACAAATATATCTTATTATATATCCCATGCATGCGCGCGCGGTTTAATTTTAAGAAGTAGACAAAGAATCTAATCACTTGTGGAGAGTCAGCTGGTTGAGTTAAACTGGCGTATGCCTATAGTCCTAACATCGAGGAGGACATGAACGAGTGGTTTAACTTCATGGACACGCTAAATTTACTATTTTTGATGACTTTACTTTGGTATAAATAATTAGAATTGTATGTATGTCGTCAAAGCAAGTACTCATGATCAGTTTAGTCTCAGCAACCTGTTTTCTTGAATCAAAAAAAGAAAAGAAAAAAAAGAATACTTTTTGAAATAGAGAAGAGAGACAGCTTTGACGAGAGCTCTATATATGCTTTTTAATTATCCAGACTTCCAGAGTATCATATGCATGCCATACATGTATCCTATATATACTTTAATACTTGTAGATACACAAAAAAGTTTTTAGCAATTTAAATTCAACAAGTAAAAAACATATAGATATATAACACCCAATGTTAAAATTCAAAAGATTATATATCTTAGCTAAGCATTTATATATGTCTAGTGGTATTAATCTTCCATTGCTAGTTATCCTAGCTCGGGTTCGACTCTTACTAGCATCAAAACAGCCTTTTTATTTTTCTTTGTTTATGGCCTTTAAAATCATAGAGCCGGCTCTGTCTATCATCTTTCTTTGGAATATGGAAACTATATATATATATATATATATATATATATACTTATTAATTAATTAATTGATATTTATGGGTGTCGTCTCATTTCTAAGAGCATGGGTATTGGTTGGGACAAAAATTTGGTTCCTCAAATATATTAATCTTACTTTCAGAGTTTCTTAACTTTGGTATGAGCATTGGTGTCCCTCACAGTTGGTCCCCTGAAAAAAAAATATTATTTTTTATTTTAAAAATTAATTATGTAAATTAAGAAGTAAAATCATATTAAAGTTTTAATTCAAATAAAACATATAACATTAACATTAAAAATATAAGAAAATTACAAAGTTACAAAAACTTGGAAAAAAACAAAACATACTTTCATGAACCAAGACTAAACCAAAAGAGACAAAAGGAAAACTTCACATCCGTTTACTAGCACTCAGGGTTGGCTTCAGCATCATCGATAGCTGCAGATGCGAGAACAAGTTGAGGAGTGGGAATTGTGTAAGTATAGTTCTCACGTCTCGCCTTCTTCTTCTCCCTCTGAAATCTAAGGGGGGGTTATTGGATGTATGATTTTGATGGATTTGGAAATCTGAACAAAAATCATGTGTTATTCAATCATTGATTTTAAAATACTTATCAAAATCATGTGTTATTGGTTCCATGATTTACAAATACTTTTTAAAATCCTCTGTTATTCGTTTAATGATTTGTTTTTGGATTTCAAAATCCACATTATGTTTTATATGGATTTGAATGGATTTGATAGTGTAAAATAGAATGATTGAAATCCAAGGATAAAACATGTTATTTCGAAATCTATCTGTTTTGATTTCTAAAATTTACAATTCCATATGGATTTAGAAATCATCTCTCCAATAACAGCCCCTAAAATTCTCTCTCTTTCTTGCTCTGTAGTTGTTGGGATTCTCTGGCACAATTTCTCTTGGGTACACACTTATCTGCAAAAAAACATTTCCTTTAGATCCAAAGAAGAATAGAGAAATCTTATAAAGCTTAATCGTTATGATCACTAATGATTTACCTTCTTCCTGTCAGGACCAAACTTCTCAAACTTCACTAATCCATCGATTAAAGAAAAGATGGTATGATCTTTACCAATCCCAACGTTCTTCCCAGCATGAACTGCATCAACCATCATCCATGAATCAATCTTCTCAAACAAAATAGAGTTATCATCCTAGACACAAACATAACCTACAGCTAACAATAGAGAATGCAATCCAAAACAAGAGCACAAGAGCTTCTAAAATTCAAATTGGTGTTTTAGAACATCATTTATAAAATCAATCTCCTCAAACAAATTGTTTCCATCCTGAAGACACGCACAACAAGGATAAGAGCTATAGAGCTTCTAAAACCATCCATGAATCAATCTTCTCAATCAAATTTGTTTCATCCTATATTACATAAGCATAACCTAGAACTAACAGAATCTGAAATAAGAGGTCAAGAGCTTCTTCTAAATTCTGAGAATTTTGAATTTTGGAACATCAATTCACGAATCAATCTCCTCAAACGAAACAATTCCATCCTCAACACAAGCAAAACCCAGAAACATTCGAGAAACAAAATCTTAAACCAGAGCTTGAGAGCAGAGCTACGGTGAAATTAGAAGCGAATCAGAAACTCAGAGACAAATCTATCGAATCACATAAACAATTGCTTTAAATCGAAAAATATAATACATCAAAAAAACTAAATCATCTACCATGGGAAACAAAGCTGGAACACTTAACTGCGGAGTTCGGAACACTTAATTTGCAAAAAAAAAAGCTGGAACACAAACCTCTTTCTATTGCAACTGGCGTGAGCAAATTGACGGCAGATTTGCCTATGCTTTAGGCAATTTTCAAGGAGAACAGCCTTCGGAATCAAACCGCCGTCGAGAGAAAGGATAAAGAAAGAGAGACGGAGATAAACAAAATGAGTCGAAACCTCGATTTTTTTGGTCTCACCCTACAAAAAAGACAACAGCAAATAACACGGCGCCACGTGTTATGAAGGACGGACGAAATTACGTCCCATATGTAGATACGTTTCTTCGTTATTTATTTGATTTCGATTTAAATTTCAAATTTTAATTATATGGAACGAGACCAAAGTACGCTGATGCACATGGTCTAACGTACTCTTTCTCGACCATGCATGCAATTCGTTCAAATGTAGTATACTCCATCTGGACTATGCATGTGATCTATATTTGCTTGCTTTAAAGATTGAATTATTGTTTTATCTTCTTATCCACTAAGACCATTAATCAGTACTTTTGTTCTTATATTATTAATTAGCGTGCGTGTATGAGAAGAGGAGCTCAAAACGGTTTCAATCTTAAATTCTTTCTTAATTATATATAACTGACATTGTGCTCTTTAAAGTACGTATGCGGTTGAGAAGGGTTTTTTTTGTTAAAGATGCGGCGGAGAAGGTTAGTAATATATACATATACTAGGTTCGGACCCTTGCGGGGTTATGTTTGTTAATAATTTTTTTTGATACAAATTTTTTGGTTTAAATTTATGAAATAATGATGGTTTCATCACTAATTTAATTTTTGGAATGACCTAGGGGTCATACCAAAATAAAACCTTAACCTCATTAATGGTCCATTAGAGATCCATTAAACATATGAACTATAAAACCAAATATGGTTATGTTCACAACAATTAAATCTCATCTGAAACGACTAAAACCCGTTTGAAACAAATATAAATATTTTGAGAAAGAATGTAATATTTGTTATGTCTTATACATGATCTCAAATTCCTATTGCATGACAAATGTATTTATGCACATACATGTGAGATAATATTTATATAAATATATTTAATATAATATCTAAATTCGAACTCATATTAGTTGAGTATTTAGTTTGATTTTTCATTTGGTTTCAATCTAATTTATTATTGTTTGAAAAATTTAAATAATAATGATTTCACTAATATTTTATAACTCAGAATGATCCAACAATCAGACCAATATCAAATTGAACCGGATTAGTAGTTGGTTAAATTTTTATTAATATCGTAAAATATTATAATTTGATATAAAATCAATAAAAACGACTAGAACCCGTTTAAGAAAAATACAAATATTTAGGAGAGGCCATAATGTCGTTCCGTTCCGTCCTGTCCATTCCCATTTTGTACTATTCTCGTTTCCATATCCCCTATATAATAAAACGGAAGTACACAACCTTTTTTGTAGACTATATAATATGAGTTCGCAAGCGAGCGATCGTTTTCGATGATTAAGGTGAGCATGAAACAAAATTTGTTGTGTTTATGGCCGATTTGCTTGATTTTAGCAAGCATTCTAAAATTCAGGTCAAGGATAAGATGGATTTGTGAATTATGTTGTGGTTGCTTGCTGTATTCCCAATTTAATGCTCTGCAGAATCTAGGGTTCAAAGCTTTGGAGATGATTAATGCTGTTTCGAGTTGTTTTAGATAAGCCTAAGATTCAATTAGCTCAGTTTTGTTATTTATGATTTACAGTTTTCAATGTAGAGTGGTGAGAATCGATGTCCTCAATGACGCTCTTCAGAGTTCAGAGCATGTACAATGCAGAGAAGAGGGGAAAGAGGCAGGTTATGATCAGGCCTTCTTCTAAAGTTATCATCGAGTTCCTTATCGTTATGCAAAAGCACGGTATGGTGATTTTTGCAGAGCTAGTAGCTATGATTCGGTTACTTGCTTTCATGTCTATTGTTTTAAGTGTAATTTTGTGTTTCAATTTTTTAGATTACATCGGCGAGTTTGAGTATGTTGTTGAGCTTAATGGAAGGCTGAACAAGTGTGGAGTCATCAGTCCTTATTTTCATGTTGGTGTTAAAGAGGTTTAAGGATGGACTGCTTGTCTACTTCCTTCCAGACAGGTTACCTTGATTTCCTGTATATGTTTGCAGTGTTATAGCCACTCAGCCATGGAAACCATTTATGTTCTACTGATGAGATGGATTCAATAATTTGAACATTTGAATTATGACATGTTCCAAGTTGTTATTACTCAATCACATTTCTCTCTCACAATATGCAATTTGTCTTTGTGTTTGCTGATGTGCTTGAGCTTTATGTTTTGCTTTGTAGATGTACCTGAAGGGTTTTCTATTGCAAGGGTTCCTACACGAGTGTCAGACCTATCATCTTTCCTCTTGTCCAAAGAATTTGATGGTTTACGTCATGAGATCTACTGAGATTTGCATACACGAATATTTGAGCTTCAGTTACTAGATCTTCATAGACACTTACGCCTGACAAGGTGAGGTAAGAATGTTATAGAGATTAATTTAACTTGGTTTTCATCATATTTTTAAGTTTGTCTCTACTCTTGTTACTCATCCATATATTTCTTCTATCTTTTTTTTTGTTCTGCTTCTAGTCTAAGCTTCGAGGGAGATGAATCTTGGAAGGTAGCTACAATCACACCTGCAACTGAGTCTCATATGCAATCAAAAGCATACCCAAGTAAATGTGGCGACATGATCTCAGTAACTTGTGAGTAGTATAGTAGTATACAGGAAACATTGTAATTTATTAATATTATGTTCTTCAGACAAATAATTGATATGTAAATGGGTTAAGTTTTTGTTTTCTAGTGTTTTGGTATCGCAATCTAAAATCTAATTTATATTTAATAGTTGTTTATATATAATATATAAATATATATACAGAAACAAAAATTGGCGTCTTACGTCGGTTTATAGACTGACTTTATGTTTGAGCATTTGAGTCACGTTTTAACTGACGTTAATATTAGACGTTAAACTTAGCGTCAGTTCTTAAACCGATGTAAAAACAGTTTGCGTCGGGGGGTAAGAAGTCGGTTTGTAAACCGACGTTAAGTTTTTTGAGTCAGTTAATGACCGACGTTAACCCCACTTATAACTGACGTAATATCCCGTTTATTTTGTAGTGGTTATAGGTTATGTGGTTTGTAACCATTAGTTAAATCTTGATTTCAGATCCTCTTAAAAAGGATATTTCAAAAAATTAAAATAAAATCTCCACAGAATATTTAATTAACCATATATAGGCAATAAAATCTCAAAAATTAATCATTCTTCTGCAGATTAAGAGTGATATTCGATTTATCATATGATTTTATTGCATAATGTTTTATTCACAACAACTTTTAAAAACAATCACATAAATTATATTTTATATAGCAATATAAACAAACAGAATTTCAATCCATGCTTTAGCACGGGTCATAATCTAGTACCCATATCATAAGAGAATACATTCACAATATCGGACATTATAAGTATAGAATAAATTTTGTACTTCTGATAGGGAATGGGACGGGACAAAACAAAAAAATCTCAAAATCTCGTATGTAGCAAACATAAATATAAGTTACAGATTATTCTATATTTATATACATATGAAATATTAGAATATTGCAAATTAGTTGATTTTTTAATTTTTGTTATATTGGTTCATCTAAATTGGATTACATTTCTTTTTTTATTTTTGTTATAACATACTTTTATGTTTTTTTTTTTAAAAACATTTATATGCTGGATAAATTGAAAAACATGTTTTCTATTAAAGAAATATAAATTTTATGTTGTTATTAATTTTAGAAGGTTTATCGAAAACTAAAAATAAAATTGGAAATCCTAAATTTTAGCCACTTTTTTATTGGAATATGCTCAATTGAAAGTGATTTGAATCTATATCGAACGCAAGTTTTGTAAAATACATGAACTGTTTAGATTTTATTATGGAATTAACTCATATATGAAACCGATCATAATTAATATGGAATGTTAGTATTAAAGATTTTATTTATTGTTAGTAATATTGGTTATTACTTGCCTTTTTATTAATTTTGATATCACAGATTCGATGTCAAATATATAAAATTTAATAATGAAATAAGTTTTTTTTGTTACTCGCTCCACCTTTTATAAAAGGCAAGTAACCAATTATATTTAGCATAATTATGGTATGAATGGTTTTATACTTTGACTATAAACTTATTTCCTACTTCGACATTGTTTATCTTTTACTTTATGGAAATAAATATACAAAACATTACATGTAGTATTAATTAGATCTCGATGGGTATAGGATATTGACATGAATGTTACATGTATAATTATTAATAAGTGATTTATTTTCTGTTTTCTTAGGTTTCTTACCGAAAAAGAGATTTAATATAATATTAATAAAATATCCAAAATATTAACTCGATTGATTAAAGAAAAATAAATATTGGTCATGATTTTTTTATTTGTTACAATTTAATTGTAAATATAATTTTACACTGTCAAAAATGAAGAAGATATTTATGATCCATGAGGAACAACTCCGGATCTAGATTCTATAATCCTCTTAAATTAAAAATGGAAAAATGATTGGCAGCTACTTGAAGTATACACCAACACATAGCCACAGATACAAACAATATAAATGTTTTGTTAACTATATCAACTATTGTCATCACATAAGGACATCCATAAACAAACTTATGTTATGTCTACAACACCATAAACATTCGAGGTTAGCCGGAATCCGGCGTTGACCGGTATTGACCGACGTTGACCAATATTTACCAGTGTTGACCGGTGTTGACCGCTGTTGACCAGAAAAAAATATTCAAAAAAATATTTGTTTTTCCTAATAATAATAATTTTTGTTTTTATGTATTTTTGAAAATACAAAATTAAAAATAATATTTAAATAGAAAGAATATAAATTTGTTATTGTTTATGAAAAAATCTACTACATATCAAATTTTGGTGGTATAGTTTTATTATATTATTTTTGGTATATTTTATGTATTAAGAAACAGACAATTTGTGGGTTCACCCTTACGGGCGAACCTCTCTTATTCATCCCTTTTAAATTAAGGAAACAAATCTTAATTAAAGAAACAAAATATGTTGATCAATCAATTTTAAAATTGTTAATTTTAATATTATATTACAGTTTTTAATTATCACATCTAAAACCCTAACCATTTATTATAAACTCAAACCGATATATAATTTTATTTAATTGTAAAATCTAAACCCTAAACACTCTTTTATAAATCTAAACAAGCATATAATTTTATTTAATAGTAAAATCTAAACCCTAACCACTTTTTTTGTAAACTCAAACCAACATATAATTTCGTTTAACTGTAAAATGTATATCCTAACCACTCTTTTGTAAACCCAAACTGACATAATTTTATTAATAAAATATCTCTTTTTAAAAATATGATATGACATGTCATATTATTGTATTCTGATTTGTTAATTAAGAGGGATGAATGAGAGTTGTTAACCCCTAGGCTTAACAAAATTAGTTACTTTATATACCACAAATTATTTTTTTCATATTATTTTTATTTTTATTTTGGTAAATAATTTTCTTGTATTTTTTTGTTGTTATATGTTGTTTTTGTAAATTATACAAATCATTTATCTTTTTTATTTATTTATCAAAAATACATAAAAACAAAATCATTGTTATTTTTAGAAGAAAAAAAAAAATTTTGAATATTTTTTTTCTGGTCAACGCCGGTCAATACTGGTCAACGTCGGTAAACTCTGGTCAACGCTGGATTCCAGCAGACCTCGAATGTTTATGGTGTTGCACACATAACCTATGTTTGTTTATGGATGTCCTTATGTGATGACAATAGTTCACGTAGTTAATAAGATATTTATATTGTTTGTATGTGTGGCTATGTGTTGGCGTATAAATCAAGTAGCTGGCAATCATTTTTCCATTAAAAATTGGCAACATAAGATCTCATTATAAAGTTTTCTTCAGCATGTCCGTCCCAGTTCAGAAACTGCAAAATCAGGTCGCCAACACAAAATAGTTATAAAGACAGGCATGAAACATGATAAGAACATATAAACACTATTTTGATTAACAAAATAAAATAAGAAGAAGTGAAAAGTATCAGCTCATATTTTTTTTATGACATTCTCTATGATTAAATCTCTTAATTTCGTGGCACATTCACAATCTTTGTTACCTATAATATTTGAAATAGAGAATACGTGTCAGATAATATGAAATCTATATGTTTCTCTACTCTATGAATGAATCCATAATAAAATAGAATTTTACTTCAAATAATATGTTTTTGACGGTTGAAATATATGATAAATTGTTGACCTTGAAACCAAAAAATCATAAGAATATGCATAAGAGTTAGTAAAACCTTGGAGATAAGCATGAGAAGAAACCATGGTGATTTATGTTTGAATCTGTTTTTGTTTACAAATCCAGTTTTTTTTTCTATATTGTTTGTGGGATAAGCTAGAGGGATGTATGCAAACCATTGTTTGCAGCAAATGATTTCGAAAATAAAAGATGAAAGTAATGTTATGAAGTTTAACAAAATCATTAAAAATCATTAAAAATGAATAAGTGATTTATGAAGATTTTTGAAGAGTTCAACAAAATCATTAAAAATGAATAAGTGAAAGATTGTTAAAGATTTCTAGAGAGTTTTGTTGATTAGTTTTCTAAAATCTTGTAAAGTCCTCCAAACAATCCCTGTATTTTTATGATACTTTCCATGACTTAGATCAATTGGTGACAGCTTGTCCTGTGGGAAGGTTGTTAAAGGGTGACGACAAAGGTTCGAGGAACGTCTGGCGCACCAATAACCTACTGGTGGATTGGGATATCCACAGTGATGGGTTAGGATCGATGCCCTGCAGGGCCAGCTTGGAGTATGTTGGGCCGGCTAGCAGTGGGCTAGCAGGGTCCACAGACGGTCTGTTGGGGCAGCTAGCGGTGGGCTTTTTTAAAGAAAGTATCTAAAATCATGAACCAATAACATAATAATTGAACTCATTAACAATCCTAGATTCTTTTGTTTTAATTGAATAACACAAAACTTTTAATGATTTTATAAAAGTCTGAATCCAATAACCCAAATTTGTTAAGATTTTAAATGACTTTTTACAAATCACAAACTAATAACACTAAACTTTAATAGAGTTTAACAAAATCTTGATCTAATAACACCAGATTCTACATAACATTTCAAATCTTTAAAACTCTATTCAAATCTTAAACCAATAACCCCCACTTCAAGATGCTCTCCAATATTTATAGGCGATGTGAGTGGATTTGAGAATATACCTAGCATATATTTACCGAGTCAAATATTCACTACAAAAAAATGTGTGTCTTGTATCACTTAAATTGTATCACAAAACTAAGTAATGTTATTTTAAATCACTTATTTATAAATGAAGTAAATATATATGACTTAGCATCATTTGTATTAACTAATGTTTTAATTAACTTGTTTAACATCAATTAAATAAAATTGATACAATTTTTAATAGTTTGTATCACTTTTTGAAAAATGATATAAAGTAAAACCTTACATCATTTAGATAATTGATGTATCTATTAACTTTTGGTAAAATCATTTTGATAAATGATACAAAATTTACATCATTTAGAAAATTGATGTGAGAATAAAATATACTATTAACATAATATAGAAATTTAGTTTTTAGAATACGTAAACAAAAAAAAATAATGAAGATTTTTCATTGGCTAGTGAATAGTGGTAAGGATCGAACTTTAGTCTATTATCCACCGTTCATAGATTAAATCCAACGGATAAGATAATTTTTCTTTTTCTATTTTTGTCAAAGCTTCTCCATTTTTCTTGTTATCATCAAAACTTCTTCGTTTCCATATTCTCTTTTGTCGTTCTCCTTACTCACAACTTCTCCTTCCTCACATCATCTTATTCGTTCTTCTCCTTAATCTCATTTTATTATAGTAATTTTGTGGTGATTAGGTTTGGCATGTTTCATGACCAATATCCGACAACAATAAATCATTAATTATATATATAGATCTAGTTCGAGATAGAACGAGAGATGAAGAAACCGACGAGGATGTGGCCTGTAAATCTTCGACGATGACAAGAGAGGAGTGCTGGTGGACGTTTGTTATGTCTAGATTCACAATGGAAGCGGCCTGCGGGTTTCGCTGCTCGTCGAGGGAAGGTAGTTAACGGTGACGAGATGTGATTGGCCAACTCTTTCCTTGGCAGCGACGGCGACGACCACAAAAAAAAACTACCAAACTAGGGTTTTTAGTTTGTTTTGTTAACCAGTTATTTTGTAAACCAATTTTAATTTTGTAAATTGTAACAAACGATCGGTTTAGAAAGATTAATGAAAAAGTTGTATTTTTATTTAATTAATTAACTTAAATAAAAAATAACCTTAAATCAATTAATTAATTAATAGTAAATCATGTGCACGACGAATTTATCAATTTTAATTATTAATTTATATATTATCGTATTTAATTAATTAATTTACATAAATTTCTGAAAAATATAATTCATTTATATTTGATACCATTTTTTATATCAATTATTTATAAGTGATATAAAGATATATATCAGTTAATTATTGTAACTGTTACAAATACTAAAATCACTTACATAAAATGATTTTAAAAGTAACATCATTTTTGTAATTGACACAAAAATAACATCATTACAATAACTGATGCAAATATTATGTACGATTGCATGAGTTGTAAAAAACATGATGTGAATTATTTGCATCAATGTACTATAAATCATTCCTTTAAGTGATGTAAATGTTTTTTACATCAATTATAAGTAATACAAATAATCAAAATAAGTGATACAAAATGATCATTTTTTTGTAGTGATTATATAAAAATTTGGTAAGTACCTTTAATTTCAACGATTTGTTTTAGATATATATTAACTAAATTTCAGTTTATATATTAAAAATTAAATATGGAATAGAGATTTGGTAAGTACCTCAAATATCGCCAGTTTGATGGTAATATTCTTTTTTCCTCATTAATTTTAAATATTTATTGCAATTGTTAGATCTGGTCTTCAATTATTTAATGATTTTTTAAATGTAGGATCCGCGTCTTTTGAAGACCAGATCCGAACGGGTTATATGCAATCCGAATAGCACTATCTTTGGCCTTTTAAATTTCCGAGATTTTAGGTCCTAATTACCCTTGTTTTATTTTTTTTTGTTCTCCAAACTTTTTATCGAAAAGACAATACATGGAATTCTGTTTTGTTTATTTTTTTTTTATCCCTAAATGTACTTCCCAATTAATAGTATATAGATATAGTAGTATTAGTATACTAGTAGAAGATGGTTTTATAAGAAGCAATATATCAGTTAATTTCAACTATAATATATATACCATGATCAGTCAGCTCTACGGATCTTCATCTTCCTCCTTCACCGTACGTATGTCCCCATATTATTTTAATTCATCTGACGATACTTCTTCTCTTCTCTTGTTAAACATTTCTTTAATTTATTATCTTCATGGTATTTTCCTTTACATATACGTTTTATGACTTGAAACTACATTATATTTAAACTAGGTGATAACCCGTGCTACAGCACGGACAAAAACGTTTATTATATTTTTAAATTTTTAATACTGTATGAGTTACATCTATATTAGTTATTTTATATTGATAGTATAATTTACATGAGTATTTACTTTGGAATCCGAAACCCTTCTATTCATATCTAATTACCTCTGGTCTCTATACTCCACTTCCCTCCATATGTAATAATCTCTCTCATGTATTCTCTTGTATTAGCTGCTGTGTTATATCTCTTTTATATAATTTTGTATTTTACTATAATTTCTTCAACCATATTTTATAAGAAATATGTTTTTACTACTAAATTTTAAAATAATGTACAATAAGATTTTAAAAGATGTATCAAGAATATAATGAATGTAATAAGTTTTAAATTTCTCTAATAGTATATATATATATATATATATATATATATATAAACATGGTTAAATAATTGGAAATAATAAAATGGTAGAATATTAGATATAATAATTATAAGAAATAAATAAAAAGAATGAAAATGCAAATATGGAAGTATGCAATAAAAATTATTTATTGGAGTACATGAATAAGGATTTTTTATAAATTTATTGGATGGGTGATATTATGAAATTTAACCTGCAAAAGAAAACATAAGATTATGTCAAATAATTTACACGAAGAACATATATATAAATTTTTAAAAAGTGGACACAAAATAAAAATAGAGCCTTACATAAGTATCCATAAAGATGAATCAAATGTCTTGGAAAATCTCTTTGAAGACAACATTCCTTGTTTTCTTTTGAGGTTTTTCTTTTGAGTCATAATGAGAATTTTCAATCCTGATTTAGTACTTACACGGGACATCGCTACATATAGCTGGCCATGAGTGAAAACCGGTCTAGGCAAATATAACCCAATAATTGAGAGTGACTGACCTTGGCTTTTGTTGATAGTCATTGCAAAAGCAACGGTTATCGGAAATTGTCTACGTCTCATTTTGACTATCTAAAAAAATTAGTTGGTTTAACTATCTAAAAAAATTATAATTCTCAAAAACTATCTTACTGTTTTCAAAAGTACCCAAAATTTTCAAAGTACCCGTTCCAAATTAGTTGATTACATGTCCCATAGTCAACTTTTAAATAGAATATATTTGTGTATGGGCAACACAATACACAAAAACTCATCAACCACTGAGACTTTTAATGTCTTCTAAGTACTATCTCGGGATACAACACATTGTGATATTTTTTCATGTAAAAATGGTTTAGAAATTAAAAAATTAATTAGATGTTGTTAGTATTTTCTATTGAAATTAGTTGGCCATTATTTGGCTGTTTTGTCAATATTTTGGTTTATATGTGAATATCGCAACCCGTGTCGAGGATAATTAAATTTGAAAATATATGATTTTTGGCAATTCATCCATAATAACCAAACAGAGCCCGTGTTTTTTTCACGTGTATACTAAACTATTAAAAATATTTCTCACAGTTTGTTTAAGGGTGTTAACCCAAATATCATATTTGAGTTTGGAAACATATTTTATGCCCATAAATTTAATATTTTAAATAATTTTCGATTAGACAATATTTTTTAAAAAAGTTTGGCTAAAAAAAGTAGAGGAAGTACATAAAATCTTTATTTGAATATTTAATTTATATATAGTTAGTAGATCATAATTTTCAAAAACTCTCAAAATATTTTTAAAAATACACAAACTCTCAAAATACAAATTTTAAAGTAGTTTTTTACATGTCATATAGTCTCGTCCTATCCCGTCTTGTCCATTTCACACTGCCAAAAATTTTGTGTCCTATAACCGTTCTTTTTGAAATAATTACTTTTTAGACAATATTTATTAAAACATTTTGGTTAAGAAATTCTCAAAATTTTCAAAAGTATACAAAATTCTCAATATACCTGTCTCAAAGTAATTCGTTATTGTCATATTTCTTTTTTAATATGAATCTGATAATTGAAAAACTTATAAGATTTATTTTAGGAATATTTATATTTTATATTTAAATGTTGAAACTATCCATATCTATAACAAAATAGCTGGTTGAAAAATGTCTAAATAATGTAGGCTAGTCAAAAGAATGATCTTTGATTCCTGATTTTCAGAATATACGAAAACAGTGTGTTTAAATATAAATTAATATTTATTTCTTTAACTACAAAATCCCATTAAATGCAAATGTGTTTTTAAATTAATTTTCAAATTTTAAAAGTTGAATTATTATTAAAATAGTTAAAAGACATTCACCCATTCGAAAATAAACATCGATAGAATTGGATGCAAAGATAAAAAAAATTATTATTAAATTAAGTCAGTTAGACCAGCGTGTTAATCTGAATTCAAAAAATAGCAAATATATGTGTTTACTTTTTGTAGATTAATTAAATAGTCATGATATCAACAACATTAACATGCAATTATTTACGAAACAATGTCATGTTTTGTAAAGTAAATTCTCATAATTAAATAATTAAATTAAAAGTTGAAATTAGATTCCAACTTCCAAGTACCCTACAAAATAATGTGATAATTTGAAAAAGGATCTTTGCTTATTCAAATTAACCAAGTGAGTCAATTAGATTTTAATACTTGGAAGATAATTTGAGATAATTTGAAAAAGATCCTTTTAACTAAATTATTTTGAATAAGCAACTCACTGAAACAATGTCATGTTCTTGATTTGATCCTTTGAATAAGGATGTGCAAAGATAATTTGAATAAGCAAAGATCTAACAAAGCCAAATAAGCCAACTTTTACATAAACTTTTGTTTATTGACTCACTTGGTTGTTAATTTGTTATGCGAATATATATATTTATTTGCTTACGATAGATACATGAACTAAAATTTAATAAGTTAATTTGTTACTACAGACAAATATTATTAATACCCAAGAGATAATAGGGGACAAATATTATTAGTGTTTATAGAACAAATGCACACACACTAAGCAGGAAGAAGATAAATTTATTGATAAATTTGCTTAATAAATAGTTGACTAAATTTGATATATGATTGGAATGACCAAATTTTTGGCAGAAGCAACATCAAAAGCATCCGTCGCAATTACTATCGGGGGAACATTTGGTGTGACAAAGGTTGAAATAGTTATCTTCGCTCACAACTCACCTTAAATTTTTGGCTCCTCGACTCACACATCCCTGCTTCCACAGTGACAGCATACCTTAAAAATCATATAAACCATAATAATTTAAATTTTTTATATATTATTATAATTAGCAAAAACCTTGTCGATGTTGTTGCCGTTTTTTGTTGTTGTGGTCTTCATCTTTATCACCTCTCGGTATATTAGGCTTTTTCATGAATTTTGTCTGCTTATGTTCAAGAGAAATACAAAGAAAAAATAAGAAAGATATAACCTAAACAAAAAAAACTACCAACATAGTTTTAAATAGGAAATGAAACTTAACTACGTTTATGCTTTTTGTTGTCACCTCGTTTGCAATCTTTTTTAAAATGTTGGGTTGCTTAGTTAGTTTGTACTTGCCAAATAAAATACTAAAACCACATGCATTCATATAAGATATCATTAGAGTTATGTTTCTGTCTAACTATGAAAACATTTGTATATATATGTTTCGAATTTCGATAATTGAAACTGAACCTTTCTAACTCATGGTGTTGGATATTATAATATGGTTGGACCTCGACAGCAACCATTTACCATTTACCAAGTTACCTGCACACACACAATAACATATTATTAAAGATAACCCGGACAATGTAAAAGCATGATTATGTGCTAATGGTTGAATGTCATAACATACAATAAAAAAAAAACTGATCTTACTCACCATTTTTTCACATTCGCATATAAGATCAACATCTGTAAATTGCTAATATGATATAAGTGGAGTAGGAAGTAAATTGCGAATGTGAGCCGGTGATGGAAGAGTCAGGAATAGGAGGGTATATATAGATTTTTAAATAAGGAGTAGGTTTTCTAATTTTTTCAATAATTTGCACACGCATTTAATCCAGTTTATCAAATTTGGAACTGCTACCAAGTTAAGCGGGATTATGAAAATATATTTTGATAGGTAATTAATGAATTGATTGGATGCAAAGCTATACTACAACAGATTTCTCGAAATTTTAGAAGCATATGAAATCGAATATATATACCATTATAATTTGAGTAAATAGTCAACGTATATATATTGTTAGTTAAAGAATATCTTACGTATATGGAATGAAATCACTCATACGAATCAATCATGAAAATAGGATACAAATTTAATTTGAATAACAAATAAAAGAAAAATCTTATTTACTTTAAAACGTTAAAATATAGAAATTAAAAATAGGATAGTAGGAAAATATTAGTAACAACTTACTAAAAAATGCCTGAATCTGTTATGCGTGAAATTTCAGGAAGATATCTAAATATGAATGATAAAACAACTAATCACGGAATCAGTTATATTCGGGATTTTGAAATTATATACATTCCTATATTTTTGTAAGAAACTCAGATATCAAGATCAAATTTAAAGGTAATATTATGGGAATATGGTAATTTAAATAATTTAAATTATATTTGGAAGCAAACATGGAAACTATAATATTCATGTTTTGGAAGCATATATGGCAAGTGCTATATTTGATCTGTGTAATCCGCTTATTTGTGGAAATAAGATTTCCTCACTAATTCCCAAAAAAATCGTAGTGGGATAACTATTGGAAACAACAAAAATTGTAGCTAAGGTGCATCGAACTTGGCACCTTCCGGAATATTTGAGCTTCATTGGACCAATATGCTATTAGAATTTTCTCAACAAAATACACAATGTATTGCTTTTATTTATTATTTAGACGTGAAAAAGCCATTTTAAAAAATCCGACCCGGGATCCGCGTGTTTATCCGTTTAGGATATGAACAAAATTTTGTTTTTACCCTTAATGAAGATATATTATTTGGTATAACTTCAATGGCATACCTTTGTAATTTCTTACAAAACGAAGGTTTAGTCCATAAACTGTGTTTCAAAATAATAGTAGGGATTCTTTCAGGCTTCAAACAATTTGAGGATGACTTTTTTTTAAAGTTAAAATTTAAGTTGACTTTCAGGTCTGTCACAGTCGTCACAGAGCCAAATATACTAGCTCGTACGGAACAAGGAACCGTGGCTGAATCACAAACGAGAGAGAAACATTCAGAGAAAAAAAGAAGAGAAATGAGACTGACCAAATTTGACATTCTCTTCTTGACAAAATGGAGGGATGCCATATAATTTGTAAGGTTTGAAGAAGAACTCAACAGACAAGTAGAGGTGTGAATGGAAATCGCTTATTTTTCTAGAGAGAGTGCTTGATGACCATAAACTATATAAAATTAAGTATCATATAAAATAACAAATAAAATAAGTGATAATTAAACTGTGTTTGTAGTCCCAACACTCACAAACAATATTGCATTAGAGGTGTAATTTATTCAAGTGTACGTGGAAGTACACGAGACGATCTCACTCTTATCCCGTATGCATCACGTTAAGAAGACGCTCACTTTGATCCGCGGCTTTCCCCAAGAGGTGTAACATATGAAGCCAGGATGATATTGCAAGATGGAGCCTCCCCGCTGTGGGATGGTCAGATCGTGGTCAACTACAAAGCAAGAAGACGTAGTGTCCGGAGCCAATGGTCACTGATATCATATCCCGCAAACACATGTAAAGTCGAGGACGCGGTCGGGATGGGAACGAGTGGAAACGGCTGCTGAAATATCGTGAGCTGATGTACGATGACCAAAGTTTTGAGACGCACTTGAACCTCATAAGAGATTAAGCAGGCAGTTTCGTAAGGATCTCATCCGTCACCACATCCATAGGAGGAATCTCCATCTAAGGTCGTCTTCTTGTTTGGGCAATCTTTTAGGGTTTGAATTAAGACTGCTATATGTAAATTACTAAATAGTATATTATATTCTGGTGAGTATTAATATACTAGTATCATTATTTAACATTTTTTAAAAATCAGTATAGTTTATACATTAAAATATTTAGAAAAGGAAACAAATATATCTTATTATATATATCCCATGCATGCGCGGTTTAATTTTAAGAAGTAGACAAAGAAACTAATCACTTGTGGAGAGTCAGCTGGTTGAGTTAAACTGGCGTATGCCTATAGTCCTAACATCGAGGAGGACATGAACGAGTGGTTTAACTTCATGGACACGCTAAATTTACTATCTCAAAACTTGTGTCTCAAAGAACTTGCTCTGCAAGCAAGCAAAAAACAGACTCAAAATCAAAACTAAAAGTCCCAGAATTTGAAGAGCATATAGATCTTTAAGGATTAAGTGTTGTTATAAACCTGAAGTGAGTTGTAACTTGTAAGGAGAGGAAGCATCATATCCACGTACATCCCATTTTCCTGTTGTGTTACCCAAATCTTCTAAAACAAAGTAAAAGCAACATACTCTTTCTCGACCATGCATGCATGATGGCTTGGCTTTGACAGAGTTTAACCTCCTTCGACAGAGTTTAATCCCAGATCCTTCAAACAAACGAAATGTTATTTTCAGACGACTCGCTACTTCGACAGAGTTTCACAAGGCGGAAGAGGTAAAAGAAAAACCACAATCATAATAGTAATTTTCTCATCCTCATCAACCGGATATATCCCATGCATGCGCGGTTTAATTTTAAGAAGTAGACAAAGAATCTAATCACTTGTGGAGTCATGAGCTGGTTTAACTTGAATATACAAATAATACACAAACAAATATAATATAGGACATATTTAATGTTTTAATTTTTGTAACAAATTTATAAACTTTTAAGTAAAACTTATAAAAATCACAATAGGAAATAAAAATTTATCAAAAACAAGCACAAAATATTATAAAACAAAACAACGTAGAAATGAGAATAATCATATTGTGTAATCTAGTGATTTGTGTTAGTGTCATTTTGTGTCATTGATGTATATTTTTAACAAACAAAATATAGTTTTGGTAAAAAAATCAATATGAATATGAATTTATGCTGATATTTAAAATGTAATATCTAATATATAAAATAATTGATAATATTGGATAAAGATAACTAAAAAGAAGTTGGTAAAATGTAAAATAAGTAAAATTAATGAAAGAAAAAGAAAAGTAACGGATACAATAGAGTTTAGACAAGAGGAAGGAATTAACAATCTTGAGTTCTTAACTTATGTGCGAGAATTTAAATACACCTAAGAGGGGGTTATTGGTTCTATGATTTTAATGGATTTGGAAATCCAGACAAAAATCATGTGTTATTCAATCATTGATTTTAAAATACTTATCAAAATGATGGGTTATTGGTTCCATGATTTACAAATACTTGTTAAAATCCCATGTTATTCATTCAATGATTTGTTTTTGGATTTCAAAATCCACATTATGTTTTAAATGGATTTGAATGGATTTGAAAGTGTAAAATAGAAGGATTCAAATCCAAGGATAAAACATGTTATTTTAAAATCCATATATTTTGATTTCTAGAATTTACAATTCCATATGGATTTATAAATTACATCTCCAATAACACCCCTTTAAGTTTCTTTGTATTGAGGATTTCGCCTACTTTCCTTTAATATTTGTATTAACCTCTAACGTTACTAAATCGGTAATTCTCATATTATAACCACTAGCACTAAATATAGCATCTTAAGTTTTTTTCAAAAATTTGGGACCGTAGGCGAATATTTCCATTTGCTGTGAGTAGGCACAGCTTTGGAGTTAAACTGATGTATTCCTATAGTCAAAGCATCGAGGAGGACATGAACGAGTGGTTTAGCTTCATGGACACGCTAAATTTACTAATTTGATGACTTACTTTGGTGTAAATAATTAGAATTGTATGTATGTCGTCAAAGCAAGTATTCATGATCAGTGTTGTCTCAGCAACCTGTTTTCATGAATCAAAAAAAAAAAAAAAGAATACTTTTCGAAATAGAGAAGAGAGACAGCTTTGACGAGAGTTCTATATAGGCTCTTTAATTATCCAGAGTATCATATGCATGCCATACATATATCCTATATATACTTTAATACTTGTACATACACAAAAAAAGTTTTTAGCATTTTAAATTCAACAAGTAAAAACATATAGATATATAACACCTAATGTTAAAATTCAAAAGATTATATATCTTAGCTAAGCATTTATATATATAGGAGTAGGAAAAATCGCAATCTCTATCATTAATTTGCCGCAAAGACTAGTAGATTGAACAAGTTTTTATACAGTTCACGTTGAACTAAAATATCTCATTATGATTGCTCAACAATAAATAAACAAACGGATCGGATATGTGAATTTAATTAGATTAAAGTTCAGCTTTGTCCAAAAAAAAAATTAAGAATAGAATTTAAAAGTTTATTTTCATAACAGTTAAAGTCTTATTACGTATATTTATATTAGTCCAGTTGGTCTTAGTTGTGTGTTGTGGGAACAAAAAAGCTGGTTTCTGTTAATATTGCGAAAAAGCATTTCTTTTGTTGATTTTCCACTTTTACCAAAGGTACGTGTTTCGTTGCTTCTTCTTCGGTTCTAATTTCTCCATATATACTTGTCTTTCGGTTAAATTGTTGTTAGTGATACTTGTAAAATGAACTCTTTAATCCATATTGGGCTCTGTTGTACTTAGATCGAAAGATAATGCTAAGTTGCTAAATACTCGAAACAATGTGTCAAATGTTTTTTTTTTTTTTTTTCAATAAATGGAATCGTACCCTTCTTCAATCACGAAATAAGTTTCCTTCATATGTAGTAGACTCTGGACTATGTGATCTATATATACTTGCTTTCTTTAAAGATTGAATTAGTGCTTTATCTTCTTATCCACTATTGTATATAGATAATAGATTGTGAGAAGAGGAGCTTTAAATAATACAATATATTTTCCAGATGGAAACTCGAGACCATATGTTTTTCTCTTGTCAGTTCACTTCCTCAATCTGGAGAACGCTTATCTGTGTGGACTCACCCAACAGCGGTATATCTCTTGTTTTGGAGATTTGCTGGTCGAGATCTCCGGCTCCAACTATGGTCAGACACATCAATTCATACTGCGATATGCCTTTCAAACTACAATTTTATGCTATATGTAGAGAACGAAACAAGCGACGTCATGGGGATCAACCTGCAACTGTATCTCAGCCATTAAAGGACATTGACACCACTGTTCGTAATAGGCTACTGTCTCTACAGGCGCAAGGCAAGTTCGACGATGCTTTGTGCAAATGGTTCGCTGCCCGGCGGCCTCATCTTTCTGTTCACTAGCTCTTCTCTCACATTCAATCTCTAGTTTCAATTGCCAAAAATAAGACTATGGATGCATCTAATGTAAACAGGGTTCTTTTTTTTGATTGAATTAACATTCATACAAAAAAAAATATACAATATATCAATCATAGTTGTGCTCTTTAAGTATACAGACAGGGTTGATTGTTTAGTAACTAGGCACAAGTAATTTAGGGTGAAAAGTCAATGGACTAGGGAAGAGTCAGACCAAAGAAAAAAGGAGACCTAACTAAATCAAAACTTAAATATAAGTTTGCTCTTATTCTCTTAGCTACGTTTGATGTCACATAATTAAAAACAAGTGAGTTAGATAGACATATTAATTGTTTATTATTATTTCTCTTTTAATGGATAGCGTATTTTAGGGCGTATCATACTCTTCCGCTAGTATCTTTGACGCCTGAGGATGCCATGGGATTGCATTGGAGTCCGATTTGAGATGTTCCTGTGTTGCTGCTACGTCGATATTATTTGTGTATAAATATTTGCTGACCTAGAGAAGCTCATGTGCATTCCGTCTCATCTGTGGAAAGTCATTGTGCCTTGCTTGACAAACAAGTTATCATTCCCAGTGTTTCTGACAACAGCTAGTTTCTTTTTCTTAATTCATAATAAGAAAAACATCAAAATATCATGATTAATTGAGGTCAAAATATATATCATGATTAATTTTGTGAATTACCAGTAGTTACCTTCTTTTTTTTAATTGCAGGTAAAAGATATTCTCCAAGTATTTTGCTTAATGCTTCCTTCTAATTATTGTTATGGTAGGTTCTAACACTACAAGAAAATTACTAGAAGATTGAATTATTGTTATGGTAGGTGCTAACACTACAATAAAAAATATATTTGCTTGCTTTAAAGATTGAATTATTGTTTTATCTTCTTATCCACTAAGACCATTAATCAGTACTTTTGTTCTTATATTATTAATTAGCGTGCGTGTATGAGAAGAGGAGCTCAAAACGGTTTCAATCTTAAATTCTTTCTTAATTATGGCTCTGACTGGGTAACATGACTTATCAAAGTTGAGTTATAATTTGATGTAAGCTGCAGTAAAAATTATGTGGTAAAAATGGCAGTTTGATGTAGTTATCTAACTCAACTATAATGCATGAAATTTTCAACGATGTTGAATAATCTGTTGAAGTAACAATTTAACAAAGGTCCTAACTCAAAGTTGTACATCAACTATAACACATTGTAATTCAACTTCAACTTCAAAAAAAAAAAAATTATTCATGATTGGTAACATTTTTGAGTTATCTATGAATAAAGTCTTAACTCAATGGTAACTCATGTTACCAATCAGAGCCTATATATAACTGACATTGTGCTCTTTAAAGTACGTATGCGGTTGAGAAGGGTTTTTTTTTGTTAAAGATGCGGCGGAGAAGGTTAGTAATATATACATATACTAGGTTCGGACCCGTGCGGGGTTATGTTTGTTAATAATTTTTTTTGATACAAATTTTTTGGTTTAAATTTATGAAATAATGATGGTTTCATCACTAATTTAATTTTTGGAATGACCTAGGGGTCATACCAAAATAAAACCTTAACCTCATTAATGGTCCATTAGAGATCCATTAAACACATGAACTATAAAACCAAATATGGTTATGTTCACAACGATTAAATCTCGTCTGAAACGACTAAAACCCGTTTGAAACAAATATAAATATTTTGAGAAAGAATGTAATATTTGTTATGTCTTATACATGATCTCAAATTCCTATTGCATGACAAATGTATTTATGCACATACATGTGAGATAATATTTATATAAATATATTTAATATAATATCTAAATTCGAACTCATATTAGTTGAGTATTTAGTTTGATTTTTCATTTGGTTTCAATCTAATTTATTATTGTTTGAAAAATTTAAATAATAATGATTGCACTAATATTTTATAACTCAGAATGATCCAACAATCAGACCAATATCAAATTGAACCGGATTAGTAGTTGGTTAAATTTTTATTAATATCGTAAAATATTATAATTTGATATAAAATCAATAAAAACGACTAAAACCCGTTTAAGAAAAATACAAATATTTAGGAGAGGCCATAATGTCGTTCTGTTCCGTCCTGTCCATTCCCATTTTGTACTATTCTCGTTTCCATATCCCCTATATAATAAAACGGAAGTACACAACCTTTTTTGTAGACTATATAATATGAGTTTGCAAGCGAGCGATCGTTTTCGATGATTAAGGTGAGCATGAAACAAAATTTGTTGTGTTTATGGCCGATTTGCTTGATTTTAGCAAGCATTCTAAAATTCAGGTCAAGGATAAGATGGATTTGTGAATTATGTTGTGGTTGCTTGCTGTATTCCCAATTTAATGCTCTGCAGAATCTAGGGTTCAAAGCTTTGGAGATGATTGATGCTGTTTCGAGTTGTTTTAGATAAGCCTAAGATTCAATTAGCTCAGTTTTGTTATTTATGATTTACAGTTTTCAATGTAGAGTGGTGAGAATCGATGTCCTCAATGACGCTCTTCAGAGTTCAGAGCATGTACAATGCAGAGAAGAGGGGAAAGAGGCAGGTTATGATCAGGCCTTCTTCTAAAGTTATCATCGAGTTCCTTATCGTTATGCAAAAGCACGGTATGGTGATTTTTGCAGAGCTAGTAGCTATGACTCGGTTACTTGCTTTCATGTCTACCGTAACAATCGGATTCAACACTTGT
The DNA here is from genome assembly GCF_030686135.1 of Camelina sativa. NCBI lineage: Eukaryota > Viridiplantae > Streptophyta > Magnoliopsida > Brassicales > Brassicaceae > Camelina > Camelina sativa. Next base: position 7,255,790 of record NC_141884.1, on the reverse strand, counting down.
AACATCTCAGAAATACCACCACCGTCGGATTTCTTAAACAAATTCTCAAAATATGTTGTAGCTATATGTTCCATACCCAACGCTGATTCATCCCAAAAAAGCTTGTAACAGTTAAAGTCTTATTACGTATATTTATATTAGTCCAGTTGGTCTTAGTTGTGTGTTGTGGGAACAAAAAAGCTGGTTTCTGTTAATATTGCGAAAAAGCATTTCTTTTGTTGATTTTCCACTTTTACCAAAGGTACGTGTTTCGTTGCTTCTTCTTCGGTTCTAATTTCTCCATATATATTTGTCTTTCGGTTAAATTGTTGTTAGTGATACTTGTAAAATGAACTCTTTAATCCATATTGGGCTCTGTTGTACTTAGATCGAAAGATAATGCTAAGTTGCTAAATACTCGAAACAATGTGTCAAATGTTTTTTTTTTTTTTTTCAATAAATGGAATCGTACCCTTCTTCAATCACGAAATAAGTTTCCTTCATATGTAGTAGACTCTGGACTATGTGATCTATATATACTTGCTTTCTTTAAAGATTGAATTAGTGCTTTATCTTCTTATCCACTATTGTATATAGATAATAGATTGTGAGAAGAGGAGCTTTAAATAATACAATATATTTTCCAAATGGAAACTCGAGACCATATGTTTTTCTCTTGTCAGTTCACTTCCTCAATCTGGAGAACGCTTATCTGTGGACTCACCCAACAGCGGTATATCTCTTGTTTTGGAGATTTGCTGGTCGAGATCTCCGGCTCCAACTATGGTCAGACACATCAATTCATACTGCGATATGCCTTTCAAACTACAATTTTATGCTATATGTAGAGAACGAAACAAGCGACGTCATGGGGATCAACCTGCAACTGTATCTCAGCCATTAAAGGACATTGACACCACTGTTCGTAATAGGCTACTGTCTCTACAGGCGCAAGGCAAGTTCGACGATGCTTTGTGCAAATGGTTCGCTGCCCGGCGGCCTCATCTTTCTGTTCACTAGCTCTTCTCTCACATTCAATCTCTAGTTTCAATTGCCAAAAATAAGACTATGGATGCATCTAATGTAAACAGGGTTCTTTTTTTTGATTGAATTAACATTCATACAAAAAAAAATATACAATATATCAATCATAGTTGTGCTCTTTAAGTATACAGACAGGGTTGATTGTTTAGTAACTAGGCACAAGTAATTTAGGGTGAAAAGTCAATGGACTAGGGAAGAGTCAGACCAAAGAAAAAAGGAGACCTAACTAAATCAAAACTTAAATATAAGTTTGCTCTTATTCTCTTAGCTACGTTTGATGTCACATAATTAAAAACAAGTGAGTTAGATAGACATATTAATTGTTTATTATTATTTCTCTTTTAATGGATAGCGTATTTTAGGGCGTATCATACTCTTCCGCTAGTATCTTTGACGCCTGAGGATGCCATGGGATTGCATTGGAGTCCGATTTGAGATGTTCCTGTGTTGCTGCTACGTCGATATTATTTGTGTATAAATATTTGCTGACCTAGAGAAGCTCATGTGCATTCCGTCTCATCTGTGGAAAGTCATTGTGCCTTGCTTGACAAACAAGTTATCATTCCCAGTGTTTCTGACAACAGCTAGTTTCTTTTTCTTAATTCATAATAAGAAAAACATCAAAATATCATGATTAATTTGTGACTTACCAGTAGTTACCTTCTTTTTTTTTAATTGCAGGTAAAAGATATTCTCCAAGTATTTTGTTTAATGCTTCCTTCTAATTATTGTTATGGTAGGTGCTAATATTTTAGGGATATAGATTTTATTATAATTTGCTTATCTAATATGTTTTTTGTTTTTTCTTCTTCTAAATAGGCATATAAATTTGAAATTAAACTAAATATCCACGGTCTTGCTCAACTCCAGATCCTAACGGGTTATTCTCAATCCTGATTGGCTCATAATTGGTCACTTGAAATTGAATATGTATTCTCTATATATATTCACATTGACATTTTAACTAATTATAATTTTGTTTTTGGACATTCTCTATTTTGTGCTTTCCAATTAATAATATAGATGTCTTTTAAATATTAATATTATTTTTTATATTCTAATAAACTTTTAAAGTTTTAATATTTTCATTTATTTTATTAAAAAAAATTACATTTCTCTTATTTTCTGTATATATATATATATATATTTGTTTCCTTTTCTAAATATTTTAATATATAAACTGTACTGATTTTTTAAAAATGTTAAATAATGATAGTAGAATTTTAATACTCACCAGAATATAATATACTATTTAGTATTTACATATAGCAGTCTTAATTCAAACCCTAAAAGATTGCCCAAACAAGAAGACGACCTTAGATGGAGATTCCTCCTATGGATGTGGTGACGGATGAGATCCTTACGAAACTGCCTGCTAAATCTCTTATGAGGTTCAAGTGCGTCTCAAAACTTTGGTCATCGTACATCAGCTCACGATATTTCAGCAGCCGTTTCCACTCGTTCCCATCCCGACCGCGTCCTCGACTTTACATGTGTTTGCGGGATCTCAGTGACCACCATAACTCCGTAATACTATCATTGGCTCCAGACACTACGTCGTCTTCTTGCTTTGTAGTTGACCACGATCTGACCATCCCACGGCGGGGAGGGTCCATCTTGCAATATCTTCCTGGCTTCATATGTTACACCTCTTGGGGAAAGCCGCGGATCTATAATCCTGCCACCAGACACCTTGTCACCTTCCCCGCGGCAATCATATCCAACATCATCATAACTCCTCCTCCAGGAGAAGGTGCAAAAGTCGTCTCTTACTATTTCGGACACGACCATGTTAGCGACCAGTACGTAGTGGTATGTTCAACTGGTGTCAGAACGAGATTTCGTCAAGAGATGAGGTCAGAGCATCGGGTCTTTTTCCTAGAAGCTGGAGGAAGAGGAATTTGGAAAAAGGCGGCTCCAACGTGTCCAGCTGACTTTCGTCCTCACATTCCGGTCAAGGGAGGAGTGTGTATTGATGGGGTTATATATTACCTGGGTTGGACTGATTCGTATAATTCTGTGCTTGTGAGTTTCCACATTAGATCCGGAGAATTCAAAATGATCCAAGTACCTCGCAGGGACGGAGATGAGCTGCGTTCAAGGGTCACGGATGTGAGTCTTATAGAGTATGGTGGCAAAGTAACTCTTATTGTCCAAAGCAATCTTAGAGAAAAGGGTAGACTTGATTTATGGGCCGTCGAAGATGCCGGGAGCAATAAATGGTCGAGGAAGACTCTAGTTTTGCAGCCTTCTCAGCTACATTTAGTCAATAACGACACTATATTCAAAGTCAATAGTACAACTCAAAATGGCAAGGTTTTCTTGATACCAGAGAATTTGTTTTCTCCATTTCACATTCTCTGTTATGATCTTCAAAGCAATGATGAAAAAGATCGAAATCAAAGGTGTACCTGACCACTGGTTTAGCAAGGACAAAATGAACGTTATAGTGACGTTGATGGATCACAGTGAGCGTCTTCTTAACGTGATGCATACGGGGTAAGAGTGAGATTCTCATGTACTTCCACACTTGAATAAATTACACCTCTAATGCAATGTTTGTGAGTGTTGGGACTACGAACACAGTTTAATTATCACTTATTTTATTTGTTATTTTATATGATACTTAATTTTATATAGTTTATGGTCATCAAGCACTCTCTCTAGAAAAATAAGCGATTTCCATTCACACCTCTACTTTTCTGTTGAGTTCTTCTTCAAACCTTACAAAAGTGATTTAAAGCAAGCACATATAGATCACATAGTCCAGATGGAGTATACTACATTTGAACGAATTGCATGCATGGTCGAGAAAGAGTACGTTAGAAATGAGTCGACACCCATAAATATCAATTAATTAATTAATAAGTAAATATAGATACTCGATACCTGTTATCGTCAAAAAAAAAAAAGTAAATATAGATATAGATCCCATATTCCAAAGAAAGATGGTAGGGACAAATTAACTTGAGTCCAAGGATTTGATCGATGGAATGGCATGCATATATATTCTTCTTCTTTGGTGCGTGTGTGTTGCAAGAAAAAGAAAAAAAATAAGAAGCTATACGTACACCAATCGGTGTAATAGATAGAACAACAAATCTTGAATATGCTAATTAATGAATTTGACATCCATTTGGTTATTATATTGCATGTTGTTTATATATTAATTAAGCATGCATGACTACACCTAAATTTTAACAATAAATAAGCAAACGGATCGGATATGTGAATTTAATTAGATTGAAGTTCAGCTTTGTCCAAAAACAAAATTAAGAACAGAATTTAAAAGTTTATTTTCATAACAATTAAAGTCTTATTACGTATATTTATATTAGTCCAGTTGGTGTTAGTCGTGTGTTGTGGGAAACAATAAAAAACTGGTTTCTGTTAATATTGAGCAAAAGCATTTGCCTTTGTTTTTCTTTTGTTGACTTTCCACTTCTACCGTTGGTACGTGTTTCGTTGCTTCTTCTTCGGTTCTAATTTCTCCATATATACCTTTTTTTTTTTTTTTTTGAAAATATATATACTTGTCTTTCTGTTTTTGTTGTTAGTGATACTTGTAAATTGAACTCTTTAATCAATATTGGGCTCTGTACTTAGATCGAAAGATAATGCAAAGTTGCTAAATACTCGAAACAATGTATCAAATGTTTTGTTTTTTTCAATATATGGAATCGTACCCTTCTTCAATCACGAAATAAGTTTCCTTCATATGTAGTAGACTCTGGACTATGTGATCTATATATACTTGCTTTCTTTAAAGATTGAATTAGTACTTTATCTTCTTATCCACTATTGTATATAGATAGTGAATAGACGAGCTTTAAATAATACAATATATATATATATATAAAATGTTTTAATATATATATATATATATAAACAATATGTTACATAATGATAGTAGTATTTTAATACTCACCAGAATATAATATACTTATTTAGTATTTACATATAGCAGTCTTAATTCAAACCCTAAAAGATTGTTTACAAGAAGACGACCTGAGATGGAGATTCCTCCTATGGATGTGGTGAGGGATGAGATCCTTACGAAACTGCCTGCTAAAACTCTTATGAGATTCAAGTGCGTCTCAAAACTTTGGTCATCGTACATCAGCTCACGATATTTCAGCAGCCGTTTCCACTCGGTCCCATCCCGACCGCGTCCTCGACTTTACATGTGTTTGCGGGATATGATATCAGTGACCATTGGCTCCGGACACTACGTCTTCTTGCTTTGTAGTTGACCACGATCTGACCATCCCACAGCGGGGAGGCTCCATCTTGCAATATCTTCCTGGCTTCATATGTTACACCTCTTGGGGAAAGCCGCGGATCAAAGTGAGCGTCTTCTTAACGTGATGCATACGGGATAAGAGTGAGATCGTCTCGTGTACTTCCACGTACACTTGAATAAATTACACCTCTAATGCAATATTGTTTGTGAGTGTTGGGACTACGAACACAGTTTAATTATCCCTTAATTTATTTGTTATTTTATATGATACTTAATTTTATATAGTTTATGGTCATCAAGCACTCTCTCTACAAAAGTAAGCGACTTCCATTCACACCTCTACTAGCTTGTCTGTCTAGACTGAATTTGTGATTTGAGTTCTTCTTCAAACCTTACAAATTATATGGCATCCCTCCATTTTGTCAAGAAGAGAATGTCAAATTTGGTCAGTCTCATTTCTCTTCTTTTTTCTCTGAATGTTTCTCTCTCGTTTGTGATTCAGCGACGGTTTCTCTTTTTCCGTACGAGCTCGTATATTTGGCTCTGTGAGACGATTGTCTGGACAGACCCGGAAGTCAACTTAAATTTGAACTTAAAAAAAAAAAAGAAGAGAAGAGAAGAAGTATCATCGGATACCATGATAATAATAAATTAAAGAAATGATTAACAAGAGAAGAGAAGAAGTATCATCGGATGAATTAAAATAATATGGGGACTTACGTACGGTGAAGGATCAGGAAGATGAAGATCCGTAGAGCTGACTGATCATGGTATATATATTATAGTTGAGTTAACTGATATATTGCTTCTTATAAAACTACATCTTCTACTAGTATAGTATACTAATACTACTATATATAACTAACCTTCTCAGCCGCATCTTTAACAAAAAAAAAAAAAAAAAAAAAAAAAAAATACCGTTTTGAGCTCCTGTTCACACTTTCACACACACGCACGCTAATTTTAATAATATAAGAACAAAAGTACTGATTAATGGTCTTAGTGGATAAGAAGATATATAAAAGACTAAATCAATCATTATTAAAGCAAGCAAATATAGATCACATGCATATATAGTCCAGATGGAGTATATATTACATTTGAACGAATTGCATGCATGGTCGAGAAAGAGTACGTTAGAAATGAGACGACACCCATAAATGTCAATTAATTAATTAATAAGTAGATAGATATATATAGATTCCATATTCCAAATTAAGAAAGATGGTAGGGACAAACTTGAGTCCAAGGATTTGATGGATGGAAATGGATGATGGCATGCATACATATATTATTCTTCTTCTTTATTGGTGCGTGTGTGTTGCAAGAAAAAGGAAAAAAAAAAAAGATTAGAACAAACGCAAAAAAAAAAAAGAAGATAAGATAAGAGACTAATTAATGAATTTGACATCCATTTGGTTATTATATTGCATGTCGTTTATATATTAAGCATGCATGACTACACTTAATAGTTGATGAAAATGTTAGAACAAACGCAAAAAAAAAAAAAAAAAAAAGATTAGAGACTTACATCTGAATGAAGTAAATGGGACAAGTTTGTTTTTTTTTTTTTTTTTTTTTTTAAAAAATATATATATATATATATATATATATATATATAATGTGAATGAAACAAATATTTTGAGTTTTGGAATGTATATGATATTAAAATTTAATGAGTATATATGTATGTGTGTAGGGAAGAGATAACATATAGTTTTACAATAATTAAGCCATTTTATAAAAAGTTCGTTTAAAAATTAATAATATGTAAATGCGGATTCCAAAAAACAAATTAAGCGTCGATAGCCAAATTAAGCGTCTAGGCTGAAATCCGTCGTTGTCTATAAAATCAGAAATAAATATGTCACTGTCATTGTCAGTCTAACAAACTCTCCTCTCCTCTCCTCGACCTGAAAAAGCAAAGACCATGATGAAGAAATTCTCGTCGTAACTCTTCTTCTTTTTGATTTTACTTTCTTTTATTTTTGTTTTTTTCTTCTTTTTTTTTTTGATCTGGATCTCTGTTTTGTAGTGGTGAAGAAGGCGTGATCATGAAAACCGTTGAAGAAAAGGAAGAAAGGGAAGAGAATGTTGAAGAAGCGAAAGTGAAAGGAGACGATCTACCGTAATATTTTAGTCTGATGGTTTTTTGCTTTGTGTGTTTTTTTTTTTTGTTTCCTTTGGTGTTGTTCTTTTGATGAGAGTCGTTTCCTGTTTTCCAGTAACGAAGATGAAGAAATCGGTGAAGAAGAGTCGTTTCCCGTTTTCCTCGGCGATGGTCCATTGTCGACCCTTGAACAAGGTAAAAGCGTCTTTTTGGATCTGGATTTTGTTTTTGAAACCATGGAACAGAACATCGCTAGCTGCTTTGATCGTGTTAGAGTTTTATTTTTTTTTGGTTGCTTGATTTATTTGAGAAATTGATTTTTGGTTGTTTGATTGGTTGAGTCCTGTGTTAGAGTTTTATTTTTGGTTGCTTATTGAGTCCGTGTTAAGAGAGTTTTACTTTTGGTTGCTTCAAGCTTATGCTCTCTGTTTTTTATTTGGTTCGTTCGCAGATGTCGCTCCCGATGCAGCACTCCTCGAGAATTGTCGTCCAGCTCCCGTGCCAAGTAGGCGGACGAGGACGAGTCAGAGGCTGGATAACAAGGCAGCACCTCAAAGAGCTAAACCGAGGAGAGGAGTGAAAAAGCTTGCGGCAGCTATTCAGGCCAATGGAGAGGATCTACCGTAATTTTACTCTGATCTTTGTGTGTTTTTTTTTTTTGTTTCCTTTGGTGTTGTTCTTTTGATGAGAGTCGTTTCCCATTTTCCAGTAACAAAGTTGAACACATCGGTGGAGAAGGAGTCCTCGGTTTGTCGCCCGCTGACGCTGAACCAGGTAAAATCTGTATTTTCTTTTTGAAACCATGGAACAGAACATCTTTGATCGTGTTAGAGTTTTTTTTTTTTTTTTTTTGGTTGCTTGATTGATTGAGAAATTTATTTTTTGGTTGCTTGATTGATTAGAGTTTTATTTTTGGTTGCTTCAAGCTTGAGAGTCCGATAAGAGATTATTTTATGCTCTCTGTTTTATTCTGAGTTTTGCACCGATCCAGTTTTTTATTTGGTTGCTTATTGAGTCCGCGTTAGAGTTTTACTTTTGGTTGCTTCAAGCTTATGCTCTCTGTTTTTTATTTGGTTCGTTCGCAGATGTCGCTCCCGTGCAGCGTATTGCGGTTCAGTTCTCCGATGCAGCACTCCTCGAGAATTGTCGTCCAGCTCCCGTGCCAAGTAGGCGGACGAGTCAGAGGCTGGAAAACAAGGCAGCACATCAAAGAGCTAAAGCGAGGAGAGGAAGGAAAAAGCTTGCGGCAGCTATTCAGACCGTCATTGACTTTTCGCCCGTGTTCAAACCCGACGGCGACGGCCACGGCGACGGCGAGGCCGGAGGGGACGAGGGCAGTGAAGGCAACGGAGTAGCCTCCTCCGCATGATTTCGGCTTTCTCTCTTTAATCTTCTCTTTCCCTACATCCCAAAAAAACACTCGCTTTTTTTTTTCCATTTGGGTTTTTAACTTTTACGAACCGGTAATAAGGAATTTGATGGGATCTTTTTTTTTTTTTGGGTTTGCACTTTTAAGTAAAGTTGGGCATGCATCCAAAATGTTCGACGAAATGTAAAACCAAAAGGGTATGAGCCTGAAACACATTTCAGGAAAGAAGATTCATATCGATAGTTGCAGAAACATATTTGATGCATTCGCTTTCACCAAAACACCACCATATTATATATATACATTATTTATTATTCGTTAAAAGAAATTGGATCCGGATTTGAGCGGCGAATACGATCCACCGGACCTATCCATCCGGGTCCGTATCGTTGTGAAACGGGTCAAAGCAGGGGTGTACCCGACGGCGTGGAACAGCGTCGGTGAGGTTCGACGGGAGAGGAGGTGAGAAGGAAGCGGGGATTGAGAAGCAGCGGCATTTGAGGTGGAGAAGAAACGGTTAGCTACGCGTGAGGCCGTTGATCGGGATAGTGTTTTCGCCATTGAGACTTCCCGGCGATGATCGACGATGACGGGACTAGGGTTTAAGGTAAAAGGGGTAAAACTAATTGGGCTTGAACTTTGTTATTATTGGGCCTTATCATTTCAAACTGTATAAAGGCTCGTTTGGATGAGAGATGATGAGAAATTGAGAATTCGTTTCTACTACTGTACAGTTTGAACTTTGTTAAGAAACAAAAATAATTAGATAACTTTATTTTTATTCAGTAATTTAATAGAGTTCATCAAAAACCACATGTACCACCAGGTCCTCCAAACGCGAAGGCCAATCCGGTGGATTTAAGGTAATTTAAATATGTTACCCTATAGCAATTATAAGTACCAGCATCAAGCCTTGTGTTCTTTTTCTCAAGATACACCTTCTTGTATTTCGAATCTATAATGAAGATGTTTTTAAAATATGCCGTCTTTTTTAAATCTGTCACTGAAAAATGTCCGTTCCCCATTGGAGAACTAATTCCAGATGGAGATAAATAAATATTTCCTCCAAATGTTATTACAGAAGCCCCTTTGTTTAAGTGTGTAAATAATGTTTTGGGCCAATAACCAACCACTTCATCAAAGAATTTAAGTACCCAATTTCCACTGAAGCCATCCTAAATACATATGAAACAAAGAAATAAAAAGAAAATAAGTATTTAAGAGATCAAAATAATTGGGTGGTTTAATAATTCTTTTGAAACTAAATATTAAAAACATCGTAAAAAGGCTAAAGAATAATACCTGAATAACTTGCATTCGAAAGGTAACGCTCTTTTGACCATAGACGGATGACCCCCAGAATCTTTTTCCAAGAATGGGTTTTCGACTTACAACCACAAAGCCAGGACATTGCGTATTATAACACCCTATTTTTTGATAATGATCTCTCTACAAATAAATTTTAAAAATTAAATAAATAAATTAGTACAGTTCATTCAATTGTTTTGGTTTCTCATTTTTTTTAATCTAACCTAATTTTTGTTCTTATGTGAATCAGATTTACGATTAACTAAAAACTACTCATAGTCCAATATATTGTTAATCGTGTGACACTGTCACCATATAATCTTGGATGTACCTATAATAAATAAATAAAATCATATAGTTAAATACTCATATATGTTAAAGTCACATGATTGTGTATAAGATGCATAATCTTTAGTAAGTAAATGGTGGTATAAACTTACTGCCCAACCAGCTTGTATACTATTGACTTGACCTAGAGGTCCATTCTCTAACCATATTTGACTTTTACTGTATTGACCGTTTGTCAACATTAATAATTCATGAATACTTATTTCTGCTTCAGCTCCTCGATAGATAGTTCCATTTTGCATTGTCTCAATTGCCGCATCCTGTAAAATTTTAAAATATATGTTAGTCTTAATAACTATATAAGACTTTCTTACTCATTTCAGAAAAAAATAGAGAGAGACATACGTGTTGACCATAAAACTCGACTGAATTCAAACGAACGCTCTGTGATTCGTTTCCTTGTCTTAAAATTGCAACTGTTCCTTTTGGACAATGCTCTTGTGTGCTATATTTGTTGCTTCTTTCAATATTTCCATCTAAGTTGAATGTTTCCTGTATCAATTAGAAGTAAAAAAAGAAAGAAAGTAAGATTTTGCATAACAAATGTTTCTCGGACTAATTCTTTCATAGCTGTTTGATTGACCACAACTGTTCATTCTAATATATAAATTCAAACTGAAATATTTGTCCAAAATGTTCTGAGGAATGGTCATCTTAACTATAATAATGTATAATATTAAGAGCAACTTTGGTAGATAACCATGGTAAAAGAAAAAATAGAGAGAATGACGTTTTGGCAGAAATAGTTAGTAAATAACGTTTTTTTAGGTGGGGTAGAGGGAGGATAAAGACTAAACTAACCTCTTGAATAATAGCTTTAATAAAATAATATATTTATTTGAAAAATCTACGGCAAGAAAAAAACATGCAGCAGCTTAAAATTACATGAATTTTTCTTATAAATAGCATGTGATATTAATAAATTAGTATAATCACTTGAAGTAAATATAAATAGCATGTCATATATTTGCAAGAATGAAAAAACATGCATCAGCTTAAAATTACATGAATTATTCTTGTAAATAACATGTGATATTAATAAAATAGTATAATCACTTGAAGTAAATATAAATAGCATGATTTTTTCTTAATCTCATATGTCATGCCGCGTTGCAGAGATATCAGACCAGAGGGGAGGGGGTGATGGGGGCAAGCACCGATAAAGCCAAACCAAAAGGAATAAATTTAGATATAGAAGGAGAGATGAGTAGCGGAAGAGTGGAAAATTGGAAAATGAGATCTAATGGTAAATAGATCTATTGAAGGGGGTAGTGTAAGTAATAAAAAAGAGATCCAGTAACATACAATAAAAGTAAAGGATTTGGTGGTGGTGGTGATGGTGATTGTCGCCATTAGAGACATGAAGATGGAGAAGATGGTGAACACAGAGGAGAGAAGAAAAAGAAAATAAAATAAAAAAGATACCAGAAGAGAGCAATGTAATTTTAGATGGCATAGGAAACATAAGGACATGGCTCATAGTCATTCTATGAATTATTCTAAAAAGTATAGTCATCTATTATATATACTCTAATATTAAAACCAAAAATTGAATCATTGTAAAAATAAATTTAAAACTTTATTTTGCATGAATACTTCATACAATTTAAACATATTGAAAAAAAAAACATTTGAGTTTTTATTCGATTTTAACTGCAACAAATATAATAAGATCTAAATTACTTGATCTACCACTATTTTACTGTCTTACCTGAATCTTGTGATTTTTCAACATTGGATGTTGAAAAGCCGGTTGTTTCTATATATCAATACAATCATATTCCTATAAAATTTGTTGAAAATATAAGAGAAAGATTGTAAAAATAAAAATAATTTTTTTGAAATTAACAAACAAAAATAAATTAAGGAGTCTCACATCAATGTTGCCTTGTGCTCCTTGTGTAAAGAACATATAAACACAGATACATAGAGCTAGATGTAACGCCATTGATAAATTATTTTTTAAGTTTATCTCTAGTTATTGTCTATGATACCTTCTGGTATATATACAAATTCAGTCAACCACTTTAAACTATTGCTATATTACTACTTGTTTTATAATCTCTTGACCAAAATTAACATATGCATATTTTTTTGGTCAGAAATCAAATGTATATTTAGGGGAACATATCTAAATGGCCATACTACATCCCTTATAAGAAAAATTTACCAAAATTTTCAAAGATTTACAAAGATTTTTTGCTAAAATAATATTAAAATAACCAGAATAATCCACCAAAACTTATTTAAAATAATCATATTGATTTTTTTACCAAAACATATTTGTCACATTATTTATTTACTTCTTATGAATTTATTATTAGGGATAATAATTTAGGCTAAAATATTAAGAATTTATTTAAATGTTTTAATTTTTATTTTTATAAAGAAATTTTATTTAATTAAAAGGTGGATATGGAAACGAATACAACTAGATTTATAAATATATGTATTAGACAAGAATTCAAGCAAAAGTTAAAAGAAATAGAATTTAGAAAAGAAATACAAAATCTATCTTAAAACAAGAGAGAGGAAAATTTAATAGTATATGATATGAAATCTACTTTATTGTGTAGTTTTTTTTGGAATTTTCACCTTAAATTATTCAAATTGAGATGATTAAATAAATATTTAAGGAATAATTAAGAAAGAGGGAAAAAGTTGCGAAGTCTCGGGTTTTAGCTGGGCACACTTGAGTTGGACCAACACAGATATGTGGGACCCTCCAGCGGTGAATTTTCTCATAGCATTAAATGCATGATATGATGATTTCTGCTACTTTGTTACGTACCACGAAATCTTCCTTTCCAGCGGGAAAAATCTTCATCCAACTAGGTGTAGAAGCAATGAAATAATTAAGAAATACAAACAAACACGACATATGAAGGACTTACATGCCAATAAATTTGGCTAGGGTTTGAGCATTGCAAACAATTAACTATATGCTATTTTTATGTGTTTTCACCACAGGGCTTGTCCATGACGATCAACCAATGCTCTTAACTGCAAACAGGAAATGGTGGTGCCATTTTAGTAGGTGGTTGATCACTGAAACTGGATCCAGAATTGAGAGGCGAATAAGAGCCATCACACCTATCCATCCGCGTCTGTATTTTTGTGAAACGGGTCAAAGCAGTGATTTAAAGGATGACGTAGAATAATATTGGAGGTGAGAAGGAAGCGGGGACTTAGAAGAGGCGACATTGGAAGTGGAAAAGAAAGGATTCGTGAGCTGGTGGGTGGGGATAGAGTTTTCGTCATTGAGACTTGTGTAGTTCCTGGCGATGATTGATGATGACGTGATGAGGCTCGTTTGGATGAGATGAGGGTTTTTTATATATATAAATATGAGGCTAATTAGAAATATATATATATATATATATATATATATATATATATTAGATCACCTTTAATTTTATTTAATTCATATCTGATATTTGATATTATTTTGTTGATACATAACATATATAGAATTTCTCAAATACCACAATTTCCACCTGGTCCTCCAAATGAAAATACCAGAATCAGCGTAACTTCTTATTTTCTTATCTTCAACATAAACTCTTTTATAGTTAGAGTCTCTAACCACAATGTTTTTAAAATATGCTGTCTTTTTAAAATCTGCAACCGGAAAATGTCCATTTCCCATTAGAGTACTAATTCCATCGGGAGATAAATAAGTATTTCCTCCATAGCTTACTAGAGAAGCTCCTTTGTTTAAGTAAGTAAACAATTCTTTAGGCCAATAACCAATCACTTCATTAGATATTTGAAGTACCCAGTTTCCACTGTTGGGATCCTAATATATATGAAACAAAAATGAAAAACAAAATATACTTTAACAAGTATCCAAAAAGTCAAAATAATTGTATGGTTTGATAATTTCATTGAAACTAAATATATAAATCTTTTCGTACAAAGGCTAATTATAAATTTACCTGATTAACTTGTATGTTAAAGGTAAGGCTTGTTTCACCATATATGGATGACCCCCAAAATCCCTTTCCAAGAAAGAGTTTTTGACTTACAACCACAAAGCCAGGACATTGCGTATTGTAGCATCCTGTTTTTCGATAACCATCTCCCTGAAATGGAAAAAAAAAATATGTATAATAATATTTGTTACCTTAATAAAATAGCAAAGCTCATCAAATTGTTTTGATTTCTTCTCTTTTACTCCAAGCTAGTTATTGTTCTTATGTGAATATCATTAACTAAAAACTACTTACAGTCCAATATATTGTTAATCGTGTGACGCTGTCACCGTATAACCTTGGATGCACCTACAATTAAAAAAAAAACAGAAAAACATATAACTATGCTTATAATTTAATAACCACATGAATATTTGTGAATGCATAGTTTTTTGTAAGTAATTGGTGGTATAAACTTACCGCCCAACCAGCTTGTATACTATTGAGGTTACCTGTAGATCCATTCTCTAACCATATTTGACTTTTACTGTACTGATTGTTTTGCAACTTTAAATCGTGAATACTTATTTCTGCTTCGGCTCCTCGATGAACAGTTCCATCTATTATGGTCTTGATTATTGCAAACTATAAATTTTGTAAATATGTTAGTCTTAATAACTAAATGAGATTTAGTAGCTCTTTTCGAAAACAAAAATTATATACATGTTGACCATAATACTCGTCTGAATTCAAATGAATGCTCTGAGATTCATTTCCTTGTCTTAAAATTACAACTGTTCCTTTTGGACAATGCTCTTGTGTGTTATATTTGTTGCTTCTTTCAATATTTCCATCCAAGTTGAATGTTTCCTATATGCATCACACGGAACAAAATAAAAGTAAGGCATAACAAATGTTTCTGGAACTTCTTTTTATATTGCTAGCTGATTGATTAGCCACATCTATTCATTATAATATACAATCTAAAATTCACATATTTGTCCAATTTTTTTTTGGAATAGCCATTATATAAGAAATCTGAAAAAAACAAAATTGAAACTGAAAATTGAATCATTATAAAAAAAAGTATAATTTTATTTTGTATGAAAATACAATTTAAACATAGTTTTCAAAAATAAATAGAATATTTGAATTCTGACGCAATATAAAAATCTAATTATTTTATGGTGGAATGAAAGAATAAGAATAAGATGGAAGAATAAGAATAATATTATCTTACCTGAATCTTGTGATTTTTTAATAATGGGTGTTGAAAAGCTGGTTGTTTGTATATATCAACACAGTCATAATCCTGTAAAATTTGTTTAATTACATAACAATTGTAAAAATAAAATAAAAATCGTATAAGTAAAAACAAAGAAATAAAAGTTAAAGAGACTCACATCAATGTTTCCTTGTGCACCTTGTGTAAACAGCAGATAAACACAGAGACTGAACAATATATCTAATGCCATTGCCATTGTTAAGTTATTCTTTCTTTCTTTTTGTTTCTCTCCAACTAGTTATTCTACCCAACTTTCCAATATAAGTGGGGGTTATTGGTTTAAGATTTGAATAGAGTTTTAAAGATTTTAAATGTTATGTAAAATCTGTTGTTATTAGATCAAGATTTTGTTAAACTCTGTTAAAGTTTAGTGTTATTAGTTTGTGATTTGTAAAAAATCATTTAAAATCTTAACAAATCTGGGTTATTGGATTCAAACTTTTATTAAGTCATTAAAAGTTTTGTATTATTTAATTAAAACAAAAGAATCTAAGATTGTTAATGAGTTCAATTATTATGTTATTGGTTCATGATTTTAGACAATTTCTTTACAAAATAAAGTCATGGAAAGTATCATAAAAATGCAGGGATTGTTTGGAGGACTTTATAAGATTTTAGAAAACTAATCAACAAAACTCTATAGCAATCTATAACAATCTTTCACTTATTCATTTTTAATGATTTTGTTGAACTCTTCAAAAATCTTCATAAATCTCAAACCAATACCACCCCTAAATAAAAAAATATTAATTCTAGTCAACAAGTATTTAAGGTATTGATGTGTATACACTGGTTTTTATTATCTTTTTACCAAAAATAACATATGCAATTATGCATATATTTTTTTGGTCAACAATCAAATGTATATATAGGGAAATATGGCTAATTGTCATTTACTATGTTCCTTACAAAAATAAATTTACCAAAAATTTTAAAGATTTTCAAAGGTATTTACCAAAATAATCCACCAAAACTTATTAAAATAAATACATTGTTTTTTATTTTCTAAAACATATGTGTCACATTATGTATTTACTTCTTATGCATTTCTTATTAGAGTTAGGCTAAAAATAATCTTTAAAAAATATTTTAATGAAGAAATAAAATTAAAATGTAAATATGGATACTAAAATTACATCCAGATTTCAATATATTCAAAAATAATTTTTAAAAACGTTTATAGAAATTGGATTTAAAAAAATAATTTTTAAAAACGTCTTTATTGTGAATTTATTTTCCTGGATTTCATCTTCTTAAAATTATTAAAACTATAGTCATTTTATTTAATTAAAGATATCAAAAATAAATGAAACTAATAATGAGACGAGACGACGACAGTTACCTCCGTTAGGCACAGATTCTGATCCCGCCAATGTTATCTCCAAGTGTCAAATACTGAATGGTTACATAGATATGCTTCATCTAATCCCATATTCTCTCAACCGTACGATATAAATCCAACGGACAAGAAAAAACCTTATCTCTCCAGCTTTTACATTCAAAGAACCCAAAATAAACGAAGCACACAGAGCACACAGAGAGAAGAAGAAGAAGAAGAAGAAGAAAAAAGCAAATGAAGAAGACGAAGCACACTTATATATCTTCACCAGTCAGAGATCACGACTAAAGTTTTTTTTTTTTTTTATAAAAGTTTCCGATTAGCTCGACGACGAAGAAGAAGCAATGGAGCTTCCGTTACTCTCTTACGCTACATCCCCGTCGTTTTCGCGGACAGGCTTATTATTATGCTGTTCTTCAACTAGCGTATGTGACTTCCCGGAGAGAAGTCGGAGTTTGAGAATGAGATTTAACGGTGGAGGGAAGCCTCGAAGCGTTACAGCTTCCGCCGAACAAAGCAGCGAAGGGATTGAGAAAACAGACGGCGTCGGTGGAACAACATTCTCCGGTTCTACTATGGAGGTGACAACACTTGATCGCGGCTTTGCTAATTCCACCACCGTTGATTTCCCGATTTGGGACAAAATCGGCGCCGTCATTAGACTTACGTACGGAATCGGTGAGTAGAGAGATTTGCAAATCCGAAACCTTTAAGTTACAAAACTGTTCTGTTTCACCTTTAGGCTCTCTAATGAATTGTATGAAATTTCGAAATATTGTTTTTGGATTGAAATATGAAAATTAGGAATATATGGAGCAATGGCTGTAGCAGGAAGATTCATATGTTCTGTGACTGGAATTGACTCATCTGGTGGGTTTGATATTTCTATTGATGCACTTCTTGCTGGACTTGGTTATGCAACACCACCAACCATGGCTCTTCTCTTCATACTTGATGTAAGCTAAAGCTATTATAATAACCTCTTCTTGTATCATCTTTTGATACGTCTATTGTTGTTAGAATTGGTTTTAGATGGATTCTATTTTCTCTGGTCTCAGGATGAAGTTGTGAAGCTATCACCGCACGCTAGGGCCATCAGAGATGTTGAGGATGCTGAGCTTAGAAACTTTTTCTTCGGAATGTCGCCATGGCAGGTGAAAACTATAGCTATTTTCTTGGTTTATCGAAATCTTTGATATTGAAGTCTTGGTTTTGAGGTTTTCAATCTCTGGTTGTTTTCTTCAGTTTATACTCATTGTTGCTGCCAGTTCGATAGGAGAAGAGCTCTTTTACCGTGTTGCTGTACAGGTATGGTTTCATTAGAACTTAGCCAAGTAGAACTATATCATTGACCACTTTGATTGAGTTATTACTGATTGATTGTCTGATTCTCATGATAGGGTGCTCTGTCTGATATATTCTTGAAAGGAACGCAATTGATGTCAGATTCTAGAGGCATGGCATCTCTGGTAGTTAAAATCTCTCCTTTACATTATTTTTCTATCGAGATTACAATATATCTTCATGGAGTTCATATATGTTGTTTGTTAATTGTTATTATTACTTCTAGACTGGAGTGTTTCCTCCATTTGTGCCATTTGCTCAAGCATTTGCAGCTGTAATCACCGCGACTCTCACTGGCTCTCTCTACTTTTTTGCTGCTTCTCCAAAAGGTTAGGATTTTGGTCATGTCTTGATCTTGTTATAGTTATCTAGTTTCTTAGTTGATTCAGTTCTTTCTCATTTCTCGTTTTCGTTTTTCAGACCCTACATACATTGTTGCCCCGGTTTTAAGGTCACGCCGAGATGATTTTAAGAAGCTTTTGTCAGGTACTCGTTCTCTTGTTCTGATCATGCATGTTGTTGTGAGAAAGATTTTGCTCGGAGAACATGAAAATGTTAACCGGTTTGGTTTTCATATTAATTTGATCCGCTGGTTATGACATATATGTTTTGTGTCATTGCTTTGAGCAGCTTGGTACGAGAAGAGACAGATGAAGAAGATATACTCTCCCCTCCTCGAAGGACTCTTAGCCCTCTACCTCGGTATCGAATGGGTTCAGGTAACATCTCCGTACCGTTTTTTTGTTTTGCTTCAGTTTGGTATGCAATAATTCTGGTTCCAGTTGGTAGAGCTATACGATTTTTTTTGTTGTTAAAAACCAAACCGGTTGATTAACTAATTATCTGGTTCTGATATATTATTTTTTTTCAAATTTCAAGACGGATAATATTCTAGCACCGATGATGACGCATGGTATATACTCGGGGGTCGTATTAGGACATGGGCTATGGAAAATTCACGATCACCGGAGAAGATTACGTCGGAGAGTCGAACGGATCAGATCGGAGGCTACTGATAAGTTGATTTAAATCAACTCTAGATTTTAATTGGTTGGGGGTGGATTTGTGTGTATTTTTTTGGTATGGGGTCGTATAGTGATTAGGAAAATTAGCTAGGACCTCTTCCAATTAATTAGAGACCTTCATACAGTAGAAACTTACATACTATAGGTGTACTGTGTACATACATAATAATATCCCTATATATATATTATACTTGAGAAGTAACTTCTTTATTTCTTTTTTTTGCTTGCAACCTTTTATGATCAGTACCAATATATACAAAAGTTTGAGCATTATTGGCCAAAGTTTGATTGAGTTATTACTGAATAATTGTCTGATTCTCATGATAGTTATTACAATAAGGTTTGCTCAGTACCAAGGTCAGAGTTTGCTTATGTAGACTTTGTAGTCTACACGTTGTGCTCTTGGGCAGTTGGGCCTGCATCTCTAGGTATTGCTTTGTGCTCTTGCATGGCCAGTGCCTTCATTTTCATTTGCTTCCATCCAAACTCAATTTGAACTTAACTAATACAACACCTAAATTTTTTTGAAACTTAAAATCAAGTTAAAAACCGAAGCTATAATAAATCATCTACATTATACTAAAATTTCTTTTGTATACTATTCATAATATGAAAAAAAAAACTCTGAACTCAAACTGGAACTATAATCATAGATTGAACATTATTATGAACATCATTAGCAATTAACAATAAAATAAAATTTTCTAATATAGTTGATATTTTAAAAGCTACATAATATTTAATTTATGCATGGCGCAAGACATCATCTAATTATACGTAACATATAAAACTTAAACTTTCTTTTTTAAGGAAAAAAATTCGTTAGACATAAACATGAATTTTATTATTCAAATATTAGAGAGCTTGTGTGTTTATGTGTAAGGAAAAATATGTTCGAATTGATAGGACAATTACTAGTATCCAAAACATTTTGCTGGTATTCGAAACAGAGTTTCCAGAACCCAAACAAGAATAGTTGGCAAGGACAAATTAAAAAATAATACTAGCAAGGTGGTGAATTCGATTTGCTCTTGCTATTTTTGTTTTTCTAAAATACATTACTTAGTGTACCTCTAATCACGAATTTGGTATCCGAACTCCAAAGTTTGGTCCAAAACTCTAATTAAGTAATAAACCAATAATGGACAGAAGAAGGATAAATTAAATAATTATGTCTTCTTTTTTCTTGGGTCAACTGATTATGTCTTCTTAATAATTGAAAACTAATCTTAACAGAGAATAAATTAATTAAAAGCTAATCTTAATTAATTTTCAGAAAACGACAAATGAAAGCGAGTAGTCGGTAGAATCATGTGGAGGAGCAAACCTTATTGTATTGGTATATTATTTTATTCCTTCATGTCCAGATTATATCATTTAACTTGAATGATTCTAAACACCAACTATTATATTGCTCGTAGTCGTAACGAACAAAATTAAAAACAAAAGATAAATGTTTAACTCACACCAATTTTTACCATTTTAAAAAATTTGAAGTTATGATAAATAAACCATATTAAAACTCTCGTGATTATATATGAAAGCTTTTTTATAATTTTAAAACAGTGATTTATGTGACCGTACAAACTTTTCAAAGACACACATTCTTTTTTTATATTGCACATTAAATTTAACTTAGTATGTTTCACTTGTATTTTTTTTCAAGTTGAAAGTACGCTGACAAAAAAAGTCATTTACAAATTACAATGCATTCATAATTAGTATAGCTAGTAACAACAATAACGAGAATATCTCATTATCGTTGTCTGTCTAGTCTTTAGAAACACATCAGTTTTATTTATATGTACAAAATCTTGAGCTGGGTTATACATAAAATCAGGAGAAGATTCCAAAAATGTTGGCATGATAATTAAGATGCTTGCGTCCGTGGAATTTATTAAACTAATGACTATTCACATTACGGTCTTATTCTAAATTTCTCTAATTAAACATCAGACCAATCTATAGAGAAACTAACGCATATTCTAGTAAGATAAATTATTTAATGGTCTCAAACCTGCTGCAAACACATATACATATACACGCAAACGGATATGCATGCATATGGATATCAATCCGCGATATATCCTTATATTGGTTGATCGAGATTATTGATTACTTTTTACATGACACCCTTGAGTGGTCACTAACGTAGTGAGGTTATCTCAAATTTCGCAATTATTTACATTTCAATCGAAATTATAACAAAAAGAAGAGAGGAGAAAAAAGAACATTTGGTCAGATAACACACTTGCAACTTCGCTTAAAGTTCGGTGGTGGCCATATGTTTTGGTGTTGCGAAGTTGGCCACCATCAAATTACTTAATTCATAATATATGTGATCGGCATGTATACTGTAATTATACTGTCTGTCGCAAGACCAAAACAAAGCACTTCCAGACTGTTCTATTATCAAAAGAAAATTATAATATGGTAGTTCTTAAAAAATTAATTAACTCCCAAAGTCCAATGCAATTAGTTATCTCTTGTATTGGATTAGCGATTGGTGGAATCATATAAGATTATAAAACTAGTTGATCATTATTAAATATAAGTTGAGTAGAATTTATAATTTTATAACTAATGGACGGCTTCTTGATTTATTATTAAAATGGCTCCGCTGATTAATCGATAAACCATACATTTGCACAAGAAGCCGTCACACGTTGTCCGCCGTTGCTGAGTCTATCCCTTTCCATATAACTACTCCATTTTTTCTTAAATAAATATTCGTCGTATAAACTATTGCGTTGTGCCTTTCATAATTTATTATATTGCTAAACGATCCTATTACCAAAGAACATAAAACAATATGATTTCATCTCTATTAAAATTACAGTATTTAGACCTTTTTGTTCATCTAATGATATAGTTGCAACTGGAACTCGGAGTCTTACTTGTCTTAGGTGTTCACTATGTGATGGTGAACTATAAATAAATAGATGTACTTTCGGACAGTCTTGTGGTCGACTGTACGCCTTTTGGTCTTTAAGTCGGTTTGTTAATTCGAGAAACTTAGAAGATTTGTCAATTGATTTAAAAAATCACCACGAGTTACTTTGTTTATATGTTTTATTTTTGTTGCACCGTTATTTTCAATCTCCATTTAACATATGATATGTACATGAATTATACACATTCAGTCATTCACTAACCTTCTTATGAAAACGTTAGCTAATCTTCTTATGAAAAAAAACTTCAAAAAAACATTATAGTAGTTAACTTGACATAATAGGTGAAAAGAAACTAAGTTAGCTTATATGGTTTTAAGTTTTTAAAAAACATTTTTTTTTTTTTTTTTGTATTCGAACAACTTAACCAAAATAAAATAAATAGTAGGCGTAGATAGCAGTTGATTTTCTCAGTTCAAACTGATATTTTCGTCGTTTTGACAAATTGAAAGGTTATTCAGATTAAGTTGCTGTGAGTTGCAAAATACATGCCCAAGTTATCGTTTCGGGTATATTATTTTTGAAGAAACAGTAGTTATATAGACTTCTTCTTGTTCGTGTGAGATCTTTATACAGTAATATAGACTATATATAGAGAGTTTCTTCATTTAAAATTTGGTAATCTTCTTCATGTAAACACAATAAACATAGTCGATCAGATATGTAACTATACTAACTATCTAAATATTTTTAACAAAGAAGCTTGAAATAATCTTTTTTTTTTTTTTAATGTGTATTAGTTGACGAAGATATCAGAACTCATCAGCGCGTGGACCAACGCGACACTACTGCGCATCCGTCACTTGTCCGCATGGATCTCCGCGTTTTCTCCCGTTTGTTTAATGTGTTCTCATGTTTATTGTAATTAATTAATAATTAGTAAAGAACTTCAAGTTGTTAAGTTGTTAACCATAGTTTATCGTTGACAAAGAAAAAACAAAAAAAACCATAGTTAATTGGTCAACTTGGTTAACCAACTATAGTTAACGATCGAGTTTTTTTTTTTTGTCTTCTAGCTTACATTCGAGCCAACTTCATCCACTTCGTATTTGATGCTGCAAATGAAATGATCTACCAAAATTAGTAAAATACAAATTTTTCTATGAATGACAACAAGGACTTAGAAGTTTGAATGAAGACATACAAATGAAATGATATTGATCGTAGAGATGAGTCAAAAGACTCAAAACTATAACTCATGAATGTTGGTATCTAAGAATTTTCAGGAACAAACATCGAACCTATTTTGATCCACAACAAGTAGTGAACTTGATATATCTATTGATAAGGGTTACAAGGTTAACATCATATCTCTTCTAGACTTCTACCATAAACTGGGACTCCACCAACTTTCTGGTCGGGTAACCCAATTACTCCAACCCTAATGAAATAAAATCTATCAATACTCTCTTCGTTTTATGGAGGGAGATATCCTGAAAATTTTAGAAAAAGAATCACCAGTTGCATATATCATTTCAATAACGTCGCCTCTTAATTATTGAGTTTCTGAAGAGAATCTAACATTCACCAGGCTTATTACATTTGTTTCTAAATATCTCTATTAGGATCATTTCAAGATCTTTTTACTTGAGCGTACTTTATTTGTATAAACCTTATGTAGTAACTATTTGCATATGTTTTTAGTAGTTTTGTACAAGCTAAATGAAAAAAAAAATATTTTTAGCCTTTGGAAAAACCCATTCTAGCTAGCCTTTGGTTCAATAGAATGTCCTGATTATAACTAAGAAGTCTCAGTTTTAAATATTGGGAATTCGATTGGTGACATTATACATATATAAAACAGTGATGGGATGAAAAAAAATACAAGATATCGGTTTATAGAATCATATGAACGATAAAAATATATTTCCACATTCTTGGGATCATATTGTGTCGTCCATTGCTTTATTCTGCGAGAAGACATGATAAACAATGTTAGCTTCTTCGATAATATATACATTTAACGAAATCTTAGAACCACAATAACGTCTTTATACATACTCGACAATATATATTATAAAACTTATGAGCAACTTCATCTCGAATTTGACATATAATAATACATTAGTACACAGAGAATAAAACCTTATAATAATAATAATAATTGTCTCTTGGGGCCATTGGGTATAGAGAGAAGACTTAGTCTTCTTCTTCATCTTTCTCTACTTGATACATTTTACATATTTCATTTCTCAGGTTTCTATATATTTTCTTCTCCACTTTTTATAATTTATCCGCTTGTCTGCTATCTCTTACATTAAATCTAAACCTAAATCATTAAAATCTCCAATCTCGTTTTTAATATACTTTTCTTTTTCGTCAATTTTTTTCTTTTCTTTTCTGTTTGATGTTGGCATGGCTGGTCTCGATCTAGGCACAGGTTCTCGTTACGTTCACAACGTCGATGGCGGAGGCAGCGGCCAGTTCAATACCGAAAATCACCACGAAGATAACGGTGGCGCCGGAGGAAACCACCACCATCACCATCATAATCTTAATCATCATCAAGGTTTAGATTTGATAGCTTCTAATGACAACTCTGGACTAGGAGGCGGTGGAGGAGGAGGGAGCGGTGACCTCGTCATGCGGAGGCCACGTGGCCGTCCGGCTGGATCGAAGAACAAACCGAAGCCACCGGTGATCGTCACGCGCGAGAGCGCAAACACTCTTAGGGCTCACATTCTTGAAGTTGGAAGTGGCTGCGATGTTTTCGAGTGTATCTCCACTTATGCCCGCCGGAGACAGCGCGGGGTTTGTGTTTTGTCCGGCACTGGAACCGTCACTAACGTCAGCATCCGTCAGCCCACGGCGGCTGGAGCTGTTGTGACTCTGCGTGGTACTTTTGAGATCCTTTCTCTCTCCGGATCTTTTCTCCCACCGCCTGCTCCTCCAGGGGCGACCAGCTTGACGATATTCCTCGCCGGAGCTCAGGGACAGGTCGTCGGAGGTAACGTAGTTGGTGAGTTGATGGCGGCAGGGCCGGTGATGGTCATGGCGGCGTCTTTTACTAACGTGGCTTACGAAAGGTTGCCTTTGGACGAGCATGAAGAGCACTTGCAGGTTCAAAGCGGCGGCGGAGGAGGGAATATGTACTCGGAAGCCACCGGCGGAGGCGGAGGGTTGCCATTCTTTAATTTGCCTATGAGTATGCCTCAGATGGGAGTTGAAAGTTGGCCGGGGAATTCCGCCGGCGCCGGTAGGGCTCCGTTTTAGCAAATGTTTAATTAAGAAACATTTTTATGACTTTATGATTTAAGAATTTTTATGAAATTGATTTTTCAACCTTTTTTTCTCCTCTCGAAAATTTATGAAATTATGATTTAAGAAAGCAACCATTAATATTATTCATGTGTTGACCCTCTTAGTGCATGATTTTTACTTAGGCTATTGATATTTATCTTTTGAATTTCTCAAATCTTATTCGATCGGTTGATAAATATAATAAGGGTAGTGTTATCAAATTAACCCACGTATAAAGCTTTGCATTATAAGAGATGAATAAGATGGCGAGTACATTTCTCTCGTAATTTAAATGGGTTTAATAAGTTAAAACTTTAATCATTTCTTTTTACAAATACAATTTTAATAAAGAGAATATATATGAGATACTTGGATGCAAATGGGTTTTTTATATAAAAATCACAATACTGGAGAAGTTCTTGTTTTGTTCTGTTAAACAATAATCATTAATCATATTGCTCACTAGGGTAGACACATGGATGAATAAGGTCTCTTTTTCAAATTTTGAGGTTATCATGTTATAAAATAAATACATGACGGGAAATTATAGTAAACGACAAAAAAAACAAATTAAAGTAATAGCGGTAACATACAATGGGAAAGTGCAAGTGTAGTGCTAATTAATAAATTAAACTAGAATATAATCCGTGCTATAGCACGGGTTAAAATTTTTTCATTTTGTTTATTTGGTAATTTTTAATTAAAACATTATATATGTGATTATTTTATTTGTTTTAAAAGGTTTTTAATTAATAAATTAAATCTGTTAATTTGACCAATTCATTGCCAATCATGCCCTTAATTGCCCAACCCATTTGATGCTAAGCTGTCACACACGCAATTATATAAAGTAAAGTAGCCGAGATTAATGTTCATATCGACTAACAATCATTATTTTATTTTTGTCCAATAACGATAATATTGCTTATAGCTTTGAGTAGGGTTATGGATTCTAAACATAAAATATTGCTCATTCGCTGTGAACTAAACAGTAAAAATATGGTTCTTAATTATTTACTTTACGTGGTGTTTTTATATCTAATATATTATAAACTTTAGCTTGTAATTTCATCGATTTCGAAGGGTAACATTATGCAAATTCGAATCTGAAATGAAAGTAAAATTGTCAACTAATATTTTTCTTCAGTGAAAAGAAATATACAATTGTTTAGAACTTCATAATGGGATTATATATCTTGTCATCTTTAAGTTATTGATTAGTTTTAAGTATTTCAACCATGAACTTGTCTATCGTGGTCAATACTCAATACTAAAGACAATTCAATCCAAAATCTTATCAAATTAATAATGTAATTAAAAATATAAAACCATTAACCATACATCATTAGAGAAGTACATCACTACTGCTTTTTGTGAGAGGTGGCGTAATATACAATAGTTATCTTTTTCAACAATATATTAAAGTTATCTAAATGTTAAAGTGTTGATAAAAATATTTCAGCTGTGGGTAAAGAAGAGACAACGATGATTTTGACCAAAGTACCACGGATCATTCTTTTAGTTTCATTGGATTTTGTATCTAACTAACTTTTACAACAAAAAAAAAAATTATTAAGAACATGATCATGTTCTATAAGAAGCTAATAAAAGTTTCTTTATATAAAGTTTCATAAAGGTGCAAAAGATTACTTGCTAATTATAGTTTGATATACATAATAATTATTAGTAAAACATAAAACAAACTATCACATCCAAATGTTTGACCGCTAAATTTTTTTGGTTATTTGAATATTGCAAATGCTTATATTGGTTATATCCTTTATTAACAATGTTAGATTGCCACAGTACCACTGTACCATTGTACTACTTACCAAAGTGTTTTTATTAGTTTTCAAGTTCATTATTTTTGAAAGCAAAGTAAAAGTTGTAAACTCGTTTTTTTTCCCTCGTAATAATACTATAGAGTATTTTAGTTGTTGAAACAAAACTTGGAATATAAAAGAGAACATAATTTGTTGGTTCTTTTTTTTTTTTTGTTAAAGTTTGTTGGTTCTTCTCGCTTATCTAATTTCAAAACTAATATAAAGGACCAACTCAAAGGCCCACGTATGTCGCATATCAAATACTTAAGATAAAACTAATGCGCCTTCTCGTGATAGCCCAAATAAATCTAGCCGACAATTGCTCGCAAATTTTTTTTGTTCTTTTATGAATGGCTTATACCTTCACTAAAAAGTCTTTGTTATATTATTCCACGTTAATCAATTTTTTACCTAACAATCTTGAGCATAAAAATCAATTATCTCGACAACATCCAAATCAGAAAACGTAGAGGCGTCGTTCCGAAGAAGCCACAACAAGTGCTCAAACAAGATCGAGTCGACATGATCAAGCCACACCACTCTACCAGTCCTGTTTAACCGGTTCTTTGCACGATCCTTAGCCGAACCTATCAAGACTCTAAACGGGTATTCTTCGAGTACGTACGGTTCGACCATGAACTCTTTCTTCTCCTTCCCTACCACCACCCTTATGACCGGATCTTCCATATTGTCGGTGAGGTTCCGGTATGCAAACCGCCTCGAGTCTGCTGAGGAGAGACGACGGAGTTTCATCACAGGAGAAATCAAACAACGCATTTGAGAGAAGAAGTAAATAGATAATTCAATAAGAAAAATATATTAAGAGTTTATAAACATCCAAAAAAACACAAATGAATGGTTTTGGATTAAACGCGGTTTGATTTATGTAAAGCCCGTGTGTAAAGCTTACGGATGACAGATTTTTCACGCCAAGATTTGCTACGTGGCAAGCTGTGGTTGGTTGATATTGTTGCGATGTTATATGTCAAGAGTTCGATGGCCGACCCACCGGCTAAACTGTCTTTCTCCGTCAACTTGTTTTTAGACAGAGACCGATTTCACTTGTACATATATGAAAATTTTCAAGAAAAATTCATTTTCAAACTAACGTTTAGACATATACGCAAACTTTGCATTTATATCATTACCAAAGAAAGAAAGTTGTTATTTATGTTACCGAATATCTTTATTTGTTATGGCTAATGAATATGTTCTCTTTATCAAGTATACTAGTATATATTACGAATATTTTTCTTTTTGAATGTAATGTTAAATCTAATTCAAACTAAAATATCGTTTTTACATTCGACATTTGTCCGAAAGATCAAATAGTGTGGACTGTGAATATCGAGATTTTGTATTTTACATTCGACATTTGTCCGAAAGGTCAAAAAGTATGGATTGTGAATATTGATTTATAAAAAATCGATATTCATATCTACAAAACCATTTTAAAAGTCTAAAATATATTATTCAAAAGCATTTTCACCATTTCTCACCATTCTTAAATAGTAAACTCACATACGTAATGGTTTTTCGCTTTGTGTCGATTTCTCCATCATTTGACAAACTCGCACAAATTTTAATTATTTTTTGATTGTGGATTATAATAGCAGTCTATGTAGCTCTTTTATTTCTGATCCTCCGTTTTCACCAAAGTTTAAAACTAAATATCACCGACGTTCCACGTTCTTCATCATTTACTAGCAAAACCAAGTTTTTCCCTCGTGCTTCGAATTCCGCCTCCAATAAGCTCACACACATGGGTTATTTTTTATTTTTTGATCAACACACACATATTATTGAAGTAAGTTTATTTCTGCGAGATTACATTATGAAATCTTATCCATAAACATAAAAGAAAATAACAGGAAAAAAGAAACGAAAAAAAAAAGAAATCAAAATATATAAAAACTAGCCAAGAAAAATTCAAGACGGCTAATCTTATAATAGAAAAAACATTCTTATTATATTGGTAAACTAGACCGTTAACTTAATTATGATATAGCCTATATAGAGCTAGCTAGGTTTAGATCTGTCCTGGCGGGTAAGCAGTACCCGTGGATCGGGTAGGGTAGGTGGAGTGACCAGGAAGATGGTGGCCATGAACCTGAGCGTCAGCCGCATGCTCAGCCTTGGATTCGTGGAGGTCAGCCTTGGCCTGTGCCACCTTAGACTTCTCTCGCTCTTCGGCCAACTTCTTCTCTTTTTTGGTCCTCGCCATCGTCTTCTCCGCATGACCTTGAGCCTTCGCGCCTCCGATGTTGAGCTTCTCCTTGGCCGTACTGGCCATGTCGCTGATCTTTTCCTTCGCTGACTGCATCTTCTTTCTTCTTCCTCTTCTTCTTATCACACTAAAAACGTATTTTCCTTTAGCTTGCTTTATATTCTCCGATCTAATTTAACGACTATTGACTTATCGCCACGTGTAATGCTGATATACGTGTCACAAATTATGCATATGTACGTCATACGTGGCTACGCACGAACGTAGGCACATGCAGATAGTCATCAATAGTTCTTGATTTTGCATTATCCTTTTCTCTTTTAGTTTTTCCCTGGTAAAATTATTTTACGTAATTTTTGTAACAGTTAAGTTCGCTATTTTAAACAAACAAGCTGAAAAAGTTATAACTTTTGATAAAAATGTTGATGTTCTTAATTCATGCAATTTCTTGCCAGCTTTAGTTTTGAAAGGTCGAAACTTTTGGTTATCTGTTACAATGGGTTCTTAAAGGTTGAATCTTTTTAGCTGCCTTTCAAAGGTGAAATTTTCGTTAAACAGTCTTCATTTGTCTCCAAAACTCACTGATTTTGCTCTCTTTAAACAAACATTCTAGAACATGGTTTTGTTGCTTCTCTCAACATCTTGGTGTGTTTGTAATTTGTGTGTGGTTGGGATGTGTAGAAGGTTCATTGTAACTGAAGAAATATTCTAGTTGGGTTATGTTCTTCTTGGTTCTTATATTGTTCTCTCTACCTCTTATTTGCATAACCGAAGAGAGCACTTCCTCACGACTTTGTCACGACTTCCTCACGACTTTGTCACAAGCTCACCCTTAGTAAAATGAAGATTATAGCGCAATGGGGAAGTTCTTGGGAAGTAGAAATCTGCAGAACCCCCAGATTTTATTTCATGGAGAAGTCTGGATGGGAGAGGTTTGTGAGAGACAGTGCCTTGGGAGACCGTGAGTTTCTTACCTTCAATAACAAAGGAGAGATGCGCTTTTTTTTTTTTTTTTTTTTTTTTTTTTTTTTTTTTTTGAATAAAATGTAAAATTTATTCGAAAAAATACGTTTTTACATCGAGTGCAGCGTGATTTTAAAGAGTTTATAGATTAAAACATGGTATAAACTTCTAGCTTATCTTGATGCTAACCAAACTAACATACATTTGTCATATCTTGTGTCACCTTGCTCCCGTATAGAGGTTAGGCGGTTGCGGACTGTCTTATCCAGTTCTCGAACTAGTTGCGCTGAAGGAGTTGGAGCTGCACCATGACGGCGATTGTTGCGTTCTTTCCAGAGGGAGTGAACTGTGAGCTGAAACGCGTATCGAAGCAGAAAGAGTCCTTCGTTGCCAATGGATTTTTCTGTGAGGAGACGAAGCAGAGTTTCCCAGTTTGTGGTGTGCCTTTGAGAGAGGAGTTTTCCAACTAAAGCCGACCAAATCCCTGCCGAATATGGGATGCTCCAACCTCCACAGCCAATAACCTTCTTGGCTTCTTCTAGTAAGATTTGCTATTCTGATTAGTATAAAACAGTGAACTTGACAATGGCATTAGTTGATTTACACGTTTGATGATGGAAACAGGGTCGCATTAAAACAGAACAAGAAAGATGTAGTAGTCTTGCCCCGACAACAACAGCTGAATCTAATGGAGGAGGCAGCTACAAAAGGAAGCTCAACTTTGGGATGATAAAGGCTAAGGAATCCCAAAATTCCAAGAGGACCGAGAACGTCGCCAGCGTCCGAAGAGATTCTGCCGGTGCCTCTTCATCTTCTGCTGCAGAGTTCACCATCATCATCAAGCGATCATACCTCATACTCATGGTATGATAAGACATACCAAGACACTAACCACTCTCTATTGGAAAACTGATTTGTGAATTCCAATGACACTAAACACTCTATTTTCAGAGGATCCCGAGATATGTTCGAGAGAATCTTATGCCGGAGGAGAGAACGATTTTCAAGATACGTCACCCAAATATGAAGAAGTCATGGCATGTGGTTTACGTGGTGTCAGAGGCGGAAGCAAGCTTCTCTGGTGGATGGAGACGTTTGGCTCTTGAGTATCCTCTAGCAGCTCGAGACATTTGCAGATTTACATTCCTCAAACCAGAAGAGCTGATTCTCTCTGTCTCAAAACCATAAGAGAAGACTCACTACTAATGATGATGATGGATGTAAACGTGTCTTGGAGAAAAAGCAACTGAGTAAAAGACTGTTTATAAGCGTTGCATTGAGTTTTATGTTAGGTTTTGGTATCTGAACTTAAACCGAATGTCTTATACGATGGATCTCTGACTCTCTGTAGCTTGATATGTTTCGGTCTTTCGGACCAATTTTAGTATGTTCTGTTTTGTTGCTTCCGTTGGAATTTGACTGAGGCAGATGCAGAACAACTGTTCATCATCAGAGGATTCAGAGCTATATTATAAAATCAAGTTTCTGGAAAACATGAACTAATGGGAACTTAAGGAGTTTCTCAAACAAATTCATGTCTCACTTCTTCTAAAGCCAAAAAAGACCAACCAACAAACTAAAGATTAACAGTGAAGCACTATTTGAATAGCTCAACTCTTTAAAAGACCTAACATCAAAAGGCTGATTTTGATGTTATGTTGCTGGAAAGAGAAGATTACACATTTGAACAAACCAAGTGAAGTAGGGAAATTTATAAATACCAAATGCTGACTTGACTCACCCTAGTAATGTATAAACACTGGTGGGTTTGAATATGAAACCTATGGCTTTTGTTCGGTTACATGCATAATTTACAAAGAAAAAGCTTTTTGAGAGTTAATCTTTGCTGGTATCAGCATCAGAGTTCCCATATACTACAGCAAAGTAGTAACTCACAGTCTTAGGCGTTAAGCCAGGGAATCTGTGGGTGCTATCCGGTTGCAAATCAATCTTAACGAATGGCCATTGCATTGCCTGTGCGGCTGCACACTCTTCCCATCCATCCCCGATCGCACAGAATCTGAATTTTGGGTGGTTGAAACGCTCCTTGATCCATTTGAAACATTGGAGTTTCCCTACATCTATCGAACTGTACACTGAAGAAAGGCAAAAAGAGTTTAATGATGTAACTTTTTTCTACATAGAATTGCAAATGTATGAAGGAGCTTGCAGAGTAGCAAGTAGCAACAACTATGTGGATCTGAATTTAAGTATTCCATTGAAGGAGATGTCTCCGAGCTTACCATTTTCATGTCTTAGGAATGTATCTAGCCGGAAAAGTAGGCACTTTACGAGGCTTGGTATGAGGGCCCCGGAAGTCACTAGAATATGTATATCCTGAGAGCTTTGATCGATTGCACTTGTTCCATCAACAGACTCTTCTTTCACACATGAACACTGCTCCAAGAAAGCCCTTGCTGCAATTGAGACAAGACCATACTCAGCAGTAGACGAGAATAGAGAAAACAACCACAAGAAGCAGACAGTTCTACCTTTACCTGAGGAAAACCACCCGTCTGTGTATTCATCCGTTACGTTATACAACTCATCCAATGCACTCATCGTCTCATTGTCAATCAAAGGACGCAAACCCTGCAATGATAAAGAGAGGGATATTTGTACTTAATCCGTATAACATCAGTCACAAGTAACAAATGGAATATAGCAGTACCTTTTCGTATTTGTGCGCAACAGCTCGATGCCTATACGCAAGTCTCCTCTTGTTCAAGTCATCAGTAGGAGTAGTAAAGTCATCTTGTTTAAAGTCATACCCAGAAAGATCCTTTCCGTCATCGTACTGTCTCAAAGAATCAAGAAATGGCTCATTGCATTCCTCAACCTGCAAAAACCACAAGACTAATGTTTTGTAGGTAACAGATTTTACGGAGGAAACCTCATAATTATCTCGGGTTTGTGAACTTATCTTTAAAGAAAAGACTTACTTGTTCGTAGAAGAAAAAATCGTCACATATCTTAAGTATGTGATCCTCCCACATCTTCCCAATCTCTAAACCTCTTTTAACATCTTTAGAGCCCTTGAAAGATTCAGCATAAGTCCCATTCAACAGAGATCTTAATAAGATAAGAGTCTCGTCCATGTCCCATATGTACACATTCACTGGTCCACCCTCAGAAACCAAAGTTCCGAGCTTTTGTGATGTATTATCATTCATACTCTTCCCTCTTCCCTGACTGTAACAAATTAAAAACAACAGATCTCACTCCTTCATCAAATGACAAAAAGATTCAGGAGTTCACGGAACCTACATTTAGCTACTAATTCACTAATGAAACAATCAGTGAACAGTGGATAAAATCCCCAAAAAGAGCAAACATTTCAACAAACCCATAACTAATTTCACTAAACAAGACCTAAGAAACTTGGATATTAACGATTCAAGGTCAACTCCATAAAACAAAAAAATAGATCTTTCGAATCAAACGAGGATCGATGACAGATAACACGAAGTTCAAAATTCAAAAAGACCATACCTGGTTGGCGATAGGATGAGCTAGATGGAGCTTCAGGGGACTAATGACGACGACGATACGTGTGTTTCAAAGTTCGCAGACCAAGGTTGGAGGACGTAAACAAGGAGGTAACACGGCGCCGTTTCATACAATTTAAACTCCTCACCCAATGAAAAAGCCCAGTTAGGCCCATTAAGTTCGACAGTCAGAAAACACACACCACCACCACCAGAAGAAACTTACCTAAAAAAGCTTGTCTCTTTTTCTTCTTGCATGTCCCTTGGCTTCACATTTCTTCTGTCTCTACCGGAGTTCGTTCTTCTCAGCAATCGCCGATCAGTAAGTTCTTCTATACTTTGTTTCTAATTGTAAAAAGTCTGTGATTTTGTTATCAATTAAAACACCCATTTCAATTGAATCTGGTTTTAGTATTCATTTGACGATTCAAATGATCTTCATCACTCAATCAATCTCTGTGGGTTTTTTTTTTTTCTTTTTCCTTTCAGATTTTCGTACATACAAAGACGTGTGCTTAAGTCTGATGGGGTGTACAGTGAGAGAGAAGCATGTTAGGCCGAACCGGAAGACCCGATCCGTGAAACCCGAATTCGATCCATGTTGTTTGCTCGACAGGACGGGTCTATCGGAATCAATGATTGATTCGCGTCTAAAGCATCTTATTTATCACCCGGGTCTTCTTGATTCGTGTCCAGAGTCTAACCCTAGTGGCAATTTCGAGGAAAACGGTTGGGGTTACTGTACGGAGGAGCAATTAGAGGATATACTGCTTAAACATTTGGAGTATTTGTACAACGAAGCGATTTCGAAGCTTGTTGGGTTGGGTTATGATGAAGATGTGGCTTTGAGAGCTGTTCTTAGTAATGGGTATTGTTATGGTGGTATGGATGTTATGTCGAATATTCTGCATAATTCTTTGGCTTATCTTAAGAGTAGTACTGGTGAAGGTAGTAATGAGGACAGTGAGGATCAGTCAGAGACGGTTTTTACTGATTTGAGACAGTTGGAGGAGTATTCACTTGCGGGTATGGTTTATTTGCTGCAGCAGGTTAAGCCTCAGTTGAGTAAAGGTGATGCAATGTGGTGTTTGTTAATGAGTGAGCTTCATGTTGGAAGGGCGAGTACGATGGATTTACCGAGTTCTGGAAAGGGGAATGGTAGTAATAATGTTGAAGGAGTTGATGGTGGTGCTAGTAGTACTGTGAATGGTGTTGGTGTTGGTGGTGGTGTTATTGCGCCGGCATTGTGTAGATTCCATGGAGGTTGGGGTTTTGGGAATGGGAGAGGAGGACCTAAGTTTTCCGGTAACGGGGTTTCTTTGTGTGGGGAAGAGTTAACGTTAAAGAGAGAGATTGATTGTCCGAGGAGATTTAATCTTTCACCGTCGATGAAGTCTTTGTTGAGAGAGAATGTTGCAGCTTTTGCTGCTGGGTATCGTGCTAGTATGGAGCAAAAGAAGCAGATGCAAATGCAGTCTGATACTAGTGGTAATAGTTTGTCTTGCACAGCTGCTCCTGGTAAACTTTCAGAGATGTGTGAGCAGCCACGTAAGTCGGGGAGTGAAGAGAGTGTCAGTTCAGTACTGGAGAAATTCCGTGATCTGAACATTGATGATAGCGTTGATTCTGCACCTGAGGAGCTAAAGGATGATGCTTTAATAGGACTACTTCATCAGGTTCAGGATCTCAAAAAGCAACTAAAGGACAGGAAAGACTGGGCTCAGAAGAAGGCAATGCAAGCTGCCCAAAAGGTCAGCGATGAACTGGCCGAGCTTAAAACGTTGAGGAGTGAGAGAGAAGAAACTCAACGGTTGAAAAAGGGGAAACAAACTCGTGAGGACTCAACCTTGAAAAAATTGTCAGAGATGGAAAATGCTCTTAGAAAAGCTAGTGGTCAAGTTGACAAGGCAAGTGCGATAGCCAGGGCACTTGAGCACGAAAATGCAGAAATCCGGGCGGAAATGGAAGCTTCCAAATTAAGTGCATCAGAATCTCTCACGGCATGCATTGAAGCATCGAAGAAAGAGAAGAAGTCCTTGAAGAAACATGTGGCGTGGGAGAAGCAGAAAATGAAGTTGCAGGACGAAATTACAGCGGAGAAGGAGAAGATTAAGGCACTCCATAGGGATTTAGCTCAGATTACACAGGAAGAAAAAGAATACGAGGTACCAAAATATGCATTATCTTCGTTTACACACTAAGAAATCCTCTGGATCTTCACAATTTTTGACACTGTAACCTGTCGAAGTCCTTTTAGTTAGGATTCAAGATAATGTACCCGTCTCTTTGAGCCGTGGTCTAACTACCCTGACAGAATCAGTGTTGAGATCTGTTCCTGAGGAATTATTACTCCTGTTTATACTTTTCACGGGCCAGGTGTACCCTCTTTGCTGCTAGATGGATCGTATTTTGGGCAGTTTTCATGTTCTTTTCATCTTGTTAAATATGTATCTGCAGGCGAAATGGAGGCAGGAGCAGAAAGCTAAGGAGCAAGCTTTGGCTCAAGTGGAAGAAGAACAGCGCTCCAAGGAAGCAACCGAGGCTAGCAACAAGAGAAAGCTGGAAACCCTGCGGTTAAAGATCGAAATAGACTTCCAGAGACACAAAGACGATCTTCAAAGACTGGAACAAGAGCTGTCTCGGCTCAACAAAGCCTCTTCGACTGACTCAAGCCTCCAATCGAATAACACCTCTCACACTAAGGGGAAATCAGACAAGTCGAAGGGAGAAGCAATGTCTAATAAGCTGCTTGAAGAGCTGGATAAGCTTGATGGGTCATATGAGAAGGAAGCAAACTGTGACCGGGAATGTTTGATCTGCATGAAAGATGAGGTTTCTGTTATGTTTCTCCCTTGTGCACACCAAGTTGTTTGTGCGAGCTGCAGCGATAGCTTCATGGGTGGTAGCAACGCGACCTGTCCGTGTTGCAGAGCTCCGGTTCAGCAGAGAATCCGTGTCTTTGGAGCGAGTTCTTAGTATTATAAAAAAAAACCGTTATCTGGGTTTCCACGATTAATCACAGCACAGGTTTCATATTGTCTCTTATCTTCAATTTGAGGGTTTTGGACTATTTTGCATTTGCTTAAAAATATTTGTTTTGAGTTGTTGAAAGAAGATGTTGCCTGGTTTATGATCTTCCCAGGATTCACAGTGTAAGTAAATAAAATTCCACTTTCCCTAACCCAACCCTGAGACGCCGTCGTTAAACTCAATGAGGCATATGAATATTTTCCTTACCGGTGAACCTAAAATAAGTTAAGGCGCTTGAGCTTATCAATCAATCTAGTTTCATTTGTTATCACAATACCAAGTTTGTCTAGAAGAATTTTGGAAAGAAATCTCTAGATATTTTCAATAACCTTAAACCGGACCGGTTTAGACCGGTACACCAATTAAAATTATGGAAATTCAAATGTACGATATTAAAAAAAACAAAAAAGGCTTCAGAGTCACGTATAAATAGACGTTGGTACATTAAAACGGAAAAAAAAAACACATTCGACGCAGAATCCGTTTGTCTTCGGAGAAGAGACTTGAGTCGCCGCCGGTGAATACTTTTCGATACATCCCGCCGTACGATTTCTCTTAATTGGCGTCCTTTGGTAAGCCTCATAAACCTACCATCACTTTCCTTCTCCATCTCTGCGAGTTTAAGAAAACCCTAGATCTCTTAAGTGTTAGCCCTAATCTTTTAGGGTTTTTCTACCTTGTTCGATCATTCTGAAATTATTTGTCTCTCCTGGTTACTGCCTTCGCTTGGTTTTCGATTCCTGGGATTTTCCCCTTTTTAGTCGGAGTGGTTTATGTGTATACTCACTAGCTATACTTCTCTGTGAACAAGTGATTTTGACAAATTTGGCTCTTCTGATCATCGAAATTTGTGTTGATTTCGTGGTGTTGGTTTGTTATTGCAGTGCAGTGAGAATGGGGAGCAATGATTTGAACACCTGGGTTTCGGATAAATTGATGGTTCTGCTTGGCTATTCAGAAACTGCTGTTGTCAAGTATCTAATTGCCAAGGGTAAATCTTTGGTGTTTCGTTTTGGACCATTAAAGCTAAATGAAGAACTTTTGGTTATTTTGATTTGTATCTGACAAAGTGGGATTTTATTTTATTTTGTGCAGCTAAAAAATCAGAATCACCAGATGAACTCGTGGGTGAGTTGGTAGATTACGGGTTTTCTTTGTCTGGTGATACCCGTGCTTTTGCAGAAGAAATTTATGCCAGAGTTCCCCGGAAAACCGCTGGTGTGAATGTGAGTTCCTCTATGCTCTTTTTTTTTAGTGGGAAAAGAATGTAATGATGACATATCTATAGAGTTATAATTTGGTTGATGTACTTGGTTTCTTTCAGCTCTACCAGCAACAAGAAGCAGAGGCAGCGCTGCTGTTGAAGAAGCAGAAAACTTTTTCCCTTTTAGAGGCTGATCATGATGAAGATGAAGGCAATGCAGCGAAACAATCTGGTTTGCAATCAGGAAAGTCAGATAAAGGAAAAAAGAGGTTCAGGAAGAAAATTGAGGATTCGGAAGACTACGACGATGATGAGGCAAATTGTTTTCTATTCAATGACAGACTTCCTTTTTTTCCTTTATGGTAAGATATAACACCATAGCTCTTCTAATAATGTGATACCCTTTCTGACTAAACAACAATGCAGGTGGTGATTACTAGAGAGGACAAAAGGAATGTTAGGCCAAAGGTGTCCGAAGGCGAGGATGATGGAACTGAGGTATATTTGGCTTGTGGCTGCTCTTAGGGTGTTTGCATTTCAGCTTTGTTTTGAATAGTTAGGAAAATATTTCTTATTTAGTAGTGTGTAGTTATGTGTGGACAATACCTGCTTTCATAAACGATTTGCTGACAATCTGCTTCAATCGTGTACATTTGCCACAGTCTGAAGAGGAAAGATTACGTGACCAAAGGGAGAGAGAAGAGCTAGAGCAGCACCTAAGAGAACGTGATACTGCACGGACACGAAAGGTATTTCTTATCTGTTATGTGCACCGAAAAGATCCCTGTTTTTAGTCCTTCTATGTGTTATTTGCATACCTCAGAAGAAACAATCTATCCTTTCTCATCTTGACATCCTCTTTTAGCCAACCAGCTGCGTTGTTTTGCGGAAACAATATACACGATTAACTAGTTATCTCATCAAATTTGGTTTAAGTTAGAAAACAGAACTGCCAAATCTCTAAATTTAATATGCCATTCAATCCTATATGCTTAGATGCTTTTGCTAATCGAAGAAAAGTATGTAGGGATTCATTAATTGATCCATTTGTTATAACCTGGTATCTGATTTTTTTGTTACTAACCTGTCTCTTTATTTTCTTTAATGAACAGCTAACAGAGCCAAAAATGTCAAAGAAAGAGCAAGGTACGGCCTATTATAGTTCATACATGAACATTTATAAGCATCTTCTTGTTAAATTATGGGTGAAACCAGAATTTTGTTTCTGCTGGACTCGTTTAGAAATTCTTATATTCTAAAACAGAAGAGGTTGTTCGAAGAGATAGTGCTGTCGAGAAGGGTGATACACAATCCGAAAGGTACTTCTGGAGTTTCTCTAGCGAATATTTTCTTCCCTGCATCTATGGTCTGTGATAATTCCTTTTTGAGAGAGACATAAACAAATGCATCCATATTGAAATACAGTAACAGGTCATGATTGAAAATGTAAAGTACTTATGGGTTGAATGTCATACTATGTAAAGTTGCCAAGTTGATTTCCAGTTAAGGACTATTCACATCGTCAACTGTCTCCTCATAAACAATCATTAACAGTCGTCCTATTGTTTGAAAATTATATCTTTAATGACTTTATACTCATTCATTGTTATTGGTTATGTTTTGTTGGTTTTGATTCAGGAATTTCTCACGGCAAGAATATTTGAAGAAAAGGGAACTGCAGAAACTGGAAGAGCTAAAGTACTTTTAAGAGTTCTTTTTTTTCACTTTGGAATTTCTGTACCTATTTTACTGTTGATCCTGAATTGACTTCTCCTTTCTCCTCTTTTCTTCACAGGGATTATCTGGAAGATGAGCCATACCTTTTTGGAGATGAAAAGCTCACTGAAGCAGAAATTCAGGATTTTAGGTAATTATGACATCTTTTGTACCAAGGTGGAGCTTGGTTGCTTTGGTGATTATAAAAAGTCACAGTAGTGGTTTACTTTGGGAATTTTTTTGTAATAATCTGAAAGCTCTATGGTATTATTCAGATTTGCTAGGATTTGTTAGTTACTGGCTAATATAATTGAGCATTGGTTAATCTGATACCTTGACAGATACAAGAAGGCAATCTACGAGCTCATAAAGAAAAGGACACAAGAAGAAGATAATGTAGGAGAGGTAATTGCATCTTACTTGACCTTACTTAAGTTTTGACTATAAAAAGAAGTGTGTTAATGGTTTTAGTTTTTCTTTCTTCTGAATTATTTGTACTTCTCTCTTTTTTCAACCTCTTTGGAGTTCAGTATAGAATGCCGGATGCATATGATCAAGATGGAAGTGTTGACCAGGAGAAGAGATTTGCTGTTTCTGTACAACGTTACAGGTGAGAAAGGATGCATGACTTGGAATCCATAACATTCTACTTTGCTTACACTTTAAACATCGCTGGGTTTCGTGTTGTCAAAGTCTTATGGATGCTCTGTATTATCTTATTTGATTAGGGACACGGGTTCCACGGAGAAAATGAACCCCTTTGCAGAGCAAGAAGCTTGGGAGGACCATCAGATTGGTAATTTTCTAAATTAGCGCTTTTATTATCGACCAGTCTTGTTTTAAATGTATGCTCTCTTTAAATGTATCGTTTTTGACACATGTATGCTCTGTATGCTCTTCTTTTAAATGTACGCTCTGTTTTACTAAATGACATTGTCATGCAGGAAATGCAACATTAAAATTTGGTGCCAAGAATAAGCAGGTCTCAGACAATTACGAGTAAGATTTGTTACTTTTTTGTCATAGTCTTATCTTATCTTAATTTCGAATTTTACGTTTGACTAATTATGCTTGCTATCTTTTTGACCAAGAGTATATAATTATTTTTGCAGGTTTGTATTTGAAGACCAAATAGACTTCATAAAAGCATCTGTGTTGGCTGGTGATAATGTATTGACTATGACACCTATTAGGTCTGTAGTATATCTTTTTATGCAGTGATTTTTAGCTGACTAGTACTACTCGTTTTTTCATTACAGTATGAAGATGCAATGCCTGCTAAACCATCTCAAGAGTCTACTGGGAAATCGGCTTTTGATATGCTTCAGGTGCTCCTCTTTTATCCACTTACCCTGTTTGAAGTTTTCCTTTTCAGGAGTTAAAAGATTTTCTGACTTGTTTATATGTTATTCGTTAATGAATCAGGAGGAGAGAAAAAATCTGCCAATTTATTCATATCGTGAACAACTTCTTAATGCTGTGAAAGATCATCAGGTGATTCTTCCTTTTTCACTTGTTTTTTTGTTTAAGTTATTGTTTCTTACTCTTAAATTTTAAAATGATCCCTAATGACAAAATCATTTCATCAAATACAAGAGAAGCTTTCTCTAGCAAATATCATCATGACGTAGCATTTGAGTGTATGACATAGAATTAACAAAGAAGAAATTTATTAGAAAAGCCTAGCATATCTTATTATTGATGTGTTTTTCATTATGAAATTGTGCATATAGTTTTTCTTTTATTTGGATAACAATTTCTTTTTTTACATGTATGATTCTAACCCTTTTTCCTCATTTTTAATTGACCAGGTTCTTATCATTGTGGGAGAAACGGGTTCTGGCAAGACCACACAGATACCCCAATATCTTCACGAAGCTGGTTACACAAAGCATGGAAAGGTACACTTGACCTTAAGCACACAATCAAATGAATTATTAGCCTTGAAAGCATAAAAGAGGAATTTAAGTGTCATCAATAAATTTCTGTGTTATTTGTTCTTTAGATGAGCTTTAGCATGTCCAAGTTGCCACAAGCAAGTCTAGCTATTTAAGTTGCTTTTCAGAAGCTAGCTTATTAGAGTTTCACGAGGACTGCCTTTGTTTGTAATCTTTCTGGCCAGAATTTTGAAAGTATAGAAACAAGAAAGACAGACGTTAGGTACACGATTTACTTTTAAGCACCCTAATTATTTTTTGTCACACGGCAGGTTGGTTGTACGCAGCCTCGAAGAGTTGCGGCTATGAGTGTGTCTGCTCGTGTTGCTCAAGAGATGGGTGTCAAACTTGGACATGAGGTATGTTTTCTTTTTGTTTATCTTAACATTTTTCCTTTGGCAATTGTTTGTTACACAATTTCGGACTAGACACTGCAAGAAACTAAATCTTTGGTGGTGCTTGTCACAGGTTGGCTATTCCATTCGATTTGAGGATTGTACGTCTGAGAAAACAATTCTGAAGTATATGACTGATGGAATGCTTTTGCGTGAGTTGCTTGGTGAACCAGATCTGGGCAGTTACAGGTAATTAACTTTCCTTGCCAATTTGTTTTAGCATGGGGCATGTGAAATATTCTTTACTTACTATTAGCTGATCCTTTCAGTGTTATCATCGTGGATGAGGCGCATGAAAGAACTTTGCACACCGACATACTATTTGGATTAGTTAAGGCAAGTAGATACCAATCTTTTTACTTCACTCAGTTAAAGTTACATCTTTGGATATGTTACTGATCTCTCTTCTTATGGCAGGATATAGCACGGGCTCGACCTGATCTGAAGTTATTGATATCCAGTGCAACCATGGATGCAGAGAAGTTTTCTGATTTCTTTGACCAAGCCCCTATCTTCAGTTTCCCAGGACGAAGGTATCCAGTTGACATTTGCTTTACTACTGCACCTGAAGCTGATTACATGGACGCAGCAATAGCTACTGTGCTTACAATACATGTGAAGGAGCCACTTGGGGATGTTTTGGTCTTCCTCCCAGGTCAAGAGGAAATTGAGGCCGTAGAAGAGAACTTGAAGAACAAGATTAGAGGTTTGGGTACAAAGATCCGCGAACTTATTATATGCCCAATTTATGCTAACCTTCCAAGCGAACTCCAAGCAAAAATATTTGAACCAACTCCTGAAGGGGCACGAAAAGTGGTGCTAGCGACAAATATTGCTGAAACATCATTGACCATCGATGGTATAAAGTATGTCGTTGATCCAGGCTTTAGCAAGATGAAATCCTATAACCCTAGAACAGGGATGGAATCTTTGCTTGTAACGCCTATCTCTAAGGCTTCAGCGACTCAGCGAGCTGGTCGAGCTGGAAGAACAAGTGCTGGGAAGTGTTACCGCTTATACACTGCGTATAATTACTACCATG
Organism: Camelina sativa; assembly: GCF_030686135.1. Taxonomy (NCBI): domain Eukaryota; kingdom Viridiplantae; phylum Streptophyta; class Magnoliopsida; order Brassicales; family Brassicaceae; genus Camelina; species Camelina sativa. The sequence continues at coordinate 7,212,466 of NC_141884.1, read as the reverse complement.
ACTTGGAGGACAACACCATACCTGAAATTCAAAGGACTAATCTCGCTAGTGTGGTGCTTTCTTTGAAGAGTCTTGGAATTCATAATCTGCTGAACTTTGACTTCATGGACCCTCCACCTTCTGAAGCGCTTATAAAGTCCTTAGAGCTTCTCTTTGCTCTAGGTGCTCTCAATCAGCTCGGCGAATTGACCAAAGCTGGTAGGCGGATGGCAGAATTTCCCCTTGATCCAATGTTATCGAAGATGATTGTTGTTTCTGACAAATACAAATGCTCCGATGAGATCATATCAATTGCTGCTATGTTGTCCATCGGGCCTTCTATCTTTTACCGTCCCAAGGACAAGCAGGTTCATGCTGACAATGCAATGATGAACTTTCACGTTGGAAATGTCGGTGATCACATTGCTTTGCTCAAGGTCTGTAAATTTTTCCCCACCAGTCTTTGTTTCTTTGCAATCTCACTGTTTATTGAAATCTTTTTTGTTTTGTGGAAGATTTACAATTCGTGGAAGGAAACAAACTACTCAACACAATGGTGCTACGAGAACTATATTCAGGTACATAAGTAAATATATACTATATTTCATCATCCTATGTTCTAATTATCTGGTTTTATATGTAACATTTGGTTTTGAATCCTATGTGTATAGGTTCGGAGTATGAAAAGAGCCAGAGATATCCGTGATCAGTTGGAGGGTCTTCTTGAGAGAGTTGAAATAGAAGTTAGCTCAAACTCGAACGAGTTGGATTCAATAAGAAAATCCATCGTAGCTGGTAAATATCTTTAATCTCTAATTTTATCAAAAGCTATATTAGCTGTTTCTAAAGAAGCTGAATACTTATGCTCAGGTTTCTTTCCACACACTGCCAAACTACAGAAGAATGGATCATATCGAACAGTGAAGCATCCCCAAACCGTGCACATACATCCAGCCTCTGGTTTATCTCAGGTTCAGTGTAAATTCTCACTTACTAAAGAATATAAAGTAAAAGTCGATAAATTTTAAAATGCTGGATACTGATGAAATGAATCCTTCTTCGATAATATCGTTAGGTATTGCCGAGATGGGTTGTATATCATCAACTAGTTCTTACCTCTAAGGAGTACATGCGACAGGTAAAAAACATGCTCTCTTCTTCTCTTTCTAAACCACATTTTGGAGGGTTTTGTATTTCAATAGCTTTAGGTTGATTCTTCTTCTGTTTTTCATTCATCGGGCTTATTCTTTGACCTCTGGAATTGCAGGTAACAGAGGTAAAACCCGAGTGGTTGATTGAGATAGCTCCACATTATTATCAGCTCAAGGATGTTGAAGATGGTCTTATTTCTCTACTTTCTCTTTGGTCTAATAAGACTTTCATTTTTTCTAACACCAAATCATCATCTCTCACTGACTACTATGTTTCTTTTTGCAGCTGCATCCAAGAAAATGCCCAAAACCACTGGCCCAGCTGTGGTGTAGGCGGTCTCCAATCCATATAACATTTTGTATTTTCTAACTGTAATAACGTTGTCATTAGTATCTAACAAAAAGGTTCATTACATTCGACAATAGATATGTAAGAGAATAAAATAAACCATCACAAATTTTAAGCCAAAGACGTATAACAAGATAGAACAACGATCACAATTTTAAGTGCTCTCTTGATTGAGGGCCTGACTGGTTCAAACGCTGCGGTTGCGGTTGCGGTTGCGGGAGATTGCGGAAGCAGACGATTGCGGTTTCAAGCGTTATTAAGCGTTTTGAACAACTGGTTTAGCGGTTTAAAATTGGTGCGTTTGCAGGAAGTTTACGACTGGTTGACCAGCGGGTGCAATAGCGGTTGGAACATAATAAATGTGATATATAATATATAAATATTTTAAAAAACCAAAATTTTTATTAAACTTAATTTATAATTAAAATTTATTAAAAAAGACTAAAATAATTATTCAAAAACAAATAAATTTCATATTGAAATACTTATTCCTTTATGCATTTGACTTTTCACCAAAAATTTAATCTGAGTAATTTGATAAATGACAAAACATATGCTTTAGATTGTAGATCTTTTCTCTTTTCTCTTAGATCGTAGGTCAGTAGTTGCATAGGTAGGAATGGTCAAGTGAAAGTTGAGAAGAGTTACTGGTGATTTGTTTTAATACTTTTCACAAATAATCTTATTTTCTTAAATTTCTGATGAAATTTTATATTTATTTATTTTTTTTAAAACTTATGTGCGATGTGCCATTAAATTTACATCAAGTTTTCCGGATTATTGTTAATTGGAATATTATTTTCTTCTAATTGTTTATTTTATAATCTCTGCATTCGTATCCGTACTTCATTTTCTTTCATCTTTAATGAGTAAAATGGTTAGATAGAAGATATAACAAAAAAAAAATCCTTATAATTGATTTCTTTTAAGTTTTTTACAAAAAAAAAAAAAATTCAAACCGTAATCGCGGGAAGCAGCTTTTGGAATTCAGTGGTTTGGAGCGATTGGGAGCGATTAGGAGCGATTGGAAGCGTTTTGTGTGATTGGTTTCAATCGCTAGCAACCGCTACCAGCCGCAAACGCAGCGTTTACGGGAGGTAGCGGGAGAACCAGTCAACACCTGAATAACTACGAATTTTTTTAGAGCAAAGGTTCAACTAGAAATGAAAAAATAGAAAAGTAAAGAATATTTATAAGATTTTTTTTTTTTTCTTATATATTTCTTTCCCAGGAGGAAAATGTTCTATGTATTACCCTTTTGCCCCCACCCCCCAAATTACATATCCAATTTTTTTTTTTTTTTTTTTGGTTTTCACCTCTATTCCAATCCCCTACCCTGTTCAACAAAGGAAACAAAAAACCCCACCCTAATCTGACCCAAAATTTCTAAGAAACATGAGAAGGAAACAAAAAGCAAGAAAACTAGGCACCCTTTTGATCGTCTGCTGCATTAATGTCAAAAGAGGCTAATCTATAAGGATAGTCTTTTTTTTTTTTTATCTGCTGCCTTCAAATTGTGGTTTATGGTCTCAAAGGTACTTTCCTGATGACTTCCAGATCCTACTTCCTCCAAGTGCTATCACTAGTACAGTGCAGTCGTCGTGATACTTTCTTCTATCTCCTTGCGGGATATCGAGAAGCTCATGAAAATCCATTCCTGTTTTTAAACATTATCATATACCCCCAAAAATGTTAATACTCCTCCAAAACCTTAAAAGATTATACCAAAAGGAAAAAAAATAAAGAGGTTTTTTTTTACCAGCTTTCTTGGCTGCACGGACTAGAAGTTCCTGTATAACATGTTGAGCGGGATCTCCATCTGGAAACTTCTCCATGGCAAGAGAAACAACTTCCTCATTGCTCAGGTATTGGTACAATCCATCAGATGACAGAACCATAAACTGATCATTCTCTGCTAGCCGGTAGTGACGAAGGGAAGGTGTGCATGATATGTATGGATCCGTACCAATGTACTCATTTCGAAACATTTCCAGTAAAGCATCGTTCAGTTTAGGCTGCAAATTCACTTTCTTTGTCAGAATTACGGAATGATAATAAAAAAAACTCTTGAATTCTAAAATGAAGAGATTTTTGCCAAACCTGCTTTAAGAACCCTGCTCCAAACGCTCTGGTCACCTTAAGCCGTCCTTTTACTCTGTCATTCACTATGCAATGGTTGTCATCGGGGTGCTCGTTTTTTATTCTTGTTACTTCCTGAGTTCATCAATCGAAATTATCATGTAACAAGAACATTAAGCAACATTAGCAAATGCATATAAGATGACTAATACAGAAACAACAATATGGTCAAGAGGACATCAATTAGACTGTATATTTCTAGATAGGAAAAACGATTAAGATATTTCGAAAGGTCAGACTTACATCCTCGATGCTCGTGCTGTGATCTGTTGTTAGCTGCAGGGCAACCAGCTTTGTTTGCTGCGAAGGAGCTTCGTTGTTCACTGTACTATCGCTACCATCCACCACCAAAGACTCATTGTTTTCATCGTCTTTCTCTAAATCACTGCGTCTCTCTTCTACTCTTCCCGTTTCTTCTACCTGATATTGTGCAACAAGAGCCCTACTATCCCCTATGTTCATTATATACACATCATCATCTCTCATCAGCGCAACCAGTAAGCACGAACCCATCAATGCAAGCTCAGGATTCGTTTCGAGAACCTTCTCAGTCATTTCCAAGAATGCTTGCTCTGTAGCTTCAAGACCATTTGACATTGCCTTTAAAACCAGCTCATGATCCACCGTACCCGCCTTTCGTCTCTTCCTTCTCTTATCAACACGTTCTTCCAAACCAACATTATCTACCTCCTCCGTTTCATTTTCCTCCACACCAGACTTCCATGGGAACAACTTCCTCCCAGAGATTCCCTGTTTAGACAATCCCTGCTTCAGTTTTGACAAAAGCAACCATCTCTTACTTCCCACAGACACACCATTGCCTCCACTGACAGCATCGTCAACCGAGAATGCAAACCTATCAGAACCTGAAAGATCTAACGCATCTTCTGCTTGAGCCTCAGCAAGAAGCTCCCATAGCCGTTTCCTCTCCTTAACTTCTACCACCTCTGTTACTGGACAGCTCGAACTTGCTATTTCCTCTACTTTACCTCGTTGCTCTAATACTAGACTGCCACCACTAGCTAACCTACTCTCATCTGATGAGTTTGGTATTGTTGTTGGATTAGTATCATCTTCTTCCTCCAATTCCCAGAACAAACCTTGTAACTCACCATGAACAGCTCGGTAGAGATTAGCCATCAAAAACTCAGGAGCGTCAGGTCCGTTGAAACCGTCGTAGATCCCAGCGAAGAGCCATCCTTGCTTCTCAAAAACAGCTAACTGCACTCTATCCTCTCCTGCTTTACCCAATGCCCACTGCAAATCATTTTCTCCGGCAGACGCCACCATAGCTCCGACGTCAGGTCTCACAACGTTCTCTTTCTTAGCGCCGACGACGAAATTGGAAACCGGAAGAACCCACGGCCGTTGCTTCCTCTCTCCGCCGAAAATAGGATGCCACGAGAGGCTCTTCTTCTTCTTCTTCCGTCTCTTCTTCGGGTACGCACCACCGAGCGGAGCCGAGAAATGCACGCCGGCGGAATTAGATCTCGAAATCTCACCGGCGGCGTGGGGTTCCAACGGACCTGAAGTGGCTCCTCTCTCGATCGGACCCGACATGAAGAGACCCGACCGATCCGGACCGGGCTGAAGAGGGAGAGCGCTAAACGAGGACGTTCCTTCGAAGCCATTGGCATTCACAACACCACTGCACCTAAAACCGCCGCCGCCGAAACTGCTCTCAGTGGCATCGTCGTAAATATCTTCAAGCTGAAGGACAGTTTTGGAATTGGAAGTGTTGGCACTAACGGAAGCGCCAGAAATAGCTCTAAACCCGGTGTGAAGAAGCTGGTCGGAGGAGGATCCGGAACCACGGATCCGACCCGGTGGTTCATGATGGGAAGGAGATAACCGGAAAGAACCGGAAGGAGAAACAAATCGATCGGAAGGAAAAGGAGAAACGAAACGATTAGAAGAAGAAGGGACGTAACAGTAAGAATGGCCTAAAGTCTCATCCAAGGAAGAAGGCTCACAGAGAGACTCAATCGGATCGGAATGAGTAGTAGGATGATTCGCCGCGCGACGGTTACGGTTACGGTTACGGTGACCATGACCTCCTTGGTTGTTAAAGCAAGAAGGTAAGAAGACGGATGAGAATCCACTTCCCATCACATTTGAATTTCCCAAACACTCTCTTTTTTTTTTTTTTTTTTGATTTTGAATTTGAAAGAAAGAAAGAAATAACTTAAAATTGAAAAGAAGAGTGTGAAGAAAGAAGGAAGGAAGAGGAATGAAGTAGTAGAGACCTTTTTTGTCGTTTTCTTTTTGGGATTTAAATATGTTTTTTTTTTTTTTTTTAAGCTGAGACGACGACTTTAGTGGGTTTTTTGAATTAGCAGTACAAGAAACATTTTGACTCTTTTTTTTTTTTTCACTTTTTTCCGCTTTTTCTTGGGCTCTATTTACGTAATTACCACCAACATTCTCTCTTAATTACTAATTCACCCTTGTGTTTTATTCTTCTCTTAAACCCCCTTTTTATAAAAAAAAAAACAAATCAAGTTGTTCATCAAATATAATTAGCAAGAAATACAAAACGCATTCTTCTTACCAATAACCATAGTTACTTCTCTAGACTTATTTTGTTACATTACGAGGAAACATACATAATTAGAGATTAGAAATTAAATTTTGACTTTTTGTAATCAAACCTTGCTATAATTAGAATAACTAGATGTGATGTGTTCACGTTATTAACTTTTTTACTCCACGAGGCGTCGTGTTAATAAAGTGTTCTGAACTACTAATAATTACTTGGATCTATATAATACAGTTTCTTTAATCATTAATTGAACTAAAAATTAATCTCAAGTAAAGAATATTCATCACACTTTTGTTTTTGGTTTGGGTCATAGAGAGAAAAAGAAAAGGTGGAAGGAAGGAAGGGTCAAAATGGGGAAATCGAGGCTCGGGTTTAAAGGATTCTTGTATTAAGAAAAGCTTTTTTCTCATTTGCTTTGTTCGCGCTCATTGGGCTCTGCGACACTCTTCAATTGACATCTATGCCCTTCACATTGTTTTCTTCCAAATCATCCACCAGAAAAATTATACTAAGATTTCATACAAACTCCAAAACTAAAAACACTCGGGTTTTAACACACAGATTTTGTCTAAAAAGAACTTGAGATAATAGACTATCATATTCACAACATGAAAATTTGAAATAACAAAATTCTAATTTTAAATACAAAATTCTTTAATATGTTTTAGTATATCCACCATTTTTTTACAATAATAACTCATACTATAATATATTTTGTCAAAATTTTGTAACATATTTTCTCTAACACATTCAATATTTTCAGTCAATTAAAATTATTTCCACTAAATTAATCTACTTAAAAACTACACCTAACTCCACCAAAAAAATCATTAAGTTAACCAAATTAATGTTACTAATTTTGAACGTTATATTCAAATGTAACGCCTACACAAACACAATTTTTTCGTGTTAGTCTGCATACGTTACACATTGTTGTTTGGCATCCAAATTTTTTTTGTTTTTATGTTGTTAAATATATCGTTGTATATCTTATTATTATTATCAACATATCACGTTGAAGACATGACATATTAATAAAATTACGGTTTTTGAGAAAAATAAGGAAAAAAGTGAAAGAAGACAAGTCCGCAAACGTTACTTATTGTTTCAGTTCGCACACGTTACCTAGTGTTTCAGTCCGCATATGTTACTTATTATTGTTTTCATACAAAATTTGGTTGTATCTTGCTATTATTATTTACATATCACGTTGAAGACATGACTTGTTAATAAAATTTACGTTACTTAAAAGAAAAAACAAGATGCAAAGAAAAAAATAGTCTAATTATCAAACGTAATTCAGTTTTTGTGTCAGTCGATATACGTTATATATTGTTGTTTTAGCCCAAATTTTGGTTTTACGTGAAGAAATTTTTAGCTATTAATAATAAATTACTTTAATAATATGATATGTTAATAAAAATTATGTTTCTTAAAAGAAGAAAAATAATAATCAAAGAAAGATTAAGAGAGTATCCCAATTCACAACCCAACGACACTTTACAGCTAATAAAATTGTAGAAGTTGTATTTTACTATTCTTGGCAAACCCCATTGACAGTTTTCTTCCTTGATATAACTTTTAAATGAAATTTGTATTTTGTCATTAAGGATAGCATATACTAATCTGGTTTTTGTTATCGATGATAACGTAAAATCTTGGTATATGGACATATAGAATCCTAAGCTTTGTCATTTATCTAAGAGTAGCACGCAAAAATACCACAACTAAAAATCATTTATTATTCATCTCACTTTGTTTTTTTCTTTCTTCTGAATAGCATATCTCAATGCAAAAATTAATTTTACACTATGTTGAACTGGAACCAAAAAACATATTAATCTTACCGTCGTTAGTTTCTCTTAAGTTGAATATAGCACAGCAATTTAGCTATTTATAAATTTTCTTTCAAACTATAATCTATATTATCTCCTTTAAATTTTGTTTATTTAAAAAGTTATTTACAACATTAATCCCTAAAAAATTTCTAAAACTAACATTACTCTAAATTTTGTTTCCTAAATAGTTTACATTTCATTCCAACTAAAAAATAACAATAATCAATATGGAAATAAAAACTCTCATATATTTAACTACATATTCTGTTGTGTTTTGAGATGTTCTATATCTAAATCATTCGCAAACAAAGAAAACAACAATTTGATTCCTATTTTGTTTTCCAAAACCTGTGAGCTTTGATTATTAACGTAAGAAAAACTTCGATTGACATTTATTTAAATATTATAATTAACATTTATAAACTTAATAAAAAATTTAACTATTATGAATATGTAAAAATTAAAAAGTCTAAAATACTATATAATGTGGTTATATAGTAGATGAGTTATAAAGAGGACATGTTAGAATTAATAAAATATCATTAAATTTGTATTAACACGGGTTAAATCCTCATTTAGTTATTTATCAACACTACTAATATTATAATATTTGACATAAAATCAATTTGATTTAACTAAGATTGTGTAAAATAATTAAATCATTAGGAAAAATGTGACTTAATCACAACGTATAAATTACTGATTATGTATTTAGATCCTTTATTTTTGTTATAATAATTAAAAATCAAATTAAAATCTCAAACACTAAACAAAACAAACTAAATATAACAAACAAATGGTCATGAAGTATATTGTGGGTTAAAAAAACAATATAAATATTTAGCCGCACAACAACCAGAAAATTTATTATTTTTTTATTTACAAAACATCTAATATTTAACAAATAGATACAACATAAATATAAATTATAATAAAAATAATAATTCTGCAGGTTAAAATCTAGTACTTTTTTATTATTCATACCTTTTCAATTTGATAGATTTTTAAACATAGTTACGTCAATATCACATATTGTAACCAATATTTAAGAAGACTGAAATCTATAACACATGGAAAAGAGTAAAAAAATATTCGCTACTGGACTTATCAAATCTTTAAAACCACTACAAAAGATCACGTCTAACATACTTCATCTCAAAACTTTTGCTTGGATTAATTTAACAAATCGATACAAGCCAAAAGAGCATTTTGGACCAAAACTGTTGTTCTCTTCTATGATGACAAAAGGATTCGACCAGTTTCACAATCCTATAGTGTTCTCTTACGTCCATGCAATATTGCTATGATACTTGGTACTTACAAGTTACAACACCTTCCGAAAGGGAACCAATATCGCTCAGCTTAAAAAAAACCTTAGTGTTGTTTTTGGTCCGAGTTACACAAAGAGTCAGAAGAAGAATCTCCACATCTCTACATTCAAAATGAAAAATTATGAATTTGGACTATATCGAACATTTTATTTTACGTACGTGATTTGAGACAACCGTTTTGATCGTTAGTCATAGTGATCTAGTTTTGATGATCGATCGACTAGTTTTCTTTTTTATCTATCTTAATAGAAGAGTGCAGTGGTCTCATTTTTCATCGTGTTTAGTTAGTTATAAACCATAGATACTGTTTAGATCAATCGAACAAGCACGGAAAAATAGAAGTAAGGTCAGTATTAACGCTTTTTGATATTATTAAATGATTATTAAATTGTTAAAGTGGTGTTAAACTTTAAATCCTAAATCGTAACTTTTAAAGGGGTATAGTAATATTTATCAATCAAAGCATATGATTATGGAAAGAAAACAAGTTCAATCTATTGATTCCCTAACTCTTAACGCAATCTCTGCTTTATAAACTTTGATGAAGTCGTAATAAACTAATAATGGTGACTTAATTAAGGATTAGGGAACGTAGGAGGGGTCCACGGAGGGGATGATGAAGATCAAATTAAAGAAATAGTCAACGAGGTTTTGACAAGTGGGACCTACCTCGTAGACTCCTTCACTGAAACGACGTCATACTTGTCGGATTCCCTTTCCCGCTAAGACTTCTTGTCTTGTCCCCTCCCCTTTGCCTTAATCTTATTACTATATTTTATTTATTTTTGTCTATTACTTTAATACTTTTGTTTTTTTTTTTGTTCATCAAGTAAGAGATTTCAGGCTTTTGTTTCGATTTAGGTTACACATATTCAAACTTATCCATACTTCAGTGTCTAATTTAAAAAGTGTTTGCTCATTTGTTTGCTGATGTTGTCCTACACTCTTTTAGTTAGACATGTACTCCATGTAAATTTGCTGAAATTTTTGTTTATCTTCTGATGAGATACAAAAAAATTATCATCTGATATACTCATACTTGCTCTTCTAATTTTCTAAATTATACCCCAAAAAAAAATTCACGTTTTAATTAACATATATATAGACACAATCTTGTAGATAACCGAGAAGTTTGACATTTCCTTAAAAGTTAAAACGTTACGTGCCGTCAAGAATTGGCAAAGCCACTCTCCAACTACCACTCACAAATCACAATCCATAAGTCATAAGTCATAAGTCATAACCAATAAACCCCTTTCTGAAAGACATAATCATTCAGGAAAATGCAGTTTTAAATACTACAATTTCCCACGAAAGGAACTTATTTTATAGGTTTTTTTTTTCTTCACCAAATCTGTAAAAAGCAAAAGTGATTTGAAAATTTAAATCAGAATCCGCGTTTAGAAGGTGTATACTAATGTTAGTTAAAGGGCATACATACCTTTTTTTCAATTTTATTTTAATATTAATTTTCATTCCATACTTCATAGTTCATAGACTTTTGAATTAGTTTTATTTTTTTCTTGAATTTATTGTCAAAGGTAAATAAAGTGTCAGCCACCCACTTAACCACTAGAAAAGCAGATTTGGTTACTGAATTTTTTTTCACACCTAAGGCTCAATCAAGTTTTGATGGGACCTAAGTTGACCTAGAACTCATTTTCACACACATGATAATACTAATATGACAAAACTTATAATATAACCTTTTTATTTATTTTATACATATTGGAATCTCAATATTCGAGTACAACACGGACCATTGATCATGGAACTAAAAAGATTAGATCATATACATCAATAGGAATTTTGGTCTCAAGTACTGTCATGCTCTGTGTTGTGTCTCAATCGGACAGGACAAAAAACTGATCTTTTGGTTTGCACATTGGATGTCTGTTGTGTGAATCTTACCAAGCAATGGCTTTGATCATATTCATATCTGGCCTGCTCGTATGTCCCGATCTATACGATCTGCATTGTACGTACCCGGAAGCTCTCTAAAGTCCTCGTTGAATATGGAATATGCACTGCGAAAGAAAGCATTAAAAAAGACCGAACTTATTCAGTTCTAACAGTCAAAAGTGAAGATTTTTCACAGCTCGAAACTCATGAGGATTCCACTTTCCAGCTAATAAGAATACTAGCAGAATCTTGTGCTTCCAGACTTTTTTTTTCCCACATTCTCCACGTTACCAAGGATATTAACGTTTAGTGTATATATTTCCTCAAATAAGCAAGACTTTCCTCTACTTTATGTTTTGAATTTGGTATCTAATATTGCAGCAAACTTTAACCAGAGTCATTAAAAACCACAGTCCTAATCGAATGAGTTGCTATGTCAGTCAGATCAACGGAGGGTAGAGTTTCTTATAAGGAAATGTACATACCTAACATCACCAGGCTGTCGTTTACCAAGATTGAGTAAGATGATTGAAAAGCCAGTCCCTAGTAACTGAAACCCATAACAAAGAAAAAAACCAGTCAGAGGAAGTAAAACAGAAACGACTTGTTAGGGAGATCTGTAAACAGATACTCCTTACAAGATCAAGTTAAATGATAACAAGATATCTCATGAACGCATATCCAATGGCATTTCGAAAAAATGAGATATTGTCAGTAATCCAGACATTGTAGATGAAGATGACTTACAAATATAGGGCCAAGTTCCCACCGATGGGCAATAGGTGCCAAGATAAACCATAAGGTGATAATAACCCACATCTTCAGACTTAAAGAGAAAAGTCCCATAAGAATGATATCTACAGTCATCACACAACACAGATCAATCAACTTTTGTTTCATACTTTCTTGGAAATTGTAGACAATGCATGTGAAATATTAAAGAACTCACCTGGCAGCTTCAGCTTGTTACGCAGAAAGTAATAAAGCTTCCTCTTCCACCGGTTTGCTGATGGTGGGAGCTTAAACTTCTGCAATGCCAAAAATAACCAAAACAGATTTAAGAACGACAGAAACAAGAAACCAATCCTTTAAGAATTAAACATCAGATCAAACATAATAAATTTTACCAAATCATCATCATCATCATCATCCTCAAAGGTCTGAGCTCCAGCAGGTTGCTTTGGTATTACAGCAACGATCAAGGAATCTACACAAGAGACTTATGCATAATCTAAAGACCCATTCAAGAAACACAGATAAATGCTTATAACATTTACAGCAGAATCTGTGTTACCTTTGTCCTTGAGGGTAACGTATAAATCATCTCCATCTTCTTCGTCTTGCAGTGCCTTTCCACGAAGAATCATCCTCAAATTTTCCACGGGAAATTTACCCTTTTCCGCAATTACATTTCTCAAATCACCAACCTAAAATCAGCTCTGGGATCAATCCTCTTCGTACACACAAGCCACTCACCGAGATTTAAAAAAAAAAAGAAAAGAAGAAAAGTCTATACTTTGATATGAGACGCCACTCGAATTTGAGACGGCCGAGCTGGGCCGATGGTTTTGTACGTGATCTCGACGGTGCCATTGTTGGTTGAATCAGAGCTCATCATCTCTTCGATTGAATTCACTATTCCACCACCACGAATCGTGTGCAATTTTACTATAATACCTTCTTAACTTCTCAGACAATCAACGAGAGATTAAGGATTAGGACTTCTTCAAATTGGGGATTGAAAAACAGAGTTTGCTTTTCTCACTTGCTCTGCTCCTTCTCTGATGACGGAGACGGTGACTTGAGTTTTCAATTTTGCATATCTGCCCGAACATATTTATTATTTCTATTTTAACCCCCAAAGTTTCAGAAAGCTTAAGAGCTCCAAAACTTATATGAGATCATATAGATCATAGATAATTTGTGAAAAAACATTTGTCCTATATATGTTTGTTGCTTTATTTTTTAACATGATTCAAGCAAATCAATCTGATTGAAAAGACAAAAAAATTAACTGAAAAAATTCCATTTAATCTATAGTTTTACAAAAATAAAGCAATTTTGAAAAAAATAACTACACAGTTCCCTTTTTATTTAGCATTTTAATCTCCATTACATGAAAAGTATAGGATGCTAGGAGCCATTACTTTGTTCCTTGGAAAAGCTAATAAAAGGAACCCAAAAAAGTAATTACGAGAGCTTCTGTGTCATTGAGAAGGTTTGGGTTACACTTTTGATACACACCATAGGCAAAGAGGATGAGGCCTTCAATTTCTGCCTTACATATTAAAGATAGAGCACTCACACAGCACAAATAATAAAGCAAAGAAAGAGAATATCTTTGAGATCTCCACTATATTTGGAGAAGACAAAACACAGAGCAAGATAAAGAAGGGAGAGAACGCTAACCAAAAATGGCACTGAGAATGTGGGCTTCTTCTACAGCAAACGCTCTCAAGCTTTCTACTTCTGTCTCCAAGTCTCATCTCTCTCCAGCTTTCTCCATCTCTAGATGCTTCTCCACAGGTTTGTTTGTTATTTGTGGTTGTTGTTTGTGTTACATAGCTTTTTTTTTTTTTTTTGACAATATGTTACATAGCATTTCTTGAAACTGTTGGTGAGTATCTCTTTGTAGTGTTGGAGGGTTTGAAGTATGCAAATTCACACGAGTGGGTTAAACATGAAGGCTCTGTTGCCACCATTGGCATCACTGCCCATGCTCAGGTAACTAAGGCTCTCAGGTTCCTGTTTTTGTTATCTAAGTGTTAGATCGAAGTAACTCTGTCCCATTGGAACTGGATTAGATAGTTTGTCTCTTTGGAGAATGGTTATAAAGATGATGATAGATTTGTAAGAGGAGGCATGACATTGATGTTGCAGGACCATTTAGGTGAAGTAGTGTTTGTGGAACTGCCAGAGGAAAATAGCACGGTGAGCAAAGAGAAAAGCTTTGGAGCAGTGGAGAGTGTGAAGGCCACAAGTGAGATCTTATCACCCATCTCAGGTGAAGTCATTGAGGTTAACAAGAATCTCACGGGCTCACCAGGCTTGGTATGGTTTTAAAAGTCTTGAATGAAATAAAGTTAAGTTACCACTCATGTGACAAACATATAAGCAATGATTTTGGCAATTGTGTTTGTGTGCTATGTAGATTAACACAAGCCCTTACGAAGATGGCTGGATGATCAAAGTGAAGCCGAGCAGCCCCGCGGAGTTGGAATCTTTGATGGGTGCAAAGGAATACACCAAGTTCTGCGAGGATGAAGACGCTGCTCACTAGGAGTGGTTTCTTTTCCTGTCTTTTATGTTCCAATATCTTCTATCAAATTGTCATGCTTATTTCCTAAATTGGCATACTTTCTATGAGACTATGACCAACATCACAAAATAAAGAGTTCAAGAAGATGAAGCAGAGATCTAATTAACAAACACACAGATATTTTTTTCCCATCATAGAACATATCTTAATAACTTGTTATCCTTAAAATGTATCTGACATCTCGACTAAGCTAGTCCAAAAGAAATCGTGATCCGAATCAAAAATTAGGTAACCTTAAAGATAAAATAAACAAGTGGGCATAAGAATTGTAGTATCTTAAGGGTTACCATCATGGATATGAATCTTATATTAATCCTAGTTCCGGTCAGTTCTGTCCAACTTCTGTTTTTAAATATTACAATCTGCCACCATTATATTATAATCACGTATTCAAGCTCATAACGCAAGTTAGGTCCCTATTGGTTGTATCTACCGTTGACAAAACTGTAACATCCTTTGTGGTAAAAATTGGGCATGAAAACACACATAACGACATATGATAACATACAATGAACATTAAAACACGAAGCACACAAATATAGTCACACACACACAGAGATGAACAGAAACATATGACATAACTTTCCAATGGAGATCAAGCAGAAGAAGCTATGGTTTTCTTTAATTCTGCTCTCTGTAATTACTACAACGGCTTTGGGGGAATTTGGTGGACCATTACTGAAGGGTTTCTACAAAGAGAGTTGCCCTTTAGCAGAGGAAATCGTGAAGCATAACGTTGAGGTTGCTGTTCTCAAAGATCCTCGTATGGCGGCTTCTCTTCTTCGTCTTCAGTTCCACGATTGCTTCGTCTTGGTTAGAAAATCTTCCCTGTCTACTCATTTTTGATTTTGTTCCCTCTTAGATCATAACTTTTTCAAGTAGTTTTAAGGCTCTGATTCTAGCATACTTCTTGAATGGTCTGTGAATTTGCGTGTGCAAGAGTGAGATTGTTGTGCGTCGCTTTGATGTTCAATTGTGGGATTTTATCGTGGGTTTAGGGTTGTGATGCATCTGTGCTCTTGGACACACATGGAGATATGGTGAGTGAGAAACAAGCAACTCCAAATGTGAACTCTTTGCGTGGATTTGAAGTAATTGACTACATTAAGTACCTCCTCGAAGATGCTTGTCCTCTAACCGTCTCCTGTTCCGATATCCTCACCATGGCCGCTCGTGACTCAGTCTTCCTGGTAATTCCCCCTTACTACTACTCTTTAGAATTCTTCCTAATTAAATCGAAACCTATTGGGTCAAAATATCCTTAAGACACAAATATTGTTTGGTATCAACAGAGAGGTGGACCATGGTGGGAAGTTTTGCTAGGGAGAAGAGACTCATTAAAGGCAAGCTTCGCAGGCGCAAACCAATTTATTCCGGCACCAAACTCCTCCCTCGATAGCCTCATCGTCAATTTCAAGCAACAAGGCCTCAACGTTCAAGATCTCATCGCACTTTCGGGAGCTCATACAATAGGTAAAGCGAGATGCGTGAGCTTCAAGCAACGCATAGTTCAACCAAACATGGAACAAACGTTCTACGTCGATGAGTTCAAGAGACAGAGCACATTCAGACGAGTTCTACGGTCACAATGCAAAGATTCAAGCCGGGACAACGAACTCTCTCCATTGGATATCAAGACGCCAGCTTACTTTGACAACCATTATTTCATCAATCTGTTAGAGGGGAAAGGGCTGTTGATATCGGATAACGTTCTGGTCACAGAAGATCATGAGGGAGAGATCTTTAGGAAGGTATGGGAATATGCGGTTGATCAAGATATTTTCTTCATGGATTTTGTGGAATCCATGTTGAAAATGGGTAGCATTAATGTCCTTACAGGTGTTGAAGGTGAAATCAGGGAGAACTGTAGATTTGTCAATGTCTGAATTCAAAGAGTATTATCATTACAAATTGTTTTCACTTTACAATTATTCAACCAAGATTTATGTTATGAGTTTTGCCGGTTTATCAACAATTAAAATGGTCTGTACATTGGAATATACTGCTTCAGCCAAGTGTGTTTAATTAAACTCAGTGTCGTTCAGAGTTGCAATGGTCAATGTTCACAACCTCAAATTATCAGTGCAATGTTAACATTTCACATGCTCAAATTATTAGTGCAATGGTCAATGTTCAAGCAGACAACGTTAGTGAACCTGTGTCCAATCAAAATTGAAAATTCCTTGTGAACACATAAAAATTGATTGTAAAACTAATAAAAATCACGTTTATTTTATTAGAAGGGCATCAGATAATCATAAAAGTTAGCATCACATACAATCAGACGCAAATTACCCATGAAATATAATTTCATCATCTGCCCAGTAAATTTTTTCAAACAAGAAAACCAAAATCTTAAAATCTAACCAAACAAATAAAAAAACTAAAGAATCTTGAGTATCAGTTCTCCAAGGTGAATAAAACATCAATGTAATTCAGTCTCAAATAACATCAATATATGAGATTCATCCTTTACTCAGATTCCAAAAAAAAAAAATCAAAATTGAAAAGAAGATTCAAGGAGTCGATCAGAACCTGTCGAGAACACAATTACATCACATGATTCAGTGGATTGACAGACCTGTGAATTTCTATCGTCACTTCGACTCCTCAAAACAAAAATATCTTAAAACTAATCTGAAAAAAGGTTTTATAATTTGACTCGAAATCCGGAGAAAAACATAACAAAAGATCTGGAAAAAGCTCAGAACTTCTTAGAGGGTTGTGTTTTACCGTCAGCGATGAGCAGATCATCTCTGGCACACGATATTTTCATCACAGCTCATCTATTAAAAATTCGTAAGCTCAAAATCAAAAACCAAACAGAACTAAACAACATCAAAGAGATGACCAAACCCTAAAACTAATAATGAGACGGAACACGAACTATAGAGAGGCTTGTCTTAAAAAGTTGATATGGCTGCTGTCTCTATATACTTATTGAAACTATACATATAGATGCCCTAATTTGCCTCCTTCTTTTGGGCTTTTTTTTTGGTTATCTATTGGACTTGGCCGTGGACTGTACAATACAATGCATAGATTTTATCTGATTTTATTTTATAATTCGACTAAGTAATTGTTTCTTTAGATAAAATATTAATTTTTATCAAATTGTGAACTAGATTTTGAGCCAATTTGCACCATGGTAAAAAAAGTATGTAGTTTGATAATATTAACTGAGAAGCTTGTGTATACCATAATCAAAAATAAGTTCAAGACAATGAGATGTGGAGCAAATAAGAAGAAAGTCCTAAGCTATCAAAAAAAGACAAAGCAATTAAATTTGGTGAAGCTCGCCGGTTAGAGCATAAACCGGGATAAATTTTCTAAACCAACCCTTCACCCGACTAACAAAAACCAAGAACCGTTCAAATGGTTGGCAATGAGAGGTCAGAGGAAGATGCTACTGACGGAACTATCATCATGGACACGCCAAATGGTCTCACCCAAAAGATTAGCCACTGATAGAATTGTCAACTGTGGGAAGTAATTCTTTTCTGCTACTGGTAATGTGTTTGTCACTATCACTTCTTGAAGCAATCCCCCTGATAATCGCTCTATTGCAGGCGGGCTTCCCATTGATTCATTCGAAACCAAACCAAAACCAAAAAAATGCTTCAGAAAATTTAATGGTGTTGAGACTTGTTCAAAAGAACAAAATGTAGGTTAATGGTTACCTGAAAACAGCGTGTGTGCAGCACGCATAGACCTCCCGAGCACCCTCCTGGTGTAACAAGGCTGCTCCTTTCACAATGGTTCCTGAGATAAAACAGAACAAGATTGGTTCTAAGAAGTTTCAGCCTGAAAAAGGAGAAGGGGGGTTTAGTGATCTTGATAGGGGTACTCCATGCCGTTTTACTAACCAGCGGTATCAATCATATCATCCACCATTATTGCCACCTTCCCTTTTACATCACCAATTAGGTTCATGACCTGGAAGGAAAGTATAACAAATATAAACTTGAGGGGAATCAAGTGGTGTTGGTGAGATAAACTCAAGACTTTGAAAGAAAGGGATACCTCAGCAACATTGTGTCCAGAACGCCTTTTATCGACAATGGCAAGTGGTGCATCTGATAATTTCTTTGCAAAAGCGCGTGCCCTGGCTACTCCACCAACATCAGGAGATACCACTACCAAATCCTCTGAGGGAATTGACTTGCTAGCAAGATAATCAAGTATCACAGGCTGCAAAAATTGAACACACAAAGGGTTAAAAGGCATTATACCAATTACGAGCATACACACACAATGCATAAGAAGGGACCGTAGGTATCAAGAACATGGCTTTAAAGGTGTACCTGGCAATACACATGGTCGACTGGAATGTCAAAATAACCCATGGACTGTCCTGAATGAAGATCACATGCAAGAACTCGATCTGCACCAGCTTCGGTGATAAGATTTGCAACCAATTTGGCAGCAATAGATTCACGCCCTTGTGTCTGCAAGCAGCAAAACACATACAATTCAACCCTCCATCTCATGTCAAAGCAGCTAAACTAGAAAAGGCTGTAAACACACAAAAAAAAAGAGACTTTACCTTCCTATCAGCTCTTGCATATCCAAAATACGGAATCACAGCAGTTACTTTCTTGGCTGATGCTCTCCGGCAAGCATCTACCATAATCAAAAGCTCCATGAGGTTCTCATTTGTGGGAGTGCAAGTAGGCTGCACCAAATACACGTCGCACCCCCTAACGCTCTCTTGTAGCTGAACATAGATCTCTCCATCAGCAAATCTCTTAATATTAATCTTCCCAAGATCCAATCCCATATACCAAGCAATTTCCTGAGAAAGTGCAGGATTTGCAGTACCAGAGAACAACTTCAGCCTTGTATTGGTTCTACTGACTGATTTCTCCATCCTTGCAGATTCCAAGAACTTTGGAAGTGTCCTCTCGTTAATAATTGGGATACTTGGATTCCCATTTCCCACATTCAATGACTCTGGCATATCACATTTCTAGCAACAACAACAACAACAATAAGAAGATATAATCAGAGATTCATATGCATCAAACGAACGTATACTGAAGAAAGAGACAACCTTTTGTATAGCTATATTCGCATAATCAAAAAAAGAGACAACCTTTGTAGCTAATGCACAAATTAAAACCTCAGATATTCAAAACTAGACAAGATGGGCAATAGGGTCCACTCAATCTAGGAACCTCAAATCCGGAAAATGTAATATAGCGTAACATAAGGGATTGAAGACGACTGCTTACAACAAGAGAAGCGAAGACAGAGTTGCGGGAGCGAGACAGAGAGGTCCTGAGGGATAGAGAAGAGTTAGAGAAGAAAGTAGAAGAAGAAGAGGCCAGATACGTCGACGTTTTGGAGGCGGGAGGAAACGACAGACCCAGAGACGCCATTTTTGTTTGTATATATGTCAGAGCAATACACTCACATAAACCACCTCTTGACTCACTCAAAGCAGTAAGTATCTCCCAACAACGAATTCGAGGAAATTAGGGTTTAGGGGATTTGAGGATGTCACAGAGTAAAGAAGGAAGAAGGAAGGAATGGTTCTCTTCTTCTTCTTCTCCGAGTTTTGTGTGTTCTCGAATTTGGATTTTCAGTTCCGTTTAGTAAATAGGAAATGGTTTTTGGTTTGGTTTGGTTGGTGGTGTGTACAAGTTGTTTAGTAAACGACATCGTTTTTTATGAGGCATCACAAGCATGTCCTTTGGATTAATGGATTGGAGACGTCTGGCTGGACTTTTCTTGAAATAACTTTCCAATAACTCTTTTTACTTATTGGATTTACTTGGTCAATACATTTTGCATATACGAATTTCTCAAAAGACTTTTTATTTATTTATTTAGAATGTTTGACTTTAAACTTGTATTTGCATTTTATTTGTTAATGATTATGCATGTGTGTTTTATTAGTGTCAAATTTCTTAACCGATACAAATTAATAGTAAATAACATCAGTTTGTTTAATCGATATAAAACAAGTAAATAGTTATATCAGTTCTTATAATGAGAAATTATATAATTAATATCACTTTTTATTGATGTAAATTTGTATCAGTTTTTTTAAGTAATATTAGTATAAATCCATATAAATTATAAATTATATCGATTGTTTAAGTGATGTGTAAAAATTATATTTTGTATCAATATTTTAAAGTGATGCAAATTAATATAAACTTATACTAATTATTCTGAATTGATGTAAGTCAGATTACTGATGGCATCAATTATTTGAATTGATGTTAAATTTTATTTTTTTTGTATCATTCATAAAAAAGTAATTCAAATTTAAATCATTCATTTATTTGACACAAATTAACTGATGCAACATGCCTTTTTCGTAGTGATATTCTTGCTTAGATCTTGATTCCGTCGGCGGTCAGCATCTGAGTGGACTGAGATTTTGAAAGCTTTCAATGAGCTGAAAAACTCAAATTCCATGTTTTCGATGTAGCGATCGTTAATTTATGACACCGGCGACTCCAATGTAATCTCCAACACCGACAACTTTGATGTAAACGCCTACACCGGCAACTCCGACGTAACCACATCTGATGTAATATATGACATCGGCGACGTGAACTCTTTAGAGTTTCACATGAATTCTTTAGAGCTTCGAACACATTTGGTTCAGATGAATATGTGGAATCTTTGCAAAAGTTTGGTGAATAAATGTTTAGTTATCAATGTCAGTACTTTTTTTTTAACCTCTAAAAGACTAGAATGTTGAATAAACAAATAGCTATATATGGTTGATAAAAAAATTCAAAAATACCTTATTTGTAGATGATTTATATAATAGCTTTATGGAATAATCTGGAATAATATAGAATTAAATTGTGTATTGTAATTTTAGAAAGAAAGAAAATTAAATGAAATAAATAATCTAAGAATAGATAAAAATATTACTATAATATTTTAGGTGGTTATAATTTTGCATTCATATCATGTTTTCAGGTGGTTAATTCGATTTTGTACTCAAATGCATCTTGATGGAGTGTATTTTTTGTTGATTATTTACAAAATAATGGAACTGTGTATTTTTGTTTTGTTTTAATATCAAATATGCAACGAGAATCTTGATAAAGTGTAATTTTTGACCCTTTCCACTTTAAATTGATGGTGTTGATGTGTAAGACTTATATACTAGGAGGGGGTATGCATTGTTCGGCTCTTAAGTAATTTCTAAATTGCAAAACATGTAATGATCAAAGACTTATATACTGATGTCCTATGCATAGTTAGCCTAAAAATTGATACTCTAATAATAAAAAATGTTTTCTCATCAATAGCCTAATAATCTTTGATTATTTGAGTAATAACTGATGTCCTATGCTTTCGAGTAAACAATGTCGTTGCAAATCATTATTATTATTATATATAATTTTAAGTATATGATTTTAAACTAGCTAATAATCTTATTATGGGTAAAGAAAAGTTATTATGTTATTGTCTTATTGAGTTAGTCATCATATGCTTGGAAAAATATTTTATTCGTAGGATACAAGAAACCAATCAAGTCTTAGTTTTAATAGTCAGAGTTTTGGCTTTGAAAGAGATAAAACATGAAATTTCAGTGTTTCCAGTTCCTACCACTTTGACTGCAATGATGGATTGGAATTTATTGGTATACCAAAAACAAATGTGATATACGGTTAATTCCTCGTGCCAATTAAGTATTTAACCCTTCGGAACCGGAGTGGGTAGATTCGGTTCACAATTGGAATTTTCAAAAAAAACCAAACCGGTTTTAATTCCTTATGTTTCGGTCTAATCCATTTCTCTCTTGCGCCAAATCTAAAACAATGGCGGTTCTGGAAGCTGCTCTCTCCGTCCTCTCACTCTCTTCCTCTTCTTCTTCTTCTTTCTCTAAACCTTATCTCTTTCCTCAACGGTCTAAACCTACCGCCTTTAGTCTTCGGATTCCCAGTAATATATCTCCCGTTTTCTCTCTCAATTTCCCTCTAAGTTCCGGCGGCGATAATAACTCGCGGCGGCTCGTCTCCGTACTATGTTCCGTCGCGGAGAAAGAAACATCGGCGGAGGAAGAAACGTCGCAGGATGAGAAGACTGACGAAACCCAGAAGTCAAATCTAAAAAGGAAGCTTTTTGTATTCAATCTTCCTTGGTCTATGAGTGTTCATGACATCTCCGACCTCTTTCGACAATGCGGGACTGTGAACAATGTCGAGGTCTTTTCTTCTTTCTCTAAAAGCATTTCAATTTCTTTTGTGTTATTATGAATTTGTTTCACCTCAATTTTGAATTTTACAGATTATAAGGCAAAAAGATGGGAAGAATCGAGGGTTTGCTTTTGTAACAATGGCATCTGGAGAAGAAGCTCAAGCTGCTGTTGATAAGTTCGATGCTTTTGTAAGCTTCAACCTTTTACATTCTTCTATCACCTAAGTTTATTTCATTGTCCTTCTTTAATGTCCTGTGTTCTTAGTTTCGGAATCCTTTAGTTTAAGTCATTGAGTGCGGTTTGGTTAATTTCATTCAGTATCATAGAGAGAAATAAGAAGTTATTGTAAGTACTTAAAACATATATTATGTTGAATTGTTAACTGATCCTTGATGTTAAACAAGCTTCTATGTTGTTTGTTTTTTAGGAAGTCTCAGGGAGGATCATAAGAGTGAACTTTGCTAGAAGGTTCAAGAAGCCTACTCCAAAACAACCAAATGCTCTTCCTTCTCCTCCCGCTGGAGAGACTCGTCACAAACTCTACATATCTAATCTCGCTTGGAAAGCAAGGTCAACCCATCTCCGTGAGCTTTTCACTGCTGCAGATTTCAACCCGGTCTCAGCTCGGGTTGTTTTCGCTGACCCTGAAGGAAGATCTTCCGGCTATGGCTTTGTCTCTTTCGCTACTAGAGAAGAAGCTGAGGATGCAATCACCAAACTCGATGGGAAGGTATAATTATAAACTTCTCGTTTTTCATACTTTAATTTCCGAACTGCTATTTGCTTCTTTAGCTCTTGAGCATGTAAAGGGTTTTCATCACAGTTTGGTTTTTTCTATAGGAGATAATGGGCAGACCTATCATTCTGAAGTTTAGCTTGAGAACGGCCAGTGAATCTGAAGGTGTAGAAGACAACAACACTTCTGAAGATAGTGACAATGTAGAAGACGACAGTTCTGAAGATGGAGACACTGCAGAAGACAACAACAACACGTCTGAAGAAAAACCGGTGGAGTGACTCTTATTATTTTCTCGGTTATCCGATAAGAGCATGAAAACCTGACTAGAGATCTTATTACAATTTTGAAATTTCTACTGCTACTACAAAGAACACAAAATTGAAGATGTAATAGAATTTATCAGTAAACTAGACTTCAATCCTGCTAATGTATGATGAATCACCTAGCCATAATGCTTCATTATACCGAGTAAGTTCGTCGAATGAGACACAGCTTCCTGTTTGGTAATGCCTTCTTGTCATCTTCACATTGACATCTGTCGTCTTAACCATGAAATGTCCAGTAGAATGTGACCTCGAGAATCGCCAAGCCGATGCTTCCACTATCCTTTTGCTTGAACCAGTGGTAGGAAGACTTTCTTCTTCATGGTTTATGTCCTCAATAGTAATCGTGATTGTGTTGTGCAAAGATTCATGGCTTCCAGATCCGACAAGGCCAGGGTCTAGCTCACACCGGCAAACAGGACAAGTCTTGTGTAACTCGAACCAAAGATCAATGCAATTTGAATGAAAGGGATGGCGACAAACCGTTATCAGCCTAACTGTGTCTTCATCTGTAAACTCTGACAAGCAAATAGCACATTCTGTCCCGTGATTCTTCATTGTTGCAGATGAATATCGGAACATGGGAAATGATCGGATGATAAATGGGTCTAGGCCGGTATTTTCAGGTGGAGTGGCTACATGGATTAAGTCAGCGTAAGGTGTTCGCTGAAGGTTCCAAGTTGAAAATAATCGGTTCAGGAGAAACTGCCAGAAGAAAAGAGAAAAGAAACCGGCAAAAATCACAAAGAGAAGCACGCCAGTCAAAATTGCGGTGACTGGCATGGAAACGCTAGGAAAAACATCAGCATCTGGTATTAATGTTGTTGCCGACATTTGAAGGTTGGAAAGCTCCCCCCAGCTTCTCTACCAGTTTCGTAGATTGCTTGGGAAATAAGGAAGGTTTGTTATAAGAACTCTTTGCAAGTGAAGACATAAAGTTCAATTTAATAGAGAGAAATGAGGAGAAAGAAGTGGCTATGTCTGAGAGACAGAAGTGTCTTTGCTTAGCATTTTGAGCGAGTCTTCTGTGACAGTTTTTTTTATATAAAAATCATTGTCTTAAAAATAATACATAGTCAAAACGAAAAAACAGTTTTTAAAACAAAAATATTGACCGATGGAATAGGAAATAGAGGAAAAAAAAGTTACCAATAATGGTCCGGTTTACAAGTACGAAACATGATTAAAGTTCGGTTTGATCTGCTACAAGTTCAGATTTAGTCATTTAGAATTGGCATAGAAAGAGAATTAAGATGATTCCACAAGAAAGAGAAGAGCGAGTTGTTGTCTTTGTTAAGTCACAATCTACAACAACAAAAGAGAGGATGCTAATATGTCAACATAGTTACAACTCTAAAAATGCTAATCCCTTGGTCAACATTATTCAATATCATCGATCCAATCACCATAAACCCGACTGATCTTATCCGGTCCTTTCCATTTCCGTTGAGTTCTGACCCCTTTTGGTTTCTGCATAACAGCACTCAATGTCCGTTGAGACGGGACTCCAGGAGAAACAAGGTTAGTCACTGTACTTCCTTGTCCCGTCTGCTTTGTGGCCGGAGTGGTGGATGTTCCGATCTTACCTTCTCCTTCAACAAGGCCTCCTCCAAAATTGTGCAACTCTGCAAAAAAATATCATAAAGACTCAAACTTTTAGCTAGCTACGGTTGAAACTTTCTGCATTACCATGGCCAATTATGTTAACAAGCAAATCAAGAACCTATTCCAATCAGAAACTGATTGACATAAACCACACTGAAACATTTCAACCGTCCTACTCGATTTACACTAAGTCCATAGTGTTCAAGGCTTCAAGCTAATTTTTCATCAATCATTCAAAGCTAACAAAGCCAGTTCTAGTGTTCAAGCATTATCTCTCAGTCAATTCAGCATCCATTACCCTGTGGTGACACTCTAAGTCTAATCACACAATCCATCAAGCAACACTGATTGAAACTCATTTCTATTATTCTGTACTAACATTTTGAAGCACATTAGGGTTGCTGATAGATGAAAAAGGCCAAAACTTTACCTGAAGCTCCATGAGCAAAATGACAGTTAGTACCAAAAGGACAATAGCCAGTAATCTCCCACTTATTGCAAATCCTTGTCTTCCAATTTGGAGGCTTCAAAGTCTGAGCAACATTGCCACCACCATCACTAGCAGCAGCACCACCATAACCACGAGGGCCTAAACTAATCGCAAAGCTCTCTCTGTTCCTTAAAGCTTCCGTCGCAGCAGTCTCCTGCCGATTAGGCGGCGGCGGTGGACGACGGAGCTCTTCCGAGCTGTGAGCAAAGTGGCAAGAGCTGGCGGCGTAAGGGCAAGTTCCGGTGCGGAATTTGAAGCAGAGCTTCGTCTTGAAGAACGATTTCCCAATCTCGGAGGAGGAAGATCGTGTCTTCTTGCTCGGAGACTCAGCATCGTCGGGGTGCATTGCCCAGACACGGTTGTAATCATCCTCAGTGGCCCAGACGGAACTGTCGCTGCCGGAATTTGGAAACCTATTCTCCGGCGGAAGGTCGTTGGTGGTTTTCACGTGAACTACATCGCTGCCGGAAGCTCGACGGTGACTCATCACGTCGGAACCCTAAAACCCTAATTTAGTAAAACAGGAGCACAAAAATGTAAAATCTCTCGATTTCTTGACAAGAAAAATGGATCGAACAAGAAATGGGAGAGAGCAAGAGATGAAGTACAAAAGACGAGTGTCGGATGAAGAAGAGGGAAGTAGAAAGTAAAGAGTGATCCCACTGACTAAATCCATTACTTAAGTTAATCATTTTAATACAAGGTTCAAAAAGGTGATTAGCTTAAATTAATGGTCATTAACACAAAGAATGTTCTGAAAGCGAAATCCAAATATTGGTGGATTAGGCTATTTCTTACAGTATTCACTTGGATTGGTTGTTTAATCAATTCAACTTTACTTAAACAACCAATATTCCAAGTGAATACTGTAAGAAATAGCCTAATCCATCAATATTTGGTTTAATAGCGAAATTAAGCTCTATTTAAGTTCCAGTTCCTTGAAGATTATATATGGTTTTACTGGCTTAAAATCGTTTCATTATGTTATTATTATATGCGGAATCCAAAGCAATCTTCACAGTGTTGTTGAGTAGCAATTATAAAGCATGCATAGCTCCAAAAGATTGTGAATTCATCGTAATAGATGTACTAGTGAAATTTATAGATGATTCATAATTAATTTGATACTAAACACTTTCAATACTATATTACAAGAAATTTTAGCTTATCGGTTTTGATGGATGCACGTTTATGACGCGCATATTGCACTAAGAATTTCAAATAGTATATTACGCGCATAATGGAACTCCACGTAGTAATTTAACAACCTGTAGCCAGTTTAGTCATAAGTTATGCATGATTGATTAGTGCAATTTCTTTACTATACTTAAAAATGATTAGTAAACAAAATGACATTTATAATTGAACACGATAATCTCGAATCTTTTATATAAAAAGACAATCATCACGTTTTAAATCAACAGTAGTATATTATTGTAAAATAGTCAACTGACAACAATAACGAGACCGGATCCGGTTTAGATGGGATCCTGATCGCATTTGCTGATGGCAAATGTGCTACTGCTATATAAATGAAGCTTACAGTTTACATGCAGGAGCAACAAACTCACAAAGACGTCCTTTCAAACTTGCTTTGCTGAGCTCTTCATTTTTTTTTACTAACTTCATATAAATGGCTTCTCTCTCTGCTTCATCAGCTAAAACAGAGGAGGAGACAGAGATCATTACCAGGTTCCAGACCTATCTCCGAATCAACACAGTACATCCGACTCCTGATTACATCGCAGCTGCAAGATTCATAATCTCCGAGGCCAAATCAATCTCTCTCGAAACTCAACCAATCGAGCTCGTTCTAGGAAAGCCTATAGTTCTACTGAAATGGATTGGTTCAGATCCTTCTTTACCTGCCATTCTCTTGAACTCTCACGTCGATGTCGTCGCCTTTGAGGAAGACAAGTGGGATCATCCTCCGCTCGGAGCAGAGATCGACGAACAAGGCAGAATCTACGCAAGAGGAACTCAGGATATGAAGAGCGTTGGGATGCAGTACTTAGAAGCCATTCGTAAACTCAAAGCCTCTGGTTTTGAGCCCGTTCGTTCTGTTTACGTCACGTTCGTTCCCGATGAAGAGATCGGTGGCACTGATGGGGTTGCTAAGTTCGTGGAGTCGGACACCTTCAAGAGCTTGAACATTGCCATCGTGCTCGACGAAGGTATAAAAAATAGTCAACTGTAACTGAAATGTTGTAGAAACGTAAGAAACAAGAAACTAAACTAATTTTGTGGTGATGAAAATTGGAACAGGGTTACCATCTCCGACTGAGAGCTACAAGGTGTTTAAGGGAGAGAGGATTCCGTGGTGGATTCAGATAAAAGCTGTAGGACAACCTGGCCATGGCTCAAAGCTCTATGATGATTCAGCCATGGAGAATCTCACTAAAAGCATTGACAGTGTAATGAGATTCAGAGCTTCTCAGTTTGATCAGCTCAAAGCTGGTTTAAAAGCTGAAGGCGATGTCGTCTCTGTCAACATGGTTTTCCTCAAAGCTGGCACTCCTTCTCCTGATGTATTCTTCTCTCTCCTTCTTTTTTTTCTCACAGTTGGTGGCCAAAGTTGATTTCTGTGATAATTTGGACCTCATTTTGATAAAAAGGGCTTTGTTATGAATCTGCAACCATCTGAGGCAGAAGCTGGTTTCGACATGCGTGTCCCACCTGTTGTTGATCCTGTTGCGCTAGAAAAACGTTTGGTGGAGGAATGGGCACCTGTATCCCGGAACATGTCCTTTGACGTAATTTTCTTATTACTACTCTAGCTAGAGATTTTAGAGAAAGCCTGTGTATCTGAAGAGTTCTCTTGGTATATATATGTCAGCTTTGGCGGTTCAATCAGGATATTGAAGAGAAGCACTTGGTTACAGCTAAAGATGATGCAAATCCATGGTTGGAGCTCTTAGGAAATGCTGTGAAAGAAGCTGGAGGGAAGACTAGTGAGCCTGAGATTTTCCCTGCATCAACTGATTCTCGATATTTCAGAAGAGCAGGCTTGCCTGCGATTGGGTTCTCTCCTATATCAAACACCCCGAGTTTGCTTCATGATCACAACGAGGTACCTGTCTCATTTGAAAATGTTACATCCTTCGCTTTGCTTATTATTTGTGTAGACCATCATCACACACACCCAAGAGCAATTTCTAACACCTTTCTATCATCTTACCTTTTTTACAGTATCTGAGTCAATACGAGTACTTGAAGGGAATCGATATGTATGTCTCAATCCTCAAGGTTTACACATCATATGCTTCACCTGAATGAGAGTGTTAAAAAGATAAGCTACAAGGGTCTGTGTATTACACAACAGTTCCCTCTTTACTCAGCACACTTGTGCTATATCATCAATACAAATAAAACTCAGTATGCTACCACCTGAATTCTGAAGTAATCAAACTTGCATTTGTATGTTATCAGTTATCACTATCATAATAAAGAGTTTTCAGAAACAGCTTTGCAGAAAACTTCCTCTTCTTGTTACTTAGTTTTTCTTAACCATCCGAATGCAAACAGTAGTCACCGCAAGTGCACAACCTCCATCCTTCAAATTTCAATATAAATTTAAAAAGACATGATAGGCAAGTTCATAATCTCAGATTCTAAATAATCATCATCTAGCCATCTAGTTAAGGGTCATCAAGCCAAAAGCAATAATCAGTTTCTCGTTTGGTATCACAGCGAATCCTTCATATAATCTGTCACAAAGTATTGAGGTGATCTAATACATGCCTTCAAGATACTAGCTAACCAAGGCTTAGCAGCAGAGAACCAGCTTTATCCTGCATCTCAAAGACCCCTAACCCTCATAAATGTTCCAACAAAGCCACCAATGATCAAGTTATAAATTATCATGTCACCTCATTGAACACGCTAAGGGGATCCTTGCAGCTGTGAAAGACATTTCCGATTAGAGCACTCCTAATTAGACACTTTCAATCATTTCACGATGAATTATAATGATATCAACCAGCTACATGTCTCAGACTTTCAACACATAAGAGTTATATCTATTTACTAAATTGTGGAGAGTGTAACCATAGTTGTTTGGTTGGTGAGTTTTGTGTCTATGGGTTGTGTAATTACGCGTGATATATATGTTAGTTTCTATATTTAAACTTTGGTACTTTTATTGGTACTCCAATATGGTTTTATAATACAATATTATTGTTTGTGTTTGTTGATTAATGATTCAGAAATTTGAATCGAGAAATTAATACGGATAGATTTTTTGTTGTTGTTGTTGTTGTTGTTGTGATTTTTGGGTTTGATATTACGAAAAGATTCAAAGAAATGGATAACATAATCACTGTTGGTGGTTTATACGTCGAACTAGGTCAATAGTCCACGTCCTATAAAAGTTTCAACGTGGACTATAACTTTTGGAATGTAGTGTCGTGAAAAAAGTTATGTAATTGTAAAGGTCAAGATATATTATGATTTACTACGTTAATAATGTGTGTGTGTGTGTTATGGTCGTATATATGGATAGATGAACGAATAACATTAAAGTTTATTGATGAAATTAAACAAATATAAATGTCATTTACTCATTTTAAGATCAACAACAATTTCTACAAACTTAATTATCTCTTTAATATTAGTTAAAATGTATATTAGACCTTGTGCTTGTGTAAACGATGCATGAAGTTAAAATGAAGATCTTGAAGTAAGTCTTATTTTTTTTGGGACAAAAAAAAATTATTATTGGAATTAATAATGGATTCTCGAGCAAAAGGGTATAAAAAAAACACATGCAAATGCATAATAAGTCAACAAATAAGTTAATGGATATAGTTAAGTAGTAATAAATTAATGTAGTTAAGTAATAAATTAGATGATGCTTAATAAGTTAATGGATGTAATTTAGTAATAATCTAGATAATGTATCATGTTGCGTAGGTTTGAAGTTAATATAACAAAATATAATTATATATTTTTAAAGGAGTTTAATAACTTATTGAATAAATTGATTATTTAATAGTTTATATTACATAAATATTCTTTTAAATACGTATCTTTCAAAACTTGTATAAAAGTGCATAAAATACATAAATACATAAATATTCTTTTAAATACGTAGCTTTCAAAACTTGTACAAGCTATTTTGTCTGTTTTTTTTTTGTATTTTTGAATTGATTGAATTGATCTAACCTCTCAGGTTGATAAGCATGTCTCTCCGATCGATGCTTCCTTTGTTTCTCACTACACTACACAAGTTCTTGCATCTTTTTTCCCAACCAAGACAATACAAGAAGTTACGAGATTCGTGTCTCAGCTTTTGTAACGCCGTCCCGCCTTAACGGCCAAGACAACGTGTTTATATTTTTTATGTTCATCGATTTATATTCTTTTCTATTGATTTGTTTATTCATTGTTGACTTATTACATTTTACATCGATTTATTAATAAGGTAGATATTTTGAATGGTTGATTTAATTTTAATTTTTATCGACTTATTAATTTTTCCATCGATTTATTTTAAAATTCTCGAATTTTTTTGTTTGATTGCTTTTATACATAGTCGACTTTTGATGATGTTGACTTATTTGTTTTGTTTGTTGACTTATAATTTTTTCTCATCGATTTGTTTGGTCTTAGTAGACTTATTTCATTTTACGTTGATTTATTAATATGTTTGACTTTTTGAACTGTCGACTTATATTTTATTCATGTTGATCTATGTTTTATCTTTGTTGACTTATATTAAAAAAACCGATTTTTTTTTTATTAATTGATTTGTTATATAGTCGATTTTTTGAACTATTGATTTATTTTCTAAAAGCTCACAATATTTGATTATTTTATTAAACTTAATAATTTTAAAATAAATTAAAATTATGTAACTTATACTCAAATTTTCAGTAACATATTTAATATATCGAAAAATATATTTATTTTTCAAAAATATTTATTGATTGAAAAAATAAAAGAATTATTTGTGACTTATATATAGATATATTTTAAAAACTATTATTATCTGAAATTTTACTAAACATAAATCCAAAAAGAATAATTCTAACTAATTTAATTTTATTTTTATATAATAAAATTTTGAAATTAATTTACTAAATAATATCAGATATTTTAATTAATACTTAAAGGATATTTTATTTATTTTATCTGAATTGTAATCTTTGAATTATTGATTAATATTATATATAATAAATTAATTTATCATTTTCTTTAAAAAAATTAACAAAATTTCAAATATTTTGTTTAGGCGATGTTTTTAGAAATAATTTTGTCTAATGAATTAATTTAGTTATATTGTAGTTATTTTTAATTTTTTAATTAAGGATAAAATAGTCATTTGTGCAATATATTAGGTATATTTCAAAGACTTAAAAAATTTAGTATAGATTTCAAATTTCCTACTAAGATTAAGGTATGTATTCAAATTTTTTCTTGTATATATCACGCGCATAATGGAACTGCACGTAGTAATTTAACAAATATGGATAGATGAACGAATAACATTAAAGTTTATTGATGAAATTAAAACAAATATAAATGTCATTTACTCATTTTAACATCAATAACAATTTCTACAAACTTAATTATCTCTTTAATATTAGTTAAAATGTATATTGGACCTTGTGCTTGTGTAAACGATGCATGAAGTTAAATGAAGATTTTGAAGTATTTTTTTGGGATAAAAAGAATTATTATTGGAATGAATAATGGATTCTCGAGCAAAGAGGGTATTAAAAAAACACATGCAAATGATTAATAAGTTAATAAGTTAACAAATAAGTTAATGGATGTAGTTTAGTAATAAACTAGATGATGCTTAATAAGTTAATGTATGTAATTTAGTAATAAACTAGATAATATCTCACGCGTTGCATAGGTTTGAATTTAATATAACAAAATATAATTATATACTTTTTAAGTAGTTTAATAATTAATTGAATAAATTAGTTATTTAATAATTTATATTACATAAATATTATTTTAAATACGCATCTTTCAAAACTTGTATAAAAGTGCAATATTCATTTTAAAGGGCCATTTTATTCCTGTACAATTTTGAAAGTGTCAATTTCTACCTGTACAAACACATGGTGCTAATTTATACCTATACTAATATAAAATTTAAATTTC
Source organism: Camelina sativa (assembly GCF_030686135.1). Taxonomy (NCBI): domain Eukaryota; kingdom Viridiplantae; phylum Streptophyta; class Magnoliopsida; order Brassicales; family Brassicaceae; genus Camelina; species Camelina sativa. The sequence continues at coordinate 7,179,470 of NC_141884.1, read as the reverse complement.
ATACCCAATTAGTATAAATTATGCTGATTTCTGAGTCAAAATTAATAAATATTAGTCAATGCTGACTCAGATGACACGTAATTTACTGAGGTGGCTAAAACGACGTCGTTTTAATTTCTGAGTTTAAAATTTTCTTACAAAAACGTAATACTCAAGACTCGAACCCGGATTTACCTTCACAAACAAAGATGCCTTAACCAACTGATCTAGTGACGATATTTGAAATAATATAGAACTTTATATGTTTATAATATGTCTTTACGTCTCCTCCCCCTCTCAACCTCTTCGTCTTCTCCTTCTTCTCCGCTCTAATCGTCTCCAAGTCTCAGATCTCTGACTCCATCATTGCTTGGTGACCAACAAAACTCCGTCCATCATCATACATGTTTAACGATTTCATAAACTTTCTGATCTTTATACTTTACATCTTCCATTAAGAATTTAAGAGGTAAAGCTCCATTGTTCAATTCGATTTTGATAAATTGCGTCTCTTAAATTGCTGCGTAAATTACCTGGGTTTTTTTTGGAAAATTGTTAATTGCTGCAGAAAATGCTTTGTGCGTGGAGACATATTTATAAGTGTAATAGATTTACATATTCCCGAATATTGTAACTGGATCAGTTGGTTGTGGCAGGTTTGTTATTGACAACGGAGACCTGGGTTCGATCCTCGAGTGTCACATATTTTTTGAGAAAATTTTGAACTTAGCATTAAACGACCTCGTTTTAGCCACCTCAGTAAATTACGTGTCATCTGAGTCAGCATTGACTAATATTTGTTAATTTTGACTCTGAAATCGGCACAATTTATACTAATTGGGTATAAAATTTGAATTTTATATGAGTATAGGTATAAATTAGCACTGTGTGTTTATACAGGTAGAAATTGACACTTCCAAAATTGTACAGGTAGAAAATGGCCCTTTTCCCCTTTTCGAGGTTATTAAACTGTTAATACCTTGCCCAAAAAAAACACATTAGTCAACTAACGGAAAAGTAAAGGCAACGTTAACACTTAACAGCATACGAAACGATGACGTTTTTGTATTTTTTGTTTTAATTCACGAAACAGGGCTTTGAAACGATGTCGTTTGGTATTTTTTGTTTTAATTAACGAAACAGGACTTTGAACCCGTCACCTATGGGGATAACAACAGGTCACTTAACCACTGGACTAGAATACTTTACTGATGTTTTTACACCAACACATATACTTAACTCGTTTACTTTCTCTTTCTTCTTCTTTCCATTTCTCACCACCACCCTGTTCGTACGACAGATCCATCCAAGGCGGTAACACTCTCCTCCCCACCACCGCCCCTTCTCTGACAGCAGTTGATGTCGAAGCTCTTTCCTTTTCCGAAACCCGAGATTCGATCTCGCATCTCCGGCCAAAATTAGATGTAGAGATTAAACGAAAGTAGATGTTTCCGACTAAAAACTTGGGCCAAAAAAAAACAAGATTCATATTCAGTTAATCACATCGACAACCAAATCTCTCAAATCCCAGAAAATGGAGTAGTTCAAGATTCATATTCAATTAACCACATCGACAACCTCGACTCAACTCTCTCTCTTCTCAACCGTCACCACCTCTCTCAGTCAACTCGTTTATATCAGAAGCTCTTTTACGAGCCGATTCGTTTCGATCAGCTCTTTCCCAAATCATTTAGTTTAAATTATATTTAACTTTTGTGCCCATTGAATTGTTTAATCGTTATAGCTCAGTTGGTTAAGTATTCTAAATTTTCTATCAAAGGCTTAGATAAGAGATGACTCCAACCTAGTGTAATTGAATTCACACATAAGAGATGAGTTTGGTCTTGATGTAGATTTCCAAAAAAATTGTAAAAAAATAAACATATATGCAGTTCTAAAGTTAAATATAAATACAACTTCATAGAGTTAAAGCGTTTTAATGATATAACTTCCTTTTCTTGCTTCATTATCTCATCCTCATGCAACTTATTACTTCTCACAAGCCTCTCAAGGAAGAATCCATTGTCCAGGGAAGAGCTGCATAAGAGTCTTACCCAGAATCCAGTCCATCTCAGAACTAGACAAGGATGCTTCTTTTGCAATAATAGTCACAGCTTCTTTGGCTTCTTTGTATCCACATTCAAGAACAACAAATGGGAAGTCACTGCAGCAGATGGAAAGCAGTCAATCCATATATGATCTTGTATTGTTAGTTCATCAATTAGAAGTTTTCTTTGTGGTTTTTATTCGGGAAAGCGTGGTAAAAAAAAGTATGTTTACCTGCCCCACATGACACGATTAGCCCCAAAATGGGAAACAAGTTGAGATAGGAGAGGCGATAGGTCCTTATACGGGAAGCCGGTTCTTGAGATCCTGAATAGAGCACTGAATTTCACATATACCTGCTTGTTTCAATATTCTTCCCTCAGATTTGTATAATAATATGTGACTGTGAGCTAGTGAGAGAATTCGAATTCTAAAATTAATGTTTTTGCTTTTTCACCTCTGGAAATCTAGAGAGCTTCATGAGTTGAGTATAAGCAAGCTTTGCCTCACCATCTCTGCAGGTTGATAAAACCATGAATATCAGTAATATATTCATAGGAATTGCAGGGGACCGAATTTTTTTTTTTTTTCACAAATAGCAAAGAACATCTCACTCTGGTACTTTGCAGAATCCAGCGTGATCTAGTAAAACAGTAGTCTTTGGAAATTCTGTGCACAGTTCCTCAATTTCTGCAATGTGCAGATCCAGACCCTGAATAAAGAAAACAAATTTTTAAAGAAAGAACTTCGCGTAAACCCCACAAATTTGGAGAACAACAAAGGTTAGAATACTACTACCAGACCTTCATACACATGAAGCCAACAGGCACACCAAGCTCCCCTGCTTTAGAGAACAAGGCTTTGCCAACAGCATTTGTCATCTGTGTTGTGAAAGTCATTGACAATCCTAAAGAGTACGATGAAAACTTGATCTAAGGTCATTGGAATCATTAAACTGGTACCTTCTGACCCGATGGCCACAAATAGGGATTAAACCGAACAGCACGATAATTACTCTACAAAACAACAGATTAAAACTCTTGAGAAATGTGATGCATATATGTTATTTTGAGATGCTTTGAGAAACGGTGAAAAGGAAGACCTCTAAAACAAGATTCTCAAAGTGCTTAATTCCACTGCCATCTTCTGCAGGATTAGCAAGGCAACAACCAACAAACTTGGATGGGTATTTCTTCAGAACACTGTCAATCACAAACTAAAATCATCTTGAAAGGAAACTTGAACTAAATCACTGACATGGCATGAATTAAAAGTCTTAACATGATTGGAGAATCACTTAAAAACTTTGAATTTCACACAAAACCAAGACCAACCTTATGCCCCAGTAATGCATCCCATAGTCATATACATACTCACAAAAAAAGAACCATAACGAAAACAAAACGAGAGGAGCATAAATTTTGAAAGAAGTAGAGTAGCTTCTGTTAAGAAAACAAAAACTTATTTTTTTTAGGAAAATGCAGATTAAGGTATAAGAAAAGGAAGATACCTTGTTACTAAAGAATGATCAAACTTGTGATTGATGGGTTGCACAATGAGAGCTCCATCAACACTTGCCTCTTCCATGTTCTAAATTAAGACAACAAACAAACAACATCAAAACAGTAAACAGAGGAGGAATAGCACAACAAGAGAATGAATCTTTTTCTCAAAAACCCATGAGGATAGTTTGAGTAACTGCAAGAGCTGAGCATAAACCTTGAGCAAGAAATCGACATCACCAGTCAAAGTAGGTTCTTGGCCGGGACAATAAGGATATGTCGCTGCCTGAAAACACGTATTTGGGGACCGTTCATCAGGTTACTTAATCAAATCATAATCATCTCACTATAATCAATTTCAATTCCAAAAAAAAGTATACTCATTGCTTCAATTGCATAACTTAGCGATCCAAATTTCAACAATTGGAGAGCTTAATACATAACCCGAATTCTATAAACTGCAAAAGCCTAAAAGAACAAAAAGATTGCGTAGATTCGAATAAGATTCAAGTGTAAAAGAGCACACGACCTCTTGAGGAGAAGCCCAAATGTGGAGATGAGAATCGATGACCCTCGATGTCGTTTCAGAGTCAGACACAGCAAAATTCGCCATTTTTACCTTCCTGACCGATAATGATGCTATATTGCTTACACGGAACAGTACGGACGGCGTTAAAGGATGACTGGAAATTGCAAAAGTAGTATTCGTTAATCTCAGTGTCACAGCCATATATCCCACCGTGGTCGCGGATATCATCAATTCAATTCACGTGATACCCATTATACACTATTTTAATATAGGATAGATTTAAAGAAGATAGCTAATAATATAGGTCTAATTCTGTAAATCTATATAATAATAATAATCTAAATAAATGCGAAGAACTTGTGATTTTTCATTGTACTTTTTTGTAAAAAAAAATTGTATTTATATATTTTTAAAAATTATACGATTATATCGATTTATTGTAGAATTGTATATTTTCATTATATTTTATTTATATTTTTTCATCACAACTTTTGTTACTAATAGGTGTGTTTATTTAAATAGTCATGTCTTTTGAACTCTCTATATATTCGTTTCATAATCAATAACTAATAAATCGTTGTTCGTTTAAACAAATTTTTGGTTTTATGTTGAATATAGCTTATTGATTTGGTACCATGCATGTACTTTGTAAAGAGATGCATCAGCTTCGGCAACAGTTGCATGATTACCGATTCCAATATTTTGGCCGTATTTTCTTTATTGGCTGTGGTGGTTACTGCAGTATTCACGTGGAGATTTTGGTTTACTATTTTGAGTGTGTTCCACTGATTGTCTCATTGGTTAGAAATTGGGGACTATTTTCTGTGGGCTAAATATGACTTATGTTTTCGTTGAGCCATGAGTGGTCGGTAAGGTTCTTAGGGTCCCTCATTGTCTTCTAGCTTTCTTATGAATTTAGATGACTTTAGTGTGATTGTTAGACTCGGAAGCAGATCACATATGGGTACCTTGGACTTATTTAAGTGTCTACAAAGATAGGCTTTCATGGTACTGTTCGTTTTTTTGCGTGCGAAACAAAAATTGTGGACGAATCACAAGCATGTGCTCATTAGGAGAGAGAACATGTAATCAAAAATTGTAAAATCAAATAGCAATGTGAAACTCCTTATATAATTGAAAGTAATCAAATTATAAAAAAAATATCCAAATTGGTAAGAACTAACAAAGGGTTTATTAAATTGAGAGATCTCAGAGAGCTTCATATAAGATCTTTTGATAGGCTTCCCTCAAACGACGTCACTATAGTCCTCTAAATATTCATCACGAGAGAATTGTGAGAATATCATTTGGTCGTAGAGGTTCAAACCACCAGATTCTTCTGTTGATTTGGTCTTACTATATACCAAATCAGCAAGCCCATTCTCCAAAGCTTTCACTAGATTTTCGAAGTAGGTTTTAGTTACTGTAGTCAAACCAATTAATTTCACTTGGAACTCAGTAAATTTTTTCGGTGGGACTTCAGTTCTACCGATAAACTGTTTCAACTCCTCTTCTGCACAATGGTGAAGTCTCTCCAAACCAGTTTCCGCCTCCCCTGAATAACAACACAAAACGAAAATTATACTAAAAAAATGGAAAAATTAAGATTACACAAAAACTAAGTACTTCCATACCAAAAACTGACCTTGCAAATACTCGAAAAAAAGTCGCTTGTCAGGTTCATGATCAAGTAGGTAGTATCCATATGCATAAGTCCATTTCAAGACCCTCCTACATTCAACGATCTATAACAGCGAAATCAATTACATATCAATAACAATGTTGTAGTCAAGAAAAGTTTTAACTTAGAGTCTCATTGGTACTTTTCATAATGGTGGAATTATTTCACTGTTTCTAAAAATTTAATTCGTCATTAAGAAGTTTTTCAATTTAATAAAGCTTTTCTCATATTTTTCAAGGATGTAGTGATATTCCTAGATTCTATTCCGCTAGCTGTTACCAATTACATTAATCCACATACTTATTTTTATTTTTGTGTAATCAACCAAAATCTAACTTAAGAGTATCATTGGTCTTCAAAGTGGGGTTTTCCAATATAATATAAGGCTTTTATTGTTTAATCTACAATGTAAATAATTCAATTCTGTACCGCAGCTGTTATATTCCACATACTTTTCCAACAGTTTCGTAATGTTACTAAAATTAAGGAATCATTATATACATAATAACCTGAAGCCATGCCTCTACGGTGAATTGGAGCTGAGTTTCTGGTGTGCCCAATATTGCACTAAGCTCCTTTAGCTGCACCGATTGCCATTTCTCCAGATCACTTATAGCCTTCAGCCTCGACGATTTATTAGATTCCCATCTTTCGAAGTAATGGTGGTATCTATCGATGGCATCTTTAGCCCTTTTTCTCTTAGTTTCACTCTCATTGTCTTCTTTAAAGGCATTGCAAGCAGTATGACCGCTCAATGGTTTAAGGCAATTCCAACAAAAATGCAATTTACACGGAGCAGAGCATGACATATGGTTACATCCTTTGTTCTTCTCGATCGGACGCTTGCATTTAGGACAAGGCTTTGTCTTAGCAAGTATCCAATTCGTGTTCTCGGACTCATCCCTGTTCTTTAGTAACCACTTTGACACTGTATCACAATCCACAGGACTGTGAGCGTCTTCACAGCAATCCCAGCAAAACTTAAACGAACACAAACAAGAAACATCGTAATTACTAGTACTACTTCCACCAAAATCAACCGCGTATTCGCATCCCGGTGATGGACACCATTTAAACTTCTTCCCTTCTTCGACATAAGACCTAAGAAAGTACGTATAATACTTCTCCTTATGTTCTTTCTTAGCGATCTTATCGATCAGGTCTTGACCAACAGCAGCGGAACAAGAAGGCTCGGGACATGCAAATCTCAAACATCCCGAACCGTCTTCGATTTTTGTAGTGATGTAACCAGTCCAGCAAGTAATGCAATAAGGATGACCACAAGAAACCCTTTCGATTTCCCCTCCAGTGTATGACTCGAAGCAAATCCCACATTCGATTTCTTTTTCACCATTAACATCAACGACAGGCTCCTTCAGTATACCAACGGTTTCACGGGTTTTCTCTTCGTCCGTAAACCATTCATCTTCGACTTTACTAACACTCCATTGATAGTGAAGAAGCAGAGCGATCGCTTCGACTTGGCTTATAGAGAGAGCCGTGGAAACTCGTTCGATATCGTCTCTTTGATGCTTGCGGATGTCTTCTTCCTTGAGAACTACGTAACTTTTCTCAGATCGTTTCATGTGATCGTCCTGATCAGCTAATTCGTCGTAGTTTTCATCAGTTTCTCTATCTTCATCATCGCCGAGAAGATTCTCCTCTTCCGAGTCGATATACATTATCTCATCATCCGAATGATCCATGGTTGGCTGAAAGAAAAAACCCTAAAACGATGTTGAGGTTAATTAATGTATAGGGATTAACTCCTCGGATATATAGAAGGGCTGCTCTCTTTTATTTCTCGCAGCTCCTCTTCTAGTATAGAAAAAATTAAAATAAAATAAAAATGGAAAAAGACGGAATTTCCTTTTATTACCTGCAGAGAAAGAAAAAGAAAAAAAAATGGAAAAATCAAAAACAAACATATGTAATCAAGTCTATAAATAAAGAGGTTTACACGCATCGATGGATCGATCACCAAACCAAACAGATCAAACTTTGTTCTTTGGCTTGACTATATATATCTCTCTCTCTGTCTCCAATGGCGCTCGAACATTCGATCACTTTGGACTATTATGAATCAAAAACATCCCCCAATACCGACATCTTCAAAGATACAATATCGTTAGTAATAAGATTCCGTGGAATCAAGCGCACTTTTACGCGGGGTGCTAATAGTTGTCTTGAAACCCTAATTCAACAAACAACCATCGGCACGAAGGGAGTTTTAGAACTGCTAACCAAGATCCCGCGTGACATAGTTGATGAAAACTTTTGTGGTTCATGGTTGGCCCGCAGTACTACTACCACGAAATTGTTATGTTCCCACCGTTTTCACAGGGACTGTGTTCTTCGGTGGCTGCAAGGCAACAACAATATTTCATGTCCTGTTTGTCGTTACAACGTTACCTAGCCATCTCCCGATCCTAGAAAAAGCTCAAGCCTTTTAGATCTCATCTTCTCTCTCTCTTTCTTTTTTTTTTTTTTGATAACCAATATTGTATATATCATCTTAAATAAAAGAACAATTTAATCATATCAATTTCAAAGCTTATTCTTTTCTTTTTGCTCATTGGTTTGATGCTTTTGTCTTTCTTGTTCTTAGTTTCTTTTTCTTTTCTTTTTTCCTTCTTCTTCTTTTCCATTGTTGCTGAACCTTACCCCGTGAAACACAAGCTTCAGTTCCTTGGACAACAAGTTACAGTCATACAATATTGCTCCCAACCATACCATCCTCTCTGTTTTGTATAGAAAGGCTGCTACTATACTAAAACTGTCAAACCAAATATGTCTACGAAGAGAGCCGCCCATCAAATTGGTAAATCTCTTCCATTGATGTTAAACTTACTAGAATTATCTAACAAGTTAAAGGTTGATCGTTTGTAGAAAATTCAAAGTCACCAGATCTTGACCTCTACGTGTAAGGCGTCCCAATTCATCTTCACAAACTACACGTTTCGATCCAAGTTCGCCGAGATTTGTCTCTTTTTAGGAGTTTTTTTTTTGTGTTGATGTTTGTATAGGAGACTATTAGACTAGGATATATATGTTAATATTCTATATCCCTAGATACGATCATATTCCTAGATATGCTATAGGAAAGCTCTCTTGTATAAACACGTTACATCTTTGATTGGAATACACAGGAGATTTTATATTACAGAGACTTTTTAACTATGAGATCGGCGCAAGTGACGACATTACTCGAGTGTATGAACTACGTTGGATCGTTATAAGGGACATGGACATCGATTGCCATGAGAACCTTCCACCTCGTGGCTAGTTTCTGCTAGATCCATCTTCACAAACTTTGAATTTTACAAAGTACCAAGACCAACCTATGCCCGAGTAATGCATCCCATAGTCATATACATACTCACAAAAAAAAGGACAGCGAGACAGATAAACCATAACGAAAACAAAATGAGAGGAGTATTGAGATAATAGAATATCCCTGTTGTTAGAGTATCGTATCTCTCATATTCTTAGCATATATTTATTGTTAACATGTACAACTGTTAGAGATCTTTCTGTAGATCCTCTTCCTAGCCTTATATATTGTTTTACGATTGTATTATATTTCCTAAGGAATCATATTGATCTTCCTCTATATGGTATCAGAGCTCGCCTTCTAAAGGACCTCCATTAAACATTCTTTTTTTTTTCTCTCCTTATCTCCCCCTCATGTCGACTTCTTCTTCTGTTGAGTCCTCTCTCGCCGATGTTCTTCAATCTGGCTCTTCCTTTGTTTCTGTTGTGTCCGTTAACATGGTTAATGTGACAAAGCTTTCCTCCCTCAACTACATCACGTGGAGTGCTCAGATCAGATCCCTTTTCCGTGGATATGATCTCCTCAAGTACATCGATCCCACCACCATCATCCCGCCGAAGACTGTTACTAAGTCTGGTAATGAGGAACATAATCCAGAGTACATCTCATGGCTGCGTTAAGACAGCTTACTGTTCAGTGCTCTCATGGGCTCGATTGAGCTTGCCAATCAGCCACTTATCGCCATGTCCGAATCCTCGCTCCAAGCCTGGACCACTTTGTCGGACACTTATGCCAAACCGTCACGGGGTCACATTCGCCAGCTTCAGACACAATTGAAGCAGTGTGTCAAAGGCACCGCCACCATTGATGCCTACATGCAGCACATCAAGGTCAAAGCAGATGCTCTCACCTTGCTTGGCAGTCCCATGCCTCATGAAGATCTTACAGATCTCATTCTTGCTGGTTTTAGTGATGACTATAAACCACTTATTGAAGGGGTTCATAGTCGTGATACACCCATTTCGTTCACTGAGCTTCATGAGAAGCTCATCAATCGTGACCTTGCTCTTGATGCGGTCATTCCACCATCTCAGTCGTTTCCCATAACGGCGAATCATGTTCAGCACCGCTCCAATCCTGGTCGTCATAACAACAACAACAACAACAAGCACAACACGGGTCACAACTCCTCCTCTCGTCAACATGGATCTGACCAAAGTGTCTCTCGTCCGTATCTCGGCAAATGTCAGGCTTGTGGGATGCAGGGTCACAGTGTGAAACGATGCCCTCACTATCGTATCATGTCTAACCAGCAGTCTCCTACTCCGCAACAATACCAGTACCTTGTTCCTCCACAAGCGTACAATGCCATGATCCCACAACCTGGAACTCCCTCTTGGTTGCTTGACTCTGGCTCCACGCACCATCTCACGTCGGATCTAGCAAATCTTGCTCTTCATTCTCCTTATACAGGTGGTGAGGATGTTCAAGTGGCGAATGGTGCAGTCCTAAAAATAGCCAATACGGGTTCCGGTCTCCTTCCCTCTCCCAAACGTTCTTTTAAACTTAATAATGTTCTTCATGTTCCTCATATTGCTCGGAACTTATTATCGGTTAAAAGACTGTGTAATGACAATTGGGTTTCTGTTGAATTTTTCCTGAACTTGTTTCAGGTGAAGGATCTTCAAACGGGGGCGCCAATGGTGACAGGGGGATCTAATGATGGAGGATATGAGTGGCCACGTCGAGACTTTCCCACATCTTTTGCTTATTCGACATCCACAAAAAGTCTGTTATCTATCTGGCATTCGAGATTAGGACATCCAGCTATTTCTGTTTTAAAGTCAGCAGTTTCACCTCTGTTGTTTTATGATTCTCAAAATTCTTCTTCCTTTCATTGTACGGATTGTTCTATCAATAAAACCCATAAAATGCCTTTTTCTCAATCATCTTCCCTCTCGTCCACTAAACGGTTAGAACTTGTCTTTCCAGATGTTTGGACTTCACCTGTTTGGTCTATTGATGGTTACAAATATTATGTAATTTTTGTTGATCATTTCACTCACTATGTTTGGTTTTATCAGCTACGTCGCAAGTCTGATGTTCGTGAGACGTTTATTCGGTGGAAGGTGTTGGTTGAAAACAGATTTCAGCATAAACTGATCACCTTTTATTCAGATAATGGTGGGGAATTCATGGCGTTGGCAAGCTTTCTTGTCTCTAATGGTGTCTCTCATCTCACTACTCTACCACACACTCCCGAACATAATGGTTTTGCTGAGCGTCGTCACTGTCATATCGTGGAAACAGGCCTTACTTTGCTAACGCATGCTTTGATGCCAAGTAACTATTGGACATATGCACTGGCTGCGGCAGTGTACTCCATCAACAGACAATCGACACCAACGCTTGCTATGTCCTCTGCATATCAGAAGTTATTTGGCGTTGCTCCAAACTACTTGAAGATGAGAGTGTTCGGATGTCTCTGCTTTCCATGGCTCAAGCCATACATGAATCACAAGCTTGATCCTCGTTCCAAACCATGCATTTTTCTTGGCTATTCACTTAGTCAGAGTGCATTCCTCTGTCTTGAACCCAGTTCTTCTCGCATCTATGCCTCTCGTCATGTGCATTTTGTTGAAACAAACTTTCCATTCCAAACACTTTCTTCTCCTAGCCCAAACACAGATTTTCCAGCTCCTATGTGGTGCCCGCCAGTCACCATTGTCTCGGTGCCGTCACTCGCCTCTCCATTGATTCCTACTGCTCCTGCGCCTCCAGTTTTGAATTCTTCACCCCCTGCTGCTCCTGTTCAAAATGCATCTTCACTGCCTGCAGGTTCTGATAATATGCAGGAAGTATAGAGTAACACGTCACCTAAGAGTACTGCTTCGGTCACTACTCAAGTCTCTGTTCCGCCTGTCACTAATGTTCATCCGATGCAGACAAAATCGAAGAACAACATCAGCAAGCGGGTGAACAAGTTTTCCATGGCAGCTCATACTGCACCGACTTCAGATGATGAACCGTCCACAGTGGCACAGGCTATGAAAGATGAGAGATGGCGAGCCTCTATGTCAAAGGAGTTTAACTCACAGATACAACTTCGCACATGGGATCTTGTCCCACCTTCACTGCAATATAATTTGGTTGACAACAAGTGGGTCTTTCGGACCAAACGACATCTTGATGGCTCTGTTGACAAGTTCAAATCGTGTTTGGTTGCAAAAGGGTTTCACCAACGTCCTGGTATTGATTTCACTGACACCTTCAGCCCTGTTGTCAAGCAAACCACCATTATCGCTGTCTTAGGTGTTGCGGTCTCTCGTGATTGGCTCTTACGGCAACTGGATATCAACAATGCATTTCTGCAGGGTAGTCTCAGTGAAGAAGTGTATATGGCTCAACCGGCTGGTTTTGTGGATCGTGACAAGCCAGATTATGTCTACAAATTACGCAAAGCAATTTATGGGCTGAAACAAGCTCCAAGAGCGTGGTATTTGGAGCTCCGTACGTTTCTTCTTCAGTCTGGCTTCAAGAACTCTCTTGCTGATGCTTCTCTGTTTATACTTCGTTCTGGTTCCATTTCCATGTACGTTCTTGTCTACGTTGATGATATTATCATCATTGGCAATGACTCTGCTAGAGTTCGACAGTTCATTGATCTTTTGAGTAATCGATTTTCATTGAAAGATTTGGATGAACTCAGTTATTTCTTGGGTGTTGAGGCTCACTGATCACAGGCTGGTCTGTTGTTAAATCAGAGGAAGTACATTGTCGATCTCCTCTCCCGCACTAAGATGCTTGGTGCAAAACCAGTTGCATCTCCGATGGTGCCCACGGATCGTTTGCAACTCACTTCTGGCACACTGTTTGCTGATGGTTCTGCATATCGTCAGATTGTTGGAAGCTTGCAGTACTTGCATTTTATGAGACCAGACATTGCCTTTGCAGTCAACAAGCTCTCGCAATTCATGCATAAACCTACGGACATTCATTGGATGGCGGTTAAGCGAGTTCTTCGTTATCTTGCGGGGACTAAAGATCGAGGTATCTTCCTCCGTCGCAACAACACTATTGCCCTTCATGCCTTCTCCGATGCAGACTGGAGAGGCAACAAAGATGATTACACTTCAACAGGTGCCTACATTATTTATCTTGGCACTCATCCTGTTGCTTGGTCTTCAAAGAAGCAGAAATCAGTTTCTCGGTCCTCCACAGAGGCCGAGTATCGAGCTGTTGCAGACACAGCTTCAGAGCTTTGTTGGGTTGTGTCCTTGTTACACGAGTTAGGTCTCAAGTCAGTTACTCAGCCTGTTATCTACTGTGATAATGTTGGCGCCACATACCTTGCTGCTAACCCTATATTCCACTCACGTATGAAGCATGTGGCCTTTGATTATCACTTCATTCGGGAGTTGGTTCAGTCTGGTTTTCTCCGAGTTGCTCATGTGTCTACCAAGGATCAGCTGGCTGATGCGTTAACAAAACCGGTCTCTCGTTCTCTTCTAAACGTCAACTTGTCCAAGATTGGTCTTTCTTCTGGTCGTCCATCTTGAGGAGGCGTATTGAGATAATAGAATATCCATGTTGTTAGAGTATTGTATCTCTCATATTCTTAGCATATATCTTATTGTTAACATGTACAGCTGTTAGAGATCTTTCTGTAGATCCTCTTCCTAGCCTTTATATATTGTTGTACGATTGTATCATATTTCTTAAGGAATCATATTGATCTTCCTCTATAAGGAGCACAAATTTTGAAAGAAGTAGAGTAGCTTCTGTAAATAAATACAAAATGAAAGAGACCATGTCACTAAAGAATGATCAAACTTGTGATTGATGGGTTGCACAATGAGAGATCCATCTACTCGTGCCTCTTCCATATTCTAAACTAAGACAACATCAAAACAGTAAACAGGGGAGGAATAGCACAACAAACATCAAAGTGTGAGACTTTTTCCATTTTTTTCTCAAAACCCGTCATACATTAAGTAACTGACAGAGCTGAGCTTAAACCTTGAGCAAGAAATCGACATCATCAGTCAAAGTAGGTTCTTGGCCCGGAAAATAAGGATATGTCGCTGCCTGAAAACACCTATGTGGGGGTTCATCATGTTACTTAATCAAAACATTATCATCTTAGTAGAATTAATTCCAGTTCCAAAAAAAAAAGTATATTCTCATTGCTTTGCTTAGCGATCCAAATTTCAACAATTGGACTGCTTAATGCATAACCCGAATTCTATAAACTGTAAAACCTAACAAAAATAATTTCCGTAAAGATTCGAATAATTAAACAAAGTGTAAAAGAGCACACGGCCTCTTGAGGAGAGAGAAGCCCAAATGTGGATAGGATACATTTTAAGCAAATTAGTCAAAAATATAGGGTTTAAATCTGTAAATGACCATGAATTTTATTCACTTCGTAGAACAATGGAATTGTTTGATAACAACCGAATATAGAATCTTCCAAACTTTATTAACAGTGTAATCCTATTTGTCTTTAGCTTTCTTTAGTTTATTACTATTAGTTTTTTTTTTTTGGAATGATAAGATCAAAACCACACATGAACAACCTCTTAGTTTCCTACAAAAACAAGAATTAACCGGCAAAATATATTTATTGAATCAGGAATTATTATTTGCACATATCTATATATATACATAATTCACACGTAATCTACTTCTTCACATAAATTAACTCATTGCCTTGCAAAACAATCTTATATATAATCTCTTTCATACTTCTCTATTCAATTCTATCAAATTAACTACATGGCGACCGGAAACTACAACTTAAATGGCGCTAACTACGGTCCAGCAATCCAGCCTCCTCCTGTTAAAACATACTACAGCCAAGGTCGACGCGGCGCCGACGTAGGTTGCGGCATCTGTGGTTGCTTCTACAGCTGTCTCCTTTGCTGTGGTAGTTGTCTCGTGAACATCATCTGTACCATTCTCTTATGTGTAGCTATTTGCCTTGGATTCGTAGCTTTAATCCTCTATTTTATACTCCAACCCAAGGTCGTGAACATCCATGTCACGGACGCTAACTTAACGCGTTTTGAGCTTGACCCGCGAAGCCATAACCTTCATTACAACCTCTCGTTGAACTTCGCAATACGTAACCCTAACCAACGTCTTGGGATCCACTATGATCAGTTAGAGGCGAGGGGTTACTACGGTGATAAGCGTTTTGCTGCCGTGAATATGACGTCGTTTTTTCAAGGGCATAAGAATACGACGGTGGTTGGAACGGAGTTGAAAGGACAGAAGCTGGTTTTGTTAGGCGCCGGTGGCCGGAAGGACCTGAAGGAGGATCGGAACTCTGGGATTTACAGGATTGACGTAAAGCTGAGGTTTAAGATCAGGTTTAAGTTTGGGGTTTTGAACTCATGGGCCATTAAGCCCAAGATTAAGTGTCATCTCAAGGTTCCGTTGAGCACCTCTAATTCAGCCGCAGGGTTCCAGTTTCTTCCCACCAAGTGCCACGTCGACCTCTGATTTTAATTTTTTTTATCTCTCTTTTTAGATGTTTTTGGTTTATTATTATTTTTCTTCTCCAGTTTCTTCTATTTGGTAGAAACAACATCTTTTTTCTAACTTCAAGTGTGATTTTAAACAATCTTTGGGTTATTGATCATATCTTGAAAGAGTTAAGAGCCTTGGGTTGTCTTTTTTACCAAAACTCAAATTTGTGAGGTTTACTTGTTATTATTATTCACTAGAAAAAGGTAAAAAAGTGTCCGTCATATTAAGCACGTCTCTCACATGTGATGAACTATACATAATGCGTAGTGGTAGATGAGACTTGAGACAAACTCCACGACGATCGAATCTCATAGAAGTCACATACATACGTCAACGTCATTTGGATAAAGATTATAAAGACTATCCTAGATAAGATAATTACATATCATGCTTAAATAAATATCTATAAAGAAAGCGAATCCTATGACAAGTAAAGACACTGTTTGCAAACTTAGGCTTCAAGTCATACAACTCCACTTGAAAGAACAACAAATAATAAGAGGAAACTGCTTCAACAAGATTAAAAAGTGAAAGGTAATCTATGGAAACAGCCAATGATTAATTGACACGTACACAGAAATATAGAGGGGGGAGAGCGTCACGGTGATGATGGTGGGGCTAAAGTGACAGTCGTCATTATGACAGACCGCGTGGCATCACTTGTCTCACCAAATGGCCTTTTTCCATTAATATTTTCGTAATCAAGTTTTAGATAATCAAGTGGACCCTAATTAACACGTCGATATGTCTAACCGGATACATTAACACCTGCCATTACGTTTTAGATTTTGACTCCTTCTCTCAGCTTATTTTGGATTTTAGTTGAGCAATAATGTGATCGAAATGGATATTTATTGAACCGAGGATGGTACTTCAGTACTACTAGTTTTCAATCATACTATTGTTTTACCATGCAAGTTCAGTTGTACATCAGTACATGTATACTTGTAATGTATGATTTACAAAACATCAACTTGGGGTTTTGGAGAAATTCTTGTATAACCGGTCAGATTTTGAATAATCCCACCTACCAATAATATGAAAATGTTAGTAGGATTAATATTTTTTTCCTTAAATAATTCGAGTTGGTTAATTTGTACTCCTGAGTCCTTTCATAAGAAATCATTTGATTAAACACATATAGAATTTTATCTAAAAGAAGAAGGCAGGTATCTGAAATAGTACTAAACCATACATATATGGCTGATTATAGGAATTTGATACTATTTCATAGATAGAATATAGTAAAAAATTATTGAATAGAGGGAGGTTTGGTCGCGCACTAGGCTAGCTAGCTAGGAGCTAGTAATATTAGTTTTTGATTTGATTACACTGACTCCTATAGTAAACAAGTGAATAAATGCGTAATTGCCTAGAGCAACGATGAGGACTCTTTTTTTTCTCCAACTGGGAATATAAATCCGAAGCACGAGGCTCTGTAACGGTCCAAAAATTCCAGCTGGATTGCATAACTACTCTCTACTCCCCCTTTTAGTAATAGCATAGGCGCACTTTAACTGACTCTCACACTCCATTCTACTCTAAACCTACGCCTCTCAAGCGCAATCTAGCATGACGGTTATATACTTATTCTCTCATCGTCGGCGACGCGAGGCTTTTTTTATTCGATTTGATGTTTTCTTCTATCCATTCAGTTATAACAGAAAAATATTTTTTAAAATCGGAATTACGAAATCCACATGCAAATGCGACGGATTAAAAATAAAATAAAATTTAAAAAATTGAGATAAATTAGCTAGAAGTCTGCGGTTTTCCGGTGAGAAGTCCGGCGACGGGGAAGTGATTTCGTCGGGAAGCTTTCCGTCTCTTGAAGATTCCTTACACTCGTACGGATAGCTAGTGTATCTCCTCTTACATATCCTGAGATTTCATCGTCGCCTGATTCTTCTAATAGAGATCAAAAACACAATCCAAAATCAGTAAAACTCGATTAAGTTCAATGAGTAATTGTGAGATTGATCAATCGAATCTGCAATGTTGTACCTAGATGTTTCGAAGTACGCATGAATCCATTAAACTGAGCCAAATCTGAAGAAAAAAAAATTCGAAATCGAATCACCGATCAGAAATCGAAGAAGATCAAAACAAACTGAATCGATGTGACTATGTGAGAGACGGAACCTGATTGGGACGGAGGGTGAGAAGTGAGGTAGAGGATGATAAAGCAGAGGAGAGTGAGAATCGGAATGAAGTGAACGAGCTTCTCTCGTTTCTGATTCGTCGTCACCGCGAAAGGTGATTGCAGCGACGATAACCGTCGCGGCTTTAACTCCTTTTTGAGCTCGTGATCGTCGTAATCCGCGGCGGCTGATGACGACGAAGAAGGAGTGGATGAAGAGACTGGTTTCAAATCATCGATGTCGTAGGCGTCGTCTTTTCTTCCTCCATAGCTATGATGATGGAGCTTCGAAGCTGATGACTCTAGCGATAGCCTCTGCATCGCCGACAGAGAGAGAGAGAGAGAAAAGGAAGATGATGGTTCGTCGTAGAGAGAGAAAGGTTAATGAAGGAAGGTTATAGTTTCGTATCAAATCAAATATATTGGTGAGAATTTATTCACTTATCCCAAAACTAAATAAAAAAGCAAATTAGTATATTTCGTTTTAAAAAAGGAAATAATTATTGTGAGATTACTATCTCTATTTAATAATTTAAGAGTTGTCGTATTCGCTACTCATTAACTTTGGTAAAAAATTAACTAGTTTTACAATTAGGAATAAAATAATACTTAAATATTATGTACGTTAAAAAGCAAAATACATATAAATAAATTGCCAGTTGAGTGTAACACCAACGGATTAGATTCGGATTAATCTGTTTGCTGAATATTTATTATTCTATTTTTAGAGTTAATAACATATTAGTTGTAGACCAGGTTTATAAGGAAAAAAAATTATTGTGGAGAAGAGAAAAGGTAATATTTCTTTTTTTCTGTATGCAAAAAATTATAATTGGAGAATAAATACAAAAAATTATAATTGGAGAATAAACAAAAATTCAGTATTTTTTATACCAATATGGGCATTTCAATCAGGGCTTCAAAACACCAGCCCATTAAAACTTCTAAACTAAAATCTTGACGAACAAGTAAAATGAACGGTGGCGATTGAATCGCAGATCAAGAAACCCAGGTACTAAAAACCCGAAGGCGACGATCTGTGATTCCGACGGGAATGAGATTGAAATTTTTGGCGGCTCTCGACGGAATAGTATAGATTTAATTCGATCACTTTGAGGAAGAAGAAGAAGGTGACGAAGTGGAAGAAGAAGATAGCTGTAGAGAGTAATAATGGTGTTGTGGGAGTTAGCTCTGGGAACAGCCTACTTCTTGGGGATTAGGCGGACTTACCGGCTTGCATTGAAGACCCAGCGTCGTATTATTAGCCCTAATCATCCCAGGATTCGAGATTTTATGCATCGGTGAAGTTTCTTCCGTCTTTTTCTTTCTTTTTATTTTGGGGATTTCGCGATTTGGTTGTCTCTGATGTAGGTTTGATATTGTGTTTGTGCTTCAATCTCATTGAGAGTGAAACGGTGTGGCGAATTACTTTAGGTTAGAATCCTTAGATGAACAATGCTGATTTATATTGGTGTTTGCTCGATTGTAGTCATACTTATGCAATTTGTAAGTGTTATTGTTGCTAGGAAAGGATCATTTTGTTGCTAATTAAGGCCATAACAGTTAGTAGATAATGATATTGTTAAACCAGTCTTGAGTTGTGTATTTGATAGCATTGGTATGTTAACTATCTCTCTTTCACCTTCCTTTTGATGCAGGAGGACTCATCAAATCTTTGATGTGGCTCTTAGGGTCCACAAGAACATACAACAGAGAGACATGGAAATTGGTCGGAATTTAGGAAACTGGATTCTCCGTGGCCTTGACCGGATGAAGCCATCGGCTCAGGTGATACTACCAAAACACAAAGAGCCAAGCATAGACAAGGCGAAGAGAGTATTGGAATCAACCCGTTTCAAACCGCATGTTAACACGCAGACTCCTCAGAACCGTGAGGTCGATAGGCACTTGTTCATGTCCTTGAGGAACTTTCGGTCTAAATACCCCATTGCTTCGATGATGATGATCAAGCCGCCAAGAACAACTGGAACTACCACTCAGTACAGGCCTTACACTGCTGGTGTATCCAGTATGATTCAGCCGATTTATGCTAGGAACGGGTTCAACGGTGTCATCAGGAAGGATATTTTGCAGTGGATGGTGCAGAAGACATGAAGCCGTCAAACTTCATCATAGGCCTTTCTGTTTCTCATATAATAGCATGCTCAGAAGGAAACACTTCTTAACTGTTTCACTTTATATGAGCTTTTTAATAACCAGTTGAACGATTGGAGAATCTCCTGGATAACTTAGACTTCTGACTAATATTACGTGACTAACCTGTCTTTCTGTTTTTCTTCAAAACCAAAACCAGTAATGTCCTGTGAGTAATCATTAACAAAAAAGCAGGTTTAGTTTCGGGGTTTTCCAATTTATGATATATGGTCACTCTCGATTGGATCCAATTCATTGCTCATATGAGTCCTCCAATTGACCAAAACTATTTCTACTATTGGCCAAAACTCAACTTATTTAATTTTGTGACAACCAAATGAGTACATGTCTGTCTGGTCCAATAATTTGCATATTCAGCATTATTATGATGATGTACGTCTCTAGTGGAGTGATTATGGTTTTTTACAACAAAGTCTGCTATATATACATTCTCAAGTGTTTCAGAATTCAAGCAGGGAGCTTCCCTCTCTGGCAAGCACGAAAAGCCCACCGTCTCCTCTTGAAATCCTGAGATCCTTGTCGAGGTAAGTGGTCAAGAGCCAAGAGCTGCCTCGGTTTCCTGGAAAGGGAAGCTTGAGAGGTGGCTGACCAGACAGTGCCCGTGAAATGTTTGCTGCCACGTCTTGTAAAGGGTTCAAAGATTGCTTCAGCAACGCAAGACTAATCTGCTGCCCAAAGACACCTACACTCTCTGGGAGATCCACACTTGACTTGATCTCCGGAGGTTTTAACGTACCTTCTTTGAAAGAAACCTGACATTTACCAAATATTAAGACAAACAGATGATGATACCAATAAATTTTCAATCTTTAAAGAAACCCTTTTTTAACGTTTCGATTGACCGAGGGAATATAATTTTCAAAAAGCAAACTGTTAATGGTCAGTGATTCAAGTTCAGTTACCTCAACTCTTGAAGGGCTTCGAACTTCAAATGAAGCAGTAGCACTGAATGAGAAGTCAGCAAATGGGCTGGAGAGTGTAGTGGAGTTGTCGATGGTGAGATTGTTTGAGTCTATTGACTGACTTATGCTTTTCACTTTCAGCAAAGGTGTCGAACCAGCAGCTAGTAGAGGAATCAACTCAGAGAAAGCAGTGTACCTGTTTCATAGCCCAAGAAGATACACAAAATTGAAACAACATCATAATGAGAAACTCTTCCTGGATCTTAGAATCAGAAACTAGTCTAAATCTACAGTGTTGCAATTCTCAACCACAGTTTAAGGTTTATACGACATCAAAACAAGACCTTTGGAGTAATGAGACTTACAGCAAAACCCAGTTGCCGTCGAGAAGCTCCGGATTCTCCAACGGAGCCGGAGTAGGATTCAGAGCTTCCAATTGATTCACGAGCTCCAACACCTCAGCACGAACTTCTGAACCAGCCCGGAACCCTAATTCAGTTCCGTAAACCGTATCCGCCAAACACCTTTTCAGCTCCCAAGTATTGTCGTCGGACACCGCACTTCCATTTCCGGCGTCGGCTTCAGCTCCTCCGACAATTTCCTCCTCCCACTCATCCTCGTTCGTCGGAGGATCCGATTCCGCAAACCGGGAACCCGATTCCTCGATTTCGGGTCCGGATTTCTCGCCCCATTCGTCCGTAACCACATTGACGGACACAATATCTGGCTGAGATTGGGGCGGCTCATTTGCATTAACCGCTTTCTCACCCCATTCATCTGTAACACCAGACGAATCTAAATCGGAGTTAGATTCGGATTCCGACGGCAGAGAAGATCGGATTTTAGAAAACCGGAGTGGTTTGGGACGATGACCAAAAGTGAAAGAGAGAGAATTGGGTTTAAGGGAGACAGAAGGAGAAAATCTCTTGCTTGGGTTTACGGAGAGAAGTGAAGAACGAGCGGTGGTGGTGAAGAGCGTAGCCATGGCCGATCTCTGTGTTTTTTTTTGAGCTTTTTGAGAAAATTTGGGACAACAGGATTACTTACGTCTTACAAATCACACGAAATTTAGATGACCCCGAAAAAAAGGAAAATTTAAACTTTTTTTTTTTTTAATAAAACTTAAAAAAAAGTAATATAAACATGCGTTATAATATCGTGGGCTCATCACCGTAATAAATGGGCCTAAATATATGACTAAGGCCCATTATAACGATTGGTATTCGTCTCTTTCCCCTTATCCGCGTAATACTTTTTGGTCTGGGGAGAGTTTGAAATCATCAGCCATGGCTGCTTTTGCTTCTGGTTTGGCTTCGACAATCTTCTACTCTCCTTCCTTACACACTACCACCGGTCAAGCGTCTCTCTCTTCTCCCACTCGGATTCGTTCCTCACCTCACGTTTTCAGGGGAATTCAAAGCTTCCGGCGATTCTCTCAGAATGTTACCGCCGATCGATTCAATAGCTTCTCGTGTAACTGCTTATCCGCCGTATCCACTAGCACAATCGATTATGAGGTCAGTTTCTGCATTCACGTCTCGGTTTGTATTCCAGATTCGAGTGGTTTCTGAATCAATCAATCTGGTTTTACATTTCAACTGCTTCACTAGTTGCTGTCTTGCTCGTGTATAATGATGGTCTTTATACCACGATCATGTGATTATTGTACGTTTCAGTAGAATTTGGGAGAGTGAAATAGAATCAATTTTGAGAGTTATAATATGATGTGCAGTTCACGGATGGTGGCAAAGAAGTGGAGTTAAAATTGAGGTTGAAGACAGGTGAGATACTTTCTCCAAAGGATATATCCGTAGACGCTGATGGAACTTTTTTAGCCGTTAAAGAAAAGCGGAACGGGTTGCTGATTACACTTCTAGAGACTAACCAGCTCTTTGACAAGATTATGCCCTCTGAAACAATATGGTTAGCTAGCTTACGCCTAAATGTTTCATTACATACATGACTAGTTTTTTTGTACCGTGTGAAACATTTCCTTGAGGGCTGAAGTTTTTGTGTGTTTTTATCCAGAACAGGTACATAGACGAAGATCAGTTGGTTGTGAATATGAAAAAGGTGGATGGGGAATTGAAGTGGCCTGATATTGTTGAATCTTGGGAGTCTTTGACTGCAGGAATGATGCAACTTCTTAAAGGTGCATCTATCTACATTGTGGGAGATTCAACTGAAATTAATCAAAAAGTGTCTCGGGAGCTAGCTGTTGGCCTTGGGTATGATCTCAGATTCCTCCCTGTCATTCAAGAGCTCAGTATGAGGTACTTTTGAGAGTCTTATACAGTTGATATGATCTTGCAGGTACAGTCCTCTAGACTCAAAGGAGTTGTTGGAAAGCTTTTCCAAGCAAACACTCGATTCTTGTGAGTCTGCTTTTGGATCATCATAGTCTAAAAAAGGAAATCTTCCTAACTTCTCATGACCCTTTATTTTTCTTCATTATAGGGATTCTTGCAGAAGGGCCGGATTCTGTAGCTGAAGCAGAGAGTTCAGTGTTGGAAAGCTTGAGCAGGTAAAAAAGTCATATCTAGTGTTTCAATCTGTTTTCAGTTACTATATTCAAGATTGGCCACCAATCTTACATGACTTTGCAGCCATGTGCGTACTGTTGTCTCAACTTTGGGAGGTAAACATGGAGCTGCGGGGAGAGCCGATCAGTGGAGACATCTTTACTCCGGATTTACCGTTTGGGTATCACAGACTGAAGCCACAGGTTAGTTCTCTCGACATCCATTTAGAAAAAATCCTTGTAAACGGAACAATAATTAATCATTCCTTACACAACCAAGATTGGTTCTGAATGCAGATGAAGAATCAGCTAAAGAAGAAGCGAGGAGAAACAAGCAAGAGAGGGAAATTGGGTATTCAAATGCAGACGTAGTGGTGAAGCTCCAAGGTTGGGACCCGACGCATGCCAAGAGCGTGGCTCAAGCATCATTGAGTGCACTTAAGCAACTGATCATTTCAGACAAGGGACTCCCAGGTAATAAATAGAAAGGAACCCATTTGTAAGTTGATGGTTTAATCTGTTATGGGATTAAATGTGTCGTTTGTGTTATTTAAGGTAAGAAGAGTTTGTACATACGCTTGGGATGCCGTGGCGATTGGCCCAATATAAAGCCTCCGGGATGGGATCCGTCGTCTGACACCGGAACTCATCCACAGTTTACATAAACAGTTTCAAAACCTGCTTTTTTGCTCTCTCCTACAACCGATGCTCTTCTTTAAGAATATTTCATTTTGTTACTACTAGCGACGCCGTTTCATCTGTAAATTTCAAACTGTTTTGTTATTGGATGATTTTGAGTTCTGCTACCAATAATTTCCAGCTGATGAATAAAAGATACTTTCAAAAAACCAAGGCTGTTGATAAATAAAAGACTCTTTGATTCAAAATAAGAAATATCAGGACACTAGTTTCGCCAAGAGTAACTATTATAACAATAATAGCAAGTTCCTAAAGAGCAAGTCAAGGTTTGACTTGATCTAATTATTAAAGGTTTCAACGACAGCAAAAGAGAAGTCGACACATTCGTTACTCTAACCCAAACTCCTTTGAAGACCTGTTATGGTGGATTTCAGCAGATCATCATCTCCTACAATCACCCTCAGCTTCTTATAAAATCCCATTCTCGATATCTTCTTCTCCTGCAACAAGAACATATAGATTCAGCTAAACAATATGAGATAATCTTGACAAATGGGTAAAAGAAACAGTTTTAAAACTTAACCCTAAGCTCCTGGTAACCAGCAATAATCAAGTCCATCTCTTTCTTGGCAATTTTGCTTGAGATTGCATTGAATAGCAAAGGGAAAGGCATCAGGGAAGATCTGGGCCTTCTACTGCTGGAACTGACACTATTCTTTTCGCTCCCTGAACCTTCAGTTGATACCCTTCCTAGCTCCTGCTTAATACAAACAAGCCACATTACTGGTTTGTGTCCCAATCAAATATACACTCTCACTGCTTGAGAACACCTCCTCAGATACAATTAAACTTACATTTGAGGGAGACCCGTTGGGTCCTTCCAAGGTGAGCCCCGAAGTCTCGTGCTTACCCTGAGTAGTAGGAAGCATAGTCCCTGCACAAATATTACATGTCATCTAGTTTCGAGTACTGCAGAAAACAAAATGTGATAGGTCGAAATACCCATATACATTAGCCATGAATATCTCACTGGACCCTTGGGATGATCAAGTGTGTTTATCACCCCCAGAGGTCACAAGGTGACACTTAAGTGGATCCTTTTCTAACTTATAAGAGGAAGATTTCAGGATCCAAAAAGCTGATCTTCAGCAAGATCTATAAGCTGTCTCCCATTCAATGCGTCATCAGTTGATTTTTGAGGGATATTATACTTTAAAGGAGAGGTGGGAGAAAGAACATATTGTAATCACCTTCAGCATTTGGGATAGACAGCTTGAAGCTAACTACAAATTCTGGGTAAATATGAGTGTTCATATTCATGTTCCAGATAAGATAATGCTTCGGACACTCGACATCATCAACTCCATTATCATACTCTTCTCCACCAGTAAAGAATTGAGTATTATCACCACGAAGAGGCTCCATATTCCCCATTATTACACGGCACAAAACCATGTGCCTCACACCATTATCGTCAATATCACAGTTTCTAGCACTGTAAACAATATCTTTCACACTTGCTTAGAGAGAACCAAAAAAGTAAAAAAGAACTAAAACGTGGAAAACAAAAATAGCATAAGGCAGGCAAGAGGGTAACGAGCATAGAGGAAGAATTATAAACCTGAAATAAGGGGAGTTTGCAGCATTTAAGTGAACCCCAACACCATACATAGACTTTTTAATAAATGCTCCACCCACTCCAAGTCCATGCATCTTAACTGCAGATAACACTTCTTTCTTTGCAGGAACCCATGCATATCTAATGTTCGCATCTCCTCGGTGTTTCTTAGTGATGTCAGCTTGCTTCTGGAAAAGAGATAGACGAGCTTTCGCAATCTCGCTTGAAACCTGATGCACATCAAGAAACTCTACATCCCCTAGAGTGGCAGTACCTAAAGTAAACATTTGTTTGACAGCATCTTTATCAAGTTGCTCCACAGCAGGTTTGACACCAGAGAATTGATCAGCTTCTGCTTTACCCCATTTCACAACAGCGTTATCAGGCTCACGGGTGCAGCTATCCTCTGATGCCTCGTCATCTTGCCCATTTGAAGATCCCTGAAAAACTTGAATATAATCCATATTGTCGCCAGACTCGTCGGTAACTTCATTCAAGTTCAGCCTCGGTAACTCCCCACCATTGAGATCAATTTCAAGGTGCAGCTTGATCTCACGTTGATCATGTTGTTCTGGATCACGTTGATGGCAGCAGTCCCTTTCGAGGTTGTCATAAATTTCGGGGAAAAAGCATTTGCCAGCAATATCAATCCAAGCAAGCTGTGTTTTTACACCTGTTTCCAAGTCTAGTCGATGCATGTGCAAGAAATCCAGGACAAAATGGCGACCGCTCCAGTTGAACTCAACTGCAGCTCTCTTTGCTTCAAGATCATCTCTGATGGCGCCAATGATATGCTCAGGCAGATCAATCCATTCATTGTTCTCATAGAACATTACACGCTTTGGCACTCCTGTCTTCTTGAAATAGGAGTAGTACCTGACCAAAGACTTCCCAACGTGATTCTCAGAAACATTAACTTTGTTTTCAACATTCGGTTTTCTGCTTTTCTCAAGCTTTTGGGTGGAACTGTTCGGTGTGAGCACACATTGCAGCTTTACATATGACCTTCCAGAATCATATGGAGTATAGTTCCCAGGATGCTTTCTCTTTTTCCCAAGTCCATCTTTATAACTACTATCCGATACCTTGACGATTTTGGTTTCCATTTTTATCTACTAACGAAGCTAAACCTATAACCTTGAATGGAAAGTCAAGGAACACAACGAACTCTGTAGCAGTCCTAAGGATGGTAACTCACCAACAGCATCGAAAAAAACTGCAAGTAGAAAAGTGTGCATCAGATATGGTAAAACTGCAGTGACTGCATATAAAAAAAATATGTACAAATATCAAAGGAATGGTTCACAAGGACATAATCTCATAGTTGAATAGATAAAACATAAAATCAAAAGACTATCATCATACAATAACCCACATCACAAAAGAAACTGCTATAAACCCCATCCAAAAAGCAACTATATGAACAGTGATTCATGAGTTTTCCAGCAAAACATCATGTTTAAAGGAAACAACACTGTCAATGTCATATAAACAGGAATTTCACAAGGAGACCAGACTCAGTATGCAATATCAATTAATACATGGATGACCCTTGCTTCTACCAGAATAATTCCTTTACAATCTTAGACCAAGTAATATTAGAGAGATTACAAGAAAGGAAAGAATTTACAACCAACCTTTACAAAGATGAAAAAAACAGATTTTTTTTTGAAAAAGGGACAGCTACTCAACACGGTGAAGTAAAAAACATGCCAGAACAAACAATAAAGCGTGCAACACAACAGACAAATCACTCATCAGAAAGCTTGAGACTTACCTGGCTGTAGCACCTGATACATACATTTGTCTTCATATTGGAGAAATAAAAGTATGTAATCAGAGGATAAATGTCAACGTTTTTCTTCGATGTTCACAAATGTCAATATGTCAACTCTGTAAGAAATAGCAATAAAAACAAAAATAAAAATAAACCTTCAATGGCAGAAACAGACCAACAGATAACAAGGGTATCAAAAGCAGTCAAGACAAGCTATTCATAACAAAAAAAAGTCCACAAGATTATGCAGAAACTTAAACGACTAGTCATCGGAGAAGACTTAACAAAAGCTGATCCTAACTTGAACACAATTTCAAAAGCAGAAACTTTTTTAATCATTATTTAAATATAAGACAAGTAAAAAACTATGCATTTCAGCTTCTCCCAAAAAAACCCTAACAAAATTTGCTTATAACACAAATAACGAAATAAACAATGAATTGACCCCCAAAAACACCTCAAGAACAACACAACTCTAATCAATTTCGAGTAAAAAGGTAACACACAAATTATAATAAATAAAGGAGCAATAACATATAAACTTCAAAAAAAAAATCAAATTTTGAAAACTAACCTTAAGAACTCTTCAGATTGATCGCAAGGCAAAAGGGCTTTGAGCAAAAGAGCAAACTAGGAGAAACTTGTAGAGAAAGACTGCTAGAGCAATGAAAACCCTAAACCGGCGACGATGAAGAAACTACTGTTTGGAAAAAGAAGAAGACGACCCATTTATATATTTATACGTATATTCTCTTGGACGAAAAAAAAATCTAAGTCGGCGGTTCTGGGGATTTTGTCTGTACAAAAAAAAGCCAAATCGTTTAGGCATATAGACAGACACAAAGTTATGTACTTTTGTTTCTTCGCTTTTTTTTTTTCTTTACGTCAAAAGCCCAATTCTAATTAGACCGTCACCTTAGTATATCACTTCTGACCCGGTCAAACACGGCACCGTTTGGAAAATTTAGACTTGAGCTTCGGCCCAAACAATGACAGCCCGTTTTAATCAGCGAAACAACGTCGTTTTACACTGAGAGTAAAACCATCAGACTCTGACGAAGAAGAAGAAGAAGAAGAAGCACGAGAAAAGTTTGTTGTTGGGTTTGTGTGTTGCTGTTAGGAAGAAAGAAATGGTGAAATCGACTACGAAGGATGCTCAGGATCTATTCCACTCTCTTCGATCTGCTTATGTTGCTACACCAACGAATCTTAAGGTCCACCATTTATGGATCAGAATCATCATTGGATTTTTGTTTCGAAATTGAAAATCACCTTAATGTTCTTGTTTTTGAACTCGTTTTCGCAGATCATCGACCTGTATGTTTGTTTCGCGGTCTTCACAGCTTTGATCCAGGTACTACTCTAAGCTCCTTCTCTGCTTCAAATGTGCATCTAGATCCGTGCTTTTTGGTTCGTTTATGTTTATAGGGATAACAGATTTATGAGTTGTAATGTTCATCAGCTACGAGAATTTTGTTGAAATCATAAATATTTGGGTTTATATATTATTATCGGATTGTTGTATTGATATATGGATTCAAAAATGTTATCTATGAACTTCACAGTTCAACTAGAACAAGACACTCAAGTTTACTCTACTTGGTTTGCAATTTGGGGTTCATTTGTATTAGCATCCATCACTTTGTTGTTGAAATGTTTTCTCTGTGTTTTGTTTTTTACAATATAAGAACACAAGCTTGTTGCTTAATTCTTGACTCATGTAGATTCTACTGGATTTCTTGATAAACATTGTTGAATTTTTCTTAATAAAGGAACCTCGTTTAAGTATGTGTTGATTGCTGTGATTGAGCAGGTTGCTTACATGGCTCTTGTTGGATCGTTTCCTTTCAACTCATTTCTCTCAGGAGTTCTCTCGTGTATCGGGACAGCAGTTCTTGCCGGTGAGTTTAATGTGTTTTCTTTTAATAACATTCAAGTTTCCCATCTGTTTCTTGTTAAAGATTAGCTTGGGAATATCTGGATACTGAAATTAAACAATCTGTCTTTCCCGTATATAGTCTGCCTCCGGATTCAAGTGAACAAAGAAAACAAGGAATTTAAGGTAACTCCTACAGCAGTCATTAGGGGTTTCAACAATGTGTCTTATTATCCTCATAAGACAGCTATTCATTGATATTTGCATTACTTTTGAATATTGCAGGATTTAGCACCAGAGCGAGCTTTTGCTGATTTTGTTCTCTGCAACTTAGTCCTCCACCTGGTCATCATAAACTTCCTTGGATAACTCCTCTCCAGGACTTGATCTCATGAGATTTTGGAGAACAATTACTATGGTTACTTTCATACATTACAAATTGTAGTTCAGATATTTGAGATTTCATCAGAGCATCATCTTAGTCCTATATAGAAGCTTGTTTTGTTAATGCCAACCTCACGGTCACTTTTAATATATATGCACATCACCAGGATAGAGAATTGCTCGGCCTACTAAACTCATTTGTTAACGTTTGCACACTTAAATAAACTTACTTCATCAAGTGAAGAAAACATCAATCTGAAAAATATCTAATCAAAGAAAATTTGATACAGAGAAGCACATTGCCTCAAATATCGCTTTTGCAAATAAAACAAAACATTCCCAATATCTAATTTAACTTACAACACACACACACTGGACGGACAACCCTCAAGAAAGACAAGGAACTATTCCGAACCAATTGATCTCTGATGTCTAAAATCCTACAACCA
Organism: Camelina sativa; assembly: GCF_030686135.1. Classification (NCBI taxonomy): domain Eukaryota; kingdom Viridiplantae; phylum Streptophyta; class Magnoliopsida; order Brassicales; family Brassicaceae; genus Camelina; species Camelina sativa. Next base: position 7,149,444 of record NC_141884.1, on the reverse strand, counting down.
CCTGTTAGCAAAGAACCGTGGAGTGTTGTTGTTGCTGCTGCTACTTTTTTTTATACCTGTGTTAGGAATTGGTTTTGCTGTATGTCTTTTCACTTTGTGTCTTTGTAGGAATCAACCTTTCGCTCTGCGCCGCCTGTTTGATCGGTGTTTGGTTCGTGGCCATCCTTGTCCATGTTTATGCCTTCAAGTGGAGGGAATAACAAAAGTTGGTCCTGCAAAGAACAAATAATAGAGGAGAGGCGAGTTTCACTGTCTGTGTCTGATGTAAAGTGAGTCATGGCCTGGGACTGGTTTGTTGGTTGGATCTAAAACTATTTTTTAAGGTTTACAATCTTACCTTCAGAGAGGTGTTCTCAGCGGTGAGCTCTTCGCATTGGCTTTTGAGCTTGTTGATTTCTGCTCTGAGATTTGCGTTTTCATCATTCAACACCTCGGCGCGTTGGGCCAGCTCATCACATTCGGCCTGAAACACAAAAAACTCTTCCGTATCAATATTTAGTTCACATGGGAATGCTAGAAGCAACCTAAGGTTTGTTTAGTACCTGTTTACGCAACCTGGATCTTCGAGCAGACTCCCTATTGGACTGCTTCCGTCTTTGTCGCTTAAGTTCTCTATCGTCCTAATTGAAAGACAAACAAATCTTGAGTTTGAAGAGAAAAGCAATATGAATTTGAGTAAAAAATTAGGGAAGAAAAGGTGGGCACACACACCTGTAACCAGGGTTGTGAATGGCCACCATCTCGCGTGATTGGAGCACCAACTCCAGGAACTGTTGTAGATACTTTCCCATGCATTCCAGGGATAGCAGATGAAGTAGGGGCACCCCAATAATCCATCCCAATATTTAAATTTGTTGGTGGGCCTGGAACACCTGCAGCTGTCATTGGCATGATTGGCACGGTCTGGTTCACTGGTAGAAGAGGTGTACCAGCACTTCCATTTCCGGGACCATTAGCAGAACCACCATTCTCAGATGCTGCTTCAATTGAAATGCAAAACAATAAAGCACTCTCCGGTAAGCAGCTTTCAGGATGTTAAGTCACATGAAAGAAATGAAAGGAAAAACAAAGATCATGAAACGAACCATCCTTTCCGTCTTGTCCAGATCCTGACTCCTACAAGGATTGCAAATTAAAGAATTTTCAACCCAGACGATCCAACAGACATGTTTGATGATGCAAGGTGTACAACTGAAAGGTTTAGTTTGCTAATGTGCATATATCACAAGTGCAAGCGGCATTCATGGAATTAAATGAGAAAATCCAAGGAAATGAATAGATCAATCTTAATTCAGATTCATGCTAGGTTCTTAGAGAACAAATTTGTTGATAACTCAAATGAAGGCTTGCAGAGTCAACCAACTAGGTAAACCCCATGAAACAGTGGCTCGTCCCAACATGATTGCCAGAATGAATGCATACGGACAAAAACAGGAGTCAAATGAGAAGGATGATGATAGCTTTCCAAAACTTACATTTTGAGAGTTTCCATCACTTCCTTCACTTGAACCATCAGAAGCGCTCTCCCCACTGGAACCAGAAAATTTTGACAATCTCAGAGCAATAACAGAATGAATGTTATCTAACGAAGCAAGCATGATTCCAAAAGAGGTCATAGCCCATACGTAATTAAAATCCTATGATAACAACCATGCGTCCCATAAACTGGATAAAATCAAGCATGTTACATGCCTTTTCGAGTAAGCTCCATTAGCTGACGCTCCCGAGTTTTTCCCAGGTTCATTGTTCTTTCCTGTAATCATGTTCAAACTTCCCAAGCTTCCCCTTGATCTTTTGATGGGCAATTTATCCTTCACTTCAGGTTGCTTAGGATCACCCTCAGTGCCGCCTGTAGTATTGCCCTGCATAAAACAATCTCTCAACTATGATCCTACAATAAACAAAGGTAGCAAAAGACCATTTGAGAAACACACAATGAAAAATTATGGGACGCAAACTCACAGAAGCTTCAGTCATTCCATTTGGAGAAGGCATAGCATAAGGGCTATATGGATAAGAACCCTGACACAATATAGAACGTGTTAAAAGATATGATTAACAGCCACCATTTCAATACATGTCCATTTCATAGTAATAACTCTGATCGTACCGGAGGCATTGAAGGATGCGCATACATGCCACCTGGGGGATACATTGCAACATACGGATGAGGCGGAGTTCCATAAGGAGGCATCATATGCTGTAAAAGTTGATGTCGCACTCAGCAATAAATCAAAGCTATGGTGACAAAGAGCTGAACGAATATCTTATTCTAATGGGAGTTAATCTTGACTCAGAACAAGACCAATTCCCCAAGCACGCAACTATCAATGTCGAACGCTATAACTCACATAAAGTAAACCCCCAGTCAATAAGTCATTTGCAACTTTTTCAGCACTCTGAACACCTAAATACACATCCCAATAAAAAGCGATAGATGTAAGCTAGTTTACCTGAACTCCCCACATATAAGGGTGAGGTTGGGGACTTGATGCCACATAACCATGAGGTGGCGGCATTGGAGAATATGCCTGTCAAAAAGAAACATATAACTATCAAATCCATTTTTAAACAGGTAAACAGACCACAGATCGATAGACAGAGGAATATGTCCTAGACCTGAAAACCAGACCAATCTGGAGTAGCCATGCCAGCACTCACAGCCGACGAAGGTTCCTGCAAAACACAGAATATTCCAACTATAACATGTCACTGATAGGGAAACAAAAATCACAAATTAGCTGAAATCTAGGGTTTGAAAAATATTTCTATTTCCTTTCTAGTATCCTGCTTCTAATCCTGGCTTCTAATAGCTTAAGTCATGGGTCCTTTCCTATATTAAGGTCCTCTTGAAAACAACTGGAAGCAGAGAAGAGAAGGGTGAACGCAAACCTGTGAAGAGGGAAGAGCAGCAGAAGAAGAAGGCGGTGTTTTAGGTTCCTTCTCTTTACTCGATTTCTCCAAATTCTCGCTACTAGCCATTATCACGTTCCCTAGTTTCTAAAAACAACCCTCGAGAGCTTCCTGCGAGACAAATTCAGCTAAATAAGCTAACTCACAACAAGATCCACTCATGCAATTCAACATTTTAACTAATAAGATGTTCGAGACTTCGTTCCACACTTCTCCTACTGATCGTTGACCTATACAGCTATATATATGCCAACAGCTAAAGCCTTAAAAGGTTTAGTCTTTTTTTCTCAAGAGGTAAACAATGTCGGAGCTGAGAAACACAATTGCACAAAACCCAGCAGTATAAATAGAAACCCTAGAAAACTGAATCGAATTCAGAACAGAAACGGTAAAATCTAACCCCTAAAGAGACAAACTTGGAGATGTGACATGAAATACCTAAACGACCGTAAATGTCTGAAAACTCTGAGCACAATATTTTGAGATGCGGTATGAACCTCTGAGCTTGATTATTGCAGAGATTGTTGTGAGAATCAATGTCTTGACCAAGAAAAAAAAATTGGCTGATTGGTTTGTGTTTTTTTTCTCCTCACGGAGAAGAAAGGGGCGTGGAGTTCACGAGGAATAAAAATTTGCTTCTTTGCCCCTTCTTTATAATTTATTTATGAACTTTACCCATATAAATCCACTCGATAGGTTTGTAACCCACCAAAATTGACAAATTCAATTAGGTAGTTTTTTTTTCCTCAATTGAAAAAGGTTTTGAAAAGCAAAAGGTAGAGATTACCGTAATTGCCAAAATTGTACAGGTAACTCTATAAATTCATAATTTTTTTTAATAATCACTATAAATTTATAACGATTAATAATTGAGAAATACCTTAGAATAACACATTTTTAAGTTTTTCTTCCAAAGTTAGCACATCCTCTCCAATTTTCCAAAACTAGCATTTATTAATTAACATAATAATTAAGAAAAATCTAAAAAATAAGAAACAATTGATATAATTTCTTTGTTTCATGTCGTCTCTTTTATCTAACCTCTCACGAAATATCTAAAATGGAGATAGCCTCAATTCTCTTGTTCTCACCGGAGATTACCTAATTCTCATTGCTGGTTCTCACGAGCTCCTCCTTGTCCCCTTTAACCCGAAACGAATCGTCATGAGATTGTGTTCTTCTCCCCTGCATTTTTGGTTAGATCTACTTTTTATGAATGTGGATTCGATAAAATCTCTCAAAATTTTGCTTTGAGGTCGAATTAGATAGAGGCTAATGATGTTGAACCGTCGGCAGCGATGCTATTGGGTACATATTCGTCATGTGAAAGTCACAATGGTTTTGTCGGCAGCGGCGCTGGTCATGACGACGTTAAAAGAGCTGGAGAAGGTGGAGAACATTAAGCATAATGTTTGGTGATGTGATTGAGATCGCAAGGATCATAAGGCCACTCATAAGGAATTGAGTGGTTTAGTGAGAGAGATCTTGGGGACTTGTGTTTCTGTTGGGTCTATTGTGAATGGTAAAGATCCAAAGGATATTCAACAAGTTTCAAGATTGTGAAGTTGAAGTTCTTGAGAATTGAGATGAGGTTTGTTTCTTTCCTTTACTTCTTCTATTTGAGGTTTTTGTTGTATATTTTAGAGAACAACAACGACTTAACTTAGTTCAACTCAAATTTGTGTTCTTCTTGTACTGGTATGAGTTTTTTTGGAAGAAGTTTCAATCTTAGAACTGTCCCATCCATTTAAGCTAGACAAATTTGGAATGGTTTTATGAGAATGGTAACTGCTAGTGTTATTGTTAGAGGTCTGTTTGCTTATTACTTTGGAATTTCATTCATATGTTAATCATCATAGAGTTTCTCACGCAAATAATGATTGGAATGAAGCCTTGTCTAAAATTCAGGAAGCATTGTTGAAAATTTAGGAAGGGGTTCATAAATATTAGGAAGACCTTCATGAATGGATTTTATGAAGTATTTTAGTGTTTGTCTGTGATGTCTTTGAAATGTTTCTTTACAAAATATAATTATCTTGTATCTTGTGTTGGAGAAGTGTGTGATATCTTTGATGTGTTTCATTGTAATGTGGGTTTTTGTTTACATATTGATTTCAGCAAAGAAGAAAGAAATGGTGTAAGAAAGTTGAGTATGTTGTTCCAAAGAAGAAACGTAGAGTTGATGATGAACAAGATGTTCCATGGTGGAGCACCCAAAACCATCCTGAATTTAAGCAAGAACACTTTAGATATGTAATCTTTTTTAACTATTATTTTTATGAAGACCATCCTGAATTTCAAGACGTGATTCCTAAATATTATTGAACCCTTCATAAATTTAAATATATGTGTTTCTAAATATATTATTTTATGTATTTTGAATCAATGTGTCAAATATTAGTAGATTACTCCATTACTGAGGGATAATTATTTCATTATTGTGCACATTCTGATGTTTTTTGTCATGAAGACAAAGAGAGAGATCTTGAAGAGGAAAAGGAACAACTATGGAGATGGTGGTGAGAGGCAGGGGAAAGGAGCAAGAGCCATGATAGCAGATATTAGAGTGTTGATGAGAAAGTTATGGTAATGGAGAAGAAGAAGGTGCAGTTTGCGAATGAGACAATGAGGCTTCATAAGGAGATGGAGATTAGAATGATTGATTTGATTAAGACTTTTAAAGCTCAACTTCTTTAGTTTTTTCAACTTTTCAACTCTTCCTTTGATTCCTCCTCTTTCTAAAGAGAAGAAATTATTAGTTAAGCCAATCAAATAGAAGATGATGCTATGTTTATTGTTCTTCTTCTCTCTTTTAGTTCTGTGGACTAAACTGGAAATCCAAAGTTAGCTGTTTTCAGACATTTAGGAAGATCTTCTTAAACTCAAGGACATCTTTCTAAACAATATGAAATCTTTCTTAAATTTAAAGAAATGAGTTTTGACCTATCTTTTTATTCATGTTTTGCCTCAATATATTGCAAACTACTCCATTTAGTGAAGAATACTAATTTTATTTTTGTAAACATTCTGATGTTAAGAAATTCTAATTTTTTATGAAGGTCTTCCCGAATTTCATACCGTCCTTCCCCAATTTCATACAATCCTTCTTTAATTTCATATAATGTTTCCTGAAGTTCAATCACAAGTAAAACAAAGTGCTAACAGAAATATGTGACACTATTATGATGCATACAAGTACCAAAACAATCTATAAAAATTTCACAAGTTCCATACATGTCTAAATAACAAATAAAGTAAAACTGGATCACATAGCTTGAAAAAATCTCCAAGCTCTGTTTCCTGCGATAAAAGGTGAATTTTATCAGAGAATATGTTTCAGGAAAGTCTTCTTGAATTCTCAATAGTGCTTCCTGAATTTTTAAATGTGACTAAGAAAAACATCAATATACAAGAAACAACAATAAACAACACACAAGCAATAAGCAATAAAGATGAAAACATGGTATACGACTATAAGTAATAAGAAAACTGAATACTTATCAATCACTCTCTTAATAATAAATTATCAATTAAGCCAATCACTCTCTTCAGTTCTTTCAAGCTTTGGCACTTAGTACGATGCTCAAGCTGTATATATCTCCAACCATAGAAACATATAAGATGTTTTTGTTTAACTCACAAAAGAAACACTTCAAAAGTACGGATCTAAGCCAAAATGAAACAACCTGATCAACAAAATTGTTAAGCGATTCAATACAAAGCATCTTCAGCCTTTCATTCTCTCCAGATTCCAAATTCTATTTAGAACAATTTAGATACCTCAACAAAGACTAGCAAATATGATGAATGCAAAGCTAAAATTAAACATCATCAACAAACCCTTCTTTAAGAGGTTTATTGCTAATCTCAAGAACCTCTCTTCTGATATCAACATCGACCTCATTCAATCTGCTTCTAAAATCCTAAGAGAAACAAAATCATGAGCTATATATGTTGAATCCTTCTAACGACTTAATAATCACTTCAATGCATTACGAGAGTCAAATTTTAAAATATGTATGGATTTGTTAGTACCAGTTTCAGTAACCCCAAAATTCCTCATGGCGAAGAACACTTTCGCAGCTTCAGAAACAATCTTCGATTATGTTAGTAATAGGAGAAATCGTGTTTCAACGACGGATACAATAACCAGAAGACAGAGAAAAGCTCTTTCAGTGTAAATCTGATCGAATCAACAAAGAGAGGATACCACGAGCCGTTTCGATCCGATACTGCTGGAGAAGAACTCGAAGATTTTGTAGCTTTTGTGTCGCTCTTTATCTCCGGTGATGGGAATCGCAGGCGGAGCTTGTTTGGGTTGAGAAGATGAATCGTGTCGGTGGAAGCAGAGAAGAGACGACATAACCTTTAGTTTTATAAATAATTTAGATTTTTCCAAAAATTAATAATATATAAATTTGTGCTAGTTTTGGAACATTTGATAAAGTGTGCTAGTTTTGGAACAAAAACTTAAATGTGTGCTATTTTTGTCAATTGCCCTTAATAATTTATAAATTAATAATATAGAGTCACTATTAATTAATAATTTATAAATTAATAATCGCTATAATTTATATCAATTTTGAAAAACAATTTTTTTCTATGGTATAATTATAGCGATTATTTAATGGGTTATTAACTCTATAAATTATAGCGATTATTTAATGGATTATTAACTCTATTATAGCTATAAATTGATATAATTAAATCGTGATTATTTAATTATAGCTATAATTTTTAAAATAATCCATTAAATAATCACTACAATTTATAGAGTTAATAATCGCTATAATTTTTTCTATGGTATAAACTATACAATTATTAATAATTTATAGAGTCACTATTTATAATGATTATTAATCAATTTATAGCTATTATTAATTTATAGAGTCACTATTTAATGCCAAAATTGTACAGTAACTCTATAAATTAATAATCGCTATAAATTAATAATTTTCGATGGTTGTAATTTTTTTGGTCAAACTTTTAGTTGTAATTTTGAACACAATTCAATAGTATAATAAGATAATTAAAAAAAACCTTTGTAAATATATAGTCACATCAATATTATAAATTAATAATTATATAAAATTAACAAATATAAGTATATATATTTATACTTATATATGTTATCAATTACTTAAAGTTTCTACAAAATAACTTTAAGTAAAGTAGGTTTTGTGATGAATTACAAGTTTTATGCTATCATTGGTAGAAAACATGTTATGTAATGATGTGACTATTCCAAAAGGTTTTCCAATTTTGAAAACACTATTAATTCCATTATATCACTTTATTATTTAATGCCAAAATTGTACAGTAAAACCTCCATAAATTATTACTCTATAAATTAATAGTCGTTATAAATTAATAATTTTCTATGGTCCCAAGTTGGACCGTTGTAATTTTTGACACAATTCGATAATATAATAAGATAGTATTTTTTGAAATTTTTTTGTAAATATATAGCCCTGTCAATATTATAAATTAACTATTATATACAATTATCAAATATAACTATATATATTACACATTAACTTGTAATAGAGTTTATTTACAGTATCTAAACTTTTAATGTTCTCTTCAAAGCATGTACTGGCCGTTGATCAATGACTCCAACGCCGAAGATTCCGATGTAACCACCTCCGACGCTGATGATTCCGATGTAACCACCTCCGACGCTGTCATTTTTGATTTGTCGCTCTTCATTGTGCGGGAAGTTTGTTGAAAAATAGAATTGTGTGACTTAATGATTCCGGAAAAAAAAAATTGGCGCTCCGACAATGTTCTATCACGACAAAGACAAAAAAAAAAATCTATACTAATAATAATTCTTTGCTTTCGGCGGGAATCAAAACGTGAAACTCTCACTCCAATATAGAAAAACTTTGCCACCAGACCACATGTATATTCATCTACATTAGCTATATATTTTTCTAATCTTGTTTGGTTTGAATTTCAACATGAATCTCTTTAGGGATTTTAAATTTTTCTGGTTTTTCCTTAAAATCCCTTATTATTCAAAATGTGATTTTAATATCTCATTTTAAATCCTATGTTATTGAACTTGAAATTTATTTAAAATCATTCAAAATAACTTACAATCTCTTGTTATTCAATCAAAGATTTATTAAAGTCATATCAAATCCATTGTTATTCAAACTTAACATTTAAATTTCAAAATCTTAATAAAAAAGTTGTTTTGAGAGATTTTAGTTACATTTCTAGTTGAAATTTATGAATGGAAAATCCTTCATACATTTCTAGTTGAAATTTATGAATGAAATTCTATAGTGTCATCTACTAAATCTACTAATATAACCCCTAGTAAATTTATAAAAGAGTTAGGTCTATTTAGACCAAAGAGAGAGAGTACCTTGGTGTGAAAGTCAATTTGGTTGAAAGCAGTTTTGTACGAGTTCAACAAGAGATCCTTGAAAGAAGGTTCCAAAGGGAGAGACTTGTGGATCCAAACGCCATTCGCCGCCGATATCATCGGGCCGCCAATCGCAGTGCTGTCGACGAGGACGGTGGTGACGATCCCAGAGGAGACAGTGTTAAGCTCATCGGTTGAAGAAGCCCTAAGTAAAGAGACATTCAGGTTTGTGGTGGCTCCGGGAAATATGGCAGCGATAAGATTGAGGATGACATTGATTAATGCCGGCGAGAAGACGAGGTTGGAGGTTTTCCCAGCAGTAGTGTTGATCACGTGCTGAGTCAACCTCAGAGCAATATCGTTTTGATTCCCTACTGATTCTTCCAGGTCTGTTAGGATATCACATTGTTTCTCTAATTTTGATTCTTCCAGATCTGTCAGGATATCACATTGTTTCTTTAATGATTCTTCTCGCCAGCAGAGTCAGCCCAAACGCTAAGCTAATGAAGCATGAGCTTGTAGCCTTGTTTTCTGCCATGTATTTTATATATAATTTTCGGTTTTAAAAAAAAATGTATTTAGTCTAGTGGTATTTGCATTGGTTAGTTAGAATGAGTTCTTGGATTCGACCCTTAGGGCATGTTTATAGGGAGATCAGTTTAGGGTGTTCTTAGAGTATAAATATTGTAAAAATAATGTAAGATCAGTAGTTAAGAACTTTTGTTAAGAAGTTAGTTATTGGGAGAACATGTGTAAGATCTTAAGATTTAATAAGAGATTTTTAACAAATCTACCACATTCCTAAACTTATCTTGTGTCTTTTACCACATTTGTTTATTCCTTTCCGGCAATACCACAGACCATGAATAAAAAGACAAATGTAACTTTCATTATAGCTTTGTTTTTTTTAAACCATAAATAAAAGGAGTAAGTCTTTTTCTTTTATTTTTTATTCTCATGTATTATTTATTGTGCTGTCTTTTCATGTACTCTTCTACTTCAAATTAAATGACCAAACAAAATCTTTTTCTTTTTTTATTAATTGTCTCTTCATCTCTCCCACTAAGAGTAAAATACATAAAACCTCTTCATCTCTTCTTCCTACTCTGTAGTAACTTTAACCCATTTTACCTTCAATTGTTGCATGTTTTTCAACCTAAATATTGACCCTCCTTTTGTCCTCTTAGGGTGAATCACAAAACCAACGGTGGCAGGCCGGCGGCAATGAAGAGATGCAATCTCTTCGTTGAAAACTCTTGGAAGGAGGAAGATTGCAAATGGGATATAGACAATGAGATAAGATTACTAAATGAGACTTGGTTCAATTCCAATGGTGATGATCGTATAGATCTGCTCTGCATATTCTTATATTGAAGTTGTGTGATGCATCCTCGGGTGGACAAATTCTGATGGAACAAATTCAGTAAACCAAATCCGGTGGACTTATTCCGATAGACCAATTATGGTGGATCCAACTTGTCCACTTTACTAACTAATTTTGTCTATCATGCATATCTTCTAAAGCTACAAGTGATCGATCAGTTCTCTTCTTTATTCAAGTTTCATTTAGGGGCAATATGCCAAAAGAAAATCTAAATTATATTTCAAACTAGTACTATACAAACCATGAAACTTAGTATATGTGTATTTAAGTGAAATTTGTCCAAAATCAACAAAATCAACTTGTCTACCAAAAAAAAACCAACTTGTTTACAAACCCGAATAAATAGGAACTTGTATACTAATCAATAACAACTTGTCCATAAACCAACAAATTGGAACTTGTCCATCACAATGAACTTGACAACTTGTCTATATGTTCAATTTGTCTACAGCCCCAACCAATCAAAACTTATCTACCATAATTAACAAAAGAAATTTATCTACAAGAATAAACTAAAAAAGAATTTGTCTACAGATTCAATTAACGCTCTCATTTATGTCATCAATGCATTTTACAACTTTTTTTTCTTTTGCTCAGTGCTACAGTGCCGTAATAAATGTCAAGTGACATGGCCCGCATGTGCAGTTTTGTGTTTATATTAAACAACACATTTTCTTTAAATTTCTAGCTATTGAATAGAAGGGTATTTTCGACATTTTCATTGCTAGTTGTGGTATAATAGAAAAAGTGTTTATGATTGTGGTAGAATTGGAAAGTTCTATATCAATTATGGTAGATTAGACAAAATTCCCATTTAATAATATAATATTCTTATAGAAATTTAAGAATATTTAATAAATACATAGATTAATGTTTAATAAATAATTTAAGAATGTTTAATACTATTTAATAATATAATGTTTATTAATATTCTTAAACATATTACAATTAAAAAAAATTATAAAATAACATTTTAATTGCAAACATATAAAAATTTTACTAAATTTTAAAATACAATGCCATATTTTTATGAAATAAAAAAAAACATTGTAAATAATTTTTTTTTATAAAACAAACATATTACTTAATTAATTAAACAAGACAAAAATTTTATTTAATTAATTATTTCCAATCCGATAGAGACACGTCACACAAGATCAGTCCCAAGAACAGTTCTAGAGTAAGATCAATGAGCATGATCTTAAGTCTACTATTCAATTATTTTCATTTTTAAAATGCCTAAGAACACCCCTTCTAACCTTCCTATAAACATGGCCTTACTAGTAATAATCACGCGAGTTATTATTGCAAACTCTTTAACGAGTATTTAACATTTGTTTTCCCTGTTTTGGGTGTCTCTATCTTTTAAAGTTGATTCAATATGAAACAACAAAGCCACAAGAAATTGTTCTCAGCCTTCTCGAAACCTCCGAATGAGTCAGAGTCTCTGACCTAACTTCAAATAAATAAGTTGAAGTCTAAACAGACCTCACCCACATCTAACCAACACCCTTACTTCTCCAAAAAAAACTATTAAATTTATAGAGGTTTTTTATGTGACTTCTCCAAAAGAAACTATTAGGCACAAAAGAGAATTTTAAGAAATAAGAGGGTAATAAGGAAAAATAGTGAAAAGACTAGGGTGAGAATTAAAAGATGAAAAAACTCAAGAATTCGAAGTTTTTTTTTTTTTTTTTTTTTTTTTCTGAAGACGTCTCTCTGTCTTGTGTGTCTCCGTCTACACTGCAATGGCGACGGAAGCAATACATCACAAAACCCTAGCCGAATCGAGTTTCAATTCTGGTGATCTAATGTCGGCCCTGATTCATGCGCGGAAAGCTCTCGGTTTGTCTCCTGACTCGGAAGGTCTATCCGCCATGGTTACCGCCTTCGAGATCATCAGCTCTGCCGCCGCCACCGCAGGAGGTATGCCTGAGTGGTACAAAGTTCTAAAGGTAGAGCCTTTCTCTCATATCACTACCATAAAGCAACAGTATAGGAAGCTAGCTTTAGTGTTGCATCCTGATAAGAATCCTTACGCCGGGTGCGAGGAAGGATTTAAGCTTTTGAATGAGGCTTTAAGTGTTTTCTCTGATAAGGTTAGAAGGACTGAGTATGATATGAAGTTGAGGATTAGGATTCAGAGTGAAATGGTTAGTGGTTGTGATGATGATGATGATGATGAAACATCAACATTTTCAACAGTTTGTTCGGGTTGTAGGTCGGTGCATAAGTTTGGTAGGAAGTATTTAGGGCAGAATTTGATGTGCACTAGTTGCAAGAATAGTTTTGAGGCAAAGGAAGCTGAGAAGGAAGAAGAGGGTAGAGATGGAAGTGAAACTGGAACTTGTGCTTCCAAGATCATAACATATAGTAGGAGGAAGAAGCGCGCTGGTGACGATAGTGAAAGTCTGAGAAGTGGGAGTGAGACAGGGGAGATGAGAGAGGAAAGAGCAGAAGCTATTGATGTATCTGACGGGTTGGATGACGAAGATGAAGGGATGATGACTTTGGCAGAAATGCAATCGGTGATAAGAAGAAAAAAATCGAAGGTGAAGTCAAATATCACTGAGAAAGATAGTACTGCAGAAGAAAACATGGGAAGTGAAACGGAGGAGAGATCTTCAGGTGATGTCCCCATGACTATAACTTTGAGGGAGATGAGTAGTAACAAGGAGAATGAAAAACGAGAAGCTTTAAAGAATGGGAAGAACATAAATAAGAAGAAGGCGACGAACCACAAGGTGTTAAACGAGATAGTAGATTTAGAATACGTGCCACGAGGTGATAGGAAGAGGGAACATGGTAAATTAAGCCAAGAAATCTACAGGGAAGACGAGGATTTGGAACTATATGATTTTGGTAAGGACAGGATGCCGAGGAGCTTTAAGAAAGGGCAGATTTGGGCGATATATGATGGTGGTGATGACAATATGCCTCGGAGTTACTGTTTGGTCAGTGAAGTGGTTTCTTTGAACCCTTTTAAAGTATGGATCAACTGGTTGGATTGTGAGAGCGAGAAACTGATCTCTTGGATGAAGATCAGTTCCTCTAATATGCCTTGTGGGAGGTTCCGAGTTTCAGAGAAAGCTTTGGTTGAACAAGTGAAACCATTCTCTCACATTGTCAACTGCGAAAGGGCTGCACGGGAAGTATACCAAATATATCCCAGGAAAGGCTCTGTTTGGGCAGTGTACTCAGAGACAAATCCAGCTCTTCAGAGAAGAAAGACCGGACGCTATGAGATTGTCGTGTGCTTGACGATGTATTCTGAAGCGTATGGCTTGAGTGTGGCATATTTGGAGAAGGTTAACGACTGTAGTAGCAACTTGTTCAAGAGACGGGATTACGGGTATAATGCAGTCAGATGGGTCGAGAAAGACGATGTTGCAGCCTTGCTCTCTCATCAGATTCCGGCCAAGAAGGTGTCTGAACATGAATCTGGAGCTGATCTGAAAGAGTCTTGGGTGCTCGATCTTGCTTCTGTACCTCCTGATTTGGTTTCTGCCCCTTAATGAACATAGACTGTTCTTGTTATGGTTTCTCCTCAATCATCATCGTGACAAAGAGAAACTAACACTTCATGATTCATGTTAATATTTGTCTAATTTAATAATCTTAGTTATTTAGTGCCCTTGCAACTCATACGCCATATATTATGTACACCAAAATGTCACATGTGCCTAAGCTCTAAACTCTAAAGGCTTTCCCACAATTTATAAATTGCAAAGATAAGCTCAAAATTGTGTTATATTACCAAATTTCTCAAGAAAAATCATAGTTGAAATTGAAAAAAAACAAAATTATCTATTTAATTTAACATAAATTTCGCATGGGGTAAAAAGAAACAGACTTTAAAAGTTGGGTTAGCCCTAAAAATTCTCAAAACCTAAAAGGTAATTACTTTGTCCAATCCAAAGGGTCTTGACTCTTGAGAGAGAGAGAGAGTGCTTGGAGTGGAGCGAGTATAGAGGTGAGGTATCGCCATTGGTAAGTCTGACGTTTTTCTTATTTGCGTATGCCGAAAGATCACTCTTCTCTGGTTTCGACTCTGTTTCTGTGTATAATTCTTTAGGAACCCTAGTCAGAGGTTTTGATTTTGCATGGTTTATTCGCTTTATGGGTCTTGGTTCTACTTCTTTCGTGAACTCTTTTGGGTTTTTCCAATTTTTCCACTCAAACAATCTGAAAAGATGAGAACTTTTTCTCCTCTACGTATGTAGTCTTTAAGCTTTAGATGTGTGTTTTGTGTACTGATGATCATCTGGGTTTCAGTGATCAAGTTTGTCTTTAATTAGGAATATACATAACAGTTTCTGTCTTGTAAAAAACGGCTTTGTCTTTTGATTGAGTACTATTACCGGAAGATAACTAAGATTATGTTCTCTGTATAGAGCTTGTAGAATGGTTATCTTGCTTCTTGGAATCTCTGTGTTGCTATATAAGGTTAGTTTCAGTTTTTGATTGATAATGTTGGCTCATCTTATCTGCTTTTGACAATGATGTAGGAGCGGCAACGTGAGCGTGTGATCTCTCTCCACTGAAACTAGCTATCAAGATGAACTCATTTCCTTCACAAAACTTGATGCTATCTGCTACAAACGCAAACAAGGACGCAGCCTTGCTTACATCTAATGCTCATTGGTTTCACTCCCATATCGCTGTTCCAAAGACCACAGGCATTGATCTTTCTCAAGTATCTCAAGCAAATCCTGCCGAAGGTGTGATGGTGCCTCAGTCTCGTTCGTTTTATCCTCCTACTACTATAGATTACAGAAACGGTGTGGCAACCGTGGAACAGAAGTCCACGAATCAGTCTCCTTCGAAAGCTTTGAAACCTAAAACGCCAAGAAAGAAACGCTCTGCATCCAACAAGTCAAAGAAAACTTTGAGCATACCAGAGACAAAGCGCGAGAAGAAGAATCTGGACATCAATATTGACATTTCAAGCTTCGATACTTCCGGGGTTCCTCCTCCTGTGTGTTCATGTACAGGGGTTTCAAGGGTTTGCTACAAATGGGGCATGGGCGGTTGGCAATCCTCATGCTGTACCATCAGCATATCGACATACCCACTACCCATGAGCACCACAAGACCCGGAGCTCGTCTAGCTGGAAGAAAAATGAGCAATGGTGCTTATGTCAAGCTCCTTGCGAGGCTTGCTGGCGAAGGGTATAGTCTCTCTTACCCTGTTGATCTCAAGAACCATTGGGCCAGACACGGAACTAACAAGTTTGTGACCATCAAGTAGTCGTTTCATTAGTTGGGTTTGGTTTTAGATTAGCTTTTGTGGTCTCTTTGTAAGTTATCTTTACAATCACAGCCTTTTAGTATATATGTTTCCTAATGGCTTTGAGATCATAAAGGAGATTAAGTGTCTATGATCAATAGGACAACAGTTATTTTCCTTTAGGTGGAGTGTTTCTTGGTACTGCAAAGAATGTTTGGTTGAATTTGAACATGAATCTCTTTAAAGCAGGAGACTTTGTGGATCGATTTAGGTTGTTTAGTGTTCTTTTGATGCAGCAAATTGTTATATTTCTGCTCATTCCTCCTTGCAAATAAACTAACAGCTCTTTTCGCCACAGAGGCAAAGATGCTTCGTCAATGCACTTGGTCAAAACATATATATGACACTGGAGACGTAATCTCTCTATTTCTTACCCCAATTAAAATGTTGAATCATTAACATAACAGAACACATTATCGACTACGAACAACACAGGACACCATAACAGAGTTTTATCACAGACAATGGTCAATGGCCGATGAATTAGTTGAATTGAATTTCTCGTATATGTGATCTGGTTGAAACGACTACTAGAAGCGATTGAGAGAATTCAGAATCAAAATGATAAGGAAGTGAGGCCAAGGACATTAGGAAATGAGCTAATCACATGTCATGGATTCCATCTTTGGCTAGAAAGAACGGACCAGATCAAGACGGTTTACAAGGACCGTAATTAGGTTTTCAAACTCTCAGCTCAACGAAACCAATACAAATCCATTGATACGAAGTTTCTTTTTATCTCAAACTTTTGGAAATGTATGTTTCTTGTGTTCCAATCTCTGCTTACATTGCAAGTCAATTGCTTTTTGGTTTTAGATAGACAAATTTATACCATTTTGCGGTTGCATAGTTTTCTTTTTTGCGCGGACAGTCAAAGACTCAAAGGAGTCAAATCTCAACACGAAGATCTGAACCGGCTATTACATTTAAAGTTCATAATCATAAAATATTGTTTATAATATTGATCGATCATCAGTTACATCCCCTCTTAATTTTAATCTAATTCATTTTCGTAGTCGAATTAAAAATTACCAGTGATCATATAATACAAGTCCTATAGATAGTCAAAATTATTTGGTAGAGGCCCACAGAAAAATGTTTCAAAAACGGCCAACATGCTTTGACGATAGGAGTTAGAAAACAGATTCCATCCCCTGCGCACAACAACAAGTGAAAAAGGAGGCATGTGCAACTAAACCCCATCAGCATCCTCAGGTAATACTTCTTATACCATGCATTGAAGTTAATAGATGGGAAGAAAAATTCGCTTGCATCCAGAAGCATTATCATAATCATGTGAAACCTGAAGTAATGAGGCAGATGGCAGTCATCGATTATCCATATGAACCCTAAGCAGCAATACACGACGAATAATCTGTTTTCCATTCTTTTTGTGGCTCCTGAGGTCGAGTTTTCGCTCGTAGATGCTCTGACAATACTGAGAGGCTTTGTTAGTCTTCGGTCACGAGAAAATATATGGTTGAATGATGATGATGATCATGATGCAAAGTCCACATGTGCATTTGCTGCAGTTTTGGAAATTAGTTTTAGTTGTTGAAAGAGTCATTACAAGACAAGCTTTCAATATTAATAACAACCTATAATACCTGGAAGAGGAACAGTTGATTTTGGGAATGAGTCAAAGTTGGAGAAACACACTCTTGTTGGCTTCAATTGTTTCTTTAGATATGGAGTCTGATACCTGAAAATACATAGAAACATACAAAACACATCCAATCTATGTGAACCCCATGATAATAAACTAATCCTCTATTGTTAATATTTTTTCAAAAAAAGCCAAAAAAAAATATTATTTTAGAGCAAAAGCGAACATATATAGATAGAACTACCTCGTTTTGAAGAAGTTTGATCAGAAAAAAGGGCAAGCAAAAACTATATATTATGAATTTAAAGAACGAAGGAACAAAAAGAAGTACCTTGGAAGGAAGGACGTAAAAGAGAGACGGTCCGTGGCCATCCCCAAACACTGCATAGTTTCGTCTCCGGCGAGAGATTTCGGTCGAGGCTTTAGTTAGGGTTCCGCAACTTTGACGAGTTAGCAGCCGTCTTATTTTTACTAACACCGTTTTATTATTGAAAACTTTTATAGGGTTTCTAAATTTTATGTTTATTTTTTTCCTTTTATTTTAGCGTTAAGTTAACAAATAATAAACATACCTGCGTCAAAAATCTAAAAATTAATTATTTAATTAGAAAATAATGAAAAAATATTTGGTTAATTACAAAAAAAAAAATGATCAAGTTGAATTACATATCGACAAATAATCCATGGCGTTGTTAAAATTTTCTCTGTTTCATTTCCTTTTACTCTATTATATTATAAATTTACTCACTTCTTGTTCATACCGCTATGTTATTCACTCGTTACACCAATACATGATTTACCGTAATCTACCGTACTATAATTACTACTAATAAAACGGATAATTTAACCATCAAAATGATAAAGAAGTGAGGCCAAGGACATTAGGAAATGAGCTAATCACATGTCATGTATTCCATCTTTGGCTACAAGGAACTGACCTAAGTTTTTTAATGTGATGTCCTTGCTAGTAAAAATAAATAGCACCTTTTCTATATTGATCTAATCCCCTTGATATTAAAAGTACATCAGTGGAGAAAAAGCAAACAAAAAAAAAGCCTCTACAGATTGATATAACAGAGAAATTATTGACAACAGTGGATGGTCATTTACATTTCAATTTCAAGTTCAGATCAATTGGAGTTCCACGGAAACATTCTAACAATTCAAAGCCAAAAAAAAAAAGTACAAAAAGAAGAGAAAAGAGGTACCGAAAATGAATGGCTCGAATTTGGTAGTGTAAAACTGGAATCGAAAAAAGAAGGCACAGAGTCTTTGTGAAACTGGCAACGCATAGATTGTGGCAACTGGCAAGAAACAAAATCTTATAACACCTATCATTCATATGTAAATCCAGCTTTAGCTCAACCAAATCCATTCAAAGCTTCATAATATTGCCATCATTCAAATCCAACCAAATCCAGCTTTAGCAAAAACATTGCCATCATCCATCGATAGCTTGTACACAGTTCCAAAGCCTCCACAGCCTATCATGTGCTCTTCATTAAGTGTTTCCAGTTTCTTGATAATGTCTTTGGAAGCGTAGGGCAAATCTCCATGGAACATCACTATAGACGCACCTGGATAGGTAAAATCGTCTCTCATGATTGTCAAGTTTTGAGAGAAATATTCTTTTTAATGGAGATGATCTACAATAAGAGTCAGCATGGCTCACCTCCACCGACTTCTATCGCAAGGCTTTGACTCTCAACTCTACCAAGCTTTTTATAGAGAAAGCATCCCCAGAAACACATGAGCGCCACTAGGAGCAGCCCACCCACAGTTGCTGAAGCACTTATAAGCAGCCTTTTAGGGTTATTACCTCCTTGGCCTATCATATGGGAGAAACCAAAAAGCAAACTCATTTCATGCCAAATAATATACTACAAATATTTCAAAAACTAAGCTATATATAATCCATACATTCTGACCAAAAAATTGATGAAGACACAGTTGCTATACCTGTTGGAGACCCGGTAGTTGTAGAATTTCCAGTGTCATTGCACACAACATCGATTTGTTTTCCACACAAATTAAGATTTCCGCTGAAGCTGCAAAAAGGATGCATTAGTTTTAGACTTGGTTTTTTTTTTTTTTAACTGGTGCAAAGCTAACAACAGGGTGCTATTGTCCATAACGTCACAAAAAACTTGTAACTGCTTTGCCCAATCAACCGTAGAAAGACTTATTAACCTACATTTACAAAAAATTGGTTGGGGGAAGGGGTAAAGATGAATTATACTTACGAGTCCCTCGAAAGTAGTAGGCCATCAGAAGGTATTTATCCCACAAGGAAATTGTTCGAGACATTGCTTCAAAATAAGATCAACATAGTTAGCAACATTGAGACTCATATATACACAAGACTGCAACATAAAACACACAAAATAGAGATTAGCAACTCACAATTTAGTAAGCTTTTTCAACTGCCCAAGTGAAGCAGGGATAGCTCCCTTGATGGTGTTGCTTGAGATGTCCCTTTATGAATGAGAGTCAAAGAATAACTTAGTAGTTCAGAAGAATCTAGATGATATGCCCATTTGATATGAAAGAAGCCCTAACATAGATTTACAACTCTCATCATCATATTTTTGAGTTTTATACCCAGCAAATAGAACACAATACGTGTGTTGGATATAAGTTATGTCAAATTCCCTGTAGTTTTTAAGGTTCAACACGACCTAGAGAAATATATATCTTTGAAAAACATTATGCTGCATTGGAGGTCAGAAGAAGAACCTCTTATGGTTCACTATATAGTTATAGAGGATATTAAATGGTGAGAGTAGCCAGCCGAACAACAAATAACAGATCCTACAGAGGCTAGGAAAACAAATCCACTTAGAAGAAGGAGGAGATAAATCACGTACAGGTTTTTCAGCGCGGAGAGGTTTCCTAATTCACTTGGGATTGTCCCACCAATGTAATTATTCTGCAAGTATCTGCAAGGAATAGAGGGCAAATAAATAAAAATAACAACGATTTTTTTGTAAACCAGCTAAACTTTTGACTTTAAAACCATTGATTTATCATCACTCACAAGACACATCAATATTATGCACCAACTATATAGAAGCAAATGTAGAAAAACATTAGCAATTGTCAGAAAAAATGTTGTAAACTCGGAAAAAGATAAACGAAAAATTCGACCAGAAATGAAGTGTAAATACTAATCAGCATATGTATTTTGGAAAAACACTTACATTCCCTCTAATGACGTGCAATTTCCCAATGCGGCAGGTATTGGGTCATATAAAAAATTGTTGTGAAGCATTCTGCGATGACATGAAAATACACATACGTTGAGCAGTAGAACATATACTAGACAGGAACAGACTCATACTAGGCTCAAACCAAACACAACAGACTCATGATTACAGCTCACACAGAAGCTAGCTCAAGTGTGATGGTCTCTTTAGGTCTTTATCAGATTGTGGTGTGACATTAGGTACAATTGTATGGTGAATGAGTGTTCTATATGCCATGCATCATTCATATGACTCGGGTTTGGGGATTGAGCGAGTAAAATAAAGATACCGCTGACAAGAGAAGAGAGAACAGAAAAGACCAAAAGTTTGATGATTTACACAGAGAGATGCCCAGCCAAGGCGTACATCAGAATCATATCCAGCTTTGAATATGTAGTCTTTTACCATATGTGCGTTTGTAAACCGCACTCCACATGTTTGAATCAAAGTTGAACCAATAGCTGCATAGATATATCATACTGTATGATTCATACACATAAACATTTATACGGTAGCAAGTGGGATGGTTCTATTAGAAGAGAGAGAGAGCAAGAGGAGACACACACTTACCTCAAATTATCTGAAGGGGTAAACCGACGTTTAAATGCAAACGATGCAGCGTTGGACGGAAGAGAAATGCTCGGAATGAAGGACAATGCATTATCCTATATGAAATTAAAAAAAAAAAAAAAAAAAGGGTAAAAGTCCTAATGTCAGATCCAACAAAAGATAGGAAAGGAAGGTTCTAGAAGCTATTGGACAGTAACACACAAACAAAAAAAAAAAGCAGACAAGAAATTTCGTAAAAGACAAGAACCTTATAAGCATATCTCAGCCTCAACTCTTCATCTGTGTATAGAGCGGTACAAATACCATTCATGGCTTGACGTTTGAGGATACCGTTAACAGATAAAACTATTTTCTGCTTCTCTTCCTCTCCTCATCTTCTCTTTATTGTAACGAAATTTCTCCAAGTGGGAAATTAAGAGTCGGTCTTGGCTGCATAAAGAGAAAACCATTCGAAAAACTGAAGTTAGTGTTTAAAGGGAACATATTGCAAAGTAGTCCCAGCCAAGCAAGACAATAATTTACCAGGTAACTGATGACAAAAACTAACGCAAATCCAAAACCAAATAGACAATGTAAGGGATGACACTCACATAACCAATAGGAACAGGCGATGATTGATAGCTCCAGAGAAAAGCCTGGTTCAGTCAGATTTGCTTCCATAGCAACCTCTCCTTGTTGTGCCTGCAACAACATACAGTTAAGCCATACGTCAGAGACGCAGCACTAAATTAATACATACATAGTCATGGATTGAACATAAGGCCTACACACATATCCAACTGCTACTAATAGTTAGTTGCAGAGCTCGCAAATGCCCACTGAGAACTAGCAGATTCTAAATGCACAACAGGGACGCAAACCAAAACCAATGGTACCATAAACCCTTATCAAAACCGTTACACACAAATTGTTCTGTTCTGTCCCATAAATGACAAATTGCCAAATATATACATCCCCAAATTGACAATTCAGTTCAAACAAAGATTAATCCTTTTTGTCTTTATCTGTGCCTCAGGAAAAGAAAAAATCAATCCTTCTTTTTGTAGCAAACAGTGATAATAATGGGCAAGAAGAAGAAGTACCTTTTGACATTATGAAGAGCTCGGAGCTGAAGGCGAGGGTGAACATCAAGATTGCTCTTGATGAAGGTGTTCTTCTCTTCGATATCATAGAGAACAGAGACGTGTTTGGAAGTAAACGAGACCTGAGGCTGTGAAATCTCGCGCAGGGAATTGTTCTGAAACGAGAGTTTGAGCTTGTCGAAGAGACTTTGTTTAAGAAAAGGAGACTATCGCTGTCGAATTCAGATGTAACACGGAGCTTTGGTCTGTTGGCAGTCTTGAGAAAGGACAAGGCAGAGCAAGTCGGTGGCGATAATTCCGAGGTTCCTGATTGAGGGGTTGGTGAAAGAGAAGAGGGCTGAGGAGGAGTTGTGAGGGTATGGTTTTGAGAAGACGGATCCGCCATTGAAATTGGATTTGGTGAGAGAATCTATCGCAAACTCGCGAACATGAGATTCAAGTTTGTTGTTCTACTTTGAGAGAAGTAATAATAATAGTTATGTATGAAACGGACGGTTCTTGTTTTTCTTACTTATCATCGATGCAGTCTCTCACTTCTTCACTTGTCTTTTTTTTTTTGCATTTTTTATATTCTAAAAAATAATTATGAAAGCATTTTTCTTAAACGTTAATTAGGTAGATAGTGCTTTTCTCCGTTTAATTAGTAGTTATGGTTCACACGTTTCTTTATAGTTTACGAATGTGTAAGAGTATGTAAGACTATATGAAACTAAATTAGGTCGGGGTATATAACGGTTAATTTTTTTTCTAATCTTGTAGTAGTATTATGCTATTAACCAAAAAAAGGTTTCCTCCCTAATTATTAGTTATATTTATTAAAGGTCTTTTTTGGTCAGCTAAAATTAGTGACACAAGATAAAAGATGTCATAATTGAACCTTAGGAAGATGGTAAGCTACGTGTTGGGAGAAGAAGAAAAAAAGATAAAAGATGTCATTGTTTCATTAAAGTGAGTAATTAGTGAATATAATCTTCATAAAGTTGAATGAAAATGAGAATATGAACTGCATTTAGAGTTCCAAATCCAAATCCAAATCATACTTAGAAGATGTCATTGTTCCATTGAAGTGGGTAATTAGTAGATATGATCTTCATAAAGTTGAATGATAATGAGAATATTTTAGAGTTCCAAATCCAAATCATACTTATAAAGTCAGTACAAATAGTTTATTTGGCCAGCAAATAAGTTTTTGATGATAACCTTATCCGATGTTGAGCAAGAAACAAGGGCTTTTCTCTCTTTGGCTCTGCTTTCTCATGTAGAGGAGATGGTATCATCCCCACTGGAGGTGGACGATCAAACAGAGATCATAGCTGATCCCCTTTGACGCGTCGTGGAGTAGACTAGAAAATACCGAAATACTCTTCACTAACCACAAAATCACGCCTATTTATTATAATGAGAGTAGACAGACAGACGCATGACGGAAAACTAGAACTTTCAACGTTCATCTTTTGTTAGCTATACAATTAGTGACACAAGATAAAAATGTCATTATTTCATTATAAAAAGGTTTTTAGAGAAAGGAAAAAAAAAAAAACTGAAATTGCTGTTTCATTACACGTACAGTACAGTATACGAGGAAATTGTTGTTTGCTTTCTTTTTTTTCTTTTTCTTTTTTTTTTTGTTTTAATTAAAAAGTACTTATTTAGAAGTACAGTAAGTAAGACAAATATAAAGTCTGCAAAACTAACCATTCCCCATGGGAAAGGAAAGGATAAAATCTCTCTCTCTTTTTCTCTTTTTCTCTTGCTCTCTCTCTCTATTTATCTCCCTTTTGAAACCTTTCACAATTCCACATCACCTCCTTTTCAAAACACTTCTGGATCACTCTGCCTGAACCATGACCGGCTTTCCCCGCCCCATTGAGAATCCTCTCGTCCCATCAGGCATTCGTGGTCCAGGTGGTTCCCCATCCCTGGTTGCTCCATGTTGTTCATTGGATTTTTTGAAGGTGGTTTTCCCACTTGATGATGATGATGCTGATGATGATGATGATTCCCTCCTCGCCCATTGTGGTTGTTGTTCTGGTTCTGGTGTGGTTGCCCAACCGCTTTCTCATTCCCTTGATCCTCTCCCTGTTATGTGGCAGAGTTATAAGAATCATCCATGGATAACAAAGTAGAAAACCAAGAACGTATTTGGTCTACTTACTATTACTGGCTGCTCTTGCACATGTGTATCCCATTCCCCAGAACACTCTTCAGACTGTTTCTCAATCGGCTGCTGCTCCGATGTTGTAGCATCATCTTCCTCATGTTCTACTTCTGCATCATGTCCTTTTCTTCCTCTTCTGCATCACCTTGTTTTGGTTCCTTTGTCTGTGTATGATAGAATAATAACATATAAGCCAAGTGGAACCGACATCAACTTCCTCAGATCTTAACCCACACCAATGACATCTAATTTACAGAATGTTCTGAACTACTAAGATATCTGGCCTCTGCTTATTAGATTGAGAGAGGACGGGTAAAGACACTGTGTGTTTGTCAAACTTAAAGTCACATACCTGATACTTTAGCATCAAACGGACTCTAAGACCACTTCTCCAATTTCCCGCTTCATTTAAGTCAGCAACCTGTACAGTAACATGCCTTTTACTTTACCCACATTAGCACATGTATGAGGGTATTAACATATATAGTCTAAAAATCTAAGTAGGTGAGGTTTTACTGCTTTCTCGGCTAGCTCAACGATCCCATACTCAACAAAAGCATGGACCTATAAGAACATGTAAAAGAGACATCAATTTTGCATCCAGTTAATCCAAAACTATGAGGCAAACACAAAGCCGCATGGGTCCATCTAGTTTACCTTGTTACTGAAAAGCGTGCCATCGCTTTTGGCTGATCTTGCTGCGGGTGGAGCACCGCTTCCATTGTTTTGCGGCTGGCAAGTACGGATGTTCTTCACACTGAAGACAGACACTCATACTTTTAGAAAACCTCAACTGTATAGAAGAAAGAAGAAGAAGAAGATTCAAGGTTTTATAACATCATCAAAACAGTTGAGAAAATCTTCATCAGATTTTGGTAGCAATGATCCTCAGGTAGATTCCCAGCAATAATAATGCGAGACTGGATATGATAATTTATTAGAAAATCAAATATACAAATCCTTTAGTCATAACTTTAAACATTAGTTTACAGATATATAAGAACATGAGAATGAGTTAAGTACCTGAAGCTCTTCTATAGCAGACTCAGTAATCGGATTTATGCGTCTCACTTTCTTTCCATCTTCACTAACAACCTATTAGATGACTCAACAAAGTTAGAACATCAAATCACGTACAAAAGTTATAGACCAACCGAAAAAACGCACACTAACTGACTAACATAAAAGAACTCACAAGCTTTGCTGAGTTCTGTAGCACTGCGGCAAGCTGAGAATTACTGTTAATTGACACCTTTA